>NC_140589.1:1693432680-1694119763 GCF_964204655.1 Triturus cristatus | reverse complement strand
AGGCTGTCGTGTGACACAGAACGTGCAGCCATTGCGGAGCAAACAAATCAACAGCAGCACACCAGCAGTCAAGGCGAGGATTAACGGAAGCCCGCCGAAGACGCTGGAAAAAATAGAATGGAAAAATGCTGGTATCACACCAAATATTGTTTGGAACGAGGTCACAAGGCCAGAGCCCACAACTTTGAAAAAATGCGCCAAGCCAGTTGTTGACGAGGCATTGAATATAATGTGAATCAGAGCACCAAAATGAAGTTGGAGATCAGTATTTAAAGCGCATGCACCTCGGTGCGGGTGTTAGCTACGTGAAGGACAAATGTTTCACGAGAGGAAGTTAGGGCAACTTCTTTTTGAGACAATAGAGCCCTTATTCTGCTCATCTTGTTGAACTCTGCTTTCAAGGTTGGTATGGAAGGCCAGAGGGATACATCGAGTCTCCCATGCGGGGGTGGGAAAAGCACATTCTTATAACAGACTACTCATTGGGAGACAGTTCCAATGTACGGAATCCCTGCTAGCATCATTATTTAAAAGCAAATAGCTACCGTTAGCTAATAACGTGAAAGTCGGTGTAATTGCTGGCACAGGATTTCCCTTCAAAATGCTAGCTAAATTCGGTGTGTGAACGTTGCAAGCTCCATGCAGTTGGATGTTCCTACAAACTACTGAGTGAACAGGTGTGGAAGTGCACTCCTCTCCTTTTAAATAAACCTCTTTACCCTCTCTCAGGCACCTGTATGTAAATGGGAGTGACCAAACTTCATGTAGGAAAGCGGTACCTAGTGGTTCATATCTGCCTAAGGCATAGTGTTTCGTACATGAACTGAACTTAAACAATGGAAAAGGTAGCGTGATTAACCCATGGATAAGCCACACAGCTGAGTTTGATTCGGCCACAGAGAATGGTAAAGGTTCCAACTTTTCAATATGCAATAGTGAATATGTCGCATCCTTCATGGACATGAACTGTTGTTTATCAGTCAGATTAAACGTCAAGAATAAAGATGATGTATTCATGTAGTCCCAGGGAACTTTCCCAGCCTTCAATGTTTGTAAAGTCCATGCAAACTGCATTATAGAACGCAATTGATTTTGACCATGGTATAAGACAGACATGTCATCCTGTACAATATCTACAACAGATGAAACAATATTATCTAATGTGTAAATTCTGGAAGAAAGAGTGTTAATGCTATTATCGATGACAGCAAGTACTTTTTCCAAATTTGCTTGATCAATAGCTCTCAATCTAGAAGCAGCTTCAATTTGAGATAATTTTCAAACTTCGTTGTAAATAGCATATACCCATCTTTTGGACCTGCCACCCACAGGGCCTTAACAAAATCATTCAAATCTACATCGTCAGTTAATTTGGACAAATGAAGTTTAACTGACGCAAAGGTGGAATGTTTAAGCCAGTTTTGACATCATTTTCCTACTGAATAGGTAGTAACAGAATGGGAGGTTTCAAACCGGGGGTCAACCCCAACCTGTGTGTACTGATACGAGAAACAAGCAGCTGGGTTGCAGATGACTGCACCGCCAAGACAAGTCACAAAAAGGTAGTTGAATATTTCCCGCCTCAGAGGCCAGCTGCCATATGACCACAAATTACAATATTTGGCACAAGGGTATGAGAGGCAATATACTGAAAAACTCTGTTTTATGTACGTCAGGTTCAAATAATTAATGAGTCCACGTCATAGCTTGTATTCCTTAGTTGTTTTTATTCATGATGCATTTGAGGTTCAATACAACCAACGCGTTTCGCCCAGACATGGGCTTCTTCAGGGCTGTAATGTTATACAATAAATAAAAAGAATGTAGTTTTTAAAATCCAAATTATAGTCTTACTGATCATAGAGCACACTAAATAGTGACTTCTGTACTCAGTGAAAAGGTAGGCGAGAAAACAAACAGAAAGGTGTGTAAGGAGGAAGGCTACTCATTTATAAGCGAAGGGGTGACTTCTTTACAAGGTAAGGCTAATAAGTAGTCAAACAGAATGATGCGTGAGAAGAAAGGAGACCCATATTTAGGAAAAAGGGGTGAAAAAGTGATAGAACCAGTGCTTGCCTAAGGTATGTGAAGACTGTGGTATCACAAGGCCAAATGCCCTTGAAAAGTGCCAAGACAAATAAGTGGTCACATAAATCCCAAAAATAAGCGAAGGAAGGGCTGATCGGAAGAGGTAGCGCTTACCAAAGCAAGTTAAAGTTGGAGCGCCTCTGGTTAATTTTACGGTTGGTCTGGTCAGTGCTGTGGCTGACAAAGTATTAGGTAGAGAAACCTGATAAGGAATGAAAAAGTTTATATCAGACTAATGTTCTAATCATTAATCCTGAGCGAATATAGGAGCGAAATAGAGCAAACTAACCTCTCAGTGGATAAACTGAGGCGGTCCAAGATAAAGGAAAGAATGCTGGTAATCTGCCCAATTCGGGCTGATCCGTAGGCCTGGGCGGTAAATTCCGTTCTGTTCGCGGAATTTGCGGAATTTGGGTAATTTCCCCTTCCCGCGGAGAACGCGAAATTGCCCAAAAATCTGCGTTCCGCGACTTCGCGAAATTTTTGCTTGTTCGCGTTCTCAATATGCGTGTTCGCGAGATATTTCACCCCGAGCACGCAAACAGCGATCGCGAACAGGAAAAAAGTATTGCGAACAAGCAATTCCGCGTGTTCGCGGAATTTCTGCGTCTTCGCGGAGATTTTTTACCGTTTCGCGGAGATTTGCGTAACACGATTACGCGAATTCCGCCCACCCATAGGTATCTGTGAGGAAAGTGAAGCTATATTAGACAGAAATGGCTAATGCAACATAATGAATAAACCGGCAAAATTGCTGAAGTAAGTCCTTCAAGTAAAAACTATTGTGTTTCATTAAAAGAGACAGGTGTGCGAATTTTGGAAAACATCAGGTCTGGTATAAACAACATTACGTCTGGTATAAAGAACGTTGCTGTGGCGCCAAAAAAGAGATTCAAAGTAACTTTCTTAAAAGTGTCAGCGGGCGACAGTTAGACGTCCCGCTTAGTTACCGGGGGCTGCGTGAGGGCCCTTGGTAGGCAAGCACCATGCCAGATAAGTCGGGGAAATGTAAACTCCAAATAGTTAAAAGAGTGAAATATTCCCTAACTAAAGCAAAGCTAATTAACCCTGTTAACGGGAAAACAAACGGTGGTACGGGGTACGCGGAGTAACAGTTACCATCCTGGCAGAAGCAGCCCGATCAAGTAACGCATTGACGGTTTAGCGAAGGCAGCAATCCTAACGGCTTACTTGATTAGAGGGTGGTGTTCCTTGTTTGGGAAGCCATCAGCACCGGTCCGTCCTCGTTGGCGATCGGTATACAAGTGTAGTGTAAGGGAGCTATTCTTAAATGTTGTCCCGGTTAAGCATTTCCGGGTTGAGGGTCAGTTTCAAGTGTAGGAAGACTAGACTGTCACCCATAGTGCCTAATCATCCATGTTGCTTCTAACATCCTGGGATCGTAGTCCCTGAGAGATTCGGTGACGTAACATTTCGTGGTTACGTCTAAATCGTAACCATGGTTCCAACCATGGAGATAACGCTAAAACGCATCTAATAAGAAGGCGATCTGAGAATAAACTGCGTCGCCATGTAGGACGTTAGCGTGTACCCAAAACATGGGTTGGAATGTAATTCTAGTACTAGGACGAAACAATGAGAAGTAGGCTAGTTGTACTGTCAAAGGCGTGTGCCCTATTGGCAAGAGGAGAGAGGATCTTTGCAAGTTCCTGCAAGCAGATAGAGAGCGCTTAGTGGGAGATCAGAGAATGAGGGTGACATAAGTAAAATCAATACGTTCTATGTGCCATACAAAAATATAAGGACAATTAAGTATAATTCTCTAAGGACACCATTGTACTCCATAATTTCTGGTCAAGTTGTTGTTCTTTCTAAAGTTAAACAGACAGGTGACTTGAGTACATCATGGTGAATGTCGCTAATAGTGTTATATGATAGAACGGTACTCATAGGTAAATTCATGTTTAAAGTAACAAAAAATTATTAATCTAAGGCACAGCCTTGAGTCCAAATCCATATGAAGTGCACGTTTCAATATAAACAACTCGAACGTTTGTAGTTACAGTGTACAGCAGGGATAACATAATATTAACAGGTGCATAGATGCCGTGAAGGCGATCTAATTAGTGGTTGGGTGAGAGACATGAAATAACATCTTTACAGTACACCAATTTAAACTAAAGGGTAGGGATACATATAGCAGTACTCACATTCTCAGAGACTGCGCTACTATATTACCTACGTATCATAGTGGAAAACAGTGATGTGTAGGCTATGTGTTTAAAAATGGCTACACAAAGCAGTGCATTTCATTATCACTGTTGAGGCCCAGGGTGGCTGACCGAAGAGTGCATATCCACCTGGCTTCTAATTGTCTGAGGGTCAATTCTCTGTTTCCACCCCTTTTGGCTGGCAGCACCACATCAATGCCATGAAAGCGAAACTTGGATCTGTCTACACCATCCCTGCATTCGTGTGAGACTAGGGCATATGAGGTGTCCCCATTCATGACTGCTCTACGGTGTTCCTGTATGCGGGTTTTGAGTTGCCTCACTGTACTGCCCACATATATTTTACTACAACCACAGATCAGTATGTATATCACAAAGCTCGTGAGACAGTTGATGAAGTGACGTATCTTGTGATGTGTGCCAGTGTTGTATCCGAAGGTGGTGGTTTTGTTGCACCCTAGATTACAAATGTTGCAAGTGCTGCAAGTGTAGAATCCCAGTGGTATTTGCAGCCAACTCTGTTGTTGGGGTGTTTTGGATAATGTATAGCTAGGGCACAAACTGTCCCTGATGGTTCTGCTTTTCCTGAAAGTCTAGGAAGGTTTCTGAGAAATGATGTTGTTCACTCCTGGAGCTCTTTTGAGAAGTGGCCAGTGTTTGCCTAATATCTTGAACACCTCATGATTTAGTCTAGAGTGTGTCGTAATGAATGAGAGTCTCTCTTTGCCCATTCTGTTGACCTTGCTACTGTTCTTAAGAATGTCTTCCCTCTTAAGTTTCCTAACCCGGTTCCTAGCTGAGTAGAGGATGCTATGTTCATATTCCCTTCTGTGCAATCTGTTCATAGTGAGAGTAGTTTGGGCTTCAAACTTGTCATCTTCGCTACAGTTTCTACGAATACTTACCATATCCCCATAAGGAATAGCCTTCTTCGTGGATGTTGGGTGGGAGCTCGTGTAATGTAAGATGCTGTTTACTGCTGTGTCTTTCCTAAATAGTGTACTATGTATTAGGTTACCCCAGACATAAAGTTCAAGGTCAAGAAAGTGTATGGATGAAGGTGACATCTCAATGGTGAAGGCGACATTAAGTGTGTTTGAAATGAGAAAATTAAAGTACTCTGTCAGCTCAAGTCCAGTGCCAGTCCATATGATGATAATATCAATATAACGGCCCCAGAACTGGATATGTCCAGTCCATTCTAAGGCCGCTCGTGACCATGCATAGGTATGCTCCACCCACCCCATAAAGAGGTTAGTGTACGAGGGAGCGAATTTGGATCCCATCGTGGTGCCCTGCTCCTGTTTGCACCAGGTGTGGTTGAACACAAAAACAAAAAAATTATTGTCCAAGATGACCTGTGTGTAGCCTGATCTCAGCCCCTGAAAACGATGTTGACATGAGTCTGAAGTTTTTTGCCATAATAACCATTCGTTGGGATCTAAGTTGGAAATATTGAAGGATGTATTAGTAATTAGTGACTGCAATTCATCAAGGGACAGATCTGTGTGATTGTCCCAGGAAGGATAAGCACCCAGGTCAGGAATGGTAGGGGCGTTCATTTTTTTAGAAGTCGCCAATCCCAAGCAAGTGGTTTGAAAAATAGTAGAGTTTAAAAACAAAATGTGGTTCGGGATAAGGCATGCACGATGCAAAGCTACCGTGCCCTGAACTTGCCAGGCTTTAGAACCTCAAACCGATTTAAGATCAATGGTATTTTCCCACAGCTCATAGCCCCCTATAGCTAATTCATCCATAAAGGACTTCGAGTACAGTAATTTAGTGTGTGTAAGTCTAACTTTGGAAGCTGACTTAGCAGACATTTTAAAATAAAAGGCTTCAGGTTTAGATACACTGAAATCGGTAAAATATGTAAAATTTTTCATTAGAGTTTTGGAACTGCCTTCAATGGGAGTTGGACAATGTTCCCATTGTGTATAAATTTTTTTTATTTTTTTTTTATTTTTTTTGAAACCGTTTATTACAGGTCTTAAAAGTATACAAGTATGGGCCCACAACCTTCCGGCCGGCCGCTAGCAATGGTAGGAACATACGACATACATTTATGGAACACGTGGTATTACGGATGAGCATTTCTCAGTAGGTAACAATGTCAAAGGCCACATCATCCAGACCCCATTCTGCGGTTTCATTTTAAATTAAGAACAACAAAAATTAAAACCACACCCACAAGGCAACCCACAATCGAAAATAGCAGCACGTGCTCCCCTAGAGGGGGGATCCCAACTATACACAGAAGTATAAAGAGGGGGAAGAGAACAGAGCGAGGACTGGGGGAACCCAATGCCCGGCAGCGGGGGAATGAGTCGGCTAAGGGGACGGGGCTGGCGAGGCATCAGGAAGCAGCGGTGGTGCACAGATACCCCCTCGGTAGGCGTTCCAGGGGCCCCATACTTTCACCCATGTCCCAGGCTTACCCCTCGCCACATACACCACCTTTTCTCGAAACATGCACCAGTCCATGTGTTCTTTCCAGGCCGAGACCGTCGGGGGCCTCTGGGATCCCCACAGTTGAGCAATATCACGCTTGGCTATCATGTATCCCAGAGTCACCCACCACGTCTGCGGCGCCGAGTAATCAGTCGGTTCCCACACATTCAACAGGCATCTTCTCGCTTCAGGCAACAGCGCCACATGCGTAACCAGTCGCAGCACCTCATGTACACCACGCCAGAACCCTTCCACCTCCGGGCACTCCCACAAAATATGCAGAAAGGTCCTCAAAGCACCACACCCACGCTTACACAACCCATCTCCAGCATAGCCCATACGCAGAAGCTTTGGCCCCGTCATGTAGACCCGGTGGAGTATCTTGAGCTGGACGAAGCGAAGGCGAGCCGGTATGGCCACCTCCTTCGGGGAGGCCACCGCGGAGGTCCAGTCCTCGTCGTCCAACTCCAGCCCGTCGGCAACCCAAGCCGCACGAAGGGCAGTCAGCAGGCCCGAGCGGTCGTTTATCAGCTTTTTGTAGATCAGTGAGATCGTGCTGTCCGGGACGTGTCCATCCAGCACTCTATCCTCCAGGGGGGAATATTCCGGGATGGAGGCAACGTCCGAGAAGACGGAGCCCAGCGCATGACGGACCTGCAAATACCGAAAGTATTCACTGCCCTGCAACTGAAATTCCGTCTGCAACATATCGAACGTTTTAAATCCTCCCCTCGTCCAGAGATCCCCCACTTTACTGATACCTATTATGTCCCACTTCTCAAAGCCCTTAGAGGTCCACAGGGAGCCTAACCGCTCAGACGCGTATAGTGGTGACGCCCGGGTCAAGCGGTCCTTCCACCCCATAGCTGCATTGGCCGCGTGCCAGACTTGCACCATGACACGCGTGGGGCCCGTCAGACGAGCTTCGGGCGCGCCAGTGTAGAGCGCTCGATTGTAGTCGCCACCTGGCAGGAGCATCTTGTCCATTTCAAATGCCGGGTTTAAGGCGGGCCCGTATAGGCCATGGTTAATGGCAGCGAGCTGGGAGGCCCAATAGTACCGTTTAATATCCGGGAGGGCAATCCCCCCGTCAAACCATGGGAGCGTCAGCTTCGCCAGGGCAATGCGCGGCCTCCCGTCCCAGAACAGGCGGCGTTGCAGACTCTCCACCTCACGGAAGTAGCGCGCCGGGACTAAGTCCATAGTGTTCTGCAAAGCGTACAGGAAACGCGGCAGAGACATCATCTTGAACAATGCCGCCCGGCCGAGCGGCGAAAGCGGCAGGCGCCGCCAGCGTGCGACATCTACCCGCAGACGCTGGAGGGGGGGAAGCAGATTCCGTTCATACCGGGCCTCCGGGTCCAGAGTAATGAAGACACCCAGGTACCGAAATCCCTGCGGGGCGATCTGAATCGGACAGCCCCGCGGGAGAATAGGAGCCTCCCCAGAGAGAACATACACACACGATTTAGCCCAGTTGATGACGAGACCGGAGTTACAACCAAACGAGTGTAAAACATCAACTAGCACTATAAGTGATTTACGTGGGGAGGCTAGGTACAGAAGGATGTCATCAGCGTATAGGGATACGCGGTCCTCATACTCGGGGGTCCAACGGAGACCACGGATGGAAGGCTCCCACCGCAGCCACTCCGCCAGGGGCTCCAAGGCAAGCGCAAAAAGAAGCGGCGACAAGAGACAGCCCTGTCGCGTGCCCCGGCCCAGCTCAAACGGGGCCGATACTCTTCCGTTCACGACCACCTGCGCCAATGGGCCCGCATACAACAATTTGACCCAACTGATGAATCCTGGGCCAAATCCGAACTTCGCAAGCATCGCCCAGATGTATGGCCACTCAAGCGTGTCAAACGCCATGGTGGCGTCTAAGGACGCCAAAATGGCCGGTTCCCGTATAAATGGGACGCGCGCGAGCACCCCATGCAAACGCCGCAGGTTAAGGGCTGTGTTGCGATGGGGAATAAAGCCAGACTGGTCCTGATGAACCAGATCTCCCACCACACCGACCAGCCGATTGGCGAGTACCTTGGCGAGAATTTTGGGCTCCGCATTCAGTAGTGAGATAGGCCGATAAGAAGTAACCCGATCCCGAGGTCTCCCTTCCTTGTGGATCACCACGATTGTAGCCAGACGCTGGTCAAGCGGGAGGGAGCCCAGCGAGTGGGCCGCGAGGAACATTGCGCGGAGGTGAGGCGCCAATGTATCCGGTCGCAGCTTATACAACTCGATAGGGATACCGTTCGGGCCCATGGCCTTGCCAGAAGCGACCGAGCGTATGGCGAGGGCGATTTCGTCGGAGGTGGGAGCGGCGTCCAGCGACACCCTGTCCTCCCCGGAAAGGGAAGGCAGCGCGATATCCCTAAGCAGGGCACGGGAATCCTCTTCCGAGCAAGAAGAGACCGGGGAATACACCTTGCGGAAATAATCCGCGAAACAGGAGACAATTTCTTCTGGCTCAGTTATACACACACCATTCGTTTTCTCAATCAGCGGGACCACACGATTCGCTCTCTCCTTTTTATCCAACCACGCTATCAGTTTACCAGCCTTATCACCCACATCATACAGTCGCCCCTGTTGCTCTCTACTAAGGCCCCTGGCCGCCTCCGTAACGAGGGCCCTATAAGCGTGTATAATTAACGACATTTCTAAATGTATTCGCTTTATGCAGGAAATGATTGCTATAGTGTTGGTAGCAAAATACCTCTCCATAATCCGCTGAGTCTAAATACAAATCTTCAGCATCAAAAGCAGCATAAAATTCCAAATCAGAAAAAAGAAACTCAACGGCTTGGACATCCCAATCATCAGAGCGTATGTTTTGTTTCACAACATCCCCCATGGAAACACGAAGTACATTGGGGACCTTAATCACCTCTGTAGGGCCATGAATTTGAAATTTTACAGCATCCCACACAATCCCATCTAGCACAGGCCAGGCAGTAATGTTAACAAAAGTCTGGTCCCTCTTCATGATGTGTGATGAGGAGTGGGGTGCCAAAGTTCCATCAATTAATCTAATTGCAGATCTTTCTGTAAGATAATGTCCATTTACCAGACGAAAAAAGACAACTACAAATCCAATCGACATGAACAAAAAAATAGATATGGGCACCAGCCAAATGTAAGTCCAAGGGGGAATTAAAAAATGTCTTTTGAACCAAACAGCAAAAATAGACATTTTCGATGGGGCACTAGATGTTGTAGAGTCAGTGTCAAATGAAAAACGTGACTGGTCAACTGCACTTGATTGCACACCAGGCAACGACACATCTATGGGATAGGTATACTCAGTATCTTCATGGGGACCACCTGCCGGTGGAGTCAATAAAGGATTAGTAACTGTATGCATCTCGATGGCAATGTCAGGCCTGTTCATATTTGCCAGAGCCAAAACAGAATTTATCAGCATTGCTGGACAAGAGACCGCTGGAGTCACACTAAGAAGAATCTGCCACTCATTGTAGTTTGACATTGTCAATAGAGATGTACCTGTTATCCTTGCGACCAGGAAGTAGAGGTAAAATGATTGTTCTTGTACCCTGCACGCCAAGCACTGGAACAGGTGCACGATAAGAGGGGCCGAACTCCTTCTTGTTCTTCACCTTCTCACGGACCGGGTCACCAACTCGAGGTAGCCAGCCAACTACCGTAATCTGAAGTGCAGAATCAGTTGTGGAGGGCAAGTGTTCCTTTGCAAGACTGTCTCGAGTCTCTTGTAGATTCTGTAACACAGCAGAATGATCATCGATGTCAAAGGGTGCAGCCGACGCCACCATGTCTAGACCATCAAGGCCGAGGACAAACATTTTTATGCCAAAGAGCATTTCGTATGGGGTCCGCCCACACAGAGACCTTCTAGGGAGATTATTAAGTGCACGTTGAACGCTATACAAATGGGCCAACCAGTTCCTGCCAGTACCTAAAACCCTAGCTGTCAAGGATTGCTTTAAGTCACGGTTCATGCGCTCCACAACAGAATTGCCCTCAGGCCGGTATGGAGACAAAAATTTGACTTGACCCCCTCAATGACCTCATGGCATCCTTGTACGCCTTAGAGGCGAACGCTGGACCCTGGTCCTAATGAAGGGTATCACATGCAAAAATTCCTACAAAGACACGCAATTCCCTGATGACAGTTCGAGCATCAGCACTCCTTTATGGCCAGACCCATAAAAAACGTGTGCACGAATCCACTGCAACTAAGATGAACTTATACGCAGTATGAGAGGAGAAAGGACCGCAGTGATCTAAAAAAACACACCCAAGTGGTTTATTAGATATGTACAACTGTGTTTGAGGTGGACGCGCAGCAGTCGAAGGTTTAATCTGCTGGCAAATGTCACAAGTAAGGACCTAATCAAGAGTCTGTTTATGTAATCCGCGCCACCAGTAACGTTGTTGTAATATAGTGACAGTCGCTGAGATGCCTGCATGGGCTGAGGCCATACCTTCGTGAGCATCTGTTATCAAGGAAAGTCTGTGGTCCGCGTTGGGAATCAACCTGTCACCAACGTCGTGAATTCTCACTTAGGGAACTTAAATGATAAGAGTATTTAGAAGGGAAACCTCGCGGGTAATTATCACCCTTCTCTGTTGCAGCAATAGCTGCCAAGATGTCATCATCAATCTTACTTTTGGATCTTGTAACTGCTGCTACTAGATATGTTGCCCCTGCTATTTTCGCTGCTTCATTAGCGAAACTGTTGTCAACAGCGAGAACACCTACGCGCTGGTGACCTAGAGTATGAATTACATTCACGAGCGGCAGATGTTGTTTTAGATCTGCGACTCGAACCCAAAGCATTTTATGTTTAATTGTGCTAGCTTTGGAATCACGGTATTCATTCTGAGACCAAAAGAATAAATTGTCGTTGAAAGACTGAACACAGTAGTATGAGTCACTTACAATAAGAGTAGTCACACGAGGATCATCAAACTCTAGTGCAAGTACCAGAGCACGTAGCTCTGCCAATTGGGCGGTACAGTCTCCCAATTTCTGCGTATGCACGACATCAGACTTGAATTCTCCATTCGCAAAAGTACCAGCCACTATTGCGCAGGCCGTTGAATAAGCATGCTTAGATTCCGTCGCCGGTTGCGCCAAACCGTCAGTGTAAATGATACAATGGTAATCCTCAAGCGGGCGCAAGGACAGAGGAGCTGGATGAACAAATTCATACTGCAAATACTCCTGAGTCTGCAATGAGGCATCAAAGATGAATGTGACATCCGGAGACGTCAAAGAAGTGGCCCATTGTATCCAACGCGGATGCAAAGCTTTAGAATTCGGTACACTGGCCTTCATCACTGCCTCAAGGGCAGGATACGGTGTGACAACCAACATGCGTTTCCCTTGCGATAGTGCTCTCTCTTTCAGAATCGCTATCTGTACTGTAGTTCATACTTTCTCGACTGTGGAAAAGCGCATTTCAGCCAAAGTGTACAAGTGTGACTTGTAAGCAATAGGGACTGTGTCCCCCTCATTAAATGTCAAGTACGTGAAACCCACTGCGCCAGGCACAATTCTGATTACGAGGTTTGTGTGGTTATCACATGTCAATAAGTATTTAGAAGCAAGAAGATCAGCCCGCAAAGAGTGCAGAATGGCTGAATGTTCTGGCAGCCAGCAAAATTTGGTAAAAGTAGGTTGTACCAAGGCATATAGTGGCTTGATACGTTGGGCATAATCGGGAATGTAAGTATGCCCGAAATTCAAAAAACCCAGCAAAGATTGTAGTTTTTTCAGAGTTGTCAGAGCATGCAAACATGCTCATTTCTCCAGGAAGTGAGGTGCTAAACCTTGTCCTTCATTGTTGAGTTCATAGCTCAAAAACAACACTGTATACTCTGCAATGTGTGATTTTGCAAAGTTAAATTTGTAACCAAAGTCCGCAAACATGACAATGATGCGGTCAACACGACACAGATGCGACCATATTTCGTCGTCTGTGAGATAAATATCATCAACATACGAGTACGCATCAGGGTCAATGCTCTCTAACAGAGAAACAACACGTGCGGCAAAGACGCCTAGACTGTTTTTGTAGCCCATGGCTAATCTTTTAAACTGTTTTTGTTTGCCGCCAGAAGTAAAGGCTGTCCATTGACTACTAATAGAGGACAGGTTATGACTGTAAAAGCTATTTGAAATGTCAAGTGTGGTTTTAAACCTTTTTCTCACAAGACTATCAACGAGGGCAGAACTGTGGGTGTTTTGTACCGCGCACGTCCGACAATGAGAGTTCAAATGCCGATAATCCAAAACTAGGCGGTACGACCCATCAGGTTTGGTTACAGTGAAAAGAGGATTATTCGTGAGTGACACACATGTTTTGAGATCTAGCTTCTCGGCGCATGGGATATTGGGGTTGTGGCTGTGGCATAGACTGTAACGGAATCTCATGGCTTGGTGATAATTTATCCCACCCAACCTGAGTACAGTACAACGCCAGAGCAAGCACCTGTGCCCACTCCTCTGCAAAGTTCTGAGCTTGCTCCTTCGGCACTGTGTGCGCGAAAGATGGGAGGATTACCTCCTCCCCTCGAGGAGCGGCCAAAACGAAAGCTGGGGGCCAGTCCGCCTCCGATAACAAAATGTCATACGTAGAGGTCAGATTTTCCCCCAAAATCCCTTTTATTGTACGTTGTTTGTCACCTTCAAATAAAAGGACTATGTCATATAGTCTATCAGGGGGAGCCACTCTAGTCTCAGCAGTTTCTACAGTAATAAACGTGTCAGTTGCTGTCGCCTTCAGATATGGACGCAGTGCTTGCCGCACTATTGTAACCTCCGCTGCGCTGTCTAGCAGCGTCAGTGCCCATGTCAGGTTTCGAAGCTGTGTTATCACTATCTGTGGCATACCTCGCTGTTGTGCAGCAACTTTCTTTTTCTGAAACTGAGGTTGTTGACGTGGAAAGTCGTCCTGCTTGCCTTTACCATCAGCCGGGCGGGGCTGCTCACGTCCTTGAGGGGCACCCTGACCTCTGCCGTGTTCACCTCCACCGGCTTGTGAAACCGATGTTTCCTGTGAAGAACGAGGAGAACATTGATCAGGAACCTGAAATCTATCAGGAGACCTAATTCTTGTGCGATTGCGGAATTCATATGTGCGTTCAGTAGTCACTGGTATTGGTGATGTGGGACGTGACCCCTGTTTCTGTTGCTGCTTTCCCTGTTTGTTACCTTTCCAATTTTGTTTAGGAAAACAGGATGATCGTCTTTTGTAGACTTAACCGTCTGAGTTTGCGGTTGCGTTGTCATTTTAGCAAAAGACTGAACACCCAAACTATTGCGGCCAATGGTCTTATATGCCTCCGCAATAATTCTTGGCAACTGCTGGGGTTTGTCGGCATTGGCGACGAGGCGCAGCTCATTTGACACTTGAAAGTTAACTGCATCTCCCTTGACGTTAGCAAGGATGAGATCAGCAACTACGTCGAACACGCCGACAAGCCTCATTCCGAACTCGACCGCCGCCTCCGGATCGTGCTCATCCTGAACACGCTTATTCCTGGAGGGCAATACAGTCATAAACGGTGTGCTGAAGCACTTCGCGTAGACCGCTGCAAATACTTTACCCCAGTTCTCACAATCTGTTACCTCAGTTACTAAGTCTTTCTGCAAACTAATTGTAAGAATCCTGTGTTTCTCCACAGGAGTTGAATTAGGAAATAGTGCTCCAGCTGGACAAATTTCTCAGCAAGTCAATAAGGCATATCATCCTTATTCTGGGGGCGCTTGCCCATTACCGAATTAACCATGATGGGACTAATAGTGATCGCGGCCAGTCCAACTGGTTGTGGTGCAACCCCAGGTGCCTCCACCTGGAGATTGCGTGAGACGTATTGCACCAAAGCCCTATGCACCACTATTTAGGCGGCATGTAGTTGACGTAAGTCATCCACCTGGGCTTGCAAATAACGTGGATGTGGTGTGAACCCGGCCAAGACTGGCCAAGTGGCCCCAGGAATGGACAAGGGACCTAACTGAACCAGAGTTACGGTGTGGGGGAGTGCGCCATTGAACCAAATACGATGCTGCCAAGCGGAAATTGGAATTTCCTGCGTCCTGTACGGCGTGTAATTTGTTGCAACTGCCGTAGGAGTGTATGAGTGGAAGATCTTATCATCTGCATTCACCTCCAGAAACGTAACCCAAGAGTAAAAAAGCTCATAGGGGAACGATGCATCGGCACTCACTACAAAGATAATTGACATTCCATCGTCTGGCAACCCGACCTGCGTCAAATGACGCCAGAGAGGTGCGCGACTATGTGCTGCAATAGCAACTTCAGCCATAAGGACGCAGAGAAGAAAAACAATCTATATTAAACCGCAGCGCACAAAAAGGGTCAGTAATTCAAAATGAAACCTTTTTAATTGTCAAGCTTGAATGAACCTATAAGTCAACTATATAGGTAGGTTTAAACCATCACTCCCGTCAACCGGAAACAAGAATGAGGGTGTTGTGGGCAAATATAAGCACTACTAAGGCGTCTCAAACATAAGACCAAAATGTTAGGTGCACCATGTTGCGGGGATTCTGCTCATGCACAGAACTATGCACAGAAAACCAGGACCTCAGTGAATTGTGGTGTACCAAAAAACTCACGTTAGTACCCAGAACCCCTATCCGACTAGCATCAGTGTCTCATTCGTTCTACGTACTACAGTGAAGCTACCAATGATTAGACAACCCAGAATAAGCGATTTAGGTTACTCTCAGGAATGGTGGGAATCAAGAACACCTTTCCGTTGTTATTCTCATATCAGTCCACAACGTGAGTAATCAGAGACACGGAAAAGTTTAAAATGTTTATTTTTAACTACGTGCTCTATGATGCAGTATTTTGGCTAACATAAGCAAACAAATGATTAGAAATAAAACCATCAGCATTGTTACAATTCCATAAAACACAAAAGGAGAAATCATATTATAATGATAGTGGAAACAGGTCCTATATTACCTTGTGTACCACCCTCCCCTGGCTATAATCTAGTTTTATAATAATAATAGAAGGTCTCTAGGTTTGAATGGGGAACCCCATACCTCCGAGATCAGCTTAGGTGATTCACATCACAGGATCAGCACTGCTCTCTGTGTCTGGAAAGGTTTTCTCCAAGAATGCCAGCATTATGCATGCAATGCAATATTAAAGGCACCAGAGTTTCAGATATTTGAAGCTGCGTGCTTGTTGTGTCTAGAGCGTGAACCGATCAACCTGAATTCAACAGCATACATTGTTATTTGACTGTGATGGCTTCTGCACACAGTGTTCAGACTAAGGTCGCGGTGTAAGACTAGGGATGTGAAAAACAGACCGTTCTCATGTGAAGAAAAAGCAAGCATGCAGTTTTACTTATAATAACAGCTACCTGTAGTGTCGTGTGCAAAAGCAGCAAAGTGGCAAGATGGCGTTAACATCTAAAACCCTTATGCTAACATAGCAATGTGTGCAGGCAAAACCCTGTCTTCACTACAGCTGCAGAAGGTTGTGCAGCTGAAGGATCTGGAGTATCAGACCCTGAAGTAGCTGACCAAGAACAACCGAGCATAAGTTAGGATGACTGGATACCAGTGGTTGACATACATAAAGTAAATGTGAGAACAAGAAGCCAAACCCGGTTAGAAAGACAGGGGAATAGTGAGGACCAGATAGGTATAAAAGAACAAGCTCAGGAAAGTGAAAATACAACTGTTCAGACAAGGAGAGAACAATCTATTCAGACAGAGGTGGATGAAACCATTCATGAGTCTGAGGAGGGACAGATAGGTCTAGAAGAACACGTTCAGGCTGCAGAAAACCAAAGTGCAGTAAGACCTGAGCAGGACCAGTTAGGAAAAGAAGAACAAGTTCAGGTAGAAGAAAAAGAGAAAATCAAAATAAAACCTGAACAGGGTCAAGCCAGGGAAGAAGAACGCGTCCAGGCAGAAAATGACGCTAGAGAAATAAGCCCTGGACAAGGACAGACAGAGAGGGATTCTGAAGACGAAAATAACCAGATTGTGCCACAACTTAATGAAAATAAAAGAACACTCGAAGACAGTGACAGTGCAGTGCAAGCCAAAAGGGTCAGAAGGGGTGATAACTGGCCAGGGGGTGTGAAAAGGTTAAAGTATCATTTCAAAACAATAAATGAAGAACCTGAACAGGTAAACAAAATTTCTAGTCTGTCTGGGACATCTACTGATAAGCCAAAACAAAGAAGTCAAAGATTAAAAGTATTGAACAATAAGTTCAAGGGTCCTGAATGGACATAGGTAATTCTTGAAGAATTCGAGAATCTCGATTTAAATAAAGAAAGTGATGAAGAAATAAATGCAGAACAGATTGTCGAAGGAGTGAGACCGACCTGAAAATTCCCCAAGAATTTATATCTCATAAATAATTTCAAATTAAACAAGAGAAATCTTCTTAGCCCAAAATGGCTGATGATAGGGTTGTTGGAAAACCAAAACGAAATTGTGTAAAAAGATGTTGTAGAATATGCATATGTAGTATATTTTTGGTACTTATAATTTGGTTAGTATTAACAGTAGCCATCCCTTATTTGATGTTTACAAAAGAAAGGAATAACACAAACACACATGAAAGGGTAGCTAACATTAAAGGAGATAGAGTAGCATTAGAAGCACCAGATGAGTCTAAGACTAAAAGAGACAGAGTAGATTTAGGAGCACCAGTTGAGTTAGATATACACCACACTGTGACAAATAATGACACCGCTTTAAATGTATTTACAAAGTTATTAGTGCAATACGTGGACACTATGGAAGTTGGTGATTGTTATGTGTGTATGAAATAGAAGGTGTAACATATCACCATATTCCATTAACCTATGTTATTTCTTGTAGTATTTCAGCAAGTTTGTTTTATAGAACAGGAAAGTTGCAATATTATTATTCTAATGTAGATGTGATTTTCTCTGAGGTTCCTATGCGAAAGAGCATGAACCCAGTTCTTAGTACTAAAGATGCACAGTTTATGGGAGAATATTTTCTAACTATGAAAACAATAGATATAGCTGAAGCACACAAGCACAATTTAACATGTAAATTACATGAAGAAGAAATTATATTTTTGAATTTAGTTGAGCAAAGGAGACAGGACTTCCAAAGAAGGGCTTCTGAACCGAAACCTCAAATACCTCAATGGGCTGAGAAAGAAAATATGTACACAACTGGCAAGACTCATGCTGCTATGTCCTTGGACTTTGAAAAGAAAGGGAAGATCTGCCTCCATAGATTAAAGACTGAATATAACAATGCATTTATTGGTTCCAGTGAATGTGAACATAATTTCTTAGTTATTGGGGGATGGGGACTAAAAGGTGAACAGATCCAGTATTTCCTGGAGTTTATTACGTGTGGGGCAATAAAGCCTGTTTCAGGCTGCCTTCCCATTGGTACGGGAGTTGCTATTTTGGAATAGTATTACCAAAGGTGTACCATGTTTAAAGAATCACTGGAAGCAATGAAGAGGCAAAGGAACTAACACGCACTAAGAGAGCTAGTTTTTCAGAAATAGTAGGTGATATATTTAGTGCATTGATACCTTCAGTGGGAGTAATTTTGAATTCACGAAAAATTTGTCAGCTATCTACAGTAGTTGATCGGTTGTCAACTGACACTGCTGGAGGATTTTTGATGATTAACACCGAAATGGTTGTAATTAGATCTATGCCTTTGCAAAATCGACTTGCTCTTGATATATTATGGGCAAAAGAGGGCGGAGTCTGTAAAATGCAGAAAGCGCAACATTGTTGCACTTACATTCCGGACAAAAGTGTTTAAATTGGAGGATATATTAAAAATATTACGAAATTGGAGGAAGATTTGAAACCACTGGAAGTTGACAGTGTATAGAAAAAATTAACAAATAGTATTAGCTGGTTTTATAACATAGGTAAGAGCATTATAGGCCAAATAATATTGCCAATATTTGGAATAACACTATTAGTCTTAGCAATAATGATATGGTTCAAATCTTGTAAGAAAAGAAAGAGATTTGAAGTGACCGAAAAGGGTAAGAAAAGAAAGTACGATGAGATACAATTAGAAGAAATGAAAGGAGATCTATATAAAAAGATGAGGAATTTACAGTACAGTAACGAAAAAGAAAGAAATGAAAAGGTTGAAGAGGGAATTGAGATGTGTTGAAATTGGCATCTGATTTGGTGGTGGGAAATTAGTGATGGCATAAAATGCCATCAGAGAGGGGATTGATGGAGCAAGTACTTGTATAAAAGAGACTTGCTCAGATGCAGTCCTCTCCAATAACTTGTAATACCGTAATAATTATGTTTGCAAATACTAACATGCATTACAGTTCATACATTTAAGCTTAAGGGGAAGCTTGCATATGTGTCGTACTAACAAGTAACTCGAGTGTGACTTAAAATGGCTGCTAACTCAGAATTCTGTACTGCGCATGCGTCAACTACATCTACGTAGTAATGACGAGTTCTTGCTTGGAGGGAAATCTTTGCAGTTGCGCAATCGCTTTTAAGATGGCCGCTTGAAACTCACATGTTAACGCGCATGCTTTTTGTTGAAACTAAACCATGCAACTTTATTAAAATGCTAATGTGAAAGATTTTTATAAGTAACAGGGATTAGAGTAGAGATATGTGGTCTACAGTGAAATCATTTTATTTTGATTTCTAAAATGTTTCTTTGACTCTTTCTATTTAATTCGTAGTTGGGCCTCAGAGCAATACTAAAGTCTATATACCATGTGATATCCAATGCATGCGCACTCATAACCCGCCAGGAGCCATGATGATGCTCTTGAACCTCAGCCAAGGCCATGATCGCAACATGTCCTGGGAAAGCAGTTGAAATCCTGAATGATGAATGAGAAAATTATTGAATGTATACTTTTTATTGATATAAATGTGAAATGCGGGTGGGAAATAAAGCTTGGGAAAATACATTTATGGGGCGGGAACGCTGAACAATAGACTAAAGAAAATTATTAAAACTTAGCACGGTGTGATGATCATCCCCCCTTTCCTGTCCAATCAGAATTAGGACTTTCATAAATTTGAAACATTTAGGGGTGGTACATGCCATTAGAAAAGTATAATTGAGGTAGTTTAGTTAGTTAGAGCAGCAAGAGATGCTGATGATGCAGCGGATGCTGCAGAGCTCGTGTTGCTGAGATGCAGAGAGAGCGGGATGCTGTCCGAGAACTGAGCAAATATTGAAGAAGACTCGAATTGCAGACTTAGAGCCTAAACCTTAATTAATTAGAAGAATATCGCGGAAGAATCAAGGAGGGAAAGGTAAAGATCTAGTAGAAGATCGTGGAAGAATCAAGGAGGAAGATAGTGTCAGAGAGGGGTGTGACGCAGGCGTCGTATCTAGAAGAGGCCATCTATCTGTCCCTGAATCCCGTCCTGAACCTTTGTCACCTGATCTGTCCCAGGGGACCCTTTCCAGCTCCTTGGCCAAGGGGTTGGTTTCCACATCATCCTAGGTAACTATAAATCTGTGTAGTATGTCATTGTATTGCTCTCTCTATTTCTCCCTATTCAGGTACTGTCATCGTGATAACATTGTTTAACGATTTTTCTGACTTAAAATTTGATTCCCTTCCTTGGAGAAAAAGGTGTACGAATTGTATTTGGGTTCTTGGCTCACATGAATTTAACTAGATAAACATTTAAAACTCGCCCGAGTCTTTGGTTATTTAAAATATTTTATTCTATGTCAATTTTCACCTACAATAGTTAACTAAAAGGTCCATTGACCAGAGGAAAGTACATTCGGTCAGAAAGATTTGGTAAGAAATGATAAGGTAAATTCATCTTACAGGTATTAGAACAACAAATTGACCCCTGCGGTACTTTACTAGCTCATGTGTATGCGTCTTTAATGGGCCCAGGTGAGTATGTGATTTGTGAGATACTCTAGCTGGTAACCCGCTGGATCAGTACTACTGTTCATCAGAAAAACACAGAGTTCAAATGTTGTATCCTTGTGCAATAACAGTTCTAGCTCTAAGGTTCAGGAAGGGTCTGGAGTATAAACACACAAGAAGCGCTGGAGAAAATCAGAGAAAGGGCATGGGGGAAAGTTTATAGTCTTTGAAGACATGGCTACTCGGTCCTGCTTACTACTATAGGAGGATTAATATGTATTAACCTATCAAGGACTTAGCCTAGTTCTTCCACTCAATTGAAATTCGAAGAAGATCACAAGGCTTTGACTCAGGGAGTTGCATGGTCCGAAGTAGCTGTACAGGAGGAATAGAGGAGGAAAACATCAATGGAGCTGGAGCCACCGGAATCACAGGTTCAGATGGACCTGAGGAGAATGGAGGCGCTTCAGGGTTGGGCAGGGCTTATACACCCTTCTCAAAGGCTCAATGGATGTAGACAGATAACGGGGGGCACATGGATGTCTGGATGGTTCTTGAACCTAGGAGAAAAGACATGTTAGTACACTTGCTTTGACCTTATAGAATAGTCAGGTAAAACTTGCTGATCGGAACCAAATAACTGGAAACAAATGTACTGTTTTCACTTGAACATGCAGAATAGAAAACAACACTGAGACCCAAGTAACAGCAGGAGCAAGACTTTCCATTGGCTTTTGTGGAAGCTTGCAGGGATACAATAGAAAACCACACCTAGGCCCTAGTAACAGCGAGTGCAGATAATCTATTGGTTAACGGGTGCTGGGGAACACTTGCAGGGAATCAAGCGCAATAGAATTATGGGATTTTGGGGGAGGCTTGCAGGGAATCAAGCACAATGGAATTATGGGTTTTGGGGACCTTCAGTCGTGGTATCATAGCGTAGAGGTAATACAATGTGAGCCCTGCACACTAGACCACTGCGCAGGGGGCACAGGAAAGGGTTGTGACAGAAAGAGTGCAGGAAGGAATCGTGACAGTTTCGCCCTGCAAAGAACGACCTACAGGGTGTGGTTTATCTAGGTGACGGACATGGAAGGAACGGACGAGGTGAAGGGCATGAATATTGCTGGCTGGTTCCCAAGACTGCTTTTCAGCATCATATCTTTTCAAAGCAATCAAGTAAAACAAGCTCATGCTTAGAATCAAGGATCAAGGATTTTCTATACCTCAAATTCCAAATGACCATCCAGTGTTATCGGTGAGTGAGGGGGAGCAGGACGGGTCTGTGCACAATAGAGCTCCAACAGGGACACATGAAAAACTAGATGAAAGGGTAAATCTTCTGGCACTGTAATTTCACTGCTACTGGGTTAATGATTTGTTCAGTAGAAAAGAGACCCACATATCTTTGTTGTAGCTTTGTTGCCCTGTAATCGCAGGTGCTTAGTGGACAGCCAGACCTAATCTCCAACCTTGTAGTCTGGCTGTTGTTGTCGATATCTGTTAAATTTTTTTACCATAATCAACTTAGCTTGGTATAAGTCTGATAACACCTGCTGTTGTGAATCAGCCAGATATTTTGCAAAGTCTTGCTTGACAGGTAAATTTTGAGAATGCATTACAACATTTTTGGGTAACATGTGGATGTGTACAGTGGATGAATGCTGCGAGTAACAAAGATTCCCAACCCTTAGATGTAGAGGTCAATAGACATTGCAGTGAGTGTTCTAAAATCTGGTTTACCTGCTCTGCCTCATTGCTGAACAAATTGTGACTCAAATTCCTGTTGATATCTGTAGGAAGCTTTATATTGATAGCTCCCACTTGTGTCACGGCTGGCAGAGCAACCCCTTCCTTTGCCTGCCCTGACAGAAACATGATGCATAATAATTCTTTGTAGAGAAAACGGTGCCTTACCAATAGACGGATTCCCCAAATGAAAGACCATTCACCTGTGGTCTCTTTTTTGAGAAGCCAAGATTCCCAATTTCTTATCTATATTTTAATAAAATGCTTTTCCTTCTTTTTTGATTCATAGCCGCGTTGACATTTCCAAAAACACAAATTGCCCTCTGTGCCCAATTCGATAAGGTGGTTGAACCAATCTGTTTAAGTTCCAGCCTTGCCGGCTCTGCTAAATGCGCCTGTTCTCTCAAGGCCCATTCTAGATAACATTATCTGAATCCCTATCTATCCTATTACCATCATTGTTGTTGTTATACTGATTCATGTCATCATTGGTGTCCTGTAACTGTATAATATGTATGGGAAGGTCAGATTTAACAGCCAAACCAGAAGCCTTTCGACCAGAAGGCCCTGGATTAATTGCCACCAATGACAAGAACTTGTTTTTACAAACAGAAGGACATTTATAGCTCTTTCCTTTTGAAATACTCAAATAATCACCCAAAGGCAATGGAAGCTTCCTGTTCCCAAGGCATATGATGAAGAGGGCTTCTGGAATAAAAAATTTTGGATTGACGCTTCTAAATTCTTAGAAATATCTGACATAGAACTAGCCACGACCTGCTGAACTGAGTCCTTAATAAAGGTTTCCAGATAGTCCCTAAAAATCCGCTTCTAACCATCGTGCTCCAAAACAGGACCCTCACTAGATATAATGTCACAATTTAAAAAAATTCCTAGTGTAGAGCAAAAACAAATATCAAAGACTGAGCATACATACACTAGAGACAGGGTGAAGGAGCGAAAGATTCATCCTGAATTATGCTAATATTATATATATTATTTAAATCATAATCACACTTACAAATGTAAAACTTTGGGGAAAAATTGTGTGACGGAAAGCAGTCTTGAACACTGGTTTGGTTGAGCATTCCCAAGAAAAAATATCTCTGAAGCTGGGAAAGCAATACTCAGGTCAACAGATTGCCTCATAAAAGAAACGGCCCTTCGGTAGGATGACCAGATTTTGAAATGCAAAAACAGGGACAGGTAGAGGTGGGACTAAAGGCTGGAAATAAATATAGATACATTATGGATGCATATATATATATGTTTGCAAGCCAGAAAGTCACTGTCACGTATATCTATCTATCTATCTATCTATCTATCTATCTATCTATCTATCTATCTATCTATCTATCTATCTATCTATCTATCTATCTATCTATCTATCTATCTATCTATCTATCTATCTATCTATCTATCTATCTATCTATCTATCTATCTAGACACACACCCATACACACAACACAACGTTTTACAGGGACTTTCATTTTTTAGGTCTCGCCTGCGTTGCAGCGCGCAAGCGCTGCTTCGCCTTGGCGAGATGTATTGTTGCCGCTTTTGTGTCCGGCTTCTCTGGAAGCGGGTTGGTGTCCGCCCTGTCGGCATTAGGCCCCGCCCACCCAGACTGGAGATTTTGCTCGTGCACGCTCCTGCACGGCGTCTCTTCCAGACACGCGTGTTTATATATGCATCGCGCTTTCACTTAAGGTGAAAACGAGATGCATATATAAACATGCGTCAGACATGCGGTTTCTTTTTTAATGCTTGTTTAGAGGGTATTTGATCATATGTTGGCCGGTGATATCGTGGTGTCTCCCACAGCCCGAGGGCGGTATATTACTTGCTCTAAACTGAATGTTTTGTGTATAATGTAATCATTGGAAGTGGTGCGACCAGTGAATTGAGTCGGTCTCGCAGGGGAGGAGGGTGTGCATGCTCAACTACCCTGCGTGCATCCCCCTTTTGGTGTAACTCCCTCATGATACTGCTGGAGGGCACTACGGGTCCCATTATCTTCACCTCGTCAACGGGGTGCTGTGGAGCGGCGAACCGTATAGATAGAACAGGTCACCTGCAGCGGGGTGCTGGTGGCAAGACACGGCTGGCGTGTGCGAGAGCTCATGAACACGCAACGGCTACAGTGATTCCCACATATGTTTTGCATTGCTTGCAGTTGCGATGCAATGTTCGTGTATGCTTCTATGCACTGTACATGCTAAGATCTTTCTCGATCTCTTTATATCCCAGATATGGCAAAGGAGCAAATTTCACGTGAGATTTTTGATGCTAGGATGCAAAAAATGATTGGAAATTACAGTGGAGATCGCTACGGCCAACCCCGACGTTCGGGTAAGACATTGTTTAATTTGCTTTAGTCTCGTGGTTGGGCTAGGAGACAATACAAGCTCAAAGGGTGGTATTCTGGTGGATGAGGTCATATATAGAATGTTTTGGTGTTAAAGTCACAAGTTTTTCCTGAGGGTTGATTCAGCCATAACTTTTATTTTTTATTTTCCCAACAGGGCCTTCCAGATACACTCCGAGATTGCAGTCCTACAGGTACGAGGAGGATTACCGTGACAATGGAAGGTATCATCGCGAAGCCCCAATACGCAGCCCGCGGGATGACTACCGGAGCAGAGCCCCCGAATCTTGGAGGTCTTCGTATCCTGGTCCCCACCGGTGCGAGTATGAAGAAGACCCACACCATGCCTACTCGTACCACAGCCGATCGGGGAGCTCGTCCCGGAGCAGAGATCGATACTACCCCGAACTCAGAGATCACGACTTCGGCTATTCCAGGTCCCGCGATGCGTCCTGGGCCAAGGAGCCCGACTACTATCAGGATCATGGTGCATACAGGGAGCGTGGCATGGTGTCTCCACGGGAGCGTGGTGGGGGTTACAGTCAGCGTAGGTGGGTGCCAAGCCCGCGAGATGAACCCGGGCCCCATACAGTCGGGGTCCAAGCCAGGGACTACGTCCCCCAAGCTCCAGCCAGGGTCCACCGGTGCGTGGCAGCGGCCACTTCCAAGAGGCCGCGGAACATTCCCACCTCGAGGACACGGCACGACCTTTGTTGCGAGAGGCAGAGGTGGATTGCCGACTAGAGGAGGAAGGCTGATCACTCAGAGGGGGCGTGGAGGCAGGCAAGGGTTCAGCCGATGCGGTGCGGCCAACGAGAAAGCGCCAGTCCGAGAGCAGAGCCTGAAGGCGCTGATGGAGAAGGCGGATGCCGTGCCTAACTGCGAGAGTCAAGTGATCCGATGAGCAGGCTTCCTTAATAAAAAGGTTCATAAGACAAAATATTTCTTTAAAAACCGATGACCAGTGCTGACCAGCAATTAAAATGTTTTCTTTCGAGCATAAAAAAGCCCTAAAAACTTTATACTACAGCATATCTCCCTGGTAGTCAGATTGTTGGTTGAGATACAGTGCTGCTTTGTGAAATTGAGCGGTCTTAAAATTGGCAGAATATAAAATAACATTTTCTCAAATTACTATAAAATGTGCAGAAAACAGCTACGTGCTTCCTGTGCCGTCAGAGTATCATAGGAACAATTTATTTGTTTTACTATAAGTATCCATCCATAAGCGGGTGAGGATAAATCTATGCCTAGGGTTTAAAATAGATTTAAGACGAGGCTTGCATTTCATACGTAGTTGGGGCGACTCGGTTTTTTAATACGCTAGGCTTTAAGATTTCAGTGGTCAGTCTTAAGATTTGGGCTTCTCGTAATAAGGATACCTCAGATCATGGGGGAAAAAAAGTTGGCCATGTCAGCCAGTGTATATGTAAAGGTGAGCTCGACTTAAGGCAGTCCATGACAATGGCACGATTTAAACGAGTATAGGCCGGTGTCCAAAATGTATGCCATAGTAGAAAGGGCTGCAACTTTATTGAATCTGCAAGGAACAGCACACCCAGTCCCGCATGCCAGACATGCAAATGAACTTTGTTTAGCCCTGGTGACAAAATTGAGCCCGTGCTTTAAAGGATGCATCCTTTTGGTCTTGTGCTGCACTAAACTTTCACTCAGTTTCTTTAGGAATCATTATTGTTACGTTCTCAAACGATCTGTCCTGACGAGTAAACTAGTTGTCTGAAAAGAATCCTGAAACCATATGCAAATCGTAGGGTTTCACAACCATTAGGGTTGTAACGGTCTACCTTCTCCATGTTTCTTGGGGGTCTGGAGTTTGTGGTCAGTGGGGTTGCATGTATGGTGGTCCTAGATTTTTTTGCGGTTTGTCACAGATGTGAAACCATCCACACCCCTTCTAACCTTTTTTTAGTCCATTCATGGTTGGTTAACAACCTATTTTCACTGCACTTGGACCAGACTGCTTTAGCAACACTAGAATTCGTTCAGTGAAATGGATACACTAAGAAACTGCTTTATTTTGTAGGTCTGAAACCAGAGCCTAAAGTTAAAGAAACATTAGATTCACTCCTGGAGAATGCCATTAATGCTTGGAAGGAGAGAGAGGCTATGTACTCTTGCATCTATGGCATTGGGACTAACATCAAGCATGAACAGGGGTGTGGAATTCATATAGCTCGACTTCCAGAACATATTGTTTGGGCTCAAGGATAACAAGTTTTCATGTTTATTTTGTCCTTGGGACAAGTAGGCCCAACCCCCTTCAGCACAAAACCTTTGGCTGCCAGTTTACAATACCACATTATTGACAAGGAAAGGGCATTATCTGCCTATTGGGTCGTATTTGTATCCGTATGTTAATGCTGTTTAAACTTGTAGTCATGGTTCATTGATAGAAAGCATTTCTTATTGGGGTGAGCGCTCTAAAGAAATGTTGTAACCTCGAATTGCACTACTGGAAGTTGTTCCAGTGTGTAAATGTTTACAAGACTGTGCAAAGTTTAACAATATGGGGCTACATACAATGCCCCCATAATGCTCTCTAGATGCAAATATCTACAAAAGCTTGAAAGCAAGAGTTAAAGAAACATTAGATTCACTCCTGGAGAATGCCATTAATGCTTGGAAGGAGAGAGAGGCTATGCGAGAGAAAGCAGAGAAGGATGCTGAACTTAAAACAGAAGCAGATAAAAAGACTGAAAAGGAAACGGAGCCCAAAAAAGAAGCTAAGGATGGCGACGAAAAGGAGGCTGCTGCTGAAGTGAAAGAAGACGAAGAAAAGGAGGAGAATACGTCTGACACTGATAAAGAGAAGGAAACTGAAATGGAAACGGAAACAGAGAAGGAGCCTGAAAAAGAAAAGCCAGACTTCTGGTAAGCAGATTTGCAATTTACATATTCAGGCTATATCTACATGAAGTGGCGTTTTAACCGTTTTTATGTTCAAATTATTCCTCTGTGGTTTGTTACAAGAGTTTGCTTCCATTCTACGGCTACTTGTACAATTAATTTAACTGACAGTGTTTAACAACCGTTATATTATTAATTCCTAGGTTTTTGTTCAAGAGAAGACAGCCAAGAGTTCAAATATTACCTACAAAAGCTTGCAGAAATTCAAAATCTGAAGCGTGATGTTGCAGAAGCCAAGTTAAAGGCCGAGAAACTGAAGTTAAAGGTAGCCGAGAAAGCTGCAGCAGAAAAAGCTGCTGCAGAGCTGAAGGCAGCTGAGAAAGCTGCAGCCAAGAAGAAAGCAGCAGAGAAAGCCGCAGCAAAGGAAGCTGCCGAGAAAGCTGCAGCCGAGAAGAAGGCTGCCCAGAAAGCAGCTGCTGAAAAAGCAGCCGCCGAGAAATCTGAAAAGACAGAGAAGGCTGCCAAGGAGCCGACGGTCAAGAAAACAATTGCCAAGACTTTAACCCCTGCAAAGCAAAAGAAGCAGAAGAAGGCTGCCATGATGACGGCCCCCGGGGGAAGTGAAGGTCGCAGACCAGTCTTCCCCCGGGGCTATTCGCGCGATGGCCGGAAGGACAAGGTGTGGGAGGGTTAGATGATTGGGGAAGGAGCGGGAGTTAGGAGCGCATATAAGGTGTCAGGGGGGGAGGATCCGGCCTCTTCCTGACACCTTAGCACCACCGGGGGGATTAGACAGTGAAGTTTGTTCACCCACCCACCCTACAGGTTACATGGAGGGCTTGGGATTGGATCTGTCTTAGCGTGCCAGTTTAGGGCAGGTTGCAGAGTAGCGGCGTTACGGTACTTTGAAGGGGTGTTGAGTCGCATATGGGCGGATCCACCCCTCGGGGAGGGGGGAGAACGGTACACGGGTGACTGATAGCGGGGCGCGGAAGCACTGAAGAAGATTCAACAGAGGATGCTTGGAGGGCAAGTGAAGGTGAGAATGGGGAGAGGAAGGAGGTCACCGAGTGAATGGGGAAGAGTCAAACTGGTGAGATGGTTTTGAGATGGTTTTGAGAAGGCTGAACGGAGAATGTGTTGGTATGGGAAAAGTATTTTCTTGCAGTTATGTACTGTTAATAAAGTTTAAATGATTGCAACCTTGTACTAATAAAATGGCCTTTTACGCTTCAAGTAAAAGCGTGGAGTGTAGTTACTGCGCGAAGGCCTTGATGGGCATTCTCAAGAAAACCAAGGCAGCTGTGTCTACCGAATCTTCTGATTCTCAGAAAGGTAAGTATCCATCGTGTTGTCATGAGGTGCCAAAGCCTGCCTAGGCACTTCGTAGAGATTCGATGCTTGGCCGGTAGAGTTTGCTGTTCACTGTCTTGTACTCTTGCATCTATGGCATTGGGACTAACATCGAGCATGAACAGGGGTGTGGAATTCATATAGCTTGACTTCCAGAACATATTGTTTGGGCTCAAGGACAAGAAGTTTTCATGTTTATTTTGTCCTTGGAACAAGTAGGCCCAACCCCCTTCAGCACAAAACCTTTGGCTGCCAGTTTACAATACCACATTATTGACAAGGAAAGGGCATTATCTGCCTATTGGGTCGTATTTGTATCCGTATGTTATGCTGTTTTAACTTGCAGTCATGGTTCATTGATAGAAAGCCTTTCTTATTGGGGTGAGCGCTCTAAAGAAATGTTGTAACCTCGATTGCACTACTGGCAGTTGTTCCAGTGTGTAAATGTTTACAAGAATTTGCAAAGTTTAACAATATGGGGCTACATACAATGCCCCCATAATGCTCTCTAGATGCAAATATCTACAAAAGCTTGAAATCAAGATTAATCCTTGACTTTTAAAATAAACTGTTAACATAACAATGCAACTAGGAGAAAAATGTTGTAAAGTACTGTGAAAAAATATTCATAATGGAAAATTAGTGCAATAAGTTTAAACTAAATATTGGGTAAACATAAAAATAAACAGCCATTGGCAAAGCCAATAGGTATTGATTGGTTGTCAGCCTTTTGATTTTGTACATGCGTCTCTTATTTTGATATTTCTGTAAAACTTTGTGGGATCTTCCAGGCCCTCAACATTATAACTAAAATTGGCAAAAAGCAATATATTTTAGTCTCAAAAAGCATGCCTTGCCACAGTAGTCCATGGCACTGAATAAAAATACTTTGTGTGCCTATATACTCCTTGTGAAAGAGTGGTAACTATTGACTGGAGGAAGAGAGATAAGATAGCATTGTAAAGGGCTTGGTTAACTCCAAATTTGGGGCACTATTCTTAAATGCAGTGTGCCTTCAGATGCGTGGAAAGTTGTTTTGTCGTTTAAAGCTTCTTGGCAGGTTAATTTGTAGGACAAAGACAAGAAGGGTTGTACTGCGATGCTTTAAAAGCACCGAAAACCTCTTAAAGGAAAAACTTTTCTTTTTTTTTCAGTTGATGCAAAAACCAAGGAAACAGCTGAGAACCTGGCACGGTTTATTGTTCAGATGGGCACAGGAGCAAAAGACTTCAACATGGAGAGCCTCACTAGTAATCCTGAGTTCTGGTACGTGGTCCATTCATTTTCTGTGAATATATTCAATATATAGGAAGTATTGTTTCATATTGTAATGCACACATGAGTGCAATTGTTCCGCCTTCTGCCTGCAGGCTGTCATAAACGGGTAGAGGGAGAACCAGCGGAACTTACTATAACCGTCCTTTAACCCGAAATAAAGGCAATGAGAAGTAATATTAACAAGCATTTGCGATGCAATCGGTCTCGCATTTATGCGAGTTTGAGCCCTTGGCATTGTAAATGGCAATGCCTTTTATTTATGTTTTAAAAACGAAAACAAAAATAAAAAGGCATTGTTATTTGAAATGTCAATAGCTCAAACCAGCATAAATGCGAGACCTATTGCATTGCAAATGCTTGTTAAGTAAAGGATTTGAACATGGTTTATCAAGAATTATGGTGTCCAGCACAAATTCATACTGAAGGTTTAATGCTCCTATTTTTTTTAGAATTCTTCAGAAGGCGTTAATTAGAAACCATTAGCTACTGGAGAACGGTGCGACTTCCTCCTTGGCCTAAAGTCCCCCTCTCCCCTCCATGAACTGAAGCTGCAGCTGACATTCCCCTGTGCTGTCTGAAATAGCGGAGGTTCGCACCCATAGAGGGCTAGCGGGGCCGGCGGAGTTAAAGGCGCCAAAGGCCCGGGAACTGTGGAGGGGTCACAACAAAGGCCAGGAAGTGGCACACCCATAAAGAACAGCAGAGAGTGGGTAGGGGGAAAAGAGGAACAAAAGAAGGAAGAGTGCCATAAAAACCCACCAGCCAATTGGGGGGTGGGAGCAGTGCGAGGTATGAAATGTGCCCTATTAAAGACAGAATCGCCCGTACCCAGGCACTATTTGTGCTGTCTGGGATGACGGTGCCATGGGATCAGTGAAACCCACCCACCTGCACCAGTAAACAACAAGAGACAGTCGCAGCTAAAGTAAAGGAGTCATGGTGGTGAAAGAGTCTATGGAATGGAGCTTAAGATTTTGGAAGGCCACCATCAGAGTGGCAGATCGCATACTTACCTTGGGATGCCTTACAGCAGGGTAAGGTGGTCAGAGATGGGAGGGGTCCCAGAAAACAGCACTCGCAGCCCGGGCCCGCCGGCTGGAGGACCACACTAATTACGTTTTGTAGTGAGATGGTGGAATACCCATCACCCACAAGGTCGATAAAGTGGAGCTCAAGGGGACACTAAACACCGGACTGTGCATGGCAAAAAGAGCTTTTATGATAAGGTTTCTGTACATATGATTTATGACTTGATTAATATCGTATTTGGAGTGATTTACGTTTTGATTTATGACCTGGTGACAACTAGGCTTTGTGATTTATGACATGTTGATTTATGTCGTAAAGATTGAATTACCCTTTGATTTAGGACCTGGTGTCAACCAGGCCATGTGATTTATGGCATGCTCTATGGTAAATGCTTTCTAGGATGTCCACTTATGTACGTACAGGATGTTTTATGACCCCACCATTAAAGTGTTGCGGGGTAATTTGGTGCAATGTTGAATAAAGCTGCAGCCAATAACTTCCAAACAGGTTCATGTGTCCAGACTTTCAATGTGAGTGGGAGTGGCCGCCTGCAAAGTTTATAAGGAGATTAGTTGCCTAATGTGACAAGTCAGCGCACCAGTTGTTGATGCCGGCACATGCACCGGATGAAGGCCGGCCCCTGCGCTCATGCCGGAAGGTGGAGCGCGCCTATAAATAAAGGTGGGCAGGACTGCAAGGACAGTACCGCGCCAGAACAGTATTGTTGTGTGCGTGTGCAATTATTGTAGTGGTGTCCATGCACAGCGTGCCCGCTGCAGTTCAGTCCTCAGCCATGGGACGTAAAATTGGCGACGAGGAGCGGAGCAGCCCACGCTCCAAGCGGTGTCCAGCACAGAGGAACAGCAGTTCTCCCCTACGTCGGGCAGGCCACACAGATGGCCAGCTCAGCAGCAAGACACATACTGCAGACCACCCTCACGCAGCAGGAATGTCGTCCATCTGCATAGGGGCCCTGTCACAAGGGCAGCACCAGGAGACGGTGCGACCAGATAGGACACGCTCACATCGATATGGGTGAGTCGCGCTCGACGCACGGAGGTGGCAGCCATCATATCTCGGCGCAGCAAGAACAGCCACGTGCTAGAAGGCCGTGATTCCGGGCACTGGACACAAGGCCCTGCTTCTCAAGGCGCCACACCCTCACTGGGCCACACAAGCACTCAGCCCGCCAGCATCATGGGAGACCAGGATGAGGGTGCCCAGCCCCCAGCAAGCGCTGCAATGCTACACCCCCCTCAGTTGTCCTACCACCATTCAGGAAGTCGGCAGATCCCGCCACAGAGTCACCGAGGTGGCAAGTGTGGCTCGGCCGCCTGAAAAACTACTTCATTGCCACCAGGGAGAGGGATGGAGCTGTCTAGCGCTCACTACTTCTCCACTATGCGGGGGAGGAAATATACCTGCTGTTCAAGCATCTCCCCAACACGGGACCTCCTCAAGATTAACCGGCGACAGTGACGGCATTAAATGTCCATTTTGATCCTCAACTAAACCCAGACTTCAAGCATTTCAAATGGAGCCAAGCGAGGCAAAGAGAAGGTGAATCTGTAGACTCTTTCCATGCAAGACTGAGAGAGCTCGCCAGAACTCACCTCGTGGGGGACAGAGCGGCAGAAGAGATCAGAGCACAACTGATCCTGGGGATCCGTAGTAAGGTCCTGTGAGGTATCATCTTAAGGCAGCCGAACATACCAAGGAACGACATATTGGTGTTGGCAAGTTCCCATGACCTCTCGGCTGCACGTGCGGAGGAAATGGACCTTGCGCTAATGCGCAACACAGAAAAGGGCGTGACCGTCAAGACTGAGCGAGCTGACGCCGTCAGGGTGCGTGACAAAGCCACCAAACCAAGAGATCGCCCGCCGCCGACCCCAAAAAGCCAATGCGGATACTGTGGGTAGGAAGGACACCCCTCTCAACAATGCCTAGTCCAAGGGAAAATGTGCACCAACTGCGGCATTGCGAACCATTTTGCTTCGGTCTGCAGAAGAAAGACACAGCGGAAAGAAGGGAGACAGCCCAAACAAATGCGGAAACTGGTCCGCCAGCTGTCGAGCGTCTCGCTGTCGTCCACACCAGGACGGAGAAAGTCGAAATAAACTGTCTACCAGACAGACAACACCTCGTCTGATGAAGAAGGAGAAACGTACCTGGTCTCGTTAACCCAGGCACTGAAACGATGTAGACGTCCCCAGCCCCGATGCACTGCGCAGATAGCCAGGTCAGACGTCAATGCAGTGATTGACACGGATGCGTCAGTCACCGTTATGGGAATCCAACAATAGAACAAGTTCAAGCCCAGACCCGACCTCTGGCCGTCGAAGACGAAGATCTTCGCTTACGAAAGTGACTCACCGTTGCCCCTCCGAGGGAAGATGACCGTGCCAGTGCGGTCGGAAGACACTGAAATCACGGTTGCCATCCACGTCATCAACCAGCAGGCAGACACGCTGTTGAGCAGCCATGCGGTTGAGGACCTATGACTGGTGAAGTTCCCCAGGAGCGTGCAAGCAGAACAGACCAAAGAACTCATCGACCAGTTTGAGGACATGTTCAAGGGGCTAGGGCGGATCAAGAAGGGCCCAATCAAGTTGCACATAGACCAAAACGTCAGGCCAACAGCGCTGAAGCACAGGAGAATTCCTTTCCACCTCCGGCCACTGCTGGAAGAAGAGCTACAGATGCTGGAAGACCAAGGAATCATAGAAAAGGTCTCAGAGCACACGCCGTGGGTGTCCCCCATGGTGATCGCTGAATAGCCCCGCCAGCCAGAAAAAATAAGACTCAGCATCGATATGCGCTTCTCAAACAAGGCCATTCGGCGTGAATGGCACGTCACGCCGACCATGGACGATATTGTGGCCGACCTGAATGGGGCTAGATGGTTTTCGAAGCTGGACCTAAATGCCGGCTAACACCAGCTGGTGCTTGCCAAAGAAAGCCGGCACATAACCATGTTCAGCACCCATCTTGGACTTAGGAGGTACAAACGTCAAAATTTCGGCATATCGTCAGCTGCTGAAATTTTCCAGAATGCGATCAAAGAGATCCTGGTCGGACTACCTGGCATGTTAAACGTGAGTGATGACATCCTCATCCACTAACAGACAGCTGAAGAACACTACGACACCTGAGAGCGATCCTGCAATGGCTCCAAGATCACGTAGTTACCCTACATCGTGAGAAGTGTCTGCTGTTCCAGCAACGGATAGAGTTCTTTGGCCATACCTTCACGCAAGAAGGAATTCAGGTATACCCCTGGAAGTCCCGAGCCATTAAGGACACGCCAGCACCACTGACAGTAGCGGAGGTCCGCAGTTTCCTTTGGATGGCCACATACTGCGGCCGCTTCATCCCAGACCTGGCCACAATCGCAGAGCCCCTCCGAAACCTCACCCGAGCAGACGTCCCGTGGCAATGGGGCCCAGCTGAGGAAGCGGCATTCCATGTAGTCAAGAATGCTCTCCTAGACCACACCACGCTCGTCTACTTCAACCCCACCAAGCGAACCGAGATACTGGTGGACGCCAGTCCTGTAGCCCTCGGGCCGTCCTTACTCAAGAGCAGGAACCTGGATGGTGGGCCGCGTTAGCCTCTGTCAGCAAAGCACTCTCCCCGACCGAAAGACGATATGCCCAGATTGAAAGGGAAGCCCTAGCGATCCGCTGGGCATGCCAGCACTTCCACCTGTACATATGTGGGCACCCGTTCAAGATCATTACGGACCATCAACCTCTAGTGCCATTATTCAAAGTTTCGGCAACCCACACACCACTGCGAATTGAACGATGGGCTATTGGACTACAGCAGTATGAGATGGATGTTGCATACCGGCCGGGCGCCAAGAACCCCGCTGATTTCCTCTCGAGGCACCCGACCCCAGTGTAAGCCAAGGACGAGGGGGCTGAGACCTTCCCCACCGAAGTCCACCTGAATATGATCTTGGCACTCACGTGTCCCCAAGCACTGACACTGGAGGAGGTGACAGTCGCAGCGGGTGCAGACCCAGTCATTGCCAAGGTCCGGGCAGACGTCCAAGGGGGGCACTGGCATCAGTTTCTACGGTCGGCCAATGAATGGACAGGCCCGGGGAAGGAAAGCTTAATATATATGTGTAGAGTCAGGAATGAGCTGAGCGTCACCCAAGGAGGAACTCTGCTAAGAGGGTCAAGAATCGTCATCCCAGCAGCTCTCCAAGCGCGAGCGACGCAACTCGCCCATGGAGGGCACCAGGGAATGGAGAAAATGAAAGCCTGCATGCGGGAGAAGGTCTGGTTCCCGGGGATGGATGCTCGAGTAGATGAAACAGTCCGGAGGTTCCCTTCCTGTCAGCTGACGAGTGGCCCCGAGAGGTCCGCACCCATCCACACAGAGGAGCATGGGAGACGTCCCTGGGAGAAGCTAAGTGTGGACTTCGGGAGCTTCCCCGATGGGAGAGTAACCCTAGCCCTGATCGACAGCTACTCGAAGTACCCTTTCTCCCATGTCGGCCCAGAGCTGGAGAAGATATTTGCAATGTTTGGGTGTCCGGAAGAACTCAGGAGTGACAACGGACCCCCGTTCCAAGGATACGAGTTTCAGGAATTCCTCCAACGCCACGGTGTGCGGCATAGACGCATCACCCTGCAATGGCCCCAGGCAAATGGCGAGACCGAACGCTTTATGAGAACCGTCAACAAAGCTCTTCACATTGTTATAACTGAGCATGCCGATCCGGAACAGCACCTACAGAAATTCCTGCGGGAATACCGAAGCACCCCTCAGAGCTCCATGCAGTAGGCACCATAGGCGCTAATGTTTAATGGATCTCCCCGGGATGGCCTCCCTACCGCACCGGTATGGTCACCCCTCCATTCGATGAGGAAGGCGCCCTCAGGAGGAGGGAGAAGCGCAACCTCACGGCCAGCCAGGCCAGGAGGGCTAGGTCTCGTCCGCTGCACCGGGGAGACACCGTTATCATAAAAGACCGGAGGCCCGGAGGGAAGCTCCGGACTCGGTACGAACAGGGGTACTGGACTGTGATCGACATGAAGGGAACCATGGTGACGGTCAGTAAGGATGGGGAGGGCGTAACTCGCAACATCTCCTGGTTAAAAAAAAGTGGTCGACCCCTCTCAAAGTACCAACGCCACCAGCGACTCCGGAGAACCAAGAGCCAGCCAAGGGGAGGCTGGAGAAGTGGAATGCCCCAACTCAAGGCCCATCTCCCCGCCAGAAACTCCGGAAGTAAACCAAGAGCCCCCAGAGACACCACCCCCACTCTGCAAACCAGCTACCGAGCCCAAGTCTGGCCGTGGCCAATCTGGGTATGCTCTGAGAGATAACCCCCAACCGAGCACTCGCCTGAAGGACTTTGCTTGCCAAGTAAGTAAGTAAGCTGTGGGACACTGGGGATCCAGTCAAGGACCGAGTTGGGATTGGATGTGACAAGTCAGCGTACCAGTTGTTGATGCCGGGGCATGTGCCGGATGAAGGCCGACCCCGCTCTCATGCTGGAAGGCAGAGCGCGCCTATAAATATAGGTGGGCGGGACTGCAAAGGCAGTCCCGCGCCAGAACAGTACTGTTGTGTGCGTGTGCTATTATTGCAGTGGGGTCCATGCACAGCTCACCCGCTGTGGTTCAGTCCCGAGCCACGGGACGTAACACTTAAGTTTGCTTCATATTTTAGAAGTGCCTGCAGAAGTGAAAGTATCTGCAAGTTGCAATCCTGAAATGTAGGAACGCCTCAAAAAACCGGGACATGTTTTTAATTTGTCAACAGTGTTGGGGCGCCCAAATAGACCTCTGAAAACCAGGACTGTCCGTGGAAATCTGGGACGTACGGTCACCCTACTCTCGGGGGGAGTCTTAAACCTGACACCCATGCATAGTGATCCGATCAGGAGAGCGAAGGACCAGTGACACTTCCACCGACTGCCCATTCTCAGAGCTCTGCGGAAACAGCAATAGGCCCTGGGAGAGTAACAGACGTTTCAGACGATGTGCTATGTGAGGAAAGGACATACTGGCCATTAATCAGGCAAGTCAGCAGGAGCCTATCGAGATAAGATATCAAAGTTTGGACTTCACCGAAACACCAAAGGAAACCTAAATATTTATTTAAATATTCAAGAAGATGTAAATAATCTTCATACAGAAATAAAATATGAACTCTAATTAGCACTATGAAAAATACTTAACTTGACTGCGAGCAGCAAGAAAAGATTTGTTGTTCACTGTCAAGGGTGGTCGTGGAGTGCCAACTGTCCATTGGATACTGTACTTTCTGACTTCATTTGTAGTTTTGTCATAAAGGTTTATGGGTTATGTTGTTTGGCCTTCACTGCTGAGAAAATAAAGCGAGAAGAGAATGCCTACTAGGAGCCTCTGGACTTGTGATAACATTGTGTGATTCTCAGGATTCTCTGTTTGTTAGGGATTGGGGCTGAGGTAAAGAGAACATCATTGCTCCTTTATCTTACACTTGGGCTGAGTTAAATCTACAATAAATCTATATATGAACAGCTCATCATTGTTTATGCATGCAGACTGGCTCCTAGATGAAACCTAGTTAGCATTGCAGGGGCCTCGAGGTTGGGTGGTACTGTTCACTAAAACCCTGTATCTGGGGAGAACCTGTGGAATTTGGAAGAGATGTAAAAGCAAATTGGAGGATTTGGCTAATAGGGTTTTAGACTTGATGGTGGGATAAATGAAGGTGTTAGAGCAGCAATATATTTATTAAGATGAGTTGTTATGTGCAGTATGTTTGTGAAGCATATACCATAGCAAACTTTTAGATGCATCATGTTCGGACATATAGGCCCATATTATGATGTCAGGCGGACGCGTTGTGGGAAAGTAACCGCCTTACCATGGGTAACCAGTTCTGCAATCCCTATTATGATGCAACCGCAAATAGTGCGGTCAGAACATTCCGTAATTCAATGGGAGCTTTTGCGATGGGCCGAAAACGCCCGCAGTACAAGCTCCCATTGAACCATTTAAGTTTGTAATCATCCCTGCGCCGTGTGGCAGGCACCTTATGGTGTCTGCCAAACTATGCTGGCATGTTGAGGGGGCACCTATGGCAGTATGTGGAGGGCCAAGGGGGAAGGGGGCTCTGCTAGGGGCCCCCAGTGTCGCTTTCCGACAGTCTTTCCATGTCAGAAAGGCCAACATGGAATGGCTGTGGAAACCGACATCATCATTCCGACGGCGACAGCGCCGTCATTAAGGGGTTCTGGTGCATTTCTGACTGACCGGAACTATGTCGGATTCCGTCACGGGTTTAAACTCTGACGGCCGTCATCCTAATACTTTAAACCACCATGTCGGACATAAAACCAGTGGTCGGAGGCTTTCCGCCCAACATCGTAATAGGGCCCATATTGGGTTTTTTCTGGTCAACCAAACACTGTCGGAAGCTGAAGGTTAAATGTATCTTGCAGTTAATTCCAGTCACTACAAGTTCACTTTTACATTATATTGCTTCCAAAAGGTTTGAGGTTATAAGTATGTAGTATGAATGGGTGTATCATATGCAAGTCAGTGGTCCCTGCTAATGCTAACAATTTGTTAGAGCCCCAGATATTGTAGGCTTCTATATAAAAGATCCTTAACATTATGTTCCTTCTTTCTCATGTGTACCTCACCCCAGTACCTCTGTGGCATTTTGACTCTAAAAGTGAATGTGGATGTTCTGCAGATTTTCCTGAACCAATTTGGGATGGGTCTCTTTTAAGTATCCTTCCCAGGCTGCCCTTGTGACACAACCTTTGTGTAAAATGATGTTTATCGCTGCAGGTGGCGCTCGGGCTGCTCCAAGCTGGAGTACCCACAACATTGGCACAAAGAATTTGAGGTGTGATAGGAGGAATGCGTTCAATACGTCTAACCACTGGCAATCCCTCAGGGGAGCCTTCCAACTCATCGTTCTTTTGCCCACCATGCCACCTCAGTATGGACCTATCCATGTGAAAATCATCCTTTACCTAGCTCGAATAGGAACAGTCCAGCCAGAACTGCCAGGCCAGGTGCTACTTGAACTGAAAAACAAGTAACCCAAGACTGGTTTCACCCTGATTGGGGCTCTTCAGTCTTCTGTATCATGATTCCAGCAGCACAGTGAACACCGTACCCACGTCTGTACATACACTTGACCACCCTCCCACACTTTCACTTTAAGTATGAGTCTTGCAGTCAGAAGAGGCCCATCAAGAGCCCCACCCCCTCTGGAGCTGCTAAAGCGGGGGGTTGACAAGGCCCCCGATTTAAACCCATCGTTATTTGGTCAACCATGCCACATCAGTTTGGATCCAGCCACTGGAATTCAGGCACTACACTTTCTCTGTCTAGAGAGGTGGTTCTCAACCCTATCTTTGCCTGCTACACCAGGGGAATCCAAATGATCACACTTTGCTTCGGTAATTAGTAATGTGAGCCAAACTTGAAGGGAAGGCATCTGCTCCAACATTAGCAAAATTTAGCAAATCTCCTTTTTGATGTTTGCTTTATTTTCCATGTGTATTCTCTCATGCTGTTATGATTATGAGGTCACTGCATGGCTTTAGAGCAGCCTAAAGCTCTCAATATCCCTATTTGTGCTTTCAGGCATCATTTTACACTTCCACCCCCTGAGCTCATGAGTAGGTCTTGTTGAAGTGGTGATCTAGCAGCAGCCTAGCAGCAGACAGACTGTTTGCCTGGTTCTATTGCTTATCCCAAATATTGCATGTAGCACTATCTTGCATGCAATAATATTTCTTTCTACAGTCTTTGCATCCTTAGATTGCATGCTATCTCATTTGTTTTGCATCAAACCTCTCATGAATAGTGTGAGAAAGTTGATTATAAATAGGAGTGTATGGGAGTCCTCACCAAGGAATAATGTCACATTTACGTACCAGGTCAAGTGCAAGTGAGGTCCCAATAATTTTAACCTGAGCTCAACCCTTGGCAGCTGTAACACAGACTTGACAGATTTAACTGAGGAGAAATGTGTGAAGCATTTTTCAGAACAGTTAAACTACCTACCCAGCTTGCAGGGACAGGCCTGGAGGCATGCTTTGCATTGTCACTTTAGTGGAAGCACAATATGTTATGCAGTCCCCAAGTGTCATTTAACTTAATGGCCCTGGGTACACTTTGGTACCATATACTCGGGACTATAGGTAAGTTAAATGCCAATCAGGAGAGTAGCCAATTTGACATTTTTTATGGGGTCAGAACATGTCGACGGGGCATTGACAGCAGTGTCCCAGTGCCCAGAGACAAAAAAACAGTAACAAAGTCTAGCAAAGAAAATAGGGGTGACCAATCACAAAAGGGCATTTTCCCTACAAAAGCTTTAACACTGACTTAAAACTTTAGATTGTTGCCTCTCCTTTCTTTTTAAATCACCCTCTCCTTACTTTCCATCTTCTACATGCTTCCTCTTTCTGAGTACTGATTGTCTAAGTCACATGCATGTTTCCCTTAATCTCCATTACTGTATTTCTGTAAATTGACCACATCTCTTATAAAAAAAAGCAACCTGTCCTTCTTTGACAGTCATATTTTGCAACCTAGAACCGTATGTAGAAACCTAATGTTCTCTAGTTCTTCTACTAATCCCACCAACCATGTGCATGATCTCCCTCTAACCTCCCTCTAATGAACACAGCTTTTTTTTTTTTGCTTTTTTTTGTGGCAATCAGCAAATGGACACAGTTTACAGACTTCAATAGGTCATTTACAATTGTGTTATATTCCATTTTAATTAATAGTGTGTCCAACATTCCATTTTTTTTTCTAGTTATGATGAACATTCTTCCCAGAGGTGTAACACCTCGAAACATCCCTCCCACACACATCCCAGATCTAGGGCAAGAAACCAATCGGTGTATGTGCGCTCTATAAGTCATTTTAACATAACATAACACCCACCCCAACTTGTACTAGCACTTCTTCCCATCCTCTTTCCTCCCCAATTTGCTGTGCTTTTCATCCAGTCTAATATCATGCTCAGTTGTGGGCTGCAGTGCCCAAGCTGTAGGCCATGAACACATCTACGGCCATCAAACACTAACATAGTGGAGAACCAATGAAATAGTGTAGCAGTAGTGGAATGTTCAAGGGGGGTGTACAGTGTCCTTAATTGTCTGTGTAAATGCTTAGACCATGGAATCCCAATCCTGAGCAATGGGATGCTTAAGTTAGACTGCTCTTTCTTCCCTATGTAAGTGGGTGCTCTTTGTTACCAACCTGGGGATGGTTGTCTGGTGAAGAACCAGAACCTTTTGGACCTGGCGGTGCAGGGTACGCCCTCCGTCTTCTGGGTTCACCTGCTTCGTTACACAGAGACACGGGATACTCTGTCGGCGTTAGAAGATTGGATTTATTTAGCTGCAGCTAGTACAGTTATCCTAGAAGTACACAAAGTAGGTTCTCAGGAGACTGCCACTTCACTCTGTGGCGCATCAGATTAAATATCATACAATACAGAATTATTAACAAAAACACACGCCCCAAGCAAAGAAGAAAAGAGCCAATAGGGTAAGTGGAAAACAAAGCGGAACCAGTAAGAAGGGTTCGAAAACAGAAAGATCAGATGACTCGAAGAGACCTCTCCTCCAACTGTGTTTGTCATTCCACCCCCGAACTTAATTTATTAACAGATTACAACTGACTTGCAGGTGGTGAGATACGTTTGTGTGTATTGGAGGACAGGCATGACACAAGAGAATGCTAGCAGGAGACAGTGAAGGCCAGTCGATAAGATATGATCGGGAAAGAATGGTGTGAGCCTACAGATAGTTGAAACAGGGATTAGAAAAGCCAGACACGGATTAGTGTACTCGGCTAGTCCAAACATCAGCTTCACAAACAAGGCCGAGGACGGATTTCGACACTAAGCTACGGGAAAGAGCAGAATAGACTTCGTTCGCCGTGCTGCCTGAGTGATGGCAACACAAAATGGCGGCGGGTTACAAAATGGCGGGTGGATTCGATCGTGATCGAAAATCGAAAATCGAAGTTCCTCACTGGGCCGAAGTCTATATCGTCATCGGTGGGGTCGGGTTCTTCCATCTCATCATAATGTGGCGCTTTACCAACAACATGGCCACTTGTAAGAATTTAGTTGAAGCTTTATCTGAATGTGTGCCGGACAAAAAGCCCACTAGCAGTTCTAGAGAATTGTTCAAAAAGATCCATGAAACCTGGTGAAGTAGGTCAAAGACTCCAGTCCAATAACTCATCAAGGACCAACATGACCATAAAATATGAGGTAGGTCCACGTGAGGGGATCGGCACTGAGGGTAAAGTGAAGAAGGCCTCTAGTAAATCTTGGAGATGCGACAAGGGCTAAGGTATGCTCTGTTTAACATCTTGAACTGAATATACCTAAAGAGCAAGCTACAAGTTATCTTATGTGGCTATGACAAACTGTGCTGCCATTCCGGCTCGTGTAATGGGTGGCCTATATTGCTTTCCCCTTTCCCTCAAAGGGAACCCCTGGTCTGATCCCAGTATAGAGATGTGCTGGTTTAAGCCAGCGGACTAAATGTGGGCTGTCTCCTAGGGTGTAAAGCGCTTGAATTACTGCATTGGTGGTGTGTTACGAGTCCTGGACCAGGAATGTAGCACCCAGCAATGTTTAATTTAGGCAGAAGTGAGAAAGTAGCCTGGGGGATCGTAAAGTCTGTTCTGAGTGTATCGAATGGTAGTAGTTTAGGGCCAAAAATAAATCAGAAATAGTAACAATACCTCGCTCAGCCCAAACTTCGAGATGAGTGTGGGGGATAGCGTAATTGAGGGCTAGTTATCCCATGACGGGATCACAGGTGCATAAAGGGGTCTATGTTTGTGAAGTGCTTTGAACTTTGGAGGCAATATAATGCAGTGGAAAGCAGCCGAGGGGCACTAGGAAGGGGAGCCTTTATAGAGCTCATAAGACATTGGTTTCATTCCCCTTTGGGGAGGCCTTTCTCAGAGAGGGAATGACTCACCAGCCAGCGATCCAGCCCCTGAAGCTGTGCTGCAAAATAATATAGGTATATATATTTTAAATACGTTTAAATGTTTTTAACCCAACAACAAAGGAAAGCAATACGTTTATGTGCAACATACGCTATTATCTTTAAATACATATCAATGGTACATACGATCACGGTAAGTAGTGCAAATTAGATCTTAGCGCAACCAAACACACAGTCGATGTAGGAGAGTGCATTTAGGGCGCATTCATACATCCCTGAAGCGATTCTCGTCTAGCTAGAAAGTCGAGCCAGGAGTAGGACCGGGACTGCCCTCTGCAGAAGCCAACCCATAGTAGGTTCTCCACCATTCCCAAATCTTGTAGAACTTACCGGACATCACCTGCTGCGGTATACCACCTTTTCCACTGCAGTGTAGTGGTCCATTCACTTCCACCACACATGCACGTGGGCACCTGCAGCAACCCCCAGTATTTAGGATCCTAGTGCTCCTATCCCAGGCCGTCAGAACCACTTGTGTTGCAGGCGGTAGTCTTTCTGAACCCTCCCGCAATATAGTTAGTGCAGGTGGGATCCGTGACACAACATTGCGCGCTCGAGATGAAAGGTCGGGTTGTCCTGTGGAGCAAAAATCCAATCATTAATGTTTATCAACTGTGCTTCCCTGTAGTAACCTTCAACACTTGGGAGACTGAGCTCTCCAGATAAAGATTGCGCTGCAATGTTCTTAGTGACACTAGGGTTGTCTGCCATCACACAGTGGATCCTCAATTCCCCATTAATTTTAGTAAAACACTGTCTTGGACACTAAGTAATATGTGTTGTGGAGCACATATGGAAGTTTGGGAAGAGTAACCATTTTGAAGAGGGCTGCCCGTCCCATGAAGGACAGCGGAAGCTCCTTCCATCAGTAACATCAGTCTGGAAGTTCGACAGAACCCTGCCACCATTACTCCTGGAGCAGAGCGCCTTCTGCGCTATTACAAAAATCCCCAAATATTTGAGCCCATCTATGGCCATGCAAAGCCCCTGTGGCAGCGGCAGCTCCTGAGGGAAGTAGAGTACTGATTTGTCCCAGTTGATTCTATACCCTGAATGGGCCCCATAGTCCTGTAGAATTTGAAAGAGCGCCGGGATAGGGTTCTCAGGGTCTGTTATATAGAGGAGTATATCGTCCCCACAGAGCGATATTCTTTCCTCTTGTTCATCTGCTTCCGATATCTGTAATTGTCGATATCTGTAATCGTCGTACTTCGGAGTGCTGCCTTACCATACATGCTAGAGATTCTAAACATGAGGGCAAACAGAAGCGGAGCTAGGGGGTATCCCTGTCTGGTACCCCAGCCTATTGGGATCTAGGCGGACATCTTCCCATTTATCCTGACAGCCTCAACAGGATTGCGGTAAATTCCTCAATTGAGGGTCAAAACTGAATTTCCGCAGCGTCTGGTTCAGAAAGTGCTACTGGACAGCATCAAACACCTTTTCAGTTTCCAGAGAGAGGAAGACATGCAGTGTCTCTTTGGGCCTGCATGGTTGTAAGCCAATTCTGCGCTCGTTGTAGTTTAAGCTTAGTCGACCTGCCCAGCATGAATCCAGACTGATCAATGTGAATTAGCAGGGAGATGACTTGCAAGAGTCATGAGGCTAAAATGGTGGCTAGCCATTTCTTCTCCACGTTTAGCAATGAGATTGGGCGATAAGATTTGCATCTGTCCCTGGGTGTAGCCTCTTTGGGAAGTACAATGATGGTAGCTCTATGGAGATCTGGGGGAAGGTACTCCATCTTTCCTGCTTCCTTAAGCAGGCCGAGCAGATGGGGCCCCAACAGGTTCACGTATCTCTTATAAAATTCAGCGGAAATGCCGCTGGGCCACAGCGTTTTCCCAGACCGCAGTTTGACGATTGCGGCCTGCACCTCATTCAATATAAGTTCTTCCTCAAGAGAATCCCTTCCCTTGCATCCGTATCTAGCCCTGGGATGGGAACCATCTACAGGTAGTGCACTATGGTGACAGAGTCGTGTAGTGGTCGGGCCTTGTAGAACTGCTCACAGTATCGAGCTAACTTCCCCAAAAGTTGGGCATCCTTGTCATAAGTATCCCCTGTTGCGAATAGTTTGCACCCTCATAGCTTCCCGCTACCTCCTGCTCCGCTACACCAGAAGTCTACCAGCCTTATCCCTTGACTCATATAGGCCAGGTAATGTGGCCAACATCTGCTTTTTGGCCCTTTCGTGTACCAAGTCTCTGTATTCTGCCTGTAATGATGCAACCTGCCTAAGAAGAAGAGGGTCAGCACTTAACCCCGGGAATCCCTCAAGCTGCAATATATGAGATTACAGCTCCTCAAGTTCCTTTACTTCTCCTGTATGTGATCACATTTTGGGCTGAATTTGGAGGACAGTTTTAAACGCTTCTCATGATACCACCTTGGAAGCCACGGACCTGTCATTTTCTATAAAATACAGCTCGGTATTCACTCGAAGTCCTCATGCTACCTCCCTGTCTTGCAGGTCCCAAACGTTTAGCTCCCACCCAGTGGCCCATAGGTTCCTAAAGCAACCCAGTTTGACTAGTAGTGGTGAGTGGTTCATTCACCAGATATTCCGCTTGAGCTATTTCCCCGACCTCTCCCACGGGTACAAATATGTAATCTAGCCTCGAGTAGACCCCGTGAGCCCCTGAAAAGTAGGAGTATTTCCTATTCATAGGGTATAGCCTTCACCATACATCAGTTAAGCCCACCCTGTCGGTAAACTGTGCTAACGCCATAGATGGAGGAGGAGCAGTCGGGGCACCTGAAAGATCGAGGCCTCCTTCCATAATGTCGTTAAAGTCCCCGCCTACGACATGCAGCATGGATGTAGATTCAAGAAGAATATCTGTAACCTTAGCCAAGGTAGGTGCCTGCAGTGGTGGTGGGGCATATACGTTCAGCAGGGTTAACTCAGTTCGTCCTGAGCGGCCTTGAACGCCTACATACCTGCCGTTGGGGTCGTCCCAGGGGGGCTCTTTCTCACTCGTATAGCAAGTTCAACTCACCCTCTGTGTCTGAGGAGGCCCCAGATCTCCGCTCCCTTCATCGATCAGACAGTGGGGTCCCCTTACACCACGTCACCTGTGCTCAACTCTACCTTCTTCTTCCCCAGTTGTATACCTTAGGACGCGCTCCCTCTGTATAGGAAGCATTTTGGCCAGATGTTTCCCCTACCACTTGTCATCGGGCAGCTGCTCCTCCATCCAAGTGCTCCTTGGTCTCAAAGAGGACCTTGAGCTTTGTGGGGAACAACAACATATACTGTAGTTGGAGGGCTCTCAACTTAACCTTGATGGAATCAAAGGTACAGCGCTGTCTCTGACCCTCCCAGGAGTAGTCTGGTAAGATCATAATTTTTGTATTTTCATAGCCGACCTTGCCCAGCCACCAGGCTTTTCTTACGATCATATCGCGGTCCAATGAATTTAGAAAACGAGCTATCACTGGCCGCGGGAGATTACCGGGGGGGGTGGTTTGGCGCTCAAAGCCCTGTGATTCCTCTCAATGACAAAACAGGATGAGAAGGATTCGGATGGAAGGGAGGCTCTCAGCCACTTGTTCAGAAAGACCGCCATGTTGGCTCCTGCCACTTCCTCCGGATAACCCACAAAGTACAAGTTGTTTTTCTGCATTATCCACTCTCCAAACCAGCTTTTTTTGTTGTGGCACGTAGCTCCATAACCTTCCTTTTCCAGCCCCTAAACTGTATCTTCTTCCTCCGAAATACTGTTGATCCTTTCAGACACATTCCTTAGGTCCTGCCTTATGAGGGATACTTCAGACCTCACCTCCCCAATCCTCCCTTCCAGGGCCTTCAACAGCGCTTCAACAGCGCAGCATTATACGGTAGAGCCGGGGCATCAGTCTCTGCCTCTAGCTGCGGGCTCACCACCCTTGTGTAGCTGTCCATTTTGCCCTGTCTGGGAGGTTTCGGATCCTTGTTTTTGGCCATGCTGCAGTCATTTGACTCACTCTGCAGAGCAGGGAATACCGCTGAAAGCGCCACCAGGAGCAATCCGCGTCCTCAGCATTGGAGTTTCGTTCTCCAGCTGTCCCAATTTCCCTCCATCTAGGGGGCACCATGGTCTCCCCAGCCATTGCTTACTGTTCTAACTGAAGTCAGGCCCCCATCGGCTCACCAGCAAAGATCTGCCCAAACATGTAGTTCGTGACCCAAGATGGAGAAGCACCAGGAGTCTGCAAGGCGCTCGTGCGTAGGCCCCCCTTGCCTGTGAGCTCTTTCAGTGTCCAGCTGCCAGCCTTTACCGTCCCCACCAAATGGCACTGTCCTCGGGGCATCTTAAGCACTCCCTCACTGATGTCGGGCCATCCCAATGGCACTTATCTCCACACCCGTGCCCCTCCGCCCTCGTCCCAGGTTAAGGAGGAAGGAAGGAGAGGAGAGGAGAGGAACCACTTGTCTGCTTGGTCACCAACACAATCTCTCTTACTAATAGGACTATCATCAGAAAAGGGTAGCGGACCTCACAGTAGTCCCACGCAGACCCCCACGTCGCCACAGCCTCTACAGCAACGCCAGTCTGCCAATATAGGCCGTAGTCCAGCACCTTGCTCCCACTGGATGTGGTGGTAGGTCTCAGCGCCCACTCTTCTGAGGTCGTCTTCTGGCTATTGTGAGCAGAGTCAATGTAGGTGAGCACGGAATCACTAGTGCACAGCAAGGCCCCACACCAGCACTTCAGTCCAACGTGGGGGGAGGAAGGCAGGAGATATGAGAAGTGGCAGCCACTGATGATCTTTGCTGTTCCCCGGTGAGCAGACTAGCCAGTCCCTGATCGTCTTGTGGGGAGGCTCGGGACCGTGCAAGGAGGGGGGGATGAATGTGCTCCCTGCTGTGTCAGCAGGCCACCACTGGAGCAGTCCGTGGCCCCTAACAGCCATGAGCCCAGTCTTCTCTGCTCTGCTCCTCACCTGGGCCGGCCCTTCGGGACCTCTCCGCACATTTAGGGCCTCTGACAGGGCCCCGGATATCAAAGCCAGAGACCCTCCACAGCCTCTCGGTCAGTGTTCACAGCCCTGTAGGTGTCACAGAAGGGCCAAACAGCTGGGGGACCACCGGGAAGGGAGCCAAAGACCACAGGCTCCTCCCTATTGTCAGGCTGCCGTCTCGCCCCGTGGCTCCAATGCAGGATGCTCCTCCACCCAGCTCTCACCATGCATCCAGATGGCCAAGTCTGCGGCAGTGGACTCGGTCAAAGGATGGAGGCCGCAACAGAGGATGCAGCAGGGATGACTCCAGCCCAGGGGGTGTTGGAAAAAGGGATGCGCTGATACCAGCAGGGTCATCGGGCTCCTCTGCAGTCGCAGGCCCCTCTTCTGTGCTCGACTGGTGCCGGCAGCTGGCTACAGCATACTGGATGATAGATTCCAGCCAAGGCCGCTGCTTCCACTCACTGTGCCAGAAAGTTGCACTCCTGCACTATAGCTGGCCGTAACTCATCAATATCATGCCCCATAATGGCAAGGTGCCGATGGGGGGGGGCCTGATGATGGATAGGAGACCGGAATTCTACAGGATAGGTTTTGAGCAGTCAGAACTCACAGAAAGTGCGGTTAATCAGCCGTCTTGCTGGCCACGCATCCCTGCTGCAAAATAATATTGCTCCTTATCTGGGAGCCCTAAGCCACCTACTTAAGTTGAGAGTTTGAGAGTTGACAATGTCAATCATTTGTGCCCTTTGTGCCAAAAAAACTTTCCTACCGTTGTCTCCAAGTCGTGAAAGAAAAAATGGGGAAGTGAAAAGGGGAGTTTGGCAAAGAAAATTAAAAGGCGTGCGAGTGCTATCATTTTAATCAAGACTATTCTACCCATGACAGACATGGGCAATGTCATCCAGAAGGTGAATCGTGCCTTCTGCATAAGTGCTCTACCGAGGTTACCATTCTGCAGGTCCTTTGGTGAGTGGTATACATCAATCACAAGGTACCTGAATGTGACTGGTTCTCGGCTAAGTCGAGAGCCCAGCTGAAGAGGGGGTTGAATTGCATAACTGGTATTAAGAGGGGAGATGCAGTATTTGGATTAGTTATCTCTTAAGTCCGGAGATATCTTCAATGTCAGCAAAGAGGCAAGCTATGGGAGCAGGGTCTAGCTGGGCATCCCAAACAGAAAGAAGGATATTGTCTGTTGCCTCAGTTTGATCATCAGTGGATCCATTGAGATCACAAAACGTAATGGTGAGAGAAGGCATCCCTGATGAGGGCCTCTACCTATTGTGAAAGAGCACAAGATGGACTGCCCGTCTTGACCTTAGTAGTTGGGGCTGTATATGTATCAATTTTCACCAGTTAGGGCCAGCACCCATCCCCCCTCAGGACCTTCTGCATATAGTCCCAGTGGAGAGAGTCAAATGCTCTCTACAGATCTAAAGTAATGTACGCAGCCCTTGGGAAGTTGCCCTATTAGTTGGCCTATTAGTCAAAGTGTATCAAGAGTGGGAGATTTGGAAGGAATCTATTAATTAGTATTAGTAAGAATCTTAAAATTAGTATTTAGGATTGATAGTGGATTGGTAGGAAGCCCTTTCCATCTGGTCCTTATGGGGTCTGAGCATCGTGGAAGGGATAATTTAATTCATGGAGTCTGGAAGGTACCCCACTCCAGAATGGTAATTTAAAACTGAAGCAGCTGGGGGGAAAAGAGTGTGTAGGATTCTGATGGAAGTTCATCCACTCCTGAAGCCCCCCTGGGTCAGATCAAGTAAGACCACTTTAAGCTCTTGTAGCAACAGTGGAAGACCAAGATCTTGCTTAGCTGTAGCAGATAACTGCTGGTAATGAGAGTGAGCTAAGTAAGGCAACCTGCTCTAAAGTCTTGAAAGCTTCTGGAAGGCACAAAATGCATAATTAATGCATCATTAATGCATCAATAATGGCTGACTGTGTTGTCAGTGTTTTGCCGAAGTTGAGAGACAATCAGAGTGGGACTGAGCTTGAAGGCTTCGGCTTTGCAAGATGTGCCAAGAGCAAACCCGCTCTGTTATCCTCATTGTGAGCCTTAGCTTGGTAGGTAGCATAATCAAAGTAACTTAACGTTTGTAGGTTGACAAAGAGGAAGTGTTAAACCAAGTAAACTTTGGTCACATTGTTGAGGTTGGTCTGTAGTGACTGCTTAGGAGACTGCAATGAGTGAGCTCCCCTGCCAACACCCTCCGTACCCCAACTCAGATGTAATGCAAAACCCACAAGTGCAACTTTAAAGGCTTCCCACCCTGCCAAAGAAGACAAGGCAGTACCCTCATTATCAGCAAAAGAAGGACTCAATACGGGCATGTAGGGATTGGCTAAACACTGTATCATCAAGTATTGATGTTCTGCAGACGGCAGGTCAAATCAGCGCTGGCCACCATTCCCAAGCCAGTGGAACCTGTCGGGGGTTATGGTCTGACAACGTCCTGCTTCAGTAAGAAGATGCCACAATACATGAGTGGATGTCTGGGGTGCGCACACACCTATCTTTCTATTATGTATGTGGTTAACAGGAGATTAAAGGAGTAGTCCCTCCCGAGCGGGAATCGTAAGAGCCAAATACCCCCTAGCTGCTATCTTTCGAGCCAGGCCCGGAGCGCTCTTGATGCTGCGATGGCCGAGGATTGTGGGAGTGGGAGCACAGAGCAATTTAGAGATGTATCAAACACACACTTAAAGTCTCCCCCTCTGTATCCAATGGATCCAAACCCAGTCGTGCAATAGTCAGACAAAGTGACCCAAAAGCTAGCCTGAACTACATGGGAAGCATAAAGATCCTGGTAACAGGGATTAATCATCCAGGCGGTCGCAAAGCAACACATAATGGCCTTCTACATCAACCTTGGTAGCTTTAACTTAAAATGGGAATTTGGCCATGATCCAGAGTGCCACTCCCCTGGCATAAGCAGAGAAATTAATAGCAAACATCTGACCCCACCATGTGTTGCAGTTTAGAAACCCCTGTCCCAGTAGGTGAGTCTCTTCTCATAATCTATATGTACCTTCCAAAGTACCAAGGTTGAATGAATTTCATAACATTTGTGGGGGGAATTCATCCCCCTGATGTTCCACGTCATCAATGTATACTGACTCACGATTGGTACAGTTGAAAAAACCTTGAGTCAGCATCATGAATACTTATCAGGCCTACAAGTGGTCAAAATTGGGGAAGAAGTTGGCCCATACAGAGTGGTTCTGGTGCCTTACATGTGGAAACAGGGTGCATGAAACAAACACCCAACAAACAATTCCCAGCAACAAAACTGAGGGGCTGAGGCCCAACCTAGGACCCCACAATGGTTAGTTCTTCAGCTAGAGGTATGCAGAGAAGCATAGTAGAGAGGGTGAGGCCTGGCAGAAGACGCCAGAAGGCCTGTACAAGAGCCAAAGTAAAGAGTAGAGAGAACAAAATGTGACAATAAATTCTGAGGAGAGAGATCCAGCAAGTGTAACAGGAAGGACCAGGTCCCGGGGCCCGAGAGTCAAGGCTTTCCCTGGGATCCATGAGGGAGGCGTCCAAACCCATGCGGTAATAATGTCCAGGTATCGACCCCAAGAGAACGGGGGTGCAAACTCCCAATTCCAGGAATGTCTCTGAAGAAGTCGGAGTTAAGGGGCATGAAGCAAAATCAGCCACTGTTTGCGCTGTGATCACCGGCTTTTCTATTGTGACCAGATAAGCCACCCCCAAAGAAGCATCGTCACAGGAGACACTGGAACCTTATGTTGATAGTTAGCGTGTGGCGCATAAGGTCTGTAATGATGCCAGCACCTCCACTGCATGTTGCAGCTCCCACCGCACCTGGATAAGGTGGGGGCCACTGCGACGCTGGCCCCGGGGGTCAGAGTCTTTAAGCAGTCATGGCGACCTTGTCCCGAAGGGGATCATGACCTGATGAAGCTCCTCCCAAGCTTCCAGCCAGTCCCAAGCTGATTCTGTGTCAGTTAAGAAATGGGACCATTGGTCAGCCGTGACTCATAGTTTGTCAGGAAATAGTAATGTGAGTTTGTATCCCAAGGAGCTCAGCCTTTTCTTGACCTGCATAAAAGAAAAACATTTATGTTGAACAGAAGGTGTATAGGCAGGGAAAATCATGTTTTTTGCATTCTCAACTCAAATCTGGTCCTTCTTCCGTGCTTCGAATAATATCATGTCTAGAGTGTCTCGGAGGTGTCCAGGAAGGCGGGTGTCGGGCTGGGACCCTCTGGGCCCTCTCAACGATGAAACTGTAGGACAAGGAGCCCTGGGCCTCTAGTTTATGCAACCAGTCTTCCATGAATCATGGGGGTCTTCTCCCTCCATCCCCTCCGGAAGGCCAATGAGGCAAATATTGTTGCGGCGTGGTCAACGTTCTGCATCCTCAAGGCTGTCCTCAAGGATTTTAAGGCGTTCCAGCATATACTGGGTGCACTGTGAGAAGTTTATAGTAAGAGGATTAAGGCTATGGATGGCAGCAATGTTTGAGGATTCCCTTTACGACAGTTTCCTTTGGTTTTCATGAAGTAATGTAAAGTCTAGAGTCAAGGTGTTAACCTTGGCTTCCAAAGCAGCTCGGGAGTTCGTAATCACTGCCAAGAGTGTATCTAACTTTATTGATTGTGGTGAAGAAGTATTCCCAGGGGAGGGATCTGGCGAGGCCATAGTCGCAGGGCTTGGAGCCCTCCCGAGCAGCCAAAGAAAGTATGTCCCAGCTGTGCGGCTTCAAACCCTAGGTCAGGCGCCCACAAAGAATCAAAATCGAGAAGATGGGCAGCCTGGGTCTCAGGGCATGTCTACAGACGTGGATGGGGCAGTCTTGAGGCTCAGATGGTCTCTATTTTGCCCAGTGAAACAGGATCTGATGGGCCGCGTGGAGCTTCCTCAAGATGCTATCACCATGTTCAGCAGCTTGGCCATGCCCCTTCACTAATGATCTCACCTAACTTCTACTAATTTAATCCACCACAGACTCACGGCAGAAAACGCATGCTTGAGAGCACAAGAGTAATCCTAATTACCACCAATAACACATAGCCACTGGATTAACCACATACCTTGTGTTCCAGAGCAGAGTGCCGCTTTGCATAGAGCACTTCAGCTCCTCATAAGTGGTAGTAAGCGCTATAATAATGTAATTACTATACAATATAATTAAAGGGGTACTAAAATCTGAATTTGGCCAGTGAACAAGGCTTTACTATTCATGTGTGTACAACCTGAAGCAAATCAACAGAATGCCTTATAAAATACTGAAAATGTATAAACCATTACCTGGTACTATGATAGTAAGCAAACACAACAATATAAAACGTGTTTCCAAACCACACAATTGAAGGAGGCCTCAAGGAGGAATGCATGCCATGCCTCTGAGTTGTAAAGGAAGGTGAGGGAAAACACAGATCGCCAATGAGGTGGAAAGTCACAAGATGCCATGTCCAGATGCCAGGGATGCTGGGGAGGCAGTCCATGCACAGTGATGGACAGTATGTGGGAAAGGGCAGACCAAGAACAAGGTTCTGGGCAAGTAAAAGATGGCAAGGGAGCAGATGGGAACAATGTCGGTGAAGTGACCCGGAGCAAGTGCGTGAAGAGCATTACAAACGGCGGCCATTTTGAATAACCCAACATAGTCACATGGTCAGTGACTGGCTACCGCCCTCCCCCTATGACCACACCACCCCCGGACAAAGCACCCAGACGTGGTATCTTTGGAAGGCGGGGGGTCGCGAAACCCCCCGGCCGTATTTATTAAGTACAAAACAATAAATTTCAAATTTGCATGATAAACGGTTATACAAAATTCAGCAGGACATTAGATACATAATTGTCAACAGGTGTGAGTGTCTATCCTTAACAAAGACTCTAATACAAATTGTTTCCTAACCGAATCTAACATCCTCCTCTGCAATTTTGTATACTAACATTTCTGGGCCATATGGCAAGGTCGCTAACCGGTGTCAGGTCCTACTAGCTGCGCCTCCCCTACAGGTGTGCGCATGCGCAGCCGGGCCCGGTAATTACCCGGTCCACGCCGTGAACTTCATTTACCCACTAAAGGAGGGCCCTTACTCTGCGCCATCCGGTGACGTCATGAGTATGCGCGCGCGGGGTGGCTACCAGCCTAAGGAAAGCGTGACTCCCCAACCCGCGCCCCTTTGAAGCACCAGTTACCTTGCCCCTGAAGTTCTAGGAGGGGCCAATGGCCCCTCCCCCTGGGCGGGCACCTCCGTAGGATGATGCCCGCCCCCTCAGACCTTCAAATAGTTGCTCACCGGTCATGACCTTACCGCATGCCCCTCATACCTAATAAATACGACGACCTAAGGGAGAAAATTCTAAAGGACAACTACACTGACTAAAAACACAGGTCATGTATAACATCATACGGCTACTAGGGAAAGAAAAGACCTAAACACGACTGCAACAGTTTACACATAATCCAAACTCAATCGCTACCTTGGGAGAAAAAGGCCTACACAAGCATAGTCAAAAACATAACTGCACAATACCATATTGATCACTACAATGGGAGAAAAAATTCTAACAGAACAACCTCATCAGAAACTAACATTTCATGACAATTACCCGCGCCCAAATGCCCGCTAGTTGGGCTAACAACACATCGACCACGTACTCCAGGGATGGTGGGTGGGGAAAAGTTATCTGCCCCGAGCGCCGGGGCACGACCTATGTGGGGGAGCGTCCAGGGAACAAGGGGGTCACCTGGGCGCTCCCCACCGCTTTATCCCCCCCCAGTGGCCCGCCCCTCTCCCTTCCGACCCGGATGTCGATTAACGACATCCGGGTCATCCAGGCAGCCAATCGGCGGTAGGGCGCGCCCCCTAGTGACGCGCCCCACCACCGAGTAGTCCGGGGGGAGGTCGCCGCACAGCCATGCAGGCGGGGGGGCCAAAAGCCCCCCCCTTTCCACATGGTCAGTGACTGGCTACCGCCCTCCCCCTATGACCACACCACCCCCGGACAAAGCACCCAGACGTGGTATCTTTGGAAGGCGGGGGGTCGCGAAACCCCCCGGCCGTATTTATTAAGTACAAAACAATAAATTTCAAATTTGCATGATAAACGGTTATACAAAATTCAGCAGGACATTAGATACATAATTGTCAACAGGTGTGAGTGTCTATCCTTAACAAAGACTCTAATACAAATTGTTTCCTAACCGAATCTAACATCCTCCTCTGCAATTTTGTATACTAACATTTCTGGGCCATATGGCAAGGTCGCTAACCGGTGTCAGGTCCTACTAGCTGCGCCTCCCCTACAGGTGTGCGCATGCGCAGCCGGGCCCGGTAATTACCCGGTCCACGCCGTGAACTTCATTTACCCACTAAAGGAGGGCCCTTACTCTGCGCCATCCGGTGACGTCATGAGTATGCGCGCGCGGGGTGGCTACCAGCCTAAGGAAAGCGTGACTCCCCAACCCGCGCCCCTTTGAAGCACCAGTTACCTTGCCCCTGAAGTTCTAGGAGGGGCCAATGGCCCCTCCCCCTGGGCGGGCACCTCCGTAGGATGATGCCCGCCCCCTCAGACCTTCAAATAGTTGCTCACCGGTCATGACCTTACCGCCACGGGCCAGCATTGTTAACCGACGATCTGGCCTCCCCCTCTACCCAGACATAAACCAGGAGCGCGCCTATTTTTTAAAAAACCCCTCCAACCAGGCCCAGACATTATTAGACCACAGGACATTAGCTGCCTCGGTCAAGTGCACCCCGTCCCTCAAGTAAAAATGCTCGCCCCAGATACACCCATGTGGAATCGTCTGCAACTGGGGGGTCCGAAATAATTTGTCCAACTGTGTGTTGACCCTCCGTACCGAGTGATTCAACGCCCTGACCGAGACCCCCCCTCGCCACTGCCACCGAGGAATAAGTTGCGACCAAACTACTGTGGAACCCGGGCAAGCCCTGGCCACCCACCCCGCAGTGGAAATGATCTCCTCAATGAGCACGCGCCTCCCCAATTTTGCCAAATCATTCTCCCCAGGTGAAGTATCACCACTGACGGGGGGGGCCGCTGCTGAGCTAAGATTCCCTGGAAGAAACTCCGAAACTGGCTAAGGCATAAACCCCCCCTCCCGAAGAATGAGATATCCAACCCCTTTTGCGCTGCGCTCATCCTACGGTCTCCTGAAAGAAAAACATGTTCCGCGCGCCTAACATAAGAATGGCCCATAATCCAAGTCACCAGCTTCTTGTGTCCTCCGTGCTGTGCCGATGTCGATCGTTGTCGCCCGGTGACGAGTTCCTCCCCTGCGTGACAGGTTTGAGAAACTGTAGACAAAAGAAACATACAGGGCGTGAGCACCATCATGTCACAACATGTCAATTCGTACGTAACTCTTGTAACGTTCAGACGACCATCTTCCCAGTGTCTTCACACTCTCCACTGAGAGACCCCTCGCCACTGCCTCGGTTGCTGCCCCAATCCTAAATGAATGGGTGCCAAATTCCTTTGGATCGAACCCTGCCAGACTGACCGTTAGCTCCAAAACTCGCTTAAACTGGTACCTAGTCAATGGTGTACCATCGGCGTGACACAGCAGTGTGTCCCCCGCCGTGCACTCCCGCTGCCTACAGAAAGCCTCCACGTGAGCAACCGGGCAGCAGGGGTTGGCCCGCGCCCGATGGAGCACTATGGTGTGACCCCGAGAGTCCTGATCGGTTTTTGATTTCTGAATTGTTATTCGCATAACGTCTTCCTTGATCTCAACCCCGGCCCACTGTAGTCCCCCCACTTTATCAGTTTTTGACCCAGCAACTAACTCCCCAACCCTCAAAGCCCCATAAAAGGCCAGGGAAAATGCCGCCTTGAACAAGATAACCTCCCACTGTGAGCTACAAACCGTGTGCAGTGCCCCCAATAAAGCCGTCAGCCGTGCCAATCCAATGGGCCTTCTCTTATCGCCCCGGTAACCCTGTACACGGCGCCAACCCCTCAATGCCTTGCGCACCAGAAATGTGTTAGTGGGATCCCGCATACCCCTACTCTGCGCAAAGAAGGAGATTGCCGCCCTATGTCTGTTCGCAGTCGCGACTGAGCGCCCTTCCTTGTGCATTGATTCTAGGTACGCTGCGAAGCTGTCCTCCTGCGCCCACCTAGCCTCCCATTCCCGCCCCAAGAAAGCCCGATAAGACAAAAACGCCCCTTCGTAAGCTGTCTTGGTCCTGGGGGCTAAGCTAGCGACCACGAGGTCCTGTAATCTGGGGCACCAATCTGCCAGAGTACTGCCGGGAATTGCGCCGGCTGGGGATCTGCCGCCGGAAGGTGTTCCCTGAAAACCTGCATTTTAAAGCGAGAAAGGGAGTCAGCTGCGTTATTGAGGACGCCAGGGACATGCTTGGCTCTGAAAATTACATTCCATTTTAAGCATTGCAACACAATCTCCTTCAGTAAGCGGAGTATGAATGGACAGCGTGCCCCCTGCTGATTTATGCATTCCACCACCGTCATGTTATCCGACCAGAACACCACGGATTGGTTGCGCAAGTGTTCCGGCCAGACCATCAACGCTACCCATATCGGAAAAAGCTCCAGAAAGCCAATATTGGTAGTCAGACCCTGTGTCCTCCATTCCGCTGGCCACCGCTGGGCGACCCACCTGGTACCCAAAATGGCGCCGAAGCCGGTACTCCCAGCAGCGTCCGTCCATAGGCCCAATTCCGCCGATGTGGCGGGAGGACCCGGCCACACTACCCTGCCATTAAAATCCTCCAGAAATGCCATCCAAATGAGCATATCCTGGCGAACCTCAGATGACAACCTCGTGTGGTGGTGTTTCTCCCGTAGTCCTCTCATTGCTTGGGCAATAGAGCGTGAAAAAGGGCGTGCCATTGGGATGACCCGAAGCGCAAAATTCAATTGCCCCACCACCTCCTGTAGCTGTTGCAATGTAACCTTGTCTTTGCGTAGGCAGTGACGCAGGGCTGCCCTAAAGCTAGATACCTTGGCCATGGGTAACCTGAAGCATCCTTCCACTGAATCAATTTCGATACCAAGGAATTCCAAACAGGTGGACGGGCCAACCGTCTTCCCCGGCGCTAGCGGGACCCCAAAAGCCCGCATGAGCACACAAAATTCCTGCAACGCCCAAGCACACTCCTGAGATCCCGCCGCACCCAAGAAAAGGAAATCGTCCAGATAATGCATCACCTGCCGATGGCCCGTCACCTCCCTCATGACCCATTCCAAAAATGAGCTAAACGCCTCAAAGTACGCACATGAGATAGAACAGCCCATGGGCATACATTTGTCCATATAAAACTTGCCATCGAAAGTGAAACCTAAAAGATGATGGTCCAGAGGATGAACAGGGAGGAGGCGAAAGGCAGATTCTATGTCTGATTTAGCCATCAATGCCCCTGGCCCCAGCGCCCGCAATAAATCCACTGCCTGGTCGAATGATGCGTACTTAACGCTACAAATTCCCTCATCAATCGCATCATTCAATGACGCCCCTCTCGGAGCCGACAGGTTGTGGATCAATCTGAACTCACCTTTCTCTTTTTTGGGTACCACCCCTAGTGGAGAACACACAAAATCGGTGACAGGCACCTCCTGGAAAGGGCCAGCTATTCTACCCAGGGCCAGTTCCTTGCTAATCTTAGCAGCCACCACTGCGGGGTTATGTTGCACCGACAGTTGGTTCCTGCAATGCGTGTTACCTGTGTAGCCCCCCGCCGGGATCCTAAAACCGTGGGAAAAACCTTCTTGCAGTAGAGTGGCCGCTGTGTGATTCGGGTACCTATTCAACCATGGGATCATTGCCAAAACATCTATAGGGGTTACGATCTCCCGAATATCGGCCCTACACTGGCTTCCCCCTCCCCCTCTGGCTGTGGTTGCCCTGCTTGGACCTGCAAGATGACTCGGGGTGGGAGGGATGACCGCAGATCGAACATGCATGTCTGAATTTACAGGTGCCCGGGGCCCTCGTGCAGGTACGCTTATTAAAGTCCCAACACACCCCTTTTCGCTCAAACCCCCCCCCCCCCTACCCCTACCCGGGACCTCACTCCCCTGAGCCGCCCGAAAGGGGTGCTGAGGTCTGGTGAAGTACCCCCTGCCCGCAGTGGCAGACTGTAGTGGGGCAGAGCTCCCAGAGAACTGCCTATGCCATGACACAGAGTCCACCTTATCCCATGCCAATGACGCGTCAAATTCCCTAGCTTTCCTGAAATTGACATCATACTCCTTCCAAGCATCCCCCGGGTACTGCTCGCTCCACCCCACGATTCTACTCTGGTAGCACGCCAATGCCGCCTGCACATTAGGAGGCCGCTCGGCCATGATGGTCGTGAACACTGCAAAAGCCCTAACCCAGTTGAGCAAAGATTCCTCCACCCTAAACCTAGCACACTGTGCCCTCCACTCACTTGGAAGCATCCACTCCTTTAGTGTCTTGGCCTGGTCCATCTCCCTGTGATCCAGTAGTAATGAAAAAATGTAAACATATTTCCCCGCCCAAATACATTCCTTCGTTGCCTGGGACACATGTTGTGCCAAATTCTCAGACCTAGAGGGCAATGACCCATCGCCCAAGAGGGGCAGTGCCACCTCCTTACCCTTTTCCTGCGCCGCGACCGGTTGACCACCATCTGCCGTTGATTGGGCGGGGCTGGAACCTGTAAGTGAAGAAGAAGGGGGAACCGCAGCTCTATCCGCTGCCGCCGCTGCTTTAATCTTTTCAACCAACTGTGCTGCTTCAGCCGCATGATCTGATGACGCTGGTAAAACCCCCCCCTTTTTTAGCCAAGGTAATAAAGCCGCTATCTGAGATGCCAATTCAGGCGGGACCGAGTCTGGGCTATCTGGTGGGACTACGGGCCCCCCGGGAGGCATAGCCGGTGGGGCTGGCCTGGCAGGCGATGGAGAGACCGGTACCGGCAGACCCGGCACTGGTATCGGTAGTATGGGCGGGGTGGTAAGCCCCCCAGGAGGTGGCGGCAGCGGCATGGCAGGAGCCAATGTAACGGGTGTCGGGACAGGTACCAAGGGTACTGAATCAGAACCCACGGGTGTGATTGAAACCGGTACCACTGGGGCTGGGGCACTGCGCCTTCGCTTCTTAGCCTTGGATGACTTGGGCGGGCTAACAAAATCCCCCCTGGACAAGGGTGCCTTCCGCTGCCGCGCGGGCCTGCCTGCAGACGCTGGGGGGTCAGTAAACCTTTCATTCAAGCGCGCTTCCAATTCATCCACTTTACTCAATCTCTTATTGATGCTATTCATCTCCTGCATCATGGCCTGCAACATGGCCTCCATCCTGGACCCACCTTCGCTACCCACTGGCCCCGCCATGACTTGGGTGCACCGACCTACACTAATACCCTAATACAGGTGTCAGTACGCTTATTACCTTTACTAGATGGAGGATCTACAGGGGGCTGTAAGCACCATGCAACCGTAACCGCAACGCCCCGGCTTATCCGGTTTGTCAGGGGTGAGTAAACTCTAACGTAGACCCACCCGGCGGCTACCAGAAGCAATGTAATGCGAGCCCCCCGCTCTCCTCTTACCGATCGAATCCTGCGTACTCCCCGCCGGAAGTGAAGGTACCTGCGACCACCACCGCTGGCCACCACTCGGGGTTTACCACAAGAAATTACAGGGACGTAGAATAACACCTGAAATAGAAAATGTATTAAATTCCGGTAGGTAAGAAAAGCAGCACCCACTTCCTTTAACTGCTTACCTAAGCAACCACCGGGCGCTTCAATATTAATGTGTACTACGAGTACATAAAACAGTGCTCAGTAACAGACTTATTGGCACCTATGATCGACCAATCCTAGCTTTTGTGTTGCACGGGGAGATTAAGTGAGTTGCTCAGAATCACCAGATGGCCTGTCTTCAAGTCGAGGCTAGGTAAAACCACCTTAATATATAGCCGAATGGGGTCCTGGTCGAGTAATGCGTATCAAACCTCCCCCATCAAACTCGACATTAATATATTGTCCCTCTCTTTCAGGCTCTCTGTACGTCCATTGCCCGCATTAATTAACGTATGTGAACCTCAGATGCAGGCCTGTTGCTATGGCAATGCACCTTTAAAAAGAGGGCGTGTAAACCAACAAAATGTGCTTCCCCCTCTCTTCGCATGCAATGTTACGGGGAAAATGTCCTTAGCTTTTTTCTTCTTTTCAAGTACACGTTAATTATTTAGCACCATGTCAATCAATTCTAATTTCATAAATTTAAATTAAACTGTCCTTTCCACTAAACATCAACATCTGCTCTGCGGCGTAACATTCAATTACAAACTGATCCGCCTGGGACCTCACACGCAGAGCGCACGATCGCAGGAGGGGCGTGCCACCGCCTCCCTGTACCTGCTACCTTCCTTGCACCCTGCCGACGCCGGATCTCTGCTCGGTTCCCCTCTCGCGGCCCACAGAATGCCTCCGTCGCTTTCCGAATCGCGAGTTCGTCTCCCCGCAACACACGATGCCGTCCGGCGACTCTTCAGGGCTTCCGAACGCTTCCTCTCTGCGAACGCGAACCTGCAGAGCAAGAAAAAACAAACAAAAGTTATCTGCCCCGAGCGCCGGGGCACGACCTATGTGGGGGAGCGTCCAGGGAACAAGGGGGTCACCTGGGCGCTCCCCACCGCTTTATCCCCCCCCAGTGGCCCGCCCCTCTCCCTTCCGACCCGGATGTCGATTAACGACATCCGGGTCATCCAGGCAGCCAATCGGCGGTAGGGCGCGCCCCCTAGTGACGCGCCCCACCACCGAGTAGTCCGGGGGGAGGTCGCCGCACAGCCATGCAGGCGGGGGGGCCAAAAGCCCCCCCCTTTCCATTTGCTGCTGCGTCTAATGCAGTCACGCACCTCAGTGCATAGACGATTAAGACAGCCTTGAGCTCCGCGGGTATTCTGGAGGTTGTAAAACGTGATTGGCTCTCGGTGCACATGGAGATTACAGAGAAAAATGGAAAGGGCATTCAAATGCGCAGTCCCTCGCGTGCCTTTTTTCACTTTGCACTCGCGATTCAATCATATGTTTTGTTCCTTTAAAGAAGGTCCCCTTCTAAAGCTTTATGACTATCTATATAGCTAATTGTGTAGTGTCCTTTTCAACATTTTCAAAACCGAACCTCATTTTAGCTCGCAACAGGGAGGTCTCATTCTACCACTGTGTAAAGAGAGGACCACAGAAAAATATGCTCCGAGGAATGAAAGACTGAAAAGTTGGACCGTTCTGATCGTTAAAAGGGAGGGGGTAGTCTTTTTTTCGAATAATTCAATTGTGATTCTTACTATAAGCTATTCAAAAAACAGCCTTGACAGTTCAGTAGAAGCATACAGAGTATTTTATGGTACTTCTTTATGAGGGTGATCACATTGATGAACTTTTTGTAAATCATTTTTTTTAGATTTTTTTTTAATGTATTTGTAACTCAACTCAACGAATCTAACCTGATACACGAACCTGTCTCTTCCCTTGTCACTCCTACTCATACCACTGATATAACTTTCATTTTCTTGTCTCTTATCTTCAACTGTTTTGATTCTTCTTTGTGGGCTTTCGATCCTGCTCCTAAAATTCCTTGGAGATTCTGTTCGACTTTTTTAAACTAGATGCAGTGATCCAAAAATCAGGCCACAGGTGATACCTCAACTTTCTTTAGCGTGTTTGAGGAAGGTGAACCGTGCAGTTCCTAATTTGTAAAATAATCAGTGCCGGTGCCCAAAGCACGGCTCAGAAGCCCGGCTGTCGCTATATGGTCAGTGCGGTGAAGACGAAGGCTGCGTTGTACTGAATCTACCTCAGGCCTCATTAATCCACTACTGGACACTCCCTGACCCTTTAGTTCACTCTTGTGGGTTCCTGCTTTCTCCCTTTAGACACATTTTCTGCGTTCTTTCTAGTTTGTGTGTTTTCCCTCTCTAGCTCTTGACAAAAGTCTGATAAGCAGGGCCGGCTTTAGCACTGGTGGCGCCCTGTGCGACAATGTTTGTTGGCGCCCTCCACAGACTCCCTCACTACCACCCTTTCACAGTACCCCGTCAAGTCTCCATAATCTCTCTCTCTCACATGTATTTAATTAGTTGTATAGCACCTCCTATACCAGTGTAGGGTGTCAGAGCACTTTCCATCACACACACACTACACAGAGACAATCAATCATAGGTGTGTAAATCAGTGTATAGGAAATGTTACATAAGCCAGAAGACTACAAGGTGTAGGAGTCACATGACATACATACTGGTAGACATTTTAGTTTGAGAATGCTTGGTCTGGAGAAGCATAAACTCAGAATTGAAAACATAACCCCATGATTTGTGGTTACATTTAATAATAGGAATTTTTTATTCTTACTAAAATGAACCCTTTTTGAAACATTAGAATAATGAAAGCCAGAGGAAAAATTATAATGCTCTAATCTATATCTTGCAGTTTGCATGCAGCTCTTTGACAGTTATTAGCTCACTGTTCCATGATAGGATTTTAACATCTACACTGCCAGTAACAAAAGGATCTCTCTGACAAAAGCACTGACTGATTTAAAATATGTGCACTTTCTGATCTGCATGGTACACATTCTTGAAGCAGGCATATAAACCCTCTGTGCTACCATACAATGAGTTAAAACTTCCACTAGACAAAACTCTGTCTCTCTTCAGGAAGAACATTTAGGGCCATATGTAGGTAACATACTATTTACAGATTCATAAATTCCGAATTTTACCGATTCGGTATTTAAGAATCGGTAAATAGTATGTAGGTAAAAAAGCGGTAAATTTTACCGATTCGGAAAGATTCGGTATTACTGATTCGGTATTTACCGAATCGGTAATGAGGCATACCTCCCCATTGATTCCTATGGGCCTGGAGGCCCATAGGAATCAATGGGAAGCCTTTCACCATTACCGATTCGGTAAATACCGAATCGGTAATAGGGGGAGCATATTCAAGGGTGGCAGGGTGTCACATTGACACCCTGTTGCACCCCTGAATCGTGCATCTGTGCACATGAGGCGCACGTATGTCTGCCACATGGCACTGTCAAAACAGCAAAAAATTGATTTTTGAAAGGTATTCGATATTTATCACCAACCTGTATTTGGTGGTAAATACCGAATCCTGAATACAATAAAACACTCTCCCTACATATGATTTAAGGATTCGGTAATTTACCGAATCTGTATTTTACCGATTCGGTATTTTACCGATGCATTACCGATTCGGTAAATTACCGAATCCTTAAATCATGCCTCCTACATCTCAAATGCCTAAATACCGGTCGGTAACGGGATATTTACCGAATTTCGGCCGTTATCGACCGGTATTTAGCTACCTACATATGGCCCTTAGTCACTGTAGTTATCTTGACGCTAGCAATGCAGCAGCAGGTTCTTTTAAAGTTATAAAATACTTCCAAGGACGGCGCCCCCTTGAAGAGTCAGCACCCGGTGCGGTGGCACCGGGCGCACCGCCCTAGAGCCGGCCCTGCTGATAAGTTAAAATAGGTCCCCAAAAATGAGTGCCAGTGGCCCCTACCAGTAACAACAGCTCAAATTTAGCACTGGAACAATGGGGAAGTCATTTATTTTGTGGCATGTAAAGGGTTATCATTACACTTCTCCGTAACCTGGTTGATTCTGCCAGTAGCATATGTTTGTGTCAAAGATTATGCCATTCATGTGCAAGTATACACAGACGGTACAGTGAAAAGGCAAATGGCTCATTAAATCAGGTATAATTTCTTTTATCGCTCCATCTGTTACATTTAAAAATGGTAATTCTAGAGCTGATACATGCTGATGAGAGCTGACCTCCCAGCAAGCATGCATTTATGACACCAAGTCAAACCCAGTCTCGCCTTTTCAATTTGGGGACTTTAGATGACTTTGGGCAGGCATCACATCCCTGCGATAGCGATAATAAATGCACATGCTGGCTCTATCAGTTTTTACCCGCCTGCCATGGTGACCCTAGCTAAAAGAAATCGGGATTCGGTTTCTGAGAGGGAGCTGAAGAAGTAACTACCACATTGAGAGAAGGCAGCAGGCGCGCATCTTTCCCATACCCGAGGCAGTGATGAAAATTACAATACAGGATTTTTTGAACCCCCGTCACTGGAATGGGACACTTTAAATCCTTTAACAAGGATCCATTGGAGGGCAAGCCTAGCGACTTCTGACATCGAAATTCCAGCTCAAATAGCTTATATTAAAGTTGCTTTAATTAAAAATGTCATAGTTGGACTGAACCGGTCGTCTGACATGAGACACTATCTGTCTCACTTAGGGCCGCCTTGATGTTCTTTTCTGAGTGTCCTGGAGGTCAGAAATGTTTTCTTGAAAAATGTTATGTTTTCCTTTGATAGTATAACTCATGTTTTTGTGATCCATGGATCCACACAGTGTTATGTTAAGGTGTTTTTGAAAAGGAAAAAGGGGGTTATTCTTGTGTTACTGCTTGTTCAAAGGGGGTATACTCTGTGCTGGTGTTTGCCAGTGCTCAACTCTGGCTCCGGTACTTTTTTGTGACTGCCACATGTGATGTCCTACCAACCAGCCAACTATATGGTGATGCTCTCTCTGCTGCCATGTTCAGCACAATTTACTGCTAGTTTACCTCGATTCCAATCGATGCCCATTCAGGTAAGATGTAAATGTTAATGTCCAGTATTTGTAAAGCGCACAGCTACATCCGAAGTGGTGTTCAGGCGCTGGGGGCCGTCGGGAAGATTAAGCGAGCTATTGCCCAGAGTCACATGGTGCTGGGCTCATCAGCCGCCGGCACCGGGGATCAAACCGTGAGACCCGGGGTCAGTCGTCCTGGCCGCTGCGCCACACCTCTTCCAGAGGCAGAATCATTGACATTTGGGCAGGGGAAACCACCAAGCATCAGTTTTTCATAGAGGTTTTAATTTTTAGTTCCAGCCCTATATCAATGTTTGGAGGGATAGACTTTTTTTGTTACATACTCTTTATGGATTTTCACAGAATATAAACATATCCCTTTGGACCATCAGTGTTCCAGTACATATCAGGCTTGTAAGTAGGACATTGTTAATAACAAGCCCATAACTCCCTCCCCACCCCCCTTGCTGCTCTCATCCATCAGTAGTAGTGTGTAAACTGGTACCCATTTGTTGTGCATGGAAGCAAACATTCTGAGCCCTGCAGTCAACCCCTGGGACTATGAGTAGTTCTCTCGGCTTTCATGATAGTGTAGCCGCGATTCCAGCCTACTACCCTTGTGTGTCCATTCCTCGGTCTCTGCTGCTCTTAACTCCAGCTGTGTCACCCAGGTGTCCATCGCACCCTACCACCCACATGGTAAACTCATCACAAGTTAAGGCACCGCCTCTCCAGCACTTACACTAATCCCTGGGGTTTCACGTAAGTCAGTCAGCATCCCCACCACTGCAGCCAAATCATCTTCTACTTTCTCATCTCACCATACATGATTCATTCGTACATCCTCCACCATTCTGACATGTCTTGAAGCCAGTCAGAGTATTTTGGGGGTATGGCCCCTAACAATTTTATTGCATGCAGTGCATTGCAAGTAGTAGGCCCGGTAAAATAAATCTCCTACTAAGTTTCTCATTTTCTGGGCTTGGTATCAGGCCCAACAAAAAGTTATGGGGTGTGGGTTGCCGGTCTCAGCCTGTGGCCCTATTGATCCACAATATCTGACCAAAATTGCACTAGGGATGGGCAGTGCCACTCAACATGTATGAAATTTACTGCAGGGCTCCTGCAGCAGGCACATCGTTCTTTCCGGTTACTATAAATATTATGCAGAGTTTTAGGGGAGAGATATGCCTGATGTGTATAATTATATTGGACTAATTTAAACTCTGCATTGAACTGACTGTCTGCACTGCTGCATGACCTTTTCCCATTTCCGGGCAGACAGGGGTTCCTCCAAGGTGTCCTCCTACCTAGTTAGGCTTTTGGTATTATTTTTGGTAAGTCTTCCCTCAGCGCACGGTATATGTGTGATATTAATCTACGCCGCCCTGCCAATGTGGGAAGTGACATCAATGTCTGCTATGGTTCCGGCTCCTCTGGGAAGCCGTGCCATATTTCCCTTGTTGTTGCAGAAATGTTTGCTTATTGTAAGTATTGCCCGTGCCTAATGCAAAGTAGTCAATTGTATCTTCATGCGTGATGAATTGACCTCCAAGATACAAATCCCAAGTATTTCACAAACCCCATTCCCCCATTTCTGCACTGGCATCACGTTGGCAATTTGTGCAAATGGCTTCAGATCCCATATCGGCATATCCCTCGAATACGGAGCTCGTGTAACACTCTTATGACTACTGTCTCTCACACTCAACGCACCCATCGTATAATGAAGGGCATATCTGGAGGCACCCACGCTCCACTCATGAGGAGAGCAGAGAGAATCAGGTTGCAGTGGGAGCCACTCAAAAGTCTCTTTTCCCAGTTGTCCGCTGTTTCTAACCAGTGGACAGCTAGTTGTAAATGTACTGCCATATAATAAAGTTCTATGTTGGGAATCTCAAGTCCTCCCGATCCCCAGGTTTGCTTGAGCATGGGTAGTCCAATTTGTTTCCTCTTATTGGACTTTGCCTGGGAATGTCATAGAGCGTGCCCTGCAGTGCCTATAGGAACCTGGGAGCACCACCATCTTCACAACTGCAGCTCTTCCCATCAAAGACAGAGGGAGGTCTCTCCAGAATCAAACCGAATCTCGGAGACCATCCAATACTCTGCTGAAGTTAAGGTCTAGAAAGGCCTGCTCTGAGTGAGAAAATCCTGTCACCCAGATAGTGTAACCCCTCGGATCCCCATGGGATTCCCACCTGTGGGAGAACCCCAGTTGGGGTTCAAACCAGGTTTCCCAACGGGAATAGCTGGTACTTCTGTGTATTAGCATGCAGACCTGAGGCCTCTCCAAACACATGCAGGGCATACAAGTGTATGGCAATCAAATATTTTGGGCTCCGGAGATACACCAGAGCATCGTCCACATATAAGGATATCACATGGGTAGTATTACTCACTGTGATACCCCTGGGTCTCAATGAATGGTGTACTAGCACTGCCAGTGGCTCCATAACCAGTGCCAACAGGAGGGGTGATAAAGGGCATCCCTGACAGGTACCTCTATGTAGGTGGAATCTGTTTGAGATCACTCCTCCCATGCGTACCCTGGCTCCCGGGACTGTGTATAACAATTTGATCCAGGCTATGTATTGGGAGCCAAGTCCCACCTTATCTAAAATATGCCAATGTAGAACATTCCCATTCTACAGTCGAACGCCAGTTCGATATCTAAAAAAGCTAGGGCATAGTCACTATCCTCCAGGTGTGTGGCATGATATACATGTGACAGTCGAAAAAGGTTATACATGGTGCTTCTCTGCGGTATAAACCACATTGATCGTATGTATTAATGCCGGGAGATGTGATAACATACATGCCACTAATATACTGCTAAGATTTTAACATCTACGTTTAAAAGCATATTTGGGGGGGCGTGGCCAAGATGGCGGCGAGGTAAGACGTGTCTCGCTACCTCTCCGCCGACCGCCGTACTTTAGCACCGGCATATAGCAACGTACGGCATGTAAATCAGCGAGCGGCAGCCTCCAACGACCATGCACCGTCTGGGCTCCCCGGGAGATTGACTCCGGAGCCCCGAGGCCGGGTTTCCGGCTCCCGATCCAATACCGGGGCTGAGCGGCGGAGCCCTGCTGCCAGTGATGGCATTAATTCTGCTCCGGCTGGGCTGCCGATTCCGCGGCCACCTGGCCGTATTGACTCTCTGAGGCCCCCATCTGCAGGCAACATCCCACTCAGCCACCCCGGACTTGAAGACGGCGTTCCCGCGGCAGTGATCGGTTGACGAGCAGGAGCTGGGATTCCCGACACGCCATCTTGTCCCGAGGTGACGGACCCTCCACTATGGGAGCCCGGCAATAAGCGGACGCCCGCGCGAGTCCCGAGGGCTTCGCAAGCGCCAGTCGACAGAGGAGACAGCTTTCTACCCGGAGCGGTGGGGCAGACGGAGAGGGACGTCGTGTTGAGTCCAACCACCCACGACCACTCCCAGGGTGGGCCCTACGCTAGGCCCTGGCTTCTCCAGGGCCTCATCAGCAAAGCGGCGGCCTGGTCCCTGCACACACGGTGATTTTGCCCCGTTTCATGGTCTGCTGCTCCACGCACCCTCTAGTCCCCGTGGGGTCGCTATTCAATGGGAGAGGTACCTGATAATAGCCTTCATCTGTGAGGCCTCTGTTGGGTTGGACCCGCCTCATCATTGACTCCAGAGACACGGGCCGAAGGCTGCTGGCTGTGGCGTCCCCCCCATTTTGCCTGGAGCGACCCACCCTACGCTGCCGAGTGGGCCCGGGGGAGGTCAGGTGCCACGCGGGGCCTCCCACCGGCACATTTGCAGGACTAAGTGAGATTGGAGCCGACCACTCTCTGAGAGCCCATATAATGCTACTTGGGACTGGATCTGAGCAGGAGACAGCGCAAAGACAACGGCGATTTGATTCACTTTGACTCAAGACACGGCCTAATTACTGAGGCACGTAGGCTCTGCTGCAGGCTAGCGTTTCCTGGGGGATGCCAACTCTGACCTCACCTTGGGGCTCCCAGATGCCACTGCTTGTTTGCTCCGGCACGGACAAAGCGGAGTCTGTCGGACCACATTCCTTATGGTCTTGAGAGCGCTTGGAGCCTGCGCAACAGGGGCTTACCTGGTGAACCATCAGTGGGCCATAACTACAGCGGACCAGCGCCGGGACTTACCATACCCCTGGGGAGATTTATTGCACTCAGATCTCATACCTGCACGGGGTTCAGAGCGTGGCCATCGTTAGAGGTGGTCGCCGAGGGTGGGGCCCGGCGCCCTGTGGAGGCTGCCCAGCTAGGTCTGGGTGTGGCTTGTGGGTGTGCTGGATGTCCCCTGCTCGTACATCAGTTGGCTTCCATTGAAGGGGTTCAAGGCTCTCGTACCCCTGGAGAGACTGCACCTCCGAAGGACATTGATCGGCAAAGACATTAGCAGAACACATTGGCAGCAAGATTTATGCTGGTTGAACAGCGACCCCGTCCATTCGTGCTTGGAGTCCACCTATACTCTACATCGAGGGTCAGATGCTGGACCCCGGTCTTTATCTACCGGCTCAAGCATTGGCTCAGCGATTCTGCCATCTTTTTATCGCACGTACACCTGGGGTCTCTCGCGAAGCCTGACCACGTCCACGGCTTGCACGGCGAGACGCTGAAAAGAGACACACAGCTCCACTCATACACCATCCACCCTCCCTGGTGGGCGATGACCATGACCTCCACCCGGGCAAAAAGGACAAAACACTTAAGGAACACTTTGCACAGGCCCAGGGCGGATAGACTGTAGACCCTACACTGCCTGACACCTTGGCACAGATGGGTGCCCCCAAAGAGGAGCCGGTAACATGGGCCTTCCTGGAGTCCTTATTCTCTGCCCTGCGAGATGACCTCCAAACAGTGAAACACGAATTAACCGCAGAGGTCAAGGCTGTCCGCAAAGATATGGATTGCATAGGGGAACGTGTGGCAGCACTGGAGGACAAGAGCGACGCCCGGGACACTGAAGTGGCTGCCCTGCAGCAGGAAGTGCTTCGAATACACGATCAGCAGGTGGACGTACAATCTCATCTGGAGGACCTCGACAATCTCTCACGCCGCCATAACATTAGAATCCGAGGGGTGCGTACCAATGAAGAGGCTGGTGAAATCCTCACCTATGTGAGAGAACTCTTTAATCATGTATTGGGTAATCCACTGGACACTGTTCTTAAACTGGACAGAGTGCACAGGGTAGGCCCTCCCCGCATAGCCACCGCTCCACCGGCAGACATTCTAGTCTGTGTTCAAGACTTCCGCACTAAAGAAGAGATTCTGCGTAAGGCCAGAACACTTCACCCGATCACATTCAGGAACTAGACGCCCGTCTTTTACCAAGATTTAGCTACCGTCACGCTCCAGAAGCGCAAGACCTTCTGACCTATCACAGAGGCCTTACACCAACGCAACATCACGTACTCCTGGGGGCAACCATTCCGCCTCATCTTCCGGCACGATGGCAAGCTTTATCAGCTCTGCTCACTGTCGGAAGCAAGCAGACTACTAGGGATCGACATCCCGGAGGACAACGAAGACGGCAACCACTCCGACTGTGGGTCGGGCGATGGCCGACCATGATGGAGACAGCAGCGGCGAAGACATCGCACTAACCGGCCAGATCCCGCGACAGTCAAGAGGGAGCAACAGGCAGCCGTCGAGGCCTTCCACAAGCCTTAGCCAAGACATCGACCACATGACCGAGCCCGGGCCAAGCAGCTTTTTACTTCACTTGATGCCTTGGGCGGTCGGGGGAGGGGGGTGGGGGGCTGCACTTAGTCACACGACACCCCTGTGGACTTCAACCCTGATCATCTATGGATGACGGACTGATGACTGAACTTCAGTCCTGTTGTGCCCTTCTTTTTTCGTTTATCGCGGGTTTTCTGTTCACCCCTCCCCTTCTTCTCCCTCTCCCTCCCATCTTTATCTCTTTGTGGGGCCCTCCGTTCATTGAGTCCAACTACTTACATATTTACAGTGCTAGTACCGCGAGTCCCCTCTCGCGGGCCCTGCATATTGTACATAGCCTTCAGGTCAACACGTCTCATAGCACATCCATTTCCTGGATTTAGATGTCACCATCCACACTTAAAGATCTCACACTTAATGTGAGAGGGCCTAATAACCCCATCAAACGCAGGGCAATCCTTTCCTACTTAGATAGCACACGCGCTGACATCTGCCTCCTACAGGAGACACATCTACTCCCAAGAGACTGCCACCGGCTTAGGTCCCGCGCCTTTCTGACACAATTTTTCTCTTCTGGACCTTCCAAGACTGCAGGGGTGGCTATCTTGGTTTCTAGGGCTTTCAGGGGAAAAGCGGTGCAGAAGGAGGCCAAGATAAAAGGTAGACTGCTGACATACCAATTTACCACAGGGGGTCACACAATAATTATAGGGTCTATCTATGCAATCTATGCACCTAAGGAAGGCCAGGAACGCTTTCTACACGAAGCCCTCATTGAAGCTACGGCAACCCAGAAGCGCAAAATATTGAATGGGGGTGATCTCAACTTGGTGCTCGACAATGAGCTAGACAGATCGGTGCAGCGCACAGGCCAAGTAGGTGCTCTCTCGCGCACAGGACTCTCTAGGCTGGACGATCTAGGCTTGGTGGACTTATGGAGACACCATCATCCCCAGCTAGGAGTTCTCATACTACTCTAATGCCCATAAAACCTACGCCCGGTTGGACTATTCCCTTGGTTCAAAGACAGTTCGGGATATCACAATATCCACGGACATCCCAGTCGCAGCACTGTCCGACCACGCCCCAGTAGTGGTTACACTGGCACTCCCACCGACCCAACGACCGTCTAGGCATTGGCACCCACGCGACATCCTCCTTCCCCGACCGCACACAGTTGCTCAGATACAGCGTACACTGGACGACTACTTGTTGTTGTTACAACGATAACCCTGACACACCCATGTCCACTAGGTGGGAAGCTCTAAAAGCGGTCGTCAGAGGCAAAATTATCGCCATCTCCTCCGTTGACAATGCAGAGCGTAAACGGAAGAAAGAGGACCTTACACAGAAAGTGCGTGAACTGGAGCAGATGCATCGACGTACAGGAGCCCCACCCATCTGGCGTCAAGTGACCGTGGCCCAGTCGCAGCTGGCTGCCATTGACGCGACAAAACGGATTATGCTGCGCTGCGTTTGCGACACTCCTTTTATGTGGAGGGAGACAATTGCGGGCGACTGTTAGCACACAAACATAGGGAGGTTAGACAGCGTGAGGGAATCCAGGAAATTAAGGATCAGACGGGAACAGCGCTCATAGATGATGCGGCTATCGCCGAGACGTTTTGCACTTTTTATGCTCCACTTTATGATGAGCAACCCTTGGAGAGGGCAGAAATAGATGCATACCTGACACAGGCCCGTCTTCCTACACTGACCCTAGCAGCCATCACCCATTTGAAGTTAGCCAAATCTCCCGGCCCGATAGAGACACAGCAGCTTTTTACAAACAATTCTGCTCCACGCTTACCCACCTGCTCATTCGGCTTTTTAACTCCTTTCCGTCTCCTGGGGAGATTCCCCCCTCGATGTTGGAGGCCGCGATTGCAGTCATCCGTAAACCAGGGAAGGATAGGACCAGCTGTGGGGCTTACAGGCCTATTTCCCTTCTGAACGTCGACCTGAAGCTGTATACCGGTATTTTGGCAGCGCGGCTAGCACCTTATATGCCGGAAATTATAGACCCTGACCAGGCCGGGTTCATCCCCCAGAGGCAGACAAGCGACAATACGAAGGGAGTTATACATCTCATAGAGAAGGCTTCCCGTATCCTTGGGGACTACATGCTCCTCACCATAGACGCCGAAAAGGCCTTTGATTGGGTCCACTAGAGCAAGCAATGATCCGCATTGGCCTGGGGGATAAGCTGCGGGCACACATTCTCAATTGTTACCGATCTCCCACAGCTACAGTGAAGGTTAACGGGCACACATCCACCCCATTCTCTATCAGCAGAGGTACAAGCCAAGGATGCCCTCTGTCGGCTCTGCTCTTTGCGCTCTTTATGGAGCCAATGGCGCAGAGAGTGAGGGACCACCCCCATATCACAGGCATCCGCTTCATAGGGGACACGCATACTATAAGTCTATACACGGATGACGTCCTGGTCACTCTGGCGGATCCTGGGACCGCTTTGGGAGCCTTCTTGGGGGACCTGGACTCTTTCGCGAGGGCTTCTGCGTTCAAGGTCAACATTGCGAAATCCACGGCATTGAACCTCTCGCTGCCGCACCAGGTGCGGGCAACTCTTCAGGCCCGGCACCCTCTGCAATGGTCTGACAAAACGGTCCCATACTTAGGCGTTCAACTGGCCACAACCCTACAGTCCATGAGAACGGTCAATTATTCCCAGCTACACACGCAAATCTGCAATGACTTGCGGAAATGGAAGCACTACCCGATTTCGTGGCTGGGGCGTATTGCGGCTATTAAAATGAAGATCCTCCCTAAAATACTGTACCTTTTCCAGACACTTACCTTGTAGCATCCTACAGGCTGGCTGCATCGAGTAAGGTCAGAACTCTCTCTTTTCATCTTGCAAGGGTGCAGGCCGAGGATGAAAAGGACAGTCAGCTTCCTGCCACCTAATGAAGGGGTACTCGAGATCCCAGATCTCACGCTCTATTACAAAGCCACACAGCTTCGGCACTTGGTCGAGTGGGGCCGTGCTGAATCAGAGAAACACTGACTCTTCCAGGTACATCCCTGTAGGAGAGTAGGGTCTGCTATCCTATGGTCACCCCAAATTTTTGCTTTTTGCTTCACTGGTTTTTGACATATTGAGGCTGTGGGCCTGCCAATCAGACCCCCAGCCTGCTGTTCTCTCTACTAAATTAAAACTATGCACCCTAAGTGCATAACCAATTGGAAGTGGATCACCCTGTCAGCCCCTGTACCAGTGTACACTAGGTACCCAGGGCATTGGTGTACCCAAGGCCTGCCAGGGGCTGAAGCATATATTATGCCACCCCAGGCTTGGCCTAACAATCTGACACAACTGGCTGATCACTCAGCTGGGGTAAGTTGGTGTAATCACCTCTTACTTAGGTGTAGTATACCTATACCTAACCTTAAATGGGACACCTGGTAACCTATAAGTCACTCCTATGGCAGGCCTTAACAATCCTGAAGGCAGAGTGCTTGGTTCCATGTGAGATGGTGCTCTGGCATGAGCTGAGCCTGTCTGCAGTGGTCGGAACAACTTCCTTCTACTGTTTCCAGATATCGTCATACCATATACTCTTAAGTGCATTATGAACCTCGCGGTTAAATGCTATCTTTGGTTTGGCTTTATCAAAACATGTCGAGTAAGGTGTCATACGAATTGGAATACTAACCCCTCGCCAATTCTGGCGACGGGGTTAGCATTCCACCCTTCTAGAGGGACACGACATGTACAGTACCTGAAACCCGGGTAAAATCAGACATAGCCTCAGCTCCACAAAATGGATGCTGCCACCACAGACACAAGTCTGCCCTCCTGCTGCTGGGAGTCCTTCCAGCTTGGGAGGTGTGGACAAAGGGTTTCCTGCCAGGGGAGGTGCATGCACCACCCCAGACAGGATTTTGTGTATTGGTCAGGTAGGGCTTGAAAGAAACCAGACATGCCTGTGGCTCACAAGGAGCCTCGGTGCATATGCCAGTTCAAGCCGGTCCTGGGGCACAACAGTCCCGGGCCTGGGGCGAGCTGGACAAAGGATTGGGGGTGTAACCACCCCCCTTCCTGGTCCCACCCATAGGGAGGGACCTAGCAGGTAGTCCGGCCCCTAGAATCCGCTTAAAGGTAGGAGCTGTGTCCTAAGACTTCAGACATCCTGGAATCAACTTGAAACTAAGAAGAAGACGGGAACTTCGACATTCTGCTGCACAGAAGACTGAAGGAAATCTCCCCTGTGGTCAGGGAGTGACCACCTTGCTAACGCAAGCACCATCCAGCGAATCAACGTCTGCTTTGCCGCCGCCTCCCGCCGGAGCCCAAGCCCAGAGACTGACAAGACCTGGACCTCCAGACCTCTCACCGCCCGATCCACAGTCCCTGAAAAGAGGAGACCCGTGGAGGCACCGAGACACGTGGAGCCAGCCATCTTGAAACGACCACGACAAGCTGACAAGTGCAACAACCGAGGCTCCCTCCAAGTTGTGCTTTGGGATCTGAGAAGCCCAACCCTCGAGCAGCATCTGCACCAAAGGTGAGCCCTCCAGCATCTCCACGATCTGCGTGGGGCCCTTCTGCATTTTGCCACTCGACGCGCCTAACTGGTTGCTGGCCCGCTGGCTAGTGGCCATCTTGGCGACGAACTTCACAAAATACACCGCTGGTCTGGTTGCTCCAGACTGGCCCTTGCTCCCCTCCAAAGGAGCAGTCCTTCTGACCTTGCTGGTCAGAACCATCAGCTTATTTCATCTCCTACAACAATTGCTTTTGCCAAGGCTTGTTTGCTTCGATCAAGTCGCCGACACCGCCGACAGCGAGAGCCTGCGTAGGACAGCTCATGAACCGACTCCTGGACGTCGTCAACCTCCAGGGACCACGTGGCTGCAGAGACAAGCTACACCTTTCTTCCTGTTTGCACCCGACATTGCCTGGTACCCACCTGGTGCCACGCCGGTCACTGGCTAGTGACTGTGAACACTGTCCCCTCTGCTTAAAGGTCTTCAACATCTCAGATCCACTCTTGGATCCACTGCATCTCTCCCGGACCGACCGCCTGCAGCATCTTTATCTTCAGGCTCCACGGAACAGATAGAAGAAACCCGACGCACTTCGAGGCCTATGCACCCGCTTCCTGTGGGTGAGGTAAAGCTGGCACACCTGTGCCCAAGTGTAGTATTACATCTCTAGTGCCTGTGTTCCAAATCTTGAGTTCCTAGTCCATCCGGAAGATCCTCTTTGCAGTAACTTTGTACTTTTTACGCACCCATTGAAACCTATGGGAGCACGCGTGTGACTATTTGCTCTGCACACGCCACCCGTGGACCTCCTGGTCACTAACTGAAGTTAGCTCCTTGTAGGCCCAGCGATTCTAGAGGCCCTAGGCCTTTTCCCTTTTCTGTTCGTGGTACTTATACCACTATTTTAGTATATGGTTTGAGCGGCCACCAGGGCCTATCCATATAAAGTTATGTTATGTTATGTTATTTATTCTTTTGTATAGCGCACGGCTACTCAAAAAGAGTGTCCCGGCGCTTTTGGAAAAGGAGGGCTGCAACACAATAACATAACAACGTTAAAAGGACAAAAGGACCAAATGCCAGACAAATACATCCAGGAAAAAAAAAAAAAAAAAAACAAGCTACTGGGTAAACAGCCAGGTTTTAAGGCCTTTCCTGAAAGCCAGTAGGCTGGTAGCTCCCCGCAGAGTGAGTGGTAGAGAGTTCCACAACTGTGGCGCCAGAAGTCCAAAAGAGCGGCCTCCCAGGCGAGCTCTCTTTACACGCGGAACAACCGCCAGCAACAGAGATTCCGACCTCAAAGACCTGGTCGGCTGATAAAAGACCAGTCTCTTTTGCAGATACTTTGCTCCCACCGCGTGGAGAGCTTTGTAGGCCAGAGTCAGAGCCTTGAACACGATCCGTTTCCGGATCGGGAGCCAATGCAAAATTTTCAACAGGCCCGATACACTGGCCCGTCTATTTAATCCGAAGATAGCTCTCGCGGCAGCGTTCTGCACCACTTGGAGCCGCTGCAGCAAATACTCCGGCAGGCCCAGGTAAAGAATGTTAGAATAATCCAACCTGGACCCGATCAAAGCCTGCACTGTCAGCTTCCTATGCTCCTCAGACAGCAGGGGAAGGAACCTCCGCAGCATCCTAAGGATGCCGAAGCAGGTGCCCGACACCCCCAGGATCTGGGATTTCAATGTTAACCCCTTATCCATCTTGACTCCCAAATTCTTGGCTACTTGGGAGGAACAAGACGGGGGAAACATACTAATTGGCCACCAGGCCTGCCAGTCTGGCTCTGTGTCGCACCCAAAAAAGAGTACCTCCGACTTATCGGAATTGCACTTGAGGCTGTTCAGTTGGAACCATTGAAAAACAGACCCAAGGCAATCCCGGATGCACTCCCCATTAAAGTCTCCTCCTCTCTTACATGAGAAGAGGAGCTGGGTGTCGTCGGCATAGGATACGATCCGGGCCCCATACGATTCCACCAGTGCCGCCAACGGGGTCATGAAGATGTTAAATAGGGTCGGGCTCAAGATAGAGCCCTGTGGGACCCCGACTCCCAGAGGCGGCATCACGGCGGAATCTGGCGAGGCCCAGACCGTTTGCTGGCGGCCGGCTAGAAAGGAGGAAAACCAGCCGAACACCGTCCCCCGCAGACCTATCTCAGAGAGTCTTGCGAGGAGGCCATCATGGGGGACGGTGTCGAACGCCGCCGACAAGTCCAACATCACCAGCATGGCTTTGCCCCCCGAGTCCAGAACCCCTTTAATGGTTTCTGAGACCTCAAGGAGCGCCGTCTCTATGCTGAGATGGGAGCGAAAACCTGACTGGGTGTCATGCAAGATCTCATTGGTCTCAAGAAAATTGGAAAGCACAACCTGAACGTGCTTTTCCAAAATCTTCGTGAGAGCCGGCAGCAGAGAGATAGGCCTATAATTGACCGGGGCCTTCGGGTCTAGGCCTGGCTTTTTGAGCAATGGAATCACCATCGCCTGCTTCCAGGCGTACGGGACCACTCCCAGACTCAGCGAAAGATTTAACAGCGGGTTTGCCAGTGGATTGATCACCTCCGCAACTTTCGCTAAAAATTTAGCAGGGCATGGGTCGAGAGGCGAACCCGATTTAAGATTGCCCATTAGCGCTAAAGAGTCAGGGGCAGAGAGCGGAGGAAACACACTCAGCGTCACACCAGGCCCAGCCCGCGGGGATAAAGTGGTCTCAGGATTAGTCTGGCTCATGGGCCCAGGCGATGGAAAAGAAGCCTGTATGCGTTGGATCTTGCTCGTAAAAAAAACAGCAAGGTCCGAAGCCCAGGTACCAGACGGTTTTTCATCCGAGATGTTAGACCGTGGGGAAATAAATTCTCTCACAATGGAGAAAATCTCCTTGCAGGAGTTAGGAGCCGCATCTATTCTCCTGGCTAGATAAGCTTTTTTTTCCAGGCGAATGTCCCGGTGATAGGCCTTGACCACCGTTTTATAGGTCAGCTTGGCTGCAGTATCATATTGCGCCCGCCAAGCTCTCTCGGCCACCTTACACTGCTGCCGCGTAGCCGACAGTGCTGCGGTAAACCAAGGCGCAGAGACCCGTTTCGGTGTCAGGCGGGATGTCAGATCCGGGGCAAGATCATTCAGCCTGTCTAGGAGCCAAGCTTGCAGGGTCTCCAAGTCACTATCCAGATCGCCAGAGAGGGAACATGGATAATCCACAGCAGCCTGGGCCAGCATCTCTGGGGTCACACGATGATATGCCCTATGGACACGACCCTGTTGCTGTGCCAAGGCAGCCACCGGTTTGACTGTGCCTTTGATCGTAAATTTGGCAAGCAAGTGGTCTGACCATAGTACTGGTATAATCTCAACCACCTCAAGAGGGGACAACGAGAACACCTGATCAAGAGTGTGCCCCTTCTCGTGCGTAGGCTCCTGCAAATGAGGAATCAGTCCCAACGGGGCCATAGCCTCAGAAAGTTTGATAGCAGCAGGGTCAGACGGATCATCCAACCGAAAGTTAAAATCCCCTGCCACGATGCAGTGTTCCGCTTTCAGGGCCAGCCCCAGCAACACGGAGTCCAGATCTTCAAAGAACGTACCGGGTGCACCAGGTGGTCTATACACAAGTAATCCCTTAACAGATTGATGTGGCGACAGAGTGATAGAAAAAGCAAGAGTCTCCGAGCCTCGGATGTCCTTCCCTGGCAGGATCGCACATGGCGTGCCTTTCTTAACCACCAATGCCACTCCACCACCCCTCCCCTTGGCTCTATCCTTCCTGAAGATGTTATAATCAGGCGGGATTGCCATAGCGACATCTGGGTTGGAGAATTCACCCCACCACGTCTCAGTAAGCATAAGACATAGTGGCTTCACTGTATCTAGAAGCTCAAATATGTCTTGCGCATGTTTACACGCTGACCTGGTGTTTAATAGCATGCAGCGATAACCCACATTGAGGATATTATTGTTGGGACGTGATAACTGATCGCGGTTAGGGCGCCAGCCACAGCCAGGGCAGCAGAGTTTCCCGCGATGGCATCCGGGAAAAACCGTACGGCAACCCGAGGCCAGGGTATCAAAGGAGCGCAGTTCCCCAGGGGAATAATGCAGCACTGGTGTCCCAAAGGGAGACATCCCTGGTGTTTAGAATCCTACCCGCCGCTCCGATCGCCTCCGGGACGCTGACGGGTGCAGACGGGCAGGACTCTGGCTTGACTCCGGCGCGAGTCCGGCGCTACCGCTGCGCGTCACCGCTGCGCGCAGAAGGCGAGCATTAAGTAGGGCTCACCTGTGGTCCTAGTGAGCGCTAGAGCGCGCAAACAAGTGGCACACTCGCTACTCGCCACCCCCAAGATGGCGACCGACGCCAAACACGAAGGCGCAAGGAAAGATGAAGCTGATCCGCAAAAAGCGCGGTGAGGGGCCCAATTTAAGGTGCAGGTATGTGGGCACAAAGGTAGACTAAAAGCAAGGGCAAACAACTTCTGTGTATTCTACTGTAATCTTGTTTGACGATTTGTGCTCCTGTGCTCATAAAGAGACTAGGGGTTACTTTGAGAAATAAATACATATATATTTTGAATATATATCTGTGTGGTGTCCTTTCATTGGTATAAAAGGGGGTTGCATTTGGTAAAACAGCTGGCTTAACACGCTTCACGAGTTTAGCCTCAAAGACTGCTTAGCCTACGCTACCACTAGGGCAGCTAGTCTGAAAAGGTTGACTTACAACCACACCATAAGGGTTGCTTGGCATGGTACAAGGTGATCACTTTAACTAGTGAGCATCATATACCAGGCCAACTTCTCACATTGTTTAGCAGCGGTTGGATTTGAGCTTGCTGTGTTTTACCATTGTAATCTCTTGGTTACCAATTGAAAGATCACATAGGTACCTGTAGGTACATATACAACAAGATTAGATATACATAAGTTCTACTGAACTTAGTTGTTGTAGAGCAAAGGGAGTAGCACACCCTGACTACAACTACTAGATAGGTTTAGTAGGTAAACCCAAGTGTAGGTAGATTGCAACACATCCACCCACACTTAAGAGCAATGGCCGGGGCAGAGGGGTCCACTGTACCCATCTCTGTTGAGAGTGACCCCCAGAGGGCACCATCCAGCTTTGCTACCCTTAACCAGAATGAGCTCAGGCATTTGGCAACTCTTAGAGGCCTTAAACAGCCCAAGAACCCTACCTCTGCTGAGCTCAGAGAACTCTTGCAAAATGATGAGAATCAGAGAGAACTCAAGAAAGCTTCCCAGTTAGCCCCCTTAGGGTCAGGAACAGGAGGCCCCCCTTCTGAAGATGCTACAGAGGTACCCAGTTCCAATAGCCATCCCTTAGATGAGAATCATACTACAGGGGAGGAAAGTGGTGAGGATACAGAAAGTAGTGAGGATGAAGGGAGAACTAGCCCAGTGCCAAGTGTTATACTTGGCCCAGCTAAACTAAGGCTATTGGGGATTGACAGTGGATTTACCCCTTTGGATCTCCCCAGTGGACTTAACACAGGGCTTGGGAGGCAAAGGAATCGTTCAGGTGACTCCAATGCTTCCCATGGCTCTAGAGGCTCTCAAGGTCACTCCAGGAAAAGGATGACCACCCCTCAGAGGAGGGAACATGAGGCCAGAATGCAGGAAGCCCAGCTGAGGATCAGGAAGCAGGAGCTAGAAGTAGCCCTGATGGAAGAAAAACTGAACAAGGCTAGGCAACCTAGAGAGAGTGGGTCTATGCCCACTGGTGGCAGCACTGTCCCTAAGGACAAAGATAGGGTCTTTGACCATAGGAACCTGTCTAAGGTTGTGTCCCCCTACAAAAGTGGGGATGACATCCACAAATGGATAACTGCTCTTGAGAGAGCCTGCAAGGTACAGCAGGTTCCTGAAGACCAGTGGGCAGCAATCCTCTGGCTCTCCTTTGAAGGAAGAGGCAGAGACAGACTCCTCACTGTTAGAGAAGAGGATGTCAGAAATTACAGAGTCCTGAAGAGTGTTCTGGTAGATGGGTTAGGCTTAACCACTGAACAGTACAGGTTAATGTTCAGAGACACCCAAAAGACACAGACTCAGGACTGGTCTGAATATGTTGAATGTGCCACTAAGGCTTTGGAGGGTTGGTTGCTGTGAAGTAAGGTATCTGATTTTACAGGATTGTATAATTTGATGATGAGAGAACAGATTTTAAATAACTGTCAAAACCAGCAACTGCATCAACACTTGGTTGACTCTGATCTGACCTCTCCCCAAGAATTGGGAAAGAAGGCAGACAAATGGGTCAGAACCAGGGTTAAGCAAAAGAACCAGAACCAGGGCCAAGGGGGTGATCAGAAGAAAACAGACCAAAAGGGTGGAGATCAGAAACCTAAAGACCAGAAGTCTTCAACAGGGCCCCAAACTACTGATAAGGAGGGTGGGTCCCAACAACAGTCCAAAAAGAAGAAAGAAGGTCAAAAGAAACCCTGGTGCAATCATTGCAAAAATACAACTCACTGGACTAGTGATTGCAAAAAGGGTGGAGCCCCCAACACTGTTGCCCCTAAGGCACCTGCTCCCGGTACTACTGTTAGCAGTGTTGGTCCCCAGACAAAGGGTGTAGTGGGAATCACTATGGGAACTGAAGGAGATTCTGACTTAGACAGAACCCTGACACAGGCAGTCTTGATCTGTGATGGGGACATTGATTTGTCCCTGACTGTGAGCCCCAGTAACCTGGGCAAGTACAGACAGACTCCTTTAATAAATGAAAAAGTGGCTCAAGCCTACAGGGACACATGTGCCAGTGTCACTATGGTGACACCAGGCTTTGTGGACCCTGGACAGTACATACCAGGTGAGAACTACCTGGTGACCAATGCCAGCAATGCCACTACTTCACATAGTGTGGCAGTTGTTAACTTCTCATGGGGAGGGGTAACTGGCCTCAAAAGGGTTGTGGTTAGTGCAGACCTCCCAGTAGAATGTTTGTTGGGCAATGACCTAGAGAGTTCTCTATGGTCCGAAGTGGAGTACAGGACTCATGCAGAGATGTTAGGTATATCATCACATGTCCTTGCTGTGACCAGGTCACAGGCCAAAAAGTGCCTCACTGAACCTCAGGTCTTGGATCCTGGAACAATGGACCAAGCACCTACCAAGAAGAAGAACAGGAGGGTCAAGGCTGTGCCTTCCCCCCTGCCTCAGAGTGATGATCAGCCTTCCCAGGAAGCTGATCTAGAGGACCCTGAAGGAACTGTCCCTGAAGAGCTTGAACCTGATCAGGTTGAGTTTCTGGGGACAGGGGGACCTTCAAGGGCTGACTTGAAGCAGGCTCAGTTATCCTGTCCCTCTCTTGAACCCCTCAGACAGCTGGCTGCTGCTGAGGCTGCTGGGAATGCTCAAGGTACCCATAAAGTGTATTGGGATGAAGGGCTCCTTTATTCAGAGGCTAGAGACCCCAAGCCTGGTGCTACCAGGAGGTTGGTTATACCTCTGCAATTTAGGGGCTTCCTTCTTACCTTGGCCCATGATATTCCTTTAGCAGGACACTTAGGCCAGAACAAGACTTGGGACAGGCTTGTCCCTCACTTTCACTGGCCTCATATGAATGAAGATACAAAGGAGTTTTGTCGCTCCTGTGTGACCTGCCAAGCCAGTGGCAAATCAGGTGGCACAACAAAGGCCCCCCTAATACCACTACCTGTGGTGGGGGTCCCCTTTGAAAGAGTTGGAATAGATATAGTGGGTCCCATGGATCCTCCCACTGCATCTGGGCACAGATTTATACTGGTGGTAGTGGATCATGCCACCAGGTATCCAGAGGCAATTCCCCTTAGGACCACTACAGCACCTGTTGTGGCCAGGGCCCTGCTGGGAGTATTCTCCAGAGTGGGGTTTCCTAAGGAGGTAGTATCTGACAGAGGTACCAACTTCATGTCAGGATACTTGACAGCTATGTGGAAGGAATGTGGTGTCAACTACAAGTTCACCACCCCTTATCACCCACAATGCAATGGGCTTGTTGAGAGATTCAACAAGACCCTAAAGGGTATGATCAAAGGATTACCTGAAAAGCTCAGGCGAAGATGGGACATCCTTCTACCCTGCCTTCTGTTTGCTTACAGAGAGGTCCCACAAAAAGGAGTTGGCTACAGCCCCTTTGAATTGTTGTTTGGGCACCCTGTAAGAGGCCCACTGTGTTTGGTGAAGGAAGGATGGGAGTTACCTCTCAAAAAGCCTAAGCTAGACATAGTGGACTATGTACTTGGTCTCCGCTCCAGGATGGCTGAGTATATGGAGAAGGCATCCAAAAACCTTGAGGCAAGCCAGGCCTTACAGAAAGCTTGGCATGACCAAAAGGCTGTCTTGGTTGAGTTTCAGCCAGGACAGAAGGTATGGGTGTTGGAGCCAGTGGCCCCAGCAGCACTCCAAGACAAATGGTCTGGACCCCATACAATCCTGGAAAAGAAGGGAGAGGTCACCTACTTGGTAGACCTAGGAACTCCCAGGAGTCCCCACAGGGTACTCCATGTTAACAGGCTTAAAGCATATGTTGACAGGGCAGACATGGGCTTGCTCATGGCTACAGATGAGGGACAGGAGGAACAGAGTGACCCTCTCCCAGACCTGTTGTCTCAGAACCCTGAAGATGGCTCAGTTGAAGGAGTGACCCTTGGAGGCAACCTCACTGCCCATCAGCAGATTGAATGTAGACAGGTTCTACAATCATTTTCACATATGTTTTCCTTGATACCTAGTCAAACTGACTGGTGTACCCATGTGGTGGACACTGGTGACAGTCTGCCTGTAAAGAACAAGCTTTACAGACAACCTGACCACGTCAGGGACTGTATAAAGGCTGAGGTACATAAAATGCTGGAATTAGGTGTCATTGAACCCTCAGAGAGCCCCTGGGCTAGCCCAGTGGTTCTGGTCCCCAAACCTCACACCAAAGATGGCAAGAGAGAAATGAGGTTCTGTGTGGACTACAGGGGTCTCAATGCTGTCACCAGGACAGATGCACACCCTATTCCAAGGGCAGATGAGCTCATAGACAAACTAGCTTCTGCAAAGTTTTTGAGCACATTTGACTTAACAGCTGGCTATTGGCAAATCAGATTAGCTGAGGAGTCTAAGGCCAAAACAGCATTCTCAACCCCAGGTGGGCACTACCAGTTTGTGGTGATGCCCTTTGGTCTGAAGAATGCACCTGCCACCTTCCAAAGGCTGGTGAACCAAGTCCTTACTGGGTTGGATGACTTTTGCGCAGCATATCTTGATGACATTGCTGTCTTTAGCTCCACCTGGGAGGATCACTGATCCACCTGAAGAAGGCTCTTGAGGCTCTGCAAAGGGCAGGCCTCACTATCAAGGCTACTAAGTGCCAGATAGGGCAGAGTAAGGTTGTATATTTGGGCCACCTTGTAGGTGGAGGCCAAGTTCAACCACTGGAGAGTAAGATACAATCCATCAAGGACTGGTCCCCTCCAACCACCCAGACTCAAGTTTGAGCTTTCTTGGGCTTGACTGGGTACTACAGGAAGTTTGTTAAGAACTATGGGTCCATTGTGACTCCTCTTAATGATCTGACATCCAAGAAGATGCCCAAAAAGGTTCAGTGGACAGTAAGCTGTCAAAAGGCATTTGATGACCTGAAGGAGGCCATGTGCTCTGCACCTATCCTGAAAAGTCCTGACTACTCCAAAGAGTTTATTGTCCAAACAGATGCTTCTGAGTTGGGTGTGGGAGCTGTGCTGTCACAACTTAATGTAGATGGTCAAGACCAACCCATTGCTTTTATTAGCAGAAGGTTGACCCCCAGAGAGAAGAATTGGTCAGCTATTGAGAGGGAGGCCTTTGCTGTGGTGTGGGCCCTGAAGAAGCTGAGGCCATACTTGTTTGGCACTCACTTCAAGATTCAGACCGACCATAAGCCCCTCTTGTGGCTAAATCAGATGAAGGGTGAAAACCCCAAACTGCTTAGGTGGTCCATTTCCCTACAGGGGATGGACTTTACAGTGGAGCACCGGCCAGGTACTGACCATGGGAATGCAGATGGTCTCTCCAGGTACTTCCACTTAGGACATGAAGACGAGACTGGTCAAGGCTAGTTTAATGTCCCAGCGTTTGGGGGGGGGGGTTGTGTAGGAGAGTAGGGTCTGCTATCCTATGGTCACCCCAAATTTTTGCTTTTTGCTTCACTGGTTTTTGACATATTGAGGCTGTGGGCCTGCCAATCAGACCCCCAGCCTGCTGTTCTCTCTACTAAATTAAAACTATGCACCCTAAGTGCATAACCAATTGGAAGTGGATCACCCTGTCAGCCCCTGTACCAGTGTACACTAGGTACCCAGGGCATTGGTGTACCCAAGGCCTGCCAGGGGCTGAAGCATGTATTATGCCACCCCAGGCTTGGCCTAACAATCTGACACAACTGGCTGATCACTCAGCTGGGATAAGTTGGTGTAATCACCTCTTACTTAGGTGTAGTATACCTATACCTAACCTTAAATGGGACACCTGGTAACCTATAAGTCACTCCTATGGCAGGCCTTAACAATCCTGAAGGCAGAGTGCTTGGTTCCATGTGAGATGGTGCTCTGGCATGAGCTGAGCCTGTCTGCAGTGGTCGGAACAACTTCCTTCTACTGTTTCCAGATATCATCATACCATATACTCTTAAGTGCATTATGAACCTCGCGGTTAAATGCTATCTTTGGTTTGGCTTTATCAAAACATGTCGAGTAAGGTGTCATACGAATTGGAATACTAACCCCTCGCCAATTCTGGCGACGGGGTTAGCATTCCACCCTTCTAGAGGGACACGACATGTACAGTACCTGAAACCCGGGTAAAATCAGACATAGCCTCAGCTCCACAAAATGGATGCTGCCACCACAGACACAAGTCTGCCCTCCTGCTGCTGGGAGTCCTTCCAGCTTGGGAGGTGTGGACAAAGGGTTTCCTGCCAGGGGAGGTGCATGCACCACCCCAGACAGGATTTTGTGTATTGGTCAGGTAGGGCTTGAAAGAAACCAGACATGCCTGTGGCTCACAAGGAGCCTCGGTGCATATGCCAGTTCAAACCGGTCCTGGGGCACACCAGTCCCGGGCCTGGGGCGAGCTGGACAAAGGATTGGGGGTGTAACCACCCCCCTTCCTGGTCCCACCCATAGGGAGGGACCTAGCAGGTAGTCCGGCCCCTAGAATCCGCTTAAAGGTAGGAGCTGTGTCCTAAGACTTCAGACATCCTGGAATCACCTTGAAACTAAGAAGAAGACGGGAACTTCGACATTCTGCTGCACAGAAGACTGAAGGAAATCTCCCCTGTGGTCAGGGAGTGACCACCTTGCTAACGCAAGCACCATCCAGCGAATCAACGTCTGCTTTGCCGCCGCCTCCCGCCGGAGCCCGAGCCCAGAGACTGACAAGACCTGGACCTCCAGACCTCTCACCGCCCGATCCACAGTCCCTGAAAAGAAGAGACCCGTGGAGGCACCGAGACACGTGGAGCCAGCCATCTTGAAACGACCACGACAAGCTGACAAGTGCAACAACCGAGGCTCCCTCCAAGTTGTGCTTTGGGATCTGAGAAGCCCAACCCTCGAGCAGCATCTGCACCAAAGGTGAGCCCTCCAGCATCTCCACGATCTGCGTGGGGCCCTTCTGCATTTTGCCACTCGACGCGCCTAACCGGTTGCTGGCCCGCTGGCTAGTGGCCATCTTGGCGACGAACTTCACAAAATACACCGCTGGTCTGGTTGCTCCAGACTGGCCCTTGCTCCCCTCCAAAGGAGCAGTCCTTCTGACCTTGCTGGTCAGAACCATCAGCTTATTTCATCTCCTACAACAATTGCTTTTGCCAAGGCTTGTTTGCTTCGATCAAGTCGCCGACACCGCCGACAGCGAGAGCCTGCGTGGGACAGCTCGTGAACCGACTCCTGGACGTCGTCGACCTCCAGGGACCACGTGGCTGCAGAGACAAGCTACACCTTTCTTCCTGTTTGCACCCGACATTGCCTGGTACCCACATGGTGCCACGCCGGTCACTGGCTAGTGACTGTGAACACTGTCCCCTCTGCTTACAGGTCTTCAACATCTCTGATCCACTCTTGGATCCACTGCATCTCTCCCGGACCGACCGCCTGCAGCATCTTTATCTTCAGGCTCCACGGAACAGATAGAAGAAACCCGACGCACTTCGAGGCCTATGCACCCGCTTCCTGTGGGTGAGGTAAAGCTGGCACACCTATGCCCAAGTGTAGTATTACATCTCTAGTGCCTGTGTTTCCAAATCTTGAGTTCCTAGTCCATCCGGAAGATCCTCTGTGCAGTAACTTTGTACTTTTTACGCACCCATTGAAACCTATGGGAGCACGCGTGTGACTATTTGCTCTGCACACGCCACCCGTGGACCTCCTGGTCACTAACTGAAGTTAGCTCCTTGTAGGCCCAGCGATTCTAGAGGCCCTAGGCCTTTTCCCTTTTCTGTTCGTGGTACTTATACCACTATTTTAGTATATGGTTTGAGCGGCCACCAGGGCCTATCCATATAAAGTGCAACTTCTGTGTATTCTACTGTAATCTTGTTTGACGATTTGTGCTCCTGTGCTCATAAAGAGACTAGGGGTTACTTTGAGAAATAAATACATATATATTTTGAATATATATCTGTGTGGTGTCCTTTCATTGGTATAAAAGGGGGTTGCATTTGGTAAAACAGCTGGCTTAACACGCTTCACGAGTTTAGCCTCAAAGACTGCTTAGCCTACGCTACCACTAGGGCAGCTAGTCCGAAAAGGTTGACTTACAACCACACCATAAGGGTTGCTTGGCATGGTACAAGGTGATCACTTTAACTAGTGAGCATCATATACCAGGCCAACTTCTCACAATCCCTAACAAAGATTCCCTTTCTTAGGAAATCCCAGCACCCGCCCAATCTATACGCCTCCCAAGTGACGCGCACCACTCTTTTGGTCTGGGACCAGACCAGCAAATGCCATGGGTTGACGACCTTCCCCGCTCCGCTCACACCCCTTTTTGATAACACAGATTTTAGCTCTAGGATGGGCGCGACATCCTTCCTGTTATGGAGAGCCACAGGGTGCCGGGCGTTGGGCCTTTTATTCGACACCGGAGGCATCATTCCCTTTTCTCAGCTCAGAGCCGACTACGGCCTCCCAGAATCTGAATGGCTGCATTATCTACAAGTGCGGCACTGGGCCATGCACCCCGACAATCAATCACAGGCGGACAGATGCCTCACCACAAATGAACGATGGCTTATCACACGGTCCTCAGACAAGAAATTTACTTCGGACCTAATCAAAATGCTTCTGTCCCGTTATACGCACATCTATCACGCGGGCCGTGCGTGGTGGAAGAAGGACCTTGGCCGCAATCTAAGTAAGAAAGAGTGGGAAGGAGCATGCTATAGGGCACGCCACAGTGCGAGTCATATAGGCCTTACCGAAACACTCACCAAACTAGCGTACTATTGGTACTACACTTCAGAGAGGCTCCACCAGGCCGGGCCTACACAAAGTCCAGACTGCTGTAGGGCATGTGGGAAGACGGGCACACTAGTCCACCTTTTATGGGAATGCGAACATCTACAACTTTACTGGACGCAAATCCTTGACGACATTGACAAACACCTTGGCACGGAGCTCCCCCGGCTCCCTGCATATGTTCTCCTGGGGGTACCAAACCCGCTCACTTACCCTCTGAAATCCAGGAGAGGGAGGCAGATAGCAATAGCACTTTGCTCTGCCATCCAGAACATACAGATACATTGGAAAATCCCCCGGATTCCTGCGCACACAGGGTGGCTTCAGCGGCTGTGGCATATCCTAGGCATGGAAAAGATCTCTCTTACAGTAGCTGGGAAGGGCTCAACTTTTAGCGAACTTTGGCAGCCATTTTTGACCCTTCTTGCTCCGGATTTCTGGGAGTTGACCTGCCCCAGATACTTACGCCTCCTGCGACTTAACTCACCGGATCCCTCCACATAGGTGGGACCGGTCTCAGAGATGCCACCTAGCGCCGCACTGTGACATATAGAGTGCGGTGGGCGGGGGGGGGGGCGTGGGGGGTGGGGTTTGGGAGGTCTCTCTTCGGTGCTTTCTTACTTTTTCCTTTTTCCCCCTGTTCTTTGGGTGAGGGGTGGGAATGTTTTAGTTATTTACTGTTTATTATCTTCATAAATGCAAATGCCGATACAAGCTGTGGGGCTCTGCGTAGCCCACCCTGATGCACTCTCGTCTCTTGCATTGCTTTAATAAAAAGATTTAAACCATAAAAGTATATTTGGTCTAAATAAGGAGGCATCCAGCGGTGTTTTCCCTGGTTTGAGCACTAGTACTATAAGGGCCTTGTGCATGGTGTTGGGTAAACGTCCCTTCTAAAGAGCTTCCTGATATACCTCCAGTAGTTTCTCCCTAACTGAGTGGCCACCCCCATGCATATCTGAAGACCATCAGCATCACGGGTGTGCAGGCTGGGTTACAGCCCTCCCACAGTCACATAGCAGCCGCCAGCCAGGTCAAACTCTCTCGCATCAGGACAGTACTCACAGTTTTATGAATGTCCTTTAGGAGGGACCTATGATGGTGCTGTTACTGACTCTGCCAGGATCACTCTGTCGTCTTTGAAATTAGTCTAGGGTGTCCGGTACCACCCCTGTCACCAGGAGGGTACCACCCGGACAAACCACAAGTCTTCCTGTCACATTTGAGGCGTATTGGTCTCTGGTACATCTTTTCCATTTCTTCAAATGGGCCAAGTGTCTCAATGTGCTTGTGGGTGCCACTCCCTTTCACGTAGACTCCTGTTGGGCCCTCTGGGTAGGGCATCTAACCAGTCACTTGCTTCCTCCAAAGTAAAGAAAAAGAGCACTTTCCCTTCGTTGACCACCCTCAATTTCACTGGGAACATCAGGCTATATTTCAAATTAAGGTCTCTCATTTGCCTCTTGGCCTCCAGAAAGTTTTTTCTGTTGGTTTTGCACTTTTTGTGTATAGTCCTGGAAGATCAAAATTGGCTTCCCTCAAACTGTTGGAGACCGTGTACGCGTACATGCTGTAATTAAGAAATATCGGTAGCCTGTTTTGCTCTGGTTTGCTATCATATTGTTGGTTCATAGAGTTGCAATTTACTGGTTGTTGGTAGAGTGATAAGTCTCTATTAAAAGTATAGCATTTGTAGGATTTAGGAACTCTTCCAGTGGACTGGCGGTTACTGAAAATGGCCGTAGATCTATGTAGATCTATGGGCATCATAAGAGGAACTGTCCTCAGATGCACATGACTCAATCCCTGCCTGTCTGGGTTGACTGTGGTCTTGCTCTAGCATCCTAGTGCCCTGGTCAGTCTGTTTGTCTAATAGTGGAACTGGTCCCTAAGATGGTCTGTGTTAACAACTTGACCATATTTTTGAGTTCTCAACCATTTGATAGTATTCAAGTATTCATTACCACAATATTCTCTATATTAATCAATTAGAATCAGTTCTTATAGACCCTCACCTTGATGTCGTTATTGTTGGTGGCCGCATGATCCCTGCTCTGCTTTATGCAGACAACACAGTTTTAACTGCTCAGACTGCCAGAATGTTACAGAAACTTTTAGACTTATTTATTGATTTAATGAACAGCCTTGACCTGTCCACTAATTTTTCTAAATCACACGTGAGGAAGTTTGCCTGCCTAAGACAAAGACCATGAAATTGATAGTTGATGTTCACCATATTAGCCAGGTTAACAATTTTCGTTATTTGGGTGTTCAATTAGGGCAATGTTTAGTATTGGAGACTCCTCCCTGCGCACTCAAATAAAAACAGTTCTGGATATATTCAAGGCCAAGTGCATCCCAATAGCTAGCTATGGGTTTGGCATTTGGGGATATGGGCCACTTACCCCGATCCAAGTGGCAGAGAACAAATTCCTCAGGGGTCTCTTAGGGGTCCCACAAAGTACTCCTTCTGAGGTTGTTCATGAAGAGTTGGGCATGGGCGATGTGACCGACTTTATCCGGCTCTGACCTCTGTTGCTTTGGCTCTAAGTCTGGTGCAAGGAGGAGCTAGGCCTCAACAGGTTGATCATGCAAGATTGCATGAAACTGGCTAACATTTCTCTGATCTCTTGGCTGACCTATGTCTCCTCAACAATTAAAAGTTTAGGGGAGACCCAAACTTTATCATGAGCCAAGTGGCATTGTTAAAACTGATAAAAGATGGGTCAAAGAATCGTTCAGAAATAAGATGGCAGCAGATCGGGAGGATTCACCTCAGAACAGGCTTTCAGCATGTCATGCACTTTTAGTGAAATCTGTAAGTGGTTTGGAGCCATAACTTACCTTGGATATGCCCCATCACCAGCGATGATTGCTGACCTTCTTCAGGCTTAATTTATTTCCACGGCTTGTGCCTTTTAATCATGGTTGTTTTAATGACTCTAGGCTGAATGTGTGTGATTGCGATAATGTTTCTGTTAATGATAACTTGCACATAGCAAGGGTCTGCTCGAAATACAACTATTTGCGTTTTAAATATATGCTTCCACTCTTGAAGACCATAAATTTTAACCAAGTGAGACTTGCATTACTGTTTGTTCAGTTCTTAACCACTCCCACAGTGTGCTATTTTTTATCTCGCTATCTTTCTGGTGTTCCCTCATAACTCCCATGGATTTTGATGCATCTCCTGATTTACAAGAACATGTAAATCTGGGGATGGGACAAAAATGTACATCTTCCTGGGGAGGCATAACAAGGAGAAATATCTCTGTTTCTCCTCATTTCTTCCTCTTTTTATGTGTGCTGTGTTCTGCAGCACACATAGAGAGAGGAATGTTTATGTACAGGAAGGTGCCCCTTCCTGCATAAAAACAATCCTGCATGCAACACAGGCATTCTTGCACCATGGTGCAAGGGTGCCTACGTTGGCGTTAGGATGCCAAAAGGGTACCAGCACAAGGGAAAGGACAGGAATGCGCCGTATTGCCTTAAATATGATGCATTCCTGCCCTTGGCCTGTCACACAGTGCAGCGCAGCAAGGTGACTTGCTGCGCTGCACTGGGTGACTTCCTAATAAATGAGGCCTCTAGTGTCTTCTATAATTGTTGGGCTTGCAACAGATGTATGCAGGTTGTCATTGTGGGACAGATTTTGGGTTCTTCCCATGGCAACTGGTTTCTCAAATAGTTTTGCAGTTTTGGAGTTTTTACACTGGGGTTTTTGGCACGGTGCATTACCTGAATTAAGTATCTGCTCAATCTCCTCTATTAAATTATCAGTTTCACTCAATGTACAATTGTGGTAGGGCCTCTTACTTTTACTTAAGAGGTGGGAGAGCCTCTTACTAAAATTCATTTCAAACATCCATTTAAGATTCTTTTTAGTAAGAGGCCGTCCCACAATTTTATCACCCAGCTTCCTTTCCCCCAGTTTCGAAGTGCACTGCTATGTATAGCCAGTAGTAGATCGAGTAAATAGGCAAGTGGCCGCTAGTTGGGGGAGTTAGAATCACAACACTATTTACATCTTATTTCAAGCCAGATGTAACCCAGTACTGCATTAGCTGCCTTATACCAATTTATAGTAAAATAAAAATAATAACTTGCGGTGTTTAGAAACAAAGATTTCTCCTGCCTATGATAAAAACAGTAGCATATGTCAAGATAAATGTAGTCAGCTTCTGTCTCCTAGCAACCAAGTATCAGTTAGTTATATTTTCAACAACTGTAACATAGAATATTTTGATCTAAAAGCTGTTACTTAAAGTAGTAGACAAAAGGGGAGCCTATGGGATGGGGAACTAAATACCTGTTAGCGTCTTTGCGGTTTTAGAGCACTAGGAGAGATGGCAGCAAATTTGGAATGGTAGAGACACAAACCAAAAAATCTCTCGCAGGTTATACACAACGGGTCCAGTCCTCTTCTGATCTTGTGCAGGTCCAGAAAGTGGTCGGAAGTGGGTAACTGGAGGTGGCACATTTATGCCTTTGGTAGTGGGTGGGAATGACACCTTGGCATGCCCTTACCACTGGGGTAAAAGTTTCTAGTGCCAATCCTACTCGGTTTGGGCATTTTCAAGATGGCATAAATCTCTGGGCATACTAAACTTGGGTTCTGAGGGCTGAGTGTGTGTGTATGCTTGTGTGAAATGTTCTTTTAGTGTCATCCCACATCTAACACTAAAATCAAGTTTGAGACAGCCCCCGTCCACATTATAAACCCAGAGAGAGAAATCTGGTAGGAGAAAAGCAGAGTCCTTAAGCAATCAGAGAGTAGAACCACAAGAATGGTCTTGGCAACCTGTTCTCTCCCTTTTTAAGTGTGCCCTAAGTGTTATATGTGAACCCATTAGACCGGTCAAGTAGGATTTGACACTCAAGCAAGATTTGACACTGTAGTGTCAAAAAGGATGCCCACAGCGTCTACACTGCATATTCAGAGGAATCATCTCTGCCCATGCAGTCAAGCCTATTGTTTGCTCTTGGGGGGGATTTCACATCTATTCACACTCATTTAAGGCTAATCATTTGCTGTTAAAAACTAGAGCCAAAGCAAATTATCCTCAAAGAAATTCAGGCAGGGAAAAGTTAATTTTCTACAAGTTACTTTGCCTTAATATTTATTAAAAATACAACTTCACCGTTGAATTTGTCTTTTAATAACTAATAAAAATAGTGATTTATTTATTTTTTAGCTAGTCCCATTCCCGAGATACAGTATTAGTATTTTCATGTTCAAGTTTATTAACAGATCGAATATAAAGTTTCATCGTCAACACATAACAACAACCATATAAAATTAATTGTGAAGAAAACATTGAAAAAATCAATAAAAATTGCTAAAAACCAGCAGTTTAAATAATTAAATATTGGAGGCTTAAAACATCAATAACAACACTAGATATTTTATTTAGACAAGTGCGTAAGCGACCCTGGAGCAAGGACTGATCTTTGGTAATTAAAAGGACAATTTAACTACAATAGACCAGGCCGCAAAGAAAAATTTAGGGCCTGATTTAAATATTGGCGGTACTACCGCCGTCCCGCTGCATCGGCAGTCCCAAGTACTCTGTCAAGCTGACTCCAGTCTGCCCTCCTTATTTGGATGTTGCGGCAATAGACAGAAGACTGCTGCGGCAGCGGTCTTCTTTGGTGGCTAACAGTACTCTGTCGCCATCATGCCAGTGGGATTCGCTGAGCCAATTTAGATGTTCCTGTTGTGCTGGCTATGTCCTGGCGACAGACTCCTGATGGAGTGAAGCCATGGTTAATATGGAGACAGGCAAGTACTACTTATTTTCATCTAAATACACATGTATGTTGGGAATCTGTCAAAATGTACATGTAGGTAATGTGTACTGCCCATTTTTATTACACATAGCACTGCACACCAACAACATGCACACACTATTGAATATACGCCCACAGCAAACGCAAAAGCCTACCTTAGATTCCTGCAGCAACGGGATGGCTGAGCATCGTGGTCAAGTACCAGCAGCACAGGAAGGACCTGGACAATGACATTCAAGATGGATTGGTGGTGGGACGCCAAAAAACGTTAAGTTTTCACCTCTTTTTCATTTATTACAGCAAGTCACGCTTGGAGGTTTCCCAGCCAGAGTTGCCTTAACGGAAAGGCACATCATAATCTGGATGGTGGGGTTCTTGGTGGGACTTCCTCCGACAGCAGCTTCTGCCTCTGACCCCATTGAAGCGGGTGAAAGATTCTGGTGGAGGTGGCGGGACTTCGGTGGTCTTCCTTCTAGTGACCAGTCAGCATCTAAATCGAGCTGGCAGCGGGGGGGGGAGGGTGTTGGGAGGAGTGGTGGGGGGGATAGACTGCCAAAAAAAGTGACTGTGGGACCATCCCACCAAGATCTAAATCAGGCCCTTAGATACAGTGATCACACTCGTAGAATCACTTTTCAAAATTCTAAGATGTCTGTTCGATTTGTCAATCCCAAAAGACGAAATACAGGTGCAGTCCACCTGGCTCTAAGTATGGCATATCTCGGGACATAAAAATAGCAAGTGTTCCTCAGTTTCATCGAAGAGCATACATGACTGACACCAAGTAGGCCCAGCCTTTGCAGAACACCACAATGATGTATACACAGCAATAGGCAAGGTTCCATACCTAAACTACAAAAGAAGTTAGTGAGCACGTGCCGGTCGAATATACTCTAGAAAAGTCTCTGCTTTGAGCATGGACTTATGCAATAAAAGAGCCTTTTAACGCTACCTCAAGGAACAAGTGATTCATTCTGAGCAGCAACACTCTCCCAGTATCTTAACTTAAACACAACAATCGGAGTGGATGAGATAGAAGATGGGTCTTTCCAAAGGTTAGCTAGGCCTAGGTCATACAATTATTTTTTAACAAAGGCCAGCCACTTCTAGAACATTGTGGTTTAACACTATCTACAAGACCCTCTTTAAAGTGTCGCAATTCTTCAGTAGCCCCAATGCAAACCCAATAGAGTAGCGACCTTGGAGTGGCCAATGCCGATTAAGATCAAGGTCCAATCTGAGAGGTGCTAAAGGGTACAGCTCCCCAATCCGGTTAAGCCTCTGATGAAGTTGTTTTCACTGGTTTCCAGCCCCGTAGTTCTGCACCATATAACGCAGCACCCCTTGATTGTGCCATATAAATCTCCACTGCAGGAAGAAGCGGGTACTAGGGTGCCTTTTTTGCAAATCTAAGAATTGCTTCAGCTCTATAGGTTAACAAATGTGAGATTATAAGGATTTGAGGGGCCCATGATCCTGAGTCGGCCAAATGGATCCTCAGATAATCAAATTCCTTGACCCTTTCTAATACTTCCCTGCCCAAGCTTACAGTGCTCCTCACCCTCTTCCTCTTACAATACGTCATCTGCTTTGCTTTGAAAGTATTGATTTCAAGGCTGTACGAGGAACAAAACAGACTAAATCTATCCACAGGCGTTTGTAAGGCAACCCTAGTTTTAGCCAGCTGGAGAGTATCAAACAGAGCTGGAACTTATTGACCGGCTAGTATAGGGGAGTCGTTAGCACAATTAGTCAAAAATGTAATACAGTTGTTAATAAATAGAAGGAAAAGAGTAGGAGCCAGAACACAGCCCTTCTGAACACCCTTGCCAACAGCAATTTCCTGGGTTAATTCACCTTTTACGCCACATTGAACCCTAGCAAAGCGGCATGGAGATGAATAAATGTAGCGAGCACCCCCTCCAACATCTACATTCTTTCACTTAAACAATAGGGAGGAATAGACCTGGTCGATGGAACTAGTCTTGTATCCAATTCCTGCCTGGAGATATGGTTTTTCGTTGATCCAAAAGAATAGTCTCTCCAGAACCTACTGGCAAAATGCCTTTTGCAAGTTGTCCAGAAAACGAATTGGATGATAATTAGATGGAATGTTTGGGCTTCCTTTATTGTAAACTGGGACAATCTCTGCCCCTTTCTATGTAGTGGGCATCGCTGACCCTGCTTCAATTGCATTTGAGTCAATGTTGATATGAGGAACTCAAACATTAGGATCAGCGGGAATCGTATCTTCCCATGCTTCAAGGAGGATACTCGAGATGCAGTGTTCGCTAGGGTAAAGCAACAGAAGAAGGGGTGACCCACAAACAGCACCTCCCTCACTGCTAGTAGGGATCAAATTGAATTCTCATGAACAAATGTAGAGATTCCCAAAGTGGGCAGCCCAGCCGTATGGCAAGATAGAAGTCTCTGCTGGTTTCCTTAGATTCCCACTACTTTGGAACTTACTTTCCTACTTTCTTATGCCTATTACCTCTCCTGGGGTTACGGCCTACAACCAGGACTCTCCAGCCATCTCTGTCCTGAGATTTTCTTTCAATCTGACTCCAAGTGTAACCCAACTCCTTGCAGTCAACCTCGAGGCCTCTGTGCCATGTATTTCTTTACCTTCCACTTTTCCTGAGGGTACCAGGTCAGGGCTTGCCTGGTGTTGTTTGATGCGAACTTGCGGAAGGTGTGACTTATCTAGGATTTCTTCATGAGCAGCGATTTGGCAAGTCTGCTGACATAGGTTGGTGTTGCTGATGGTGTTTGGTCAACAGATTTGGAGAATTTTCTGCAGACAAGTGTTGATGAAGGTCTGGACTTTGTTCTTGGTGGTTACTGTTGTCCTACAGGCTTCTGTTCCATACAGAAGGACTGATTTTACGTTGGTTTTAAAAAGCCTGATCTTGGGTTTGCAGCTTTAGTTGCTTGGAGCTCCAGATCTTCTTTAAGTGAATGAATGCAGCCCTTGCTTTGCCATTTATTGCCTTGATGTTGGCGTCTGTGCAGCCCTGCTTGTCTATGACACTGTGCAGTTAGGTGAAGGCCTCAACCTCTTCCAGTGCATTGCCTGCAAGAGTGAGTGCAGTTATGCTGGCCTTGTTAGCCTTTAGAATTTTGGTTTTTCCCTTGTGGATGTTGAGTCCAAGTTGTCCTGATGTGGCTGCCACATTGTTGGTCTTCTCTTGCATCTGCAGGTGGGTATGGGACAGTAGGGCCAGGTCGTCTTCAAAGTCCAGGTCATCGAGCTGCATCCAAGGTGTCCATTCGATCCAATTTCTTCTCGTTGATGTGGAGCTCTTCATCATCCAGTCTATGCCCAACAGGAAGAAAAAAGGCGAGAGCAAATAACCATGGTGGACTCTGGTTCTCACTTGGAAGGCTTCTGTGAGTTGTCTTCCATGGACTATCTTTCATTTCATTCCCTCGTAAGAATTCCTGATGAGTCTTATAAGTTTATCCGGCACACTGTAGTGGTGAGAAGTTTCCTAAGGGTCTACCTGTCCACGCTGTCGAATGTATTCTCATAATCGATGAAGTTAACATTGAGAAGGAGAGTTCCATTTCAATGGCTGGTCAAGAAGATGCGCAGTGTTGCAATCTGCTCTGTGCAGGACCTTTGTGGAAGCCGGCTTGCTGAGCTCACAACTGATTATTGACCTGTTCCTTCATTCTGTTCAGGACGACTCTGTTGAACACTTTGCCTGGGGTTGATAGCAGAGTTATCCTTCTATAGTTTGCACAGTTACTCAGGTCACCTTCCTTGGGGATCTGGATGAGATATCTCTCCTTCCAGTCTGACGGCACTTTTTCTCTTCCCAGATCCTTCCAAACATGGGGTAGAGCATGTCTACTGATGTTTCAATGTCTACCTTCAGTACCTCTGCAGGAATATTGTCAGGTCCTGCTGCCTTCCCATTTCTCTAATGTTTTATGGCTTGCCTATTTCTTCCCTGGTTGGTCTGCTGCAGTTGATTGGCAAATTCTTGTCAGCTGGCTGCATGTCTGGTGGAGACTGCGGCACAGGCTGGTTCAGCAGTTCTTCAAAGTACCCCACCCATCTCTGTTGTTAGCGTTTGTTACCCATAATTGTGTTCCCAGCTTTGTATTTAAAAGGTTTTTCTGGCTTGCTGTATCTGCTGGAGAGTTTCCTTGTTCTGCCGTAAAGTTCTTTCAAGTTTCCATGGCTTGCTGCTTCCTGGGCTTCTGTGGCAAGACCATCAGTGAATCTTTGCTTGCCTCTTCTTAAGCTGCTCTTTGCTTCCATGTTGGTTTTGGTGTATTCACCTTGAACATTTGCATTTTCTGTTCTTGTTTAGCTGGTGTTGATGGCAACTTTCTTTTCCTTTCTCCCTTGGATTTTGCGGAGAGTCTTGCTGGTGATCCATTCTTTATTGCTGGTGTTTCTTGGGATCCAGTACCTCCTGGCAGTTTAATGCAATTGTTTCTTTGATTTCCTACCACTGAGATGTTTGTCGTTAACTAGTTCTTGCTGGACTTGAAAGTTGTTGCTGAGGGTGACTGGGGGATTCACTCCTTTTCTGTGCATCTTTGAGGAGGGTGGTGTTATATCGCTGGCGTTGGTTTGTTGGTTCCATCCATGCTTTCTTCAGCTCTAGCTTAACCTGGCCATGACAAGGTGATGGACTGACGCCATCCCCACTCCTCTCATCAATCTCACATCCTGCAGGGACATCTGGAACTTCTTGGCAATGCAGACATGGTCGCTCTGATTCTCTCTCCTGGTCCCAACTGCGGAGACAACACTAGAGTCGATGCTGGACTTTCCATCCCTCCTGAGGACAGCTAATGCCTAAGAATCTAAACCATAGAACACACACTGTCCTCAAGGGGAAAGGGAGGTTGGGGAAAAATTAAAAAAAGAGAGACTTGTGGTATCGGATCTGCTCTGTGGCTGTGAAACACTGCGTAAAAGGATCTCTCACTTCTGAGACCTTCTACGTTTTGTGAGGTAGATGTGCCTGGAATCAGCCCCTCAGTTTTTGCGATGATGAAATGCACTGGAAATAATAAGGGAGACAGTTACTATGCAAAAGCTAACAAGTCTCTAAATACAATAAACGTGCATTAACTTCACTGATACAAACTTACAGGTTTCAACAGCAGCTCGGCATGAGAGCAGAATAACTAGAATCACAGACTGGAGTGTGTCACTCCTAGGAATAACTTGAAATATAGACGTTGGTACAAGATCAAGCACTACTGTTCATCAGAAAAACACAGAGCTGGAGGGTCCAGAGTATAAACACACAAGAAGCGCAGGAGTAAATCACAGAGGGTAAATTAAGGAAAAGTCTATAGTCGGAAGATGGGAATACTCAGTTCTGTTTACTACTGTAGGAGGTTTAGTGCGCACTAACCTAATATCAAGTACTTAGCCTAGTTCTTCAACTTTGTGGAAGTTTGAAGAAGATCTTGAAGCCTTGACTCAGAGAGACACGGGGGGTCCGAAGTAGGTGTGCAGGAGAAGGCAAGGAAGAAGACGTTGAGGGTGCGGATGCCACGGAACCACTGGTTCAAATGGACTTTAAGGAGACGGCAGCGCTTCATGGTTCTAGTAGGATTCTTTAGGTGAGTGGGAAGGGTGAAGATCATTCTGCAGGGAGCAAGGCTAAGCCACGATTCGAATTTGGGTGGGGTTTATATACCCTTTCAAGGGTTCGATGAATGTAGCTAGATCACGCGCAGCACAATGGCCACATGGCTATCTTGAGGATTCTCCCCCCTTGAGGAAAACATGTGTAAGTACACTCGGTATGACCTTACAGAATGGGCAGGTGCAACTTGTTGATTGTAACCAAATACCAGGAAACAATGTATCATTTTCTCTCAAATGTGCAAAGTGGAAAACAAAACCAAGGACCCAGTAACAGTGAGAGCAAAGCTTGCCATTGGCTCACGGGATTCTGGGGGAAGCTTGCAGGGACTTAGTGGAAAACTACACCAAGGCAAGAGGAACAGCAATAGTAGTTAATCCATTGGTTCACGGGATGTGGAGAACCCTTGCAGGGGTTCAAGCATAATGGAAATTATAGGTGCTGGGGAAGGATCATCATGAGGGCACTGGGAGAGCACCAGCAATGAGGAATGCCGGGGGTGCATCAGTCACGAGGGAGCCGGGAGAACTTCAGTAATTAAATATCATAATGGACCATAAAGCGCCATAGGGGTAAAGCAACATGAGCCCTACACAGAGGGCGCATGAGGGGGTCGTGACAGGTGACACCTATGTTGCCTTGTGTATTCATTGTTTCTGGAGGCATCTAAAAGGTTGTCCCATTTATTGGTTGTCCCAATTACCATTGGTTTCCCTTACTCCAGGCTGGTATTGAGTTTTGAACTCCTTGATTTCATGTCATCTCCTTTTTTAATTGCTCTGAGAAGATTTGTCTTTGCCATTCTGCAATGTTGTGAAAACGACCCATTCTGGCAAGCCTACTGAGGGGCCTTTATAAACTTCTAAAGAAATACATCTTTAAACTCAACAAAAGATCTAATACTCTCAGTGGCAATCATATAATTGTTTCCCCAATTATCAGACATTGGTGCTATGAAGAGCAACAACTGAATACATATCTGAAACTACCTTAGGCAAAGAACACACAGCTTCCCATTCCCATGATTCTTTGTGACCTCCAAAAGCTGGCCACAAGACTGGGAGGAAGGGAGCAAAATGCTAGGGATCAAGTCCCTCACAGTTAAAACTAAAGGATTATGATCAATCTTGTCACTCTCTATTACTTTCTAATCTTCCATCAACCACCATAGTCTGACGTCTAATATGATGTTATCAATACAACTTGCATAAACTCCTCTTCTAAAAGTAGGTAGTCGGGTGATGTCAGATGGTGAATGGCCATTGCAGGCCCACAGCCCATTAGCAATAGTGAGATTTGCCATTTGGAGAGCAGCCCTTGTAAGATGGTGCTTCACTGGGGATACCCCACACAAGTCTTCATCATGTTACAGATCCTGGGTAATAGCATTGGGTTTATCAATTATATTGTCACAATGACAAAATGGGACTTAGAACACAAGGCCAAGATCTCATCCAACAAGTGGAGGTAGGGAAATTATTTTAGATTTCCAAGACACGGATTGTATATGTTGATCAATAAGAGGGAATTTTCCTTGGTGAAGGTAAAGATTAACACTTGAATATCAAGCGATCCTGTATAGAGTTATACTACAGAACAGGACAATGTGATATTCACACAATAAAGCAACCCAACCAATGGATGTTCCCCTGAAGACCTAGTGGTGGGAGACACAATAGCTCTTAAAACCACTTCTAAATACATTCCCAGTTGATCATGTTTGCTGGAAAAGAGAAATCCCATAGTTATCAATAAATTGGCCCCACACAGGGTCTTCTAGGTTCTATTTTATCCCATCAATATTCCAGCTGACAACCGCTGTGGTGTTCGGTAACACACTCAAGGGGGAGAACAGGAGGAAAGTCATGCAACAGTCTTGATCCACCATGAGTGGCTGTGCATCAGCAAGGTATGATTGTGAAACATCAGCCTAGAGAACCCCAGTGTCAAAATACCAGAGCCAGGAACAGGGGAGAGCGAGGTGGCCCTAGTGCTGTGGTCAATCTTCAGTTAATTCAGAATTGAGACTAAGGTGCCAAATTGTGACTCGCAGTAGCTCTACTTGGATACATTGGCCTAGATTAATGGATAGGAGGCAAAAACCTTGGCTGCAGGTGTCAATAGAAGAAACCCAATGGAAGAAGCGAGACAGCAGTTTGAGATCCACTAGAAGGGCGCCTGTTAACTTCTGAATAGTAGCTGGGGACCTAAAGTTAATGATCACACAATCACCTGGTAAACTCTTTTTCAAAGGACCTAGCCATCCCACCATATGAACCATCAGAATGCCAACCACAGGTGGGTGGGGAAAGTTAGCAGTACTGTGAAACCAAAGTAGAACCTTGTTTTTAAGCTGGGTAGAGGTTTCAACATTGTTAGGTATCAGACAGGGCGCACTTGATAATACAGCCACATAGGGACAAGTCTCGGGAGGGAGATCGATCGTAGGGGTTGAGATTCCTACAGAGATGAACAGACAATGACCCCAGCTATCCCTCCACCATCTCCTTCCTGGCTGTTGCAGAGACAACCCTGATCAGTGCTAACAGATGCAGAAAGAACTGCGGTGAGTGGTTGCATTGCCTCCCTGTCATATAAACAATTTGACATCAAGCCCGTATTCCCATCGCTAATGGTCAGGGAGTTGGTCAAGGTAGTTTCTCAGGACCATGAGCAATGGTAGGGGGAAGTTGGGAGGCTGCGACAACAAGACAAAATTTAACTACAAAGTTCTGCCTAAATAGCACCCAATCGTTCATAAATTGGCTTTAGTTTAACCTCTATAATCTCAAATACTTTAGTGCACAAATCTCCCGCTACCTCAGTGGGGTTAACCTTGCCACAACCAGCACAATCACTCTTAGAGCTAAGAGATGTTCAGTTTGTTTGCTTAGATTTAGCACATATTAAACCCTCTTTCTTTTTGCTGGGTGGCCGTTAACTGAAGAGCTTGACAAATTAAGTAATGGCTCCAAGGGCACCAAAGGAGGAGAGCTGGAAGGTCCTGGTTCAGTAGTAGTAGTGGATGGGCCCCCAGAATGGAGCCTGTAATTGTTGTATAAGGAGAATACACTGGAAAAGCAGGAATGAGAGATAAACGAAGCTCAACAGGTTACATTTCCTTGTGTATAACGCTTATTACATGCTGAAGGAACCCGTCCAAAGAGGTACCAGTCTGTGATATAGGCAACGTAGCAGTTGGCTTGTGCTTTCCCACTCTTGCAGGTCTAAACAAAATTAATAAATTAATACTTCACCAGTACTGTGTTGAGTTGAGAGTGTCCAGTGCTTACAGTAAAGCCAAATAAAGGTGGAATGAGGGGAAGTTCCCCCCCCCCCCCCCCAGCCTCTTCGGGACAATGATGGGCGAAGATGGGCTGGGTCTTGGCCCTGGCACACATCCAGGTGCGCAAGGTCCAGCAGTTTTATAGCAAAGCTCTTGGAAATCCCTCCTCCTCCACAGAAGGGCACAGATGTATTGTGGGTGATAGAGTCTCCAAACGGCTCTCTCAGCAAGACACGCGTATTAGTATTTTAATCTGTACTCTGGTTTTCTACATAGGACAGCTAGGCCTGTCAGAGTGAAAATAGCTTTTGGGTGCTAGTCACTGTAAGGACATGTTAACATTACAGTTTTGCATGTCCTACCTTTAATTACCTTGCACCCAGACTTGTGGGAGGCAAGTCCTACACAGAGGTGACTTATGAATATTTAAAAAAGAGGTTTTTACCAGTTTATTTTGACAGAGCGAGTTGCAGTTTTTGCACTTCTTCAGTCAGCCTAAAGTGGTAGGACTGAAGCAATATTTGCACTGCTACTGTAGTGGATGGCACGATAGGTGCTGCAGTCCACTAGTGGCAAGTACCTTAAGGCCCTGGGTAGACTTTCTAGCATATTCTAGGGAATTATAAGTACGTTAAAGATACCAATTAGGCGTGTTCCATTGTGATCCTGTTTAAAGCGGGAGCACAGGCACATTACTTCTGGTTAGCAGGGGTAAAGTGCATCTCTACAACCACCAAAAACATATGTTACAGCAAAAGGAGAAACATGAGGGTGACCATACATAAAAGGTGGATTTCTTACATGCCCTGTCACCCCTTTCCTGTGCGTCTAATTCATGTTATAGGAACCCTGAGTAGATAACAATAAAATAAGAAAACTGTGATGTGGAGACATTGAGGAGGTAGAGGGTTTGGGGTGGGAAAGGTTTTCCAACTACTAATGGCACAGAGTCATTGACAATGTTTTTTAAAGAAAACCAAGTTCTACCAAGTAAACTGAAGCTCTTGAGAACCGTTCAGGCATTAAGGTCACTGTGCATAATCTAAAAATAGCTAGAGAAAACGTGGTAATAGCTAGCCACAGAACGGAACACCTATAGTTTACAGGTTACAAACCCAGTGGCATTGTTCAGGATGGGGAAAACCTGCTCCACCGATTTACGTATAAAGATTCCAATGCTAGTAAGATAGATTGGTAGGGTAATGAACTTGCTGCAAATGTGTACGTGTTAAAACTAATGTCAATTTTTATTATTTTTTTACATCACCGTTTCGCTCTGCACCTGTTTGTGGAAGAGAAATACATCTGTAATCTGCAATTTAGGGAGAATATGAAGTTTGCATTTATTAACATTCACAAAACAGGGCTTCCTCTGCTGATGCCAAAAAGGTGGAATTTCCCGAATACGGGATCATCATACCTGTTGAAACTGCATGGTGGGCGTAACCGAGGACGAGAAGAGTTTTGCCTAGTACTTTGTTAGGTTTATCAATTACTTCTGCTTGTCAAATAAGCTACATCTAGGAGCTACTTTGGGCTTTTTGGGTTAGCACAGTTTTACATCAGTGTTTAGCAAACTCTGAGCCTTTGCTACTTTTGTAGCTATTTTTGCCCGCCTGTCCATGGCTTGCTCTACTTAATAGCACTTCAGGTATTAGACCATTAACTTGATTAATCAGTTCTTAATTGCATTTTCAACAATTCCCTTTGGATTGCCATGGTACCACATTCTAGAAACAGGCTCGGGTCAGACCATTGTTAAAGACATCCTCAACCGAACCAGCTGTCCCTACTAATTTGAGGCCTATATCACAAATTCCTGCAGTCTCTTAAATACTGGAAAGTTTTCTAACATCGAACTCTGTAGCTATTTCCTATCTCACTCTTTCTTACACATTTGTCAGCCAGGTTGTAAGCCTAAACAGAGCATGAAAACAGCATTGCTGGCTGCTACAGAGAGCAGTCAAATCAATCTTGACCAAGGCAGATTGGCCACCCTTTGCTCCTTGATTTGTCAGCTGCATTTGATACACTGTTTCACATGTACTGCTGCACAGACTAAAGGATTTGAGCATCTGTGGATTGTCACTCATTTCATTCTAACCATTTTCAGAAAGTTAGTCTTCCTCTAGTCTCCCCCTTTGCTTCTGGTCTAAAATATGGGGTACCTCAGGGCTCGTAACTGAGTCCAGCAGACACTGGGACAGCATCACAGACTCCCTGTGCAATCCCCGCACTGCTATCATGCTATGACAGCAGCATGGGGATTGGCCTGAGTGGGCTGGTTTAACGCGTGCACAGGCGCAGCGAGGCTGTGCTGTTTCTCCAACCTTGCTGTTCAGTTCAGCTGGGTTGGAGAAACCTAGCTGCACATGTGTATTTGGCTGGCCTAAGACGGCCGGCCAAACACACATGCGCAATTAGAAGTTCACAACCAGTCCTCCTCCCCTCTCCCATGGCGTCACCCCCACCCCTCCCTACACACACTGGCTCAGCCAGCAACTAAAGAAAAATGATAATGAAATATCTTTTTATTTTTCAGCTGCTGGCTCTGAGCCGGTGAGGCGATGCTCCTCCGCCATTGCGACTCATTCTAAAGCGATGTTAGTTGGTTGTCTGAAAGGGGCATCCTCTGCCTGACTGCAAGATGCAATGGGGTTTAGCAATGGTTTGTGACAGTAATTACATTTTCAAACCATTGGTTAGATACTGATTCCCAAGCTAGTGTGGTCTCTGATTCGCAAATTGGAAACTGTCCCTTGAGGACAGCATCCCCTTTGAGAATCATGTTAGGGGCCGCAAGGGGAGCAGAGAGTGGGCCAGGGGACTACTGTATTTTCACCTGGTATCTTTAAAAACAGGAACCCTTTTTAAAAAATAAAATTAAAAAAAAGAGCAGATCCTGCTCCTTCAAGAGACACAGGCTGCCTTTCACAACTATGCTTCCTGCTTGGGAATGTCAAAGCAGGGAGGAAATTCTGGCGTCTCTGGGAGTCCCCGCTCCTTCCTTCATATCCATTCTCAGTTCGTCACAAATAGTGATCTGCATAATTAATATGTATTTTTTTGTTATGTGGAGTTTTATATAGCGCAAACTAGACTCGATCAGAGCGCTTTACATGAGCACCAGTTACATTACAGACGGACACATTAATTTTTGTTGGGCATGGGGAGGTTAAGTGATTTGCCCAGAATCACAGAATGTTGAGCGTCTCTACAGAGACTCGAAACTGGTTCCCCAACTCCGAGGTCGACCTCCCTAGCCGTTTGTCCACATTCTCTGCCCAATATTCAGTAGCCAGTTTGCAATGCGAAATATTACTTTGAAGGACTGAAGGTCTCACCACAAATTGGTTTGTTTTTTTGCTAACTGTGGTTACATCACTTACAAAGAGTGATTGGAACCAGGGCTTTAAGTGGGCCGGGTCCTGTCGGTGCTCATCCCTGCCAGTTCTTAAAAGCAACTGCTGAGACGGTACCAATTGGACTCTCCATTTGTGCCCTTAACCTCGGGGGAGGGAGGGAATATCTTAACTCTGCTGCAGTAACACCCTTTGAGCTAAATTCAAGAGACCCCTCACAATTCTTTCACAGCCTCATCATTTCAAACTGAAGCATTTTCAATATTCCATACACCTAAGCCACAGTTGTTGCTTATTTATCTTACGCAACTAGCAAACATTGACAATGCCAATAGTCCTGAATTGTTGTTGGTGTAATGTTACTTGTATTATATATCTGGATGCAATGACAGAAGCAGCACAGTACCAGTTGGGTGGTACACTATGCTAAGTACAGATTTTTAGCTTATGTGTTTTTAAGCCACACCCTTAATTACATCAGCCACCACTCCTTTAGAGACCCCCCACCCAGTTTTTTCATTCCACTTAAAACCCTGATTAGAACAGTAAAGCGATCATTGTTAGTGGGCTTGTACTCCAAGTGAGGGTGGAACTGCAGAACCCCCAATTAAATTGGCGACAAAAGTGAGCAAATTTGCACTTTGAAAACTCTAGGCCTGAACATTTTAGCCAAATCAACAATCCAACATGCATTGAATTGTGAATATGTGTAATGGTTAGTGGGCAGCACACTGGCATTTGACAGTGCTACCCTCTGTGGTTGCTCAATAAAAAGTGCACTGGCCACTCACACTTATTGTTTTTTTTAGTCGTTTATGCTCCATTAATTGGTACTCATGCAGCACCATTAAGGGTCTAATGGAACGTAGAGCACTAAAAACTCTTTATTGTTGTTAACATATTCTTCCAAAAATCATATACCTTTCAGCATTGCTACCCTCTCCTACCACAAATTAGCCTTGAATCTTTTGAATGGTTCTATGAGGTTTTTCTCAAGCATGTTTTTCAAATACAGACAGTCCCCTTCAATATATCTGATATACTTTCAGGGCTGGAATGTATTGCAGAGTTGTGATAATTTAGAAAGAATGGTGATGGGAATGTTAATATTGTGATCCTTTCCAATGGCTATACCAATGTTTCTGATGAATATTCTGGATCCTTCTAGGCACCAGAAATGAAGCCAGAAAAATATCACTGGAGCCTTATAGCCATGTACCTAAGTGCATCAATGTGACTTTTTACACACACCTGTTACGTGGATACGGCGCTCACTTTCTTGGCGTTCTATCAGATAGTTTTTCTCAATTTTTCCAAATTTCTTCAACACATACAGTACTAGGCAAAACTTCCCTCTGCGGAAGTCGTGTTTTATGCCCTGCTGGAACAGCGAGGGCATATATCTTTTACCGACCTTCATGAGGTGTGTCTTTGGTGCTTTGAATCCAGACATGATACCAGGTCATGTGAACTGTGTCAGAGTGTCAACCTCAAGGCCATCAAAGAGTGCACTAAGTTGTTTATGGCCTGCACCTTTTGAAGCTTATTGGTCTCAGTCTCAATGCCATTCGTGTTCAAGGTCCAACTTTCCCTCGAGGTCATCACCCTCTTCGCAGTTCTCCTAAGAGAAGTGGAGTCATCACAAGATGGCTAGCTATGGAAACTCATCATCATCAAATTTCTTTATTTCGGTTTACAAGGAACCATAAAAGAACAACCTCACAAGGAACAGATGACATACAATAGAATAAAAAGAGCAATCAGGCAAAAGTAGAAAATGCACAAACTTAATGAGCCTATGCTATGAGGACACAAACGATTCAATTGCCCAAAGATGTCTAAAAGAATACACTCTCGAGCACAAAGTTGATTAGCTCACATTGCCTAAAAATGCCCTTGGGTGAACTAAAAATATGTGTATAAATATATATATATATATATATTACCGCTCCACTTCTCCTTTACATCCTTCAAATGAAGGAGTACAGAGGACCATTAGAAGGTTTCTTACCTGCACTACTCCTTACAGTGTTTATTGCCTCACATGTCCATGCGGCCTACGCTACGTAGAGAGCACCATCCAACCTATGAAAATTAGAATATTAGAACATATGTGGGCCATTGTGAAGGGAGATGAAACTTACCCTGTTGCACGCCATTTTGACAAAATACATCAGCGCAACAGGGATCTACTTAGCTATTTTGGGTTAGATCATGTACCTAGTAATCCTAGAGGCGGGGATAGACTGCTGCGGCTCCGTAGATTGGAGTTGGGATACATTATTGATCCGCAATTCAAGACTCCATTGGGACTCAATTGTAGTGAGGAATTTGCTATCCATCTGGGAGATTGACTGTACTCTGTTTGTATCATTGGTCAGTAGAGGAACCTGTTAGAGGAGGTGAGAGTGTTTTAGCATTTAGACTGATTTTGAAAAGGATGAAACTTCTGATGAACTTTGTTTCTTTAAGGTCCAGATGTCTATTATCTTGCTCGCCTATATCTCTCTGTATATACCCTGTATCTCTGTATACTAAATTAATTTCTGTGAATTATTGAATTGATCCTTTTTCTTTCTGTCTTTTCTTGTTTTCTTCTTCTTCTTCTCTTCTTTTCTATTTTCTATTCTATTCTCCCCTTTTTCTTGTAAATATGTAGATATTAGTATGTGTATAAGGCCCACAATAGACACGGGATTATAAGTAATGACTTGGTTGATTTGTTTTCATCATTTGTTGCAAGCCCATACAGGGCAGGATTGAGTATTAAATATCCTTCATCTAATATAACAAGAAAGGACCAACAGCTGACCAAGGGCAAGCACTTAAAGTTTCATTGAGTGATAATGTAAAAATTATGGTGCAACAACTTCCAGTATCCGCTGTTTAAAGATACTTGCCACAAGGGAACATAGAAGAAAAAAGAGAAGGGAAGGTGCACTCGGTCAAAGAACCTTTTATAAGCAACAACAATATTCAGAGATGCGTTTTCATCCTTTATTCATTTTCTTCAATAAGAAGATAGGCACACAGCCAACGCGTTTCGTTCCCTCAAGCCTTGGGAACTTCGTCAGGGCTTCCAACGGGTAAAGAATAAAGTCAATAAGACCCAAGGACAAATAGTGTCATCAAAATAGAAAATCACAATCTCAAAAGGTAAGTCAAGAGAAACCAATATCAACGGGTTCTTCGGAAAGTAATAAAAATATCAACGCGACATCCAGGAGTAAATGTCTCCCCTTGAAGAATAATTGCGTGAAGTAATTTTCGGATCAATAACATAACACTTCAGAGTCGTAGCCTTTATAGGGCTTTGAGAAAGTCTCATGTGATATCTGAGATAATCTTTCTTGAGGAGGCACAGTATAATAGCTGGTGACCCCAGGTTCATCTAATACTTATTGAAAGCTCTAATCGAAGATGATAGGTGCCCATCGATGTGCTTCATTGAAGTGTACTATGAATTATGTTAGCGCTGATATATGATGCTGCATGATTATCTTACTTGTCGTATTTTTGACATTCTAAGATGGCGCTTATTTTGCAGGGGCGAGTTACTATTGTCCCTTGTTGATTTCTGTTGAACAAATGTGTGTTTAACCCCTTCGCTGCGGCGCGAATTCCGCCGCAGCGCTGGGGGGGTTTGGGGGGTTTGCGGCGCCGCTATGCTCATGACGGAACCACGCCGTCATGAGTCACGGGCGAGCTGTGCTCATGACGGCGTGGTTCCGTCATGACTCCACCCACTTGCGCTAATCACCCGCACAGGCGGGGAATTAGCGCCGCGTGGGCGGAGCGGCCGCCAACGGCCGCAGCATGACGGAACCACTCGGTCATGAGCACACGGCGCCCGTGGCTCATGACGGAGTGGTTCCGTCAAGGGCATGCAAGGGGTTAAATACGTGTCTGAACGGCGCTTCGGTGAACATAGAAGAAGGTTTATACCGAAACGCGTCTGTTTGTTGCTGTGTTTGTTTTGTGTCAATAAAGACTCAAACGACCCCCGGGAGTACCTTTTTTCCTGAAGGATGTAAAGGAGAAGTGGAGCGGTAATAGATTTGCGGGAGCAACCCCGCATTGAAAGCACCCGCCTGCGAGTGCTTCGCTCTGGTGTTTCTGGAGCTGAGATATATATATATATATATATTCACTGAAAAAACCATAGGTTTCAGGGGTGTTATAGTTAGCTGGACTTTTCACTTGTACAAAACCATTGAAATTCCCCCGTTATAGTTAGTTCAGCTAACTATAACTCGCGCGCCCGCAATGCACTGCTGATGACGTCACATATTACATCACTCATGACATGGTCAGTGACATCACTCATGACATCACTGATGACATCTCAAATGACATCACTGATGACATCATCCAGTGAATGTGTGTTTTTCTGAAAATTAAATATGTTTTATATATGTATATCTCAAGGTCGATGCAAGAATAAATGGGTATATAAGTGTCTAAATGGATGATTTGTTTTTGAAAAATTGATTGTGTAACTGACTGATTAAGTGTATCATAGTGAATACATGGCTTAGTGAGTAATGTTTAAATATGTAAATATCTGTATCAGTCGCTCCCTTTGTGTATAAGTGGCTGCATGGGTTGGTGAGTAGCTACATGGGTGTCTATATAGGTTATTAGCTGATTTTTTGAGTATCAGTCTGAGTGTCTGCATGGTTCGGTGGGGGGTATTACGTAGTGCATAGGTGCATGAATGAGTGACTCACTGTTTGTATGTGTTGAAGACAGCATGTGTGCAGGACTGTATGGGTGGATGAGTGTGTGTAAGGGTGTGTTAGTGAGTGAATGACTGTCTCAATAGTGTCTTTATGAGTAACTACATATGTTTTAAACTAGTATATGTGACTATTGGTGTATATAAGTGAGTATATGTGAGAGTGAGAGATTGAAAGAGTTCCTGTATGAATAAGTATGTGTTTCTATAAGTGATTGTTTAAAAGACTAAGTATGTGTAAGTTTCCGTAGAAGTAAGTGTGGTGGTGTGTGTATAACTGTATATGCAAGTAAATGTATGTTTGATTCTTTATTAGCATGAGTGACTATGTGTGTGAGTAACTCTATGGATGAGTGGCATTGTGTAACAGGATGTATAGGTGTATGAGTACATATGATGAGTGAGTACATGTATGAGTGACTGTATAGGACTGTTGGTGAATGAGTGGATGTGTATGTGGATCTTAGAATTACTGAAGAGGTTGTTGTAACTGGTATTGGTATGTCCATTGTTTTGAACATTTTAGTCTCTATTTTTGAATGTGTGTATCAAAGGTTATATTAGGGTGAGAGGAGGTCTGCCACTCTATCACAAGGATGATGTCATCAGTGATGTCATCAGTGATGTCATTTGAGATGTCATCAGTGATGTCATGAGTGATGTCACTGACCATGTCATGAGTGATGTAATATGTGACGTCATCAGCAGTGCATTGCGGGCGCGCGAGTTATAGTTAGCTGAACTAACTATAACGGGGAAATTTCAATGGTTTTGTACAAGTGAAAAGTCCAGCTAACTATAACACCCCTGAAACCTATGGTTTTTTCAATGAATTTCTGAGGTTTTTTAAATGCTAATTCCTAACTATAACATGCCTGAAACCTATGGTTTTTTCTTTGAATTTCAAAGGTTTTTTAAATGCTAATTTCTAACTATGCCTACAGAGATAGGACATGTGAAGAAAGAAGAAAAAATACACAGAAAGAAAAAAAAGAAGTGCAGAAAGAAGCAACAGAAGTCCTCAAAGACGAAGAAAAGTGCAGGAAGAAGGATAACGTGCAGAAAGAACAAAAAGAAGAGCAGAAAGAAGCCTTGTTGCAAAATCATCCTGTACCCTCAACTTTTTCAGACGGATACTGGTGGTAACTGAGTTTGACTAACCAGTCCTAGAGCCAGTGCTATGTTCAAAGACACTTAGAATACAGTGAAAACACCTACATACACTAGGGAACATTATGCGTTGGGGTCCCCCTGTGATTAGCATGACCTCCTCTGTAAGCCCCTAGTATATAATAGGGCAGGGGGATTAAAACTACCTCTTAAAACAGGCCACAGGGCGTTTTTGCACACGTTAACTCAGGCCCCGTCCCCTCCCTTCACCACTTTGTAAACACGCCCTGTGTCCATTTTTAGTTGGGAGATTAAGTTCATTTGAATCCTGAGGGTCCCTAGGGTCCAACTAGCCCACTAGGTACCTCCAGTAAGTGCCACAGAGCTGCGTTGCAGAGAGGTGTAAAAAGTGCCACGGCCTGGACCACCTCTCTGCAATGCAGCTCAGTGGCGCTTACTGGAAGTACTTGGTGGGCCGGTTAGCCCCCAGGGGTCCTCAGTATTGAAGGGAAATTATATCCCCAATTTAAAACGTGCCATAGTGCGTGTTTGCACACGTCACCTCAGGCCCCGTCCCCTCCCTTCACCACTGTGTAAACGCGCCCTGTGGCTGTTCTAAGTTGAGAAATTAAGTCCCCTTGAATCCTAAAGGTCCCTAGGGTCAAACTAGACCACTAGGTACCTCCAGCAAGCGCCACTGAGCTGCGTTGCAGAGAGGTGTAAAAAGGGGCTTGGCCTCAGAACATCTGTCTGCAGCGCAGCTCCCTGGCGCATACTGGAGATGCCTGTTGGGCTAGTTGGCCCTCAGGGACCCTCAGTATTGAAGAGGAATTAATTCCCCAACTTACAACTCGCCAGGGGGCGCGTTTGCAGAGTGCTGCAAGGAGGGGGCGTGGCCTCCGGCGCGATGCCAGTCTTTTAATTATTTTAATTTTTTAAGAAGGGGGGCTGTGTGGTTCCCCTTCTTATTCTAATTTATTGGCACTGATGACCCCATCCCCCAGGGCCTGTCTCCTAATTATATTTTTTTGACCCCAATCCCCAGGGACGGCCACTGTTTTTTATTATTTTTAAAAAATATATATTTATAGACACACCTAGGACATGCTGGACAAACCGTACGTACCTATCACCATGACGATTTGCGTGATATTCATTAAAAGGCGACTATGCATACAATGAATCCACGTGGAATGTATTTACACCACTAGTGAAGCTCTGACATGTCTGATGCCCTACCGTGCCTAATCCCGGTAGACACCCTTGTCGTTTATTTATACAAACATGGGTAGCTATTGACGGGCACATTTAATACACATGCACACCAAGCCATTCAAAGGGGATTCGACAAAAATTCGACCAAAACTATGCAAGAAACCCCCCTCACGGTTAATAAAACACACATTCACTGCCGGATGTGTAATACTTTTTATTTTGCTCTCTGGAAAGGGGACGAACATCACTTGAGAGTCACAGCGCGCTCCTGGCAGAGCCCAATGCTGTGTTACACCCACCATTGCCTGCTGAGTGCCACACACCTCTGTGTTGTATTCCACTAGCTAGTACATATGCTATGACACTCTCTAGCCCATGTGCACTGTAACACCACCCCGTGAATATGTCATGCCACACTTGTCTTCGCACGGGTTATATTGCCCCATCTAACGTGCCTTCCTCGATGCCTATGTTATAACGCACAGTGCTATGCCATACATATTACAATCTGGGATCCATATCTTTGTCACAGTGCATATGCAACGTTACACTCCCCAGCACATATTTTATATTACAACTTTAGAGACTAGTTAGGTTACACAACACTGCCCTGTGCATATTACACTCCAAGGCACATATCGCATAGCACGCGCTAGTGCCTGTGCTATCTCGCGCTCTCCAATGAATCTGTCATTGCGCACAATGTATTGCATATTATATTTCACGCCCGGTTCATCTTATATCACACTTTTTGGTGCATAGTTTATACCATACACTACATCTAGTTTTCATTTTCAATCGTGCTCTCAGGACTATGTTCTATATAACACTGTGTTCACCTACCCTTTTCACGGGCATTACATTTTGCGATATGGGGTGGAGGGTCAGGGGGTGTTTCTGCCAAGTGAGCCCGGAGTCACAGTCACAAACGTCCTCTTCTTCCTGAATAAAAGTGAGATTATGCTGCATACTTGTTCATATTTTAAGTAGTTCGCACAGACACACGTTTTAAAAACAATAAAGTTCCTAATACCCGCCTTCTCTGAACAGTTAGCTTGCTGCCCCATCCCCCTCCTCCCTATCCTCTGTTGTGTGAATCCATGAACTAGCCTCCTCCCTCCTGCCATGCATGGTCTGATGTGCTGCCACTGCCCTCAATTTAGAATGATGTACCAGTCCACTCCTCCTGCCCTCCATTGCCCAATTCTATGCCCCATCATTGACCTCCTGCATAAACTCTGTGCTTAGCTTGCTGCCCCTATTCTCCTTCCCCCTGCCCTCCGATGTCTTTGTGCATGTCCCTGCTCCATCCTTTTTGCCCACCATGTTCCATGGACCTGCCACTCCTATCAACTCTGAGTGTTCTGTTGAGCTGCCACTCCCCTCCCACCTGCCTAGCATTGTCAGATGACTGTAACCTGTCCCTGCCACCTCCACCCTGCCTGTCCACATGTCATGCCCCTATCCTCTTCCTCCTGTCCTACATGGTCCATTGTACTGCCACACCCTTCTGCCCTCCCTGGTCTGTTGTGCTGCAACTGCTCCTCCTGCCTGCCCCGTGCGGTCTGTTGTGAGGCCCCTTCCCCTGAACTTTCTTGTCTGTGCACAGGTCCTGACCCTCCCTTCTATCCTCCATCGTCCTCTGTGCATGCCCCTGCACCCTCCTTCTTGACTATCATAGCCATTGTGCTGCCACTAACCCTCCCACTTGCCATGCATGGTCTTCTGTGCTGCCATGGCCCCTCCCACCTTCCCTGTGTGGTCAGTTAGCTGCCCCTGACCCCCTCCCACCTTCCCTCCATGGTCTGTGTGTATGCCATCACAGTCTCACTGTTGCTCTTCATGGTGTGTCTTGCTTCTAGTGCCCATCCTGCCTGACCTCCATGGCTATCTTGCTGCTCCTGCCCCCTTGCCCCAGCCCTCTGTTTACATGTGCAGACCCCTACTCCCTCCCTCCTGGCTTGTCTGTTCCATTGTAATGCCCCTGATCCGTCCCTCCTGCCCTTTATGGTCTGTTATGCTGCAGCTTTCTCTCCTGTCTGTCCATTATGGTCAGCTAGCTACCATTGCCTCTTGCCCCTCTGTTCTCTGTTGTCCATGTGCATGGCCCTGTCCCCTCCCTCTTGCTTTCTATGGATTGTTGTGCTGCACTCCCGTCCCGCATGCCCTGTGTGGTGTATTGTGCTGCTGCAAACCCTGATGCCTGCCCTGCAGGATCAGTTTGGTGCACCTCTCCATGTCCCTCCTGTCCTCTGTTATCCAAGTCCATGTCCCTACCCCATTTCCTTCCATGATCCAATGTACCATACTTGCGAACATTTTGAACTTGGTAAGAGGGAGATTTTGAAAAAAAAATGGGGTATTGATTTTCCCCTTTGAGTTACATTGAAAAAGAGGAGATTGTAGACAGGAGACAGATCAAATAAAGCCCATTTGAGCTTAAAAACATTGGACGTTTCCTGGCTGAATCGGGTCTGTTGGCATGTATGATTGTACTACCATTGCCTCTTCCTTCTGCCCACAATGGTCTATTACAATGCCACAGCCTCTCTTGCAAGTCCTGTATTGCCTCCATAGTCTGTTGTGCTGCCACGGCCCTTCCTGCCTGCTCAGTGTGGTTAAATTGTTGCCTTTGCACCCTCCTACCTGCCTTCAATTTTCAGAGTCTGTGCCCCTGGCCTCTGCCTTTCAACAGTATCCTAATGAACAACTAGATTGCTAACATTCTATATTTATTACAAAAGTGTGGAACGCCTGACGTCATCTTGATGTAATCAAAACTGTAATAACTAGAGCATTTCCTTTAGAAATTACATATATGAGAGGGTCTTATTGGCATCAAAATTATGGTTAGTGCTCTAAAAGACTAAAATAAGGACATATTTTCTGAGTTTTCAAATAGCGACAAAGCACTTTTAAATTATTTGTTATCTTTATGTTTTTTTATCCAGTTGACCACTTGATTAAATATTGCACTTAGGTGAGAGGATGTGGTGTTACTTCCAGAACTGCAGACTTTGCAACTGGGGAACCAGGTTGGAGTTTCTGCTTCAGCTCGACATTCTGTGATTCTGGTCAAATCACTTAGTCTCCCCATGTCTACAACCAAAATGAATTTGTTCTTGTGTGATGTAACCAATGCTCATGTAAAGCACTCCAATACCTGACAAGTCTGCACTATATAACACTGCAAAAACACAAAATAATAAGTGTTTTGCACACTTCTGTCATTGGGCTATATTTGGGCTACATCTGGGTGATTTTGGGCTACATTTGGGCTCTTTTGTCTCCGGTGGCCGTGTTGGGAGATTTATTTGTTATGAAGTTTCCTAATTTCCTCATGTCCTGCAGTCTCCTCAGTAGGAAATGCTTTCAGTTTTTTACTTTGATTCCATCATGAAGGTATTCAGATATGTCACACATTTGCCATAAATTCTGAATGTTAGCACTCTAGTTGCTCATTAGATCACTGTAGTAAAACTACTGTTCACCGTGGAAGTCTGCTCCTGGTATTAAAAGTGCATGTTTCAGTCTGCATGTCAGAATTTTTTAATGAAATAGAAGAGGATTTGAGAAGTCACTCAAAATGTGCCCTCATTTTCTTTCTTCAGCATTAATCATAATTTCTATGACAAAATGAACCCCCTCATTGTGTTCCTTTATAAATTAAATGTTTTAAGTGTTACCAGTTTATTCCAATCAAGATGGCTTCAGGTGTGCCATACTTTTGTCATAATGAAGACAGTAAGCGCTCTAGTTGTTTTTAAGAACACTCTGGGACATTCTGTCATTGGGCTATACTTGGGCTACATCTGGGTGATATTTGGGCTACATTTGGGCTCTTTTGTCTCTGGTGGCCATCTTGGGAGACTTATTTGTTATGAAGTTTCCTAATTTCCTCATTTACTGCAGTCTCCTCAGTAGGAAATACTTTCAATTTTTTTACTTTAATTCCATCAAGAAGGCATTCAGATGTGTCACACATTTGCCATAAATTCAGAATGTTAGCACTCTTTTTGCTCATTAGATCACTGTAGTAAAGCTACTGCTCACCAGGGAAAACTGCTGCTGGTATTGAAAGTGCATGTTTCAGTCTGCATGTCAGAATTTTTTAATGAAATAGAAGAGGATTTGAGAAGTCACTCAAAATGTGCCCTAATTTTTCTTTCTGCAGCACTAATCATACTTTTAATGGAAAAGTGAACCCCCTCATTTTGTTCCTTTTTAAATTAAATGTTTTAAGAGTTACCACTTTAATCCAAGCAAGATGGCTTCAGGTGTGCCATACGTTTATCATAAGTAGGACTGTTAGCGCTCTAGTTGTTCTTTGGAACACTCTGGGAAGCTGCAGTAGAACACAAAGGAATCAACTGACAGTCTCTGCCCTTGTTGGATGTACATGTTTTACTGAGAATGTCAGATTTCATTCTCACATGACTGAGAAAGATAATGTGCATTTACAGAAAATAAGCTCTTAGTTTAGCTTATAGATCACCTTCCAAACCTCTGTGGGAAAAGCAGGAGAAAATATTTTTCTCTCAATCATGATATCCCAGCAGAAGGCTTTTTCACATGGTGAAATCACCTTAGAACATACCACAATTCCTAAAATGAGTATGGTACCATCAACAAATGATTTATAATGTAACTAAAGTCTTAAAACCTTCTATTAACTGCAATGCTTTTTAATGATATTGGTCCCAAGATGGCTGCCAACACTTCTTGGATGAAGTGCTGACAGCCAATCAGATCTCAGGATGAGATGTGTGGTTAGGCTCCGCCCACATATATATATGATTTTACTTTTGATTTTCTCAGGAACTACTGAACAGATTGACTCCATATATGCAAAAGGCACATCCCTGGGCTGAGGACTACCTCTCTGCCAAATTTCAAGTAATTCTGTTCAGCCGTTCGGGCAGTACCTTGGACTAAAGGTCCCTATGGAAAATTGCATGGGGAAAACGCGTTTTGGGACCCCCCTTTTTTCTCAGCCCCCGCTTGACGAATCCCCCCGAGACTTTCAGGGTAGGAGCGGAGCGCCCCACCTATTTTGAAAATTTCGCAAGGATTCGTCAACCGGCGCCAAAGTTATTCCAAATAGAATGTTGCGGATTTCCTATGGAAACACGGTCCTAACTATAACTATCTACTGGCAACCGCCAGTAGATAATATATATATAATGCCAGCATTGTGAGCCTGCCTCTTCTCATTGCCCCTCTTCATTGGGAGAATTCAACAGCTTGAGAGGCCTCCTCCTCCTGGGCAACTGTGTGGTTTTGAATTTGAGCGGCCTGCTCGGTCGCGGAGGGGGCCCGCCGCGTAAAGGCGGATCTGGAGCACCGGATGACCGGAATGCTTGTGACTAGCTGCTGCGCCATGCAGAGGTAAACTATTGACAAGGGAAGACACCCAGACTACCTTGCAAAACCCACTCGGGTGATTTTATATTTTTTAAGAATGATGGAGCAACACGATGACCCACTGGGGTTTGATATTGCAGGACTACTTCTACCAGCATACCCAGAGGCCAGAGGGCGGGGCTTATTTGAAATAAAATGAAGGACTGCATCCTTCGTGTTTGTCTTCTTTCGTGTGGCCAGTGACCAAGGGCGCGAGCCCGAAACGCGTTTGGCCGTGAAATGCCAGCATTGTGAGCCTGCCTCTTCTCATTGCCCCTCTTCATTGGGAGAATTCAACAGCTTGAGAGGCCTCCTCCTCATGGGCAACTGTGTGGTTTTGAATTTGAGCGGCCTGCTCGGTCGCGGAGGGGGCCCGCCGCGTAAAGGCGGATCTGGAGCACCGGATGACCGGAATGCTTGTGACTAGCTGCTGCGCCATGCAGAGGTAAACTATTGACAAGGGAAGACACCCAGACTACCTTGCAAAACCCACTCGGGTGATTTTATATTTTTTAAGAATGATGGAGCAACACGATGACCCACTGGGGTTTGATATTGCAGGACTACTTCTACCAGCATACCCAGAGGCCAGAGGGCGGGGCTTATTTGAAATAAAATGAAGGACTGCATCCTTCGTGTTTGTCTTCTTTCGTGTGGCCAGTGACCAACGGCGCGAGCCCGAAACGCGTTTGGCCGTGAAATGCCAGCATTGTGAGCCTGCCTCTTCTCATTGCCCCTCTTCATTGGGAGAATTCAACAGCTTGAGAGGCCTCCTCCTCATGGGCAACTGTGTGGTTTTATATATATATATATATATATATATATACAAACACGTGGTAGTCCCAATTTGAGTAGCACTCGAGGAGACGACGGAGGTTACCAGCCTCAGTCACAGTTATGGGCAGAGTTCATGTTGCAGGTAGGTTAAAGCAGCCTTTCCTGATGCCTGACGCGTTTAGCTGATCAGCTTTTTCAAAGGCTCTTGGCGAAAGGTAAGCGTGCTGCGGTGTGCCTACTCCCTCATAAATTGACCAACAATGACACACCCCTGAATGGGGCAGCTGCAATCAGGCAGTGCTGTAGGCATTGTGGGGGATGTAGTGCAATTTATATTCACCTTAAAAATTAAGATACGCACAATTGCTGCTCACAATAAAGTCCTCAGTGAACCCCCGCCACAGAAACCTGTCCTTAATCATAAAAATAGTATAAACAGATATTTTCAAATAGGATTTTAACATGATTAAGAGACACTTTACTGGTCAGGGCCAACTCCACTTTCCAAACAAGGTGATGACAACATTGCTGACTGAGCTCTCCTCCTTATTGCCCAGAACTTGCCCAAGAATTTAGTTGTTGCACAGGCAAAGACGGGTCTAGCATCCGATTTTAAAATTCATAGAGCTTCTTGGGAGCTTCAGGTGCCTAATTGCCTGCACACAGGTGTTAACCATTTTATCCTAGGTTTAACATAGGCTGGACGGTCAAAAAGAACATGGCCTATAGTTTCCTGTGGGCTTGGGCTGGGCAGGAGGGACACCCCATAGGTATTGTTTTAATATTCAGCCAAGAGTTGGTAAAGGAATTAATAGGTAGAGTGTTGTATCTAAACTGTGTATATAGTTTTCTATCTGCTGGCACTTTAATGATGTCGAAATAGCTCTTCAGGTGACAGATGTTTTTCGAATCAATAAAAACTTATCCTACCATGGTGTCTATTCAAGACGGTATTCTCTTCCACCCATGCCCAATACCTAACTTTCAATTGGCCCCTGGAAAATGATGGCCGTTGGCCCATAACCTGCCCCGGTAGCCCAATGCTAGACAATAAATCAGCCACCTGTTTTATCCAGCCGATTTTTCTTGAAGTATCAAGATTTATGATCTTATTCAAAGCTGCGGCAAAAGATGGCAATTCAGGTGTAGTAGTCAAACTATGCCAGAACAGCAAGGGATGGAGCTTCGCAAGGTCATTAATAGACTTTACCCATGTCAAGCTTGAGGGGAAGTAGAGGGGTGCTTTGAGGAAGGGATATTAAACTCCTGAGAAACTTATTTTCCACAGCTGCAAGGTCGCCAACAGATGCAGTGCCATACAGTTCAGCCCCATAAAGGGCACTGCTCATGAACCTAAATGGTTCTTCCAAACCATGCCCTCGGACAGCTTGATGCCCAAGTCATCAAATGAGTTGACCCTCTCAAGCTGGGCGTTGTCCAGCGTTAAAGTGCCCTTGAAGGATTTGCGAGGGTTCAGCATCATTAACTTGGTTTTGGTGGTGTTGATAGCCAAGCCCCTTTCATCGCAGAAGGCCTTAAATTGGTTTAACAGTCTCTGAAGACCCATGGGAGTTTTAGATATCAATGAAGTGTCATCGACAATAACTAGGTTGGAGCTTGCTATTCGCCAAGGTTGGGGCATCAGCAGGGGTGGAGCACAGAAGGTCGGCCACCTGGTTGACATACAGAGAAAAGAGTGTGGGGGCTAAAACGCATCCCTTTTGAACCCCCCGCTGGATCATGAAAGGCTCTGTAGTCTGTCCCTGGTCCCCCCATCTGACACGGGCAAAATTTCCCTTGTGCAACCGAGTTAAAATATCTACAATTGCTAGCGGCATTCCCATGTCCCTGAGTACCCGCCAGAGCAAATCCCTGGGGACGAGGTCGAAGGCTGTTTTTAGGTCAATAAAGGCAAGATATAAACTACCTTTGGCCAACACAACAACTTTCCAATATAGTGTAAGAAGCCGAAACACCTGATTGATTGTGCCAGTCCTCCTCCATAAGCCTGCCTGGAGAGGAGAGAGAATGTTGTTCTCATCCATACAGTCCTGGATTTGGACCAGGAGTGAGCGGCAGAAGACTTTTTGGGCACCATCGATCTGGATGATTGGTCGGTAGTGGGAGGGCATTGACCTATTCCCTTTCTTAAAGATTGGTATAACTTCGGCCTCTCTCCATGAATCAGGGATCCTCCCCCCACCAGCAATATCTTTAGCCAATGCCATAAAGTATAGTGCCCAGTTATCCCTAGCCTCGCGGAAGAGATCACCAGGGATATCATCCGGGCCTGGGGCTTTTGCAGGCATAATGGCATTTATAGAGGATAAAATGTCCTCTTTAGTAAAGGAGAGGTTGCATATAGGATGGCCTATATCACAAGGCGGCTGGGTGCTAGCATGATGGTTGGCTAAAGTATACAGATTGCTAAAGTGCTTATGCCATTCAACCGCAGGGATATTATTGGCCAAAGGGGGTGATCTCTCAAATATGCCCTTTGACAAAAGGGCCCAGAATAGCCTACCATCTGGATGCAAGATGGCCTCCCCTAGATCTTCCCATCTCTTTTCTTCCCAGTCATTCTTAGCTTTGATTTGAGCCTGTTTGTATTCCTTCCTAACCCCTCTTATCCTTTGAACATCCCTATTTATTATGGCGGCCGAGAGCATCCTTCTCAGCACCCTGCACTCCTTATTACACCACATGTTGAAGCCTAATGGTCTCCCCATTTTTTTCCTGGTCTTATTCTGTTGGACATAGAAATAACTAGCCAGGTGTTTGAAGAAATCACTATGCCGGGTACTGCAGCAAAACTGATTAGTCATAATACTAGTGTCTGCAGCAAGAATCTCCAAATTCTTTTCCAGATCATTTGTGATAGATTTGGTCTTGGTTTCATCTGCCAGGATAGTAGGCCATTTAAGCCGACATTTATCATTTGTGGGGAGTACCTCCTTAGTATATAATGGTGTTGAGGTATCCCACTCCCTTCCCCACCAAGGATGCAAAATGGTCAGGCTCAGGGGATTATGATCACTTTCACAGGTAGGATTGATGACCATGTCCTGTACCAATGGCCATAAGGACAAGTCCAATAATAGGTAATCAATCCTACTAGACCCCTTTGGCCCACAAAAGGTCATCATCCCTCTTTTATCAGAGCTGGTTCTCCCATTAGCAGCCCTTAACCTATGTTCTAGGGATATAGCATTCAACTGCAGGGCTGCTTTCGACCATTTTTTAATGGGACTTAATTCCAAGGGTGGTACCGACCATACATTATCCTCTGCGCTCACATCATGAGACTCAACCCAATCGAGCGGCTCAAAGGTGACATTAAAATTGCCGCCCACTAGTAAGGGATAATCATTAAACCTTGCTTCCAAAAGACTGTCCAGATCAGTCAAAGTTGGAGAGCTGCCTTCTCTTGCACTTCTAGCATAGACATTGTAGATTTCTACGGGCCTGCCCTTGCCACTATTAATTTGGAGCCCTAGGATATCTGGGCAGTTAGTGTCCAGAACCTTCACAATGCAATTAAGTGAAGTGCTAAGTAAAATAAGCCTGCCATGGAAACTCATTACACTCTAAAGGTAAGTCCCCTTAGCAATCCCTGCCTGTATTGGGTTTGTAAGAAATTGCCGTATTAGTTGAGAAGGGTGCAAACCCACCACAAATTAAAAATCACAGTCCTTGCCCAGGTGAACCCCAACAGTCAATAAATAAACTTGTGCCTAATCCTAAAGTAGCTTTGCACAAAAGCAGTCCGGCTTAACTTAGAGGCAAATTGTAAACAATTTATGTAGAACTCAAACAGTAATAAAGTGAAACCACAACAGAAAAATGCCAAACCAATATATAAAAAAATTATAAATTTTAATGATTAAAATCACACCAAATCAACAAAAATCCAATCAGTAGACCCAGAGAAATGAACTTTTAAAATTTAAACTAAAAATAGCACCAAAAAGCACAAAGCGCCAACTGCGGTAATCAGGTCATAGTAGAGTGGATCAAAGTCAAAAGTTAAGGCTGGCTGCAATGGAGAGTGGGTTGGCTAGAGCGAGGAAAGTTTACCAGAGGACTTAGAAATAAAGGGCTTGTTGACAAGTCGTGGCAGGTCAAGCTGCAAAATGGATCCAATTCGGGGCTCAACGATAGCATGTTGATGAAGAGCGGGGTCCAGTTGTGGTCGTCGAAGAAGGTGGGAAAGCTCGGAGAGAGTGAAGTCTGAAGTCTGTGCCGAGAAAGACCTCTACGCTGAAGGGTTGCTGCTCGGCTTCGGTCCAAATCAAGCCCATTACATTTTGACTTAGAAACTTGAAATGTGTGCCACAAAACCAATGGTAGGTAGCTCATTTATTCTACAAACAAAAAGTAGTAATGCCACTGGTACATCACACTGCCGGATTTTCAATGAATCCCTTCCTTCAGCTGTTGTCCCGAAATACCTGAATCCCCAAAATTCCACATTCTGACCCGGTCCTGCCCAGGAGCTACGACAACCCAAACACATCCTCTCCCTTTAAACAAAACTAAAACAATTTACACTAGCTAAGAAATGGAAAGAAATAAGGCACAGTAAAACATTATACAATTTCAGTACAGAAATGGATATGACATTATGTACTCATGACTTGGGATGCAGCTAACCTAATGACGGACGAAAAGGAAAGCTTCACATTACGAGTTTGACTGATAGATACCCAACAATGTAATCCCTTTGCCAAACTAGTTTGTGTTTCTCATTTCTTGCTCTGGTTACAATGGTTCCCTTAAACACTCATACGCAGATGTTTCTCCAGGGTGAGTTTGCACCAGGCCTGCACCAGGTCAACCTTTTTTCCAGGAATAACAGAGATTCTGTCTCTGATCCACACCTTGCCATCACTGGTGTGGATTGCACTTGGAGATACATTAACCAACTTCCTGGGAGCAGAAAACGAGGAATTGACCTTGAGCACATGTCCTGGCTTCTTGATCTTGACCCAACTCCCTGCTTTCACATCACAAAAATCTGGTTTCAAGCCAAAACTCCACCACTTATTTTGTACTTTTTCTCACATCCACCACTCCTGCCAGACATGCAGCATCATCAATATGATTACCGCCATCCACTTACGCTTGAGTTTAGAACTGGGAACTCTGCCCTGCAACAGACCAAAAGGAGAGTCCCCCCTGTAGAGCAATTGGGGGTTGTCCTGTATGCGCACAGCATGTCATCCATCATTGACTTCCAATTTAAGTTGATGACAGTTGCAAGCTGCAACTGATAATTCAATGTGCGGTGGAAGCGTTCGACCAGACCATTGCTTCTAGGGTGGTACAAGGAAGTCTTAATATATTTAATACAATGGGAGTCTACAAATTACTTTCTTTCCTCTTACACCAATTGCATACCATTGTCCTTTACAATCTCAGCAGGGTAACCCTCTTTTACAAATACTTACTAAGAACTGAATAACTGAAGTGGAGGGAAGACTATTCACAAACACAACTTCTGGCCATTTTGACATGTAGTCCATGAGAATGACAGCGAACTTGGAATTTTCCTCCAAATTATTTATAGGGCCAGCTATGTCCAATGCCAATTTCTCCCATGGTATCAAAGGAGAATCCACAGGTTTAATCAGGGTAGATTGGGTTACCTAGTACTTATCACTTATGCCACAAGGATTACAGTCTCTCACAAAACATTCCGCAGCTTTGTCTACCCCAGGCCACCAAAAATTATCTTAGACTCTGCACTTCATTGCTCTTATATCATTGGACCCTCATGAGCTAATTCCAGAATCCTTCGTCTCAAACTTGTGGGTGCTAAAAGTTGTCCGAGCCTCCAGCAGCCATGTAAATTCTGTGGCCACATACAATTGTCATCTAATGTTTTAGAGGTAGGCCACCGTTTCATGACCCACAGCATAAGTTTACGAATTACAGGATCCCTGTGTAGCTCATCTTTCCATTCACCCCCATTGTCTCACTCAACACACTGTTGATTGAATTTGCCAAACACACAATTTCTTTATCATCCACCACTTCTACCTCTGAAGCATCTCAGGGCATTCGGGACAAAAAGTCGGCAATAATGTTCTTCTTACCTGGAACATACTCTGTGTCATAATTAAAGTCTTGTATACGATGTTTCCACTTGATAATTCTGGGAGTAGTCTTGTCACCCCCTTTGGTGCTAAACAATTCATTCAACAGTTTAGATCTGTTCTTAAAAGAAAAAGGACTCCCCACACATATGTTCCAAAGTACTGAGCTCCCCATTAAGGTCCCAAGGCATCCTTCTCAATGGTTGAGTAGGCATGCTCTGCACCCCTAAGTACTCTGGAAGTGAAAGCAACCACATCCTCCCTTCCATTACTTCTCCTCTGCATGAGGACAGCACCCAACCCAATGTTACTCGCATCAGTAACTATGATACTTCTGTCTCTTGGATCAAATATCTTCGAAGGACCTTGTGGTATTTCCCTTGTGGTGGGCTTCCACCCTACCCCCTCTTTCGGACAAGTACTGTTCACACAGTTAAGTTGAGCTGTTTTAGCTTTCTTTTATTACTATAAGGTTCCATATGTTAACATCACATATGTAGAAGACTCCATAGGGTGTAGTAGGATCTCAATATCACTAGGTTCTCTCTGGCTGGTTCTTTCACTTGGGCCTCTTCCGTGTTCCCCGGGATCTTCTCACAGTCACTCGTGGGTTTAGGCACATAAAGGGAGGGAGAAAAGAAGAAGAGAAACTAGGCTTAGACTACTGTATAGTCCGGTTATTGATTGACAAAGGGGGGGGGGAAAGGTAGTGCCGACCGTCACCAGGGCCCTGTTGTCAGTGGTTAGGTGCCTAAGGTGAAGGGACAATGTGTGACTGTTCCTGGGTGCCCTTCATGTGTCCTCACAGCCCCTTAAAGAACCAGGAATACCCGCTCGGCACTTGCCTGCTGCCACGACCCTCCGGGGCCGTGGTGATGGGAGACCCAGTCTCCTCACTTCTTGGGAGAGCAGCGATCTCAGGGGCAGTGCTCCTCGAGCGGTCGTTATTCTTTTTCTCCTCCTCGCTGTCCGCTCTCCACTCTTCTTCCTCTTCAACGCTCCGTCCCTGTTCTCCGCACTCCTCGCCGTTCGCTCTCCACTCTCCTTCCGTGTCGCCGTTCGTTCTCCACTCTTCTTCCGCCTCGATGCTCAACTCCGCCGCCTTTCTCCCCTCCATCCACTCCGGCCAGTCTCTTGTAGCGGAAACACCCGCCTCTTCCGGAGAGGCAACTAGTCCGCTGTCTGTACTTCCGGGAGTGTCGACGGCGGCCATGTTGGGTCGGTCGCCGCCGTTGTTGTGATCGTCAGGGGGTCGCTCTCCGTCACAGACCTGCTGATATAATGTTGGAACATACATTGTCAAAAGCAACTTGCCACTCCTCAATCCAAAAAAATGAGACTCCTTTCATTAAGAAGTTCCTGAGACTAGTTTTATCCGCAAAATAGAGAACAAATTTTGAGTAATACTCAGTTAACCCCAGGAAGGATCTCAGGTGATCTTTATTACTTGGAATGGGAGCTTCCTAAAATGCCTTAAGCTATTTTACTTTGGGGCTGATGCCATCCTTGGATATGTGGTGTCCTAGTTAGTCCACACCAGACTGTTAAATTTGCACTTGTCCCCCCTCAAATGCACTCTCTTGTCTTGCAAAATATACAACACCCAGTTCAAAAGCACAGTATTCTGTTGAGGATTTTGGCCAAAAATCAATATGTCATCCTGGAAATATCAGACACCCTCACAATTTTTTAATATCTCCATCACAAGCCTTGAGAAAACAGATGAAGTGGATGCAAGCCAGAAGGGCATTCTTTTGAAACGGAATGCTCCCTCCAGCGTTACAAACGAACTCAAGTGCCTCGACTCCTCACACAAGATCATTTGATGGTATGCTGCTGATATGTGTAGGGTGGTAAATATTGTAGCTCTCTTCAATGTACTCAACAACTCATTGATGATGGGAAGCGGTTCCCTATCTATCCAAATATTGTGATTGAGATTGTATAAATTGACACATAAACGCAAAACATTGTCACTCTTTTGTGCTAAGGCCTCTGCTGCAAGCCATTCTGAGCTTTCTAGGGGCTCGATAACATCTAACATGCTCAGTTTATATAATTCTGTGCGTAGATCTTTTCTCAATGATAAGGGTCCCCTCCTCACTTTGTGTGCCAGAGTAACCAGAGTAACCAAATAAGTTTTCAATATGATTTTGTGTTTGAACCCTATCAGTTTCACTAACTATTCCATAATTACTTTGGGAAACCTTTCAATCCATAAATTCACAGGAGACACATTACTGCACACCAGCACCAATTTAGACCTCGAGGTCACACAATCTAGGTGATTAGGGTCAAGAATCATGTCCAACTCTCCCTGATCATGCCATCCCAATAGGTTTGAACCGTCCTTTGCCACAAACACCACACCAGGTGCAGATTTCCCTTTGAATTCTAGCAGTCCGTCAAATTGGCCTTCAACTTCAGTTCTTTTCCCACCAAAAGCACATATCCTAACCTTGGATAGATAAAGTTCCTGTGGCTTGAACTTCGAGAATTGCAAACCACAAAGGAGTAACCCAAATTCAGAGAAAAGGGGACAGGGTATGTGTACAGACAACACTAACAAATTCCCCTTTCACTATTACAATAAACTAATCAAAATAATTATTTTGCAAACGGAGTGCAGAGAACAGTGCATGTAATCTGAATCTCTTGGTTATCTGACAAAGTTGTAAGAAATGAAAACACAATAAAAAAAAATGAAAAACAAGTGAACATACAATTACAGTAATTCTAGATCATTACAATGGAAGACCAATTATCACATAAGAGAGCTGATTATGTATACATAAATGTTTTTTTATTTAGCAATAGTTAAAATTCCCTATTACATTAAAAACTGGATATGGCATCACAATTGGATACTATCTAAAATGGGTTACAAAGATTGTGTATGCATATATTACCACATATCTTATGCAAAAAAATGTATACAAAGAATATCACTTGTACATCACCCTATATATGATTTCTCTTAGCCTTCGTATTACAAATAAAAACACTAACAATCAAATGTCACCAATTAATTAAAAAAACATATCATATTAAACACTGTTGTTCATAAAAAAACTCCTTAGGAGCTGTCAATGTCAAAACTCTCAAAACTGTTGACGCGGCGTTTCGGTGAAAAATATAATTCTCGTCACCTTCTTCAGGACATTACTTAAGTATTCAAACTTTATCACTACAAAGAAAAAGAACGAATAATCAAATTTTTTACAAAATGGCCTTTAATATGAAAACATTACATATAAACCAACAATATATTCACTTGTTTTTACACCCAAATGTTTTTTTCCAAATTAAAAATTGTAATAGATTTTCAATGTACCATTACGACCGGTTCTTAAGTGATTTAAAAATCTTATCTAAAAAGTATTACTAAGAGAAAACAAGAATCCACTACAATTATAATTCCATATATTATATAAGGGGCAATTCCTGCAGGATAACAGTACAATCTTATCCTTAATACGTGTTGAAATGAATGAATCTTTCTTGAACGGAACGAAAAACGATATGTCTTGTGTTACATGTTATTGTCAATGCACAAAAACCTGGAATATGGTGGGTGCTATCCCCAGATGGTATAATTTAGCTAGACAATTGGTCAGCAAGAAGTGGGTTAAAATCTGTACAGGATATACAGAAAAAACGTATTACGTTTGGGTCATATGAAAGATAATATGTATGACCATATAATTTGTATGTCAAGAAATGACTAAACTTACTTGACAATCTGTTGATATTTTTTATTAATCTCCAATCTTCAAGATGTCTTTTAGACATAAACCCAACTGTAAGTTTGGGTTTCTATTCCTTTCAATACAATAAAAATCCAAATCGATAGATCTAAAAAACATATTAGAGGGGTCATCCAAATGAATGGATATAGAAAACGTGTTGGGGGGTCACATACGTCTCTCACCTTTAATGAAGAAGATATTTGAACCACACGAGACCCCCTCTAGTTAGTTTTTGTCCAGAATTATAAATTGCCTGGGTATAACTGTATGGCGAAATAGGACTCTGATTAAAAAGAAAATATATAAAACGATAAGTATCCCTTCTAAAAACCGTGACCTTAATCTCACTCTTAATACAATATCAATAATTAATATGTCAAGTTAAAACACAAAAAATATATATTGTTACAGGGAAACTTTACATCATCATGAGACCACCAGGGTATATATGGTGATCTAATAGCAAGTATAGAATACTGCATATACATAATCTATATACAAGAGTAACATACCTACTTCCTGTTGAAATTATGACATCTTGATATGTTCAATCAACCAGCTGATTATAAAACTAATCAAATCAGCTAGAGACGGAATGCTCTTGATCGTCCTCTACGAATAAAGTACGACTAATGACAATGCGTACTTTTAGTATATACAAAACGGTAAAAGGGCTTTGTAGCACAACTTCTAATATTCCCATATTTCTTAATTGTTGAAAAATTCAAGGGGGAGTGCGAATGACAAAGTACTCCCAAACGGCATAACTAAGAAACATACCAGTCCGGACAATTGCCTACAAACAAAGACAGTGCCTATGATGATTAAAGTGCCATATGTTTCTCGCTTACCATACGTGAGATTGGCTTCCACATACAATCTGGAAACAGCGAGAAACACATTTTTTTACACAGAGGCGATTAGCGTCTATTTATGGTGCAAAAAATGACGAAACATAGTGACGTCACAGCATTGACTGCCTCTTTCCGTGGAAAATGGCAGCCATCTTGAAGTGTCTAATTTACTAAAGACAGCACGAATCAATAGTATTCATGGCTTTAAATACTGACATTCACTAAAGGAATCTATTATATCCACTGAATGCAAGAATACTATTGGTATATAACACTCAGCGTCAATTGTTAACGCTCGTCAAGAAACGTCCTATTCTAGTCTTGACTCAATACCACTCTCTATGCCAGCCATATTAGAATACCCAGATTGGAAAATCCATAGATTTCCTCAAAAAACATATATGAATATACGGGTATGCCGGTAAAAATACAGCAGAAAGAAATATGAAAAATGGAAAATAAAACTGTCCCTATTCTTACACATACCTAATATATCACTCTGTGATAACTTACATGAGGTGTCTACTCGCCATCAGACATAAAGGGATCATATGTATGGTTCAGCAAAGGTAAATAACATGAACCACTGTATTTGCTTTAATTTGAAAAATATTGAATTTACAGGCACTTTTTAGCCAGAAAATCAGGCATACAATCGCCAGGAATTGAAACATATATATAAAGGAATGTTGTGCCAATTTAAAAATGAAGAAAAAGGGGGCAAGTAGATAAAATGCCCAGAATATAATACATAAAGAAATATTATATTATCATTTCCCATTCCTCCCTGTTGTTCAAACCGCTGTTATGGGTAGTGAATTTTGTCATATAATATTGTTCTCTTCTCTTTCTTTTCTTATCATTATCTCCACCTCTAGCGGTAATCTGTATGTGTTCAAGAATACACCATCGCAAATTGTCTCTTGTAGGTTTAATTTCAACCCAGTGTTCTTCTAACGGGGCATTTTTACGTATATTACGTATAGCAGACTTATGTTCGTTGAATCTAATACGTATTTCTGGTGATGTTTCTCCTATTTATACTTTGTTACAAGGTCACATAATAAGGTAAACAACATTTTTGGTCCGACAATTAACCATCCTGTTCGGATGGTGTACTATTGCTTCACTCTTGATTCTATTGCCTGTTATGATGTTAGCACAATTGTTACAAGAACCACAGGGAAAGTTGCCTTTTAAACAAGAGCCATTTCGAATGCTGAATTGTTTCTTTTTGTGGGCATCTTTATAGGTATGCACTAATGTAGGAAGCTGGCTCTGTATATAGTATACCTAAGTGAGGTATAGTGTGCACAGAGTCCAGTGGAACCTCAAAGGTAGGCAGAGGTAAAGTTAGATAGAACCTTACTCTTTATTTGTGGTAGTGTGGTCGAGCAGTAAGGCAGTATCAGAGGACAGTGTTAAGCATTTGTTGTACACACTCAGTCAGCAAATTAATTCACACACTCAAAGACTGAACTTATGACCAATTCTTTTTGTATAAAAATATTCTTTTAGTTATTTTATTTTCTAGAACCAAGCAAGCTAGACATAGGTAAGCAATAAGTACTTTACAGTAGTAATGCAATTGAAATACAGTTTGAATGATAATTGTATATGCACTTTGGTTTGAGTTACAGTATGGATGCAGAGAAATGCAATACTTAGTAAATGCAGTACATAGACTTGAATAGGCTTTTTAGTAAAATAGCAGGTAAGTAACTTTTAAGATTACTAGGCTTACACAGAGTAATATACCTAGATACTACTCTGGGACATTTCCTGAAAACAGGTAAGTAAAATCGTTTTTGTTAGATTATGCAATTTTAAAGAATTTCTTTAGTTTCTCAAACTTCACGCTTAGAAGCTTTTCACAGAAAAACAGTCAATGTTATCCTATTGAGGAAAATAGTGTTATCGGTTTTGAGGTATGTATTTGGTAGTGGGAGTTGAGGTTGTGGGGGTAGACTCAGAGTTCTACCAGGGTCAAGAATGCACTCTTGTTACCCCCTCAGCGGCATTAGGGCGGCCGGGTGCAGAGTGCTGAGGCCCAATGTTAACCAATGGGGAATAGGGGGCCTCCGGTTGGTGGCTGCTGGCAAGCAGGCCATCGGGTTGTGGGAGCAAAGCTCCTGGACTTTAGCTCAGGGCAAATGGGGAAATAAAGTAGCATTAAAATTGCACCCTCAGCAGCACTAGTGCGGCCGCGTGCAAGGTGCTGTTTCGACGTTAGGCACCCTGTTGGTTTCAACGGAGAACCTCCTGTTTGTAAAGAGATTGGGCCCGATTCACAGAACTAACTTAAGACAAAATCCTAAACTTACTACTTTTGGTATTCTCAGAAGGCATTTAGTAGTAGTAAAGTTAGCTGCTGCACGGCTTTTCGGTCCTTCTTCTTCTTCTTGTAGTTTCTTCTTGTCTGAGGAAGCAAGGTTCAGGGGTGCCCCTAAATGCTAGATATAGGGGCATTACAGCTAGGTAAAAGGCAGGGACCAATGGGTCCCTTCCCTGGGGTGGGTACACTCCCTATTATGCCACCCTCCAGTGGGAGGGGGGCATGAGCCTGTCCCTGGTGGGCTGAGTCCCCCCATCTTCAAGATGGCATGGATTGAGAGTTGTGCTTCACCTCGCCCCCCCTACCTGAGGGGTGGAGTTGGCAGAGGTGGGCACACCTCTCTTCCTCACTTGTTTTTCCCGCTGGTTCTCCCGACCAAAGTGGGGGTCATAACCAGTGGGGACCAGTTGCTGAGAGCAGCAAGTGGCCTGGGGAAGCTCACAAAGGTGGCAAGCCTTTTATTTATTTACTCATTTATAGAGCGCAACAAATCATCCCCAGGGGGATCTCTCAGCGCTTCGAGAAATGGGTACTCATGAGCAAGGTCTCATAAAACAGCCAGGTCTTTAACAGTTTCTTAAAACTAGATAACTCGGTGCAAGACCGAATCTTCTCAGGTAGGTTATTCCAGTGACTCTGAGCCAAATAAGAGAAAGCTCGACCCCCCGTTTTCACCTTGTTTATTCTTTGTATACACAGGCAGTTACGGTTGCTAGATCTTAACTGTCGTACGGGTTGATACCGGGTAAGTTTCTTTTTGAGGTAGGCTGGGCCTTTCCCCTGTAGAGACCTGAAGACCACGCACAGCATCTTAAAAACGGCTCGTTTCTTAACCGGAAGCCAATGAAGTGGGCTCAGATGGGGTGCGAAAGGGGTGCGTGCCGGTTTATTAAGGGCGAGGCGAGCTGCAGTGTTTTGCACCACCTGTAGTTTAGATAGTAGATCTTCCCTTATTCCAACAAGCAACGAGTTGCCATAGTCAAGTCGACTCACCAAGAGTGACTGGATAAGGGTTTTTCTTGCTGAGAGTGGGATCCAGGGGAGGATCTTTCTAAGCATCCTCATGGTTCCGAAGTAGGTGCCTGACAGTGTCTTCACCTGCTCCTCCATTGATAACTTATTATCAATCCTGATGCTGAGGTTCTTAGCCCAGTTTTTAGGGGAAGGGGCATCTCCCAACTCTACAGGCCACCAATCAGGGGTCCAGATTTTTCGGCCTTCCCGAACAGCAGTATCTCTGTTTTGGATGAATTGAGCTGTAGGAAGTTCTTCTTCATCCATATCGCAATGCTAGACATGCAGTTTTTAAATTTTGATTGAGTTGATACAATGTCATCCTCAATGGGGACGATCAACTGCTTCCCCTTCGTGAACCCTGCCCATCCTGGGGGAGGAGGCTTGGCAACCCGTCCCAGGATGTGCATTGTTTCAGTCCCCAGAGAGCAGCAGGCTCTCGACCCAGGGGTCCAGAAACATGACTGGTGGTGGCAGCTGAAAGCAGCCACTCAGCCAGGACACTAGTGGCGGTTAGTTTTCAGGGGGCATCTCTAAGATGCCCTCTGTGTGCATTTTTCATGAAATCCCACACTGGCATCAGTGTGGGTTTAATGTGCTGAGAAGTGTGATACCAAACTTCTCAGTTTTCAGTGTAGCTATTATGGTCCTGTGGAGTTCGTAATGACAAACTCCCAGCACCATAAACTCTTAATGGCAGCACTGCACTTTGTGACGGGTTGGGGTCACCCGACAGGAATCTGGAAGCACAGAGCGACTGGTGGTCTGCTGTACCTCTTTCTCCAACTCTTGTCCCCTTTCAGCAGGAGGAATGGATGCCAGAGAATAAAACTCTATTGCACCACACCAATGACGAACACAGGAACGGCTCCTTTAACTGGGGATACATACCTGACGAGGCTCCTCACTCTGATGACATCAGCACGTTCCCGGCATTTAGACCAGAGACTTCCTGGATACCAGCGCGCACAGACACCGGAGGAGAGACGGAGTTGGGAGAGAGAGCGTTCACGGTGACGAGAGGAGCAGAAGGAGGAAACGAGGAAGAGCGAAGAACCAGTCCCGCGGTAACAGCGAAAAGCCAGAAGGCCAACGACACCGCTAGCCGCCAGGCCACGCTCCATGAGGGGCGTGGCTGGAACAGGTACAGGACAAGTTCTCGGGGTGCGTGGGTAGGAAGGAGCGTAAACCACCCAGCGAAAACCCTCCAACCCCCACCAGTTTTTAAAAAACCCCATTACTTTCACCCACACAAGCACTAGCCCACTACCTTGAATACCTTTTGGTTAGAGTCATGTGTCACAACGTGCACGGTGCGTGGTGTTTTCCCTCACTCCCCGGTCCTCTTGAAAACACTACCAAAAGAACAAGAATTCTGATAGAGCTTTACTTTCTTTTCTTTCACGTAATACCCCTCCACCTGACGTGACGAGACCCAGAAAATAGACGCCAGGAGCTCCAGCCACGGAACCCCAACTAGTCCCAGGGAAACCTGAAACCGACACCAAGACGGATCCGGCCACAATTGCTAAAGAAAGACTTACGAGCAGACACAAGCAAATTTATGGCAAAATAAAACCATACCTGACCCGACCTGGCCTACGTCCCGTTATTACAACCCCGCCACACACTTACAATGTCTAAGAATGGACTTAGACACTGTAGGGCCACAGTGCTCATGCACCTGTACCCTCACCACTGGTATAGTGCACCCAGTTAGAGGGATGACTGACCTATGCCAGGGCGGTGGGTTGTAGGCATGGCACACAGAGATGTGTGACCTGTTGACTCTTCACTTTGTTCTGCACCAAAACATGCAGCCTGCTAAGGCAGTGTGTGAGTGTAGTGGTATAGGACCTCTAAGGGTGGCACAATAAGTGCTGCAGTCCTTAGAGGCCTTCTCTGGTCACAGTGCCCTGGGTACCTGTGGTACCATTTACCAGGGGCTGACCTGTGGCCAGAGATGCCAATTGGGTTTAGGCTTCAATGCAGTTTTAGGTAAAGAACATAGGCCCTGGGTTGCTGATTAGCAGGACACACTCAGTCAAAGCAATTCAGCAAAAAGTGGGGGCAACCATGCAGAAAGAGGGCACTTTTTCACAACTAAACAATTTCTAATAGTCCTATTTCTTCTGTAAGCGAATTTTGGTTTTTCTAATTTATTAGTATTATCTTCATTTAACAAATGCCAATTCCTTTTTATTACATTTTTAGGTCTCGCCTACACAGCGTGCATGCGCTGCATAGGAGGGACTTTAGCCGTTGCTCTTCTCATTTTCAAGCACACACTCGTGCTTGTGGCGGCATCCACCTTGCGGGAGCGAGCAGCGGCGCACCATAAGCACGAGTGCAGTGCTTGAAAAGTGAAGACTGTGCACGCACGCACCACTCGCGAAAACAGCTGCTGCTTGTTAATTAGTGCAGCGCGCGTGGCACGCACCACTCGCGTGTTTAGCTGCTGCTTGTTTTCTCTCTCCCTTGCCTTTGATCTTCCTCTGTTGGTACTAGGCACGTACTTGCCCGGATTCGGAAAGTAGTACTAATGTAGTGGAAACGTACTAACACGTCTGGCTGCATAACAGCTATTCTCACATCAGTGCCTCTGTTATTTTAAGCAAATTGTCGTATTCAGTCATAGGATCGTCTCTTACAATGTGGGATGCATTATCGTAACAATAAACTGTAACTTGGTATGAATTGCATACTTTCACCTTGGTCGCTCCGGCACGTTTTCTCCCCGTTCCTGGAATGCTGAAGTGCTCCGTCATCTAATTGCACATTGTGTTGCTCCTCCTGTGTATGAGTCAGGTGCGCGGCTCCTCGGCCACTGAGATGTGCCTGTGTGAATCTTCCATGCACTCTTAATGTGACAAGACTGGCGCGGCACTGATGACAAGAGGTGGGTGCGTTAATGCATGGTGGTCTGTGGCTTTGATGTGGCTGGAAGAGCATTCTTACTTGCACTAATTTATATCCTTTCCAGTGGTATAGCATTAGGGGATGGGGCGTGGTTTGTAGATGTTAGAATGATGAGACGTTTCAGGTAGAACTTGTTGTTCAGTGCAGTTCCTTGCCCTTTCTTCACTCTCGAGGTCCCTGATGTGCTTTGAGCTCCACTCCTGTGCAAGCGAATGGATCTGCTCGATTCGGTGGTAAATGCTGCCCAGGGCGAGTGTCTCATCGCGTCTGTAGCTTTGCAGAAGGAATGCAGAAGTGTCACGAGCAAATATACCGCTTTTTATTGTAATGTGGGCTGATGTGAGTGCCAGAGCTAAGCAGCTCTCTTCAGATGACTCTTGACGTGTTTTGCTCGCTTTGAAGGAATGAACTCTGAGGCGTGTGTGTCTGTTTTACCGTTTACAAAGCTACCTGATTCGTCCCATCACCCGTTGAAGCCAAACCTAAACTATCACACCATGGCCACCGTAAATTTTTGTTGTGTGCTTAAAATATTTTTTTTTCTCCGTCTTAGTTTCTTAAGTATCATTGTTTTATAGTAATGTATTGTTACGCACACGTGGAAGAGAGTAATACGTTTTTTTTGTCTTAAAGCTGCAATGTGAATTTAGTAGGTGTTGCCTCGTGGTCCGTACCAGTTGTAGGAACATTGCCCCGGGAGTGCAGAGATAGTTTATGCCTGCTGTTATGCTCCTGTGGCAAGTTTGTTTTAGAAAAGGCCTTGCAGTTGCTTATGCGACCTTTTCTGTAATACACATTGCACCAGTGCAAAGTTGTTTCCCATGGTTTTCCGAGCAGTTAAAAGTGGAAACAAGCATTGGTATAGCCAATAGGTCTCGCTTTTGGAACCTTATAAGTATTTAGTTATGCAGCACAATATCCTTGGTGCAACAACATCAACTGTTGCATGACTAAACACTTATAAGGTCCCAAACGCGAGACCAATTGGCTATGCCAATGCTTGTTTATTTCATTACTAATGTTGGTAAAATTGGTCACACATGTAATTTCTTGATCCTCCTCTATATCTTTTATTTTTGGTTCAAACAAACTATCCCTAATAAAAAATTCAGCTTTTTTTAAGCTCTCTTTACAAGTTTCTTGGGGTAATCCCTGTCTCAGAATTTATTCACCAGGGTTTTCGCATGGTTTTCAAAATCACTCTTGTTAGTGCAATTTCGACGTATGCTGAGAAACTGGGCAAAAGATATATTGTCTCTTTGAGGGTGATTACTTTTATAGTGAAACATGGTATTGCGATCCGTAGGTTTGGTGTAAAAATCGTCTTCTAAAAGGCCTTGATTAGCTTGAATTGTTATATCTAAAAAGGCACATGCTCGGTTGTCAAATACCGATGTGAACTTCAGATTGGGATTCCCTAGATTTAACGAATCAATGAATAAATCAAGAGACTGTTTTCCTCCATGCCAGATAAAAAATATTTTGTCAATATACCTTGACCAGTGACTAATATTTTCAAAAATGGTGCCATTTCATTGTAAATATGCTTATCTTCAAAAGAAGACACAGTAAGACAAGCTAAACTTGGGGCACAGGTGGCTCCCATGCTTGTCCCTTTGACTTGACAGTAAAAATTATTGTTAAAAAGAATTATGTTATTTATAAAAATTATCACAACACATGCTACCAAAAATGTTGAATGTGGAGACAGATCCTCATTACCATCCAATAGAAGACCTTTAATCATCTGCATTGTATCATCCTGCGGGATGTTAGTATAGAGGGCTTCTATGTCTAATGTTACCATTAATTGTCTTTCAGCATCAAAGGGGATATTCTCGATTTTATGAATCATGTCCGTTGTGTCTTTAACATGTGACCTTTGTTTAATTACCAACGGTTAAAGAAAATGGCCTACATATTTGCTTAATGGTTCAGTTAAGGAATCAATACTAGAGACAATAGGATGCATGGGTGGATCATAGATATTTTTATGGACCTTGGGAAGGCCATACATAGCTGGTATAATCGGACTGTCGTTCGGAAGATAATCATATTCTTCCTGACAGATTATATCGTCTTCTTTTGCTAGTCTTACGATGCTTCCTATTTTACTAATCAGTTTTTTCCATTCTTCCATATTTTATTTTCTATAATGGGAATTGTTATCTAGTAGTATATGCATCCTCTTATTATAATCCTCTGTATCGAGAATTACTATGCTATCTCCTTTATCTCCTGGTTTTATTGTGATCTCATTGCAGTGCTCAAGATTGTACAATGCACGGCGTTGCTGATGAGGTAAGTTAATATTTATCCAAGATCTTTTCTTAAGAAGATGATCTAATCCTTTCTCAATTACTTTTTCAAAAGTTTCTATTTCCTTACCTAACATTTGTCTGAAGGGAGTCCACAAAGACCTAGCTTTCAGTCCTGATTTATTTTCAGATGGAAATGTTTCTTTCCCTAGAAAGAATTTATTCAGTTTGATTTTTCTTAAAACAAAATCTCTAATATCTCTCTCTATATTGAATTTATGAGTGGTAGCTGAAACAGCAAATCCTAGACCTTTTCCTTATACTAGTTCTTCATCCTTTGTTAATTCTCTGGAAGATAAATTTATAATTTGGGCTTTTGTATTATCTATTCCCAATTTGCTTGACTTCTTGTTCTCATATATGTTTCTCTGACCCTGATAATGAAAGTTGCCCCTTCCCCTGCCTCTGATATTTTGCGTCAATTTTGTCTGACTCTGTTCTAAAAAAGTTAAATTCTCCCTACTTGGTCCAGAAATCGAATCACTATCTCTTTCTATTTGTGAATCCTGGACTGAGTTTGTTTCCGAATCGGAGCTAGTATATGATGTATCAGAATGTTACATGTTTTTTGGGGGCATATTTTGTTTTTGTTACCAATTGTTTCTATTACTTTTCTCCACCATATGTTTATCATAATAATCTTTTTGTAAGTATGGATATACAAATTCAACATTATATTAATTCACATCTTTTCTAGTTTTTTTATTTAGTAAATATTCCTTATATCCTTTCAAATCATCCTGTATTTCGTCTAGTTTGCGTTTTGCGTCCTCTAAGGATGTGTTCTCTTATAATTGTATGTCTAAATTGTTTATTTTATGTTTTTCTACAATTAAAACTTCATGAGCTGTTTCTGTTCGTGACGATTGTTCAATTTTCTATAAATTTTTCATTTTTTGCTTGCAGTCCCTTGGGGATGATGCCCTTTTACAATATTCAATTAAAAAGTCTGCCTGAAGCTCCATTCTAATTACTTTTTTCTTTAAATTCCATAAATGTTTCCTTTTTTCTTCATCGCTGTTACTCATAGTAATAGTGCTAATGTTTTTTGAGGTACCATTATTAATTTTATTGAATTGGTCCTCTGAAAAAACAAAAGTTTTAAAAGTGTCCATATTATTGGACAATTAAGTAAATAATCAATACATTGGAGAAAACTCTCCTGTTGATTACTCCCCAGCTAACCAGCTGTGCTCAAAATTGCAAAACACAAAGGAGTTACCCTAATACAGAGAAAAGGGGACAGGGTATGTGTACAGACAACACTAACAAATTCCCCTTTCACTATTAAAGTAAACCTGTAGTTGATGCTGATGGGCATTCTTGTCCAAAGCCACATGATTGTGACTTCCACACCTAAAGCATACAGTAATGTCACCATTTTCTTCCCATTTGCCCTCTAAATGGGCGGACATTTTCCCTTCTTTGCACTCATCTTTACCTTGTAGGGCATTTAGAAGCGCTTGTGTCATTATGGGCTGACAATTTCCTTAAGTATGTGTCAGAATTCTCTACAGCTCTAGCTATGGTGAACGCAGTCTCTAGGCTTGGATCCTCTGTACACAGCAATCTTTCTTAAATCTTTTTGTAGGTTGTTTTTTCTAACAGCTGGTCAGAAATTATTTCATCTTTGAACTCTCTGTAATTGCAAGTAATCACTAGTTGACACAGTGCTGGCACAAAATCATCAATAGATTTGCCTTGTTATTGGGTTGTTTTTTAAAAATGTATGTCTTTCCAATATGTTCTCAAAGGAGAAAATCGTTTGTCAAAAGTCTTGATAATTGAAGCATACTCGTCCACTACGTAACGCTTTTCTGTTATTGATGAATGTTCTACTGTCAATGCCATTCAAGTATGCCTCAAATACTTCTTTCCACTGAATCCAACTCAGAGGGGGTGTTCTCGATTTAGATAAAAATGCAGGAGGTGCTGTAATGCTCTCCATAGTAGAAAAGTACTTTTAGGTGCCACGTTGCTATGTTTAATTAACATACCAGGTGGAAAAACCACAAGCTGAACTGTGATGATATTCATTCAGAAAAGTGATTAGTTCTAAGCCCAATTCAATATGGCCGCTCAAATTCAAGCATGTGAGCTCAATCCAAAATGGCTACAAGATTTTGTGATCGGTTGAATTAAAATGGCCCTTCAACATAATGAGACGAAATCAATCCAAAATTGCTGCTATTCTCCACAGAGATATTTATCTGCTCGAATCCTTGATTGAACAATGGGTATAAACCCAATTAAAATGGCTGCCTAAGTGAGGTCATGATGTATGGACTCTGCAACTGCCATTTTGCCCACAAGAAAGATGGCGCTCAATATCTTGTCACCAGAGGAGGGCGCGACAGCAGGCCTACCTCCAATCCGATGCTTGTGGTCAAGCGACACCCAAGAACATTCAGCCTCCAAAACAACAGCTGTCGGAGTCACAGAATACCCAGGAACATCGCGGCTTCCTTAACAGCCACTGCCGGAGTTACAGAGCTAAAGCTACAGGCGTCAAGGATGCAGCTGTAAACTGAACAGGTGACTGTGTCGCTCACTCACACTGCTGATCCCTGGATGATGTAGGAAACTGGTGGTAACCAAGGGCACCCACTCATTGCCAATCAAACAAGCATTTACAATTCAACGGTCTCGGCATTCTTAAAGTTAGAGCTATTGGTATTGTTAATTAGTTTTTTAATCATTTTTGAATCCCTAAATAAATGGCATTGTCATTTCTATTGGCATTAGCTTTTTTTTTTGCATATGTGATACCTATTGCATTAGCAGAGAGAGAGTGAGGTAGTGAGATAGAGAGAGAGAGAGAGGTATTGAAATAGAGAGTGAGGTAGTGAGAGAGAGTGAGGTAGATAGTGAGGTAGTGAGATAGAGAGTGAGGTAGTGAGATAGAGAGAGTGAGGTAGTGAAAGAGTGGAAAAATAAACTGCCTTAACTGCCGCTGGTCAGCTTCCAGGAGCAGTGGAGCTCTTTGGAACCTTAAAGCGGCAGTGTCAAATTCTTGCTTATGACAGTATTCGCCACCTACTTACAGCATTTCCTGAAGATCTTTTAATCTTCAAAAAGCGACAATCTCATGAGCTAAAGTGCAACGCTTCCTATGTTAAATAAATGTTCTGTTTTGCATTGTGAAATCTTTACTCTATTTTTACATGGTCTTTGTTGCACGATTTGCAGGCAACGTATGTTGCTGTGTGGGCCTGTATTATGGACCTTAGAGCCAAGCTAGATCATTGGCCGGCTGGGCTCTCCCCGTCATACTGCTGGTTCTATGGTAGATTGACACCGTCCAGAAACCAGTGGCGTAAAATAGGCTTCCGCAGAGCAGGGGGGGGGGGTCTCCAGGGGCCTCCTCAGCACAGCACCCTGCCCTGAGAGTTCCTGATTATGTTCGGAGGGTGCCCTCGTGTACCTTGCAGGGGGGGGGGGCGTGGGGGGGGATTGAGGCTCAAGTTTTGTTACGGCACCGCCAGAAACTGTCACTCAGTTAGTAGCTGTATGGTGAAAACCCGCCCTGCACGGAGCTGCGGTGCAATAGCGCAGCGCCTCCTTCAGGACAGTGGTGCATAGTGCAAGTGCTGCACGGAAGGGGCGGCGCCACGTTCCGTGGGGCAGTCCCCCCATCTGCCCAACAGATGCAAATGCTGCTGTTCAAGTGTGCCCACTAATCCCAGTCCCGGAGCGGCGATGAAATAGTGCTGCCCTGACCCTCACCCTAAGGGCGCTGGCACACTAGTGTAACTCGCTCTACCACGCCCGTCAAGGGCACGGGTGCAACTCCTTCACGTGCGGCACGTACCGCATCTCCCCATCACAGGGCGATGGTCCAACAGTGCAGCGCCCTCTCACCCCTCACAGTTAAACAAGACAGTGCGGTGGAGGTGCTCCTTCACGCATAGTGCAGTGGTGAAGATGTGCACCTCCTCCACATACCGTGCAGTGGTGCATGAATTCATCACCAACAAACAGCTAAGAGGCAACAGTGCAACTCTCCCTTCCTGGACCAGTAGGACAGTGGCGCAACAGTGCAGCTCTCCCTTCCTGTGCCATTAGGACAGTGGTGCAACAATGCAGCTCCCCCTTCCTGGACCATTGGGACAGTGGTGCAAAGGTGCAACTCTCCCTTCGTGGACCATTAAGACAGTGGTGCAACAGTGCAGTTCCCCCTTCCTGTGCCATTAGGACAGTGGTGCAACAGTGCAGTTCCCCCTTCCTGTGCCATTAGGACAGTGGTGCAACAGTGCAGTTCCCCCTTCCTGTGCCATTCGGACAGTGGTGCAACAGTGCAGTTCCCCCTTCCTGTGGCATTAGGACAGTGGTGCAACAATGCTGCTCCCACTTCCTGGACCATTGGAACAGTGGTGCAACAGGGCAGCCCCCCCCTTTCTGGACCATTAGGACAGTGGTGAAGCAATGCAGCTCCCCATTTCTGGACCATTAGGTCAGTGATGCAACAATGCAGCTCCCCCTTGCTAGACCATTGGGACAGTGGTGTAACAGTGCAGCTCCTCCTTCCTGGACTATTAGGACAGCGGCGCAATAGTGCAGCTCCTTTACACGAGGCACGGATGCGACAGGGCAGCTCTTTCACACAGGACCATGGTACAGTTAAGCTACACAGGACAGGCGAGCAAACATGCTGCTCTTCCAATCTGGACAGTGCGGCAGGGCCACAGCTCTAACCTCTCACAGTAATGCCATACTGAAGTTCTGTCACGCAGGTCAGTAGTGCAGTACGCAGGTCCTCGTGCCTCCTAAGCACAACCAGGGCAGTGGTGCATTACTGACGCTCTACCCAAAGAGCAGTGACAGACTATTGCCCCGGACTCCCAAATCCCTTCCCCCCAGCAGCCCAGACACACAGGGACAGTGGCACAGTAGTGCAGCAGAACATCCCCAGTGTCGCGCCGAACAAAGGGGCAGTGATGCAGGCGGCTCAAGCATAAAGGCAATTGTGCACACAAGGACGCCACACGCAGGGACGCCAAAGCCCAGGGGCAAGGGTGCGGTACTGACTTTGGGACAAATATAACAGAGGCAAGTTATGAAACGGAGGGCGCGAGTTCGAAACTCAGCCTTCGATCCCTGGCGGACAAGTCATTAAATGTGGTGTTTGTAACATCTGTCATTTATAGCGCTTAGAAATAGTAAAAGGGCGGCGTGTAACGCCATCTAAAAATTATCCCTGCAGCTGTGCAGTCTTGGTCAGTCAGGGCAGCCCCAAAGCTCGCATTAATATCTTGATAGCCCAGAAATATAAATGAAACCGCATTTCCTCTATCTGGAATTCCTCGTGAAAGCGTGATGATTTCTGTGTGTTTTGCACAGTCACTGGCCCCACCTGCGCTGCCGCATTAAATCCGTGTACGCAGCAGCCTCCGCATGCCCCTGCCCCCACCCCTCTCCTGTTGCACCCATCCTCATTGCAGGGTGGCGGGGAATGTCCCTCTTCGGGTGGGCTGCGGATAAAGCCCCCACTCCTCCCCGGGCTGCGCTGCAGGTACGCATGCAGTGTGTGGATCTGAGCCTTACCACCCCACTTACCACTGCAGATAATGGCGGTCAGCACCAGGAGCCCGGGGGCTGCCCTGCTCCCCTTGGATGCGCTATGCGGTGTTCCGGTTTGATACGCTATTTGCTGCGCTAGGAGCCGCTCGGTATTTTTCCGGGACGCTGCTTTATTTCCCAGCCCTGGATAACGCCTGAAACATGGCGGGGCCCGGAGCTGCCAGCACTCGGGGTGGGTGGGCTGGGGGTGGTGTTTTCTTTGGTTGGTAGAATTCACGGCGCGCGGGGAGCAGAGCGGGACTGGGACCAGGGCGAGGGGTGCGCTTAACGTCGCTAGTATTATAAACACAGTCACATATCTGGCAATAACGACTCTAGTCGCGATGACGCTTATACCCTAATTTATATAAGTGTGTAAAATGCCTTCTGCAGACGAGGAGCAGGTCTCACCGAGGGAGAAGGATGGGTAGTGGGTAGCCAAGAACAGAGTGAACGAGGAGATTCCCCTCCCCCTTTACCGCAATATATCATGTCGTCTCTGTAGGGGAGGTGGGGACAGGAGACGCAGGAGAGGGAACAGATGGCAGCACACTTCCGAGCTCTCTGTAGTATAGACGATGCTGAGGGTCACAACCTCACCAAAAACAAGGCAGAGCAAAAGGCACACCACCGCCTTTCTCCGAGGCAGAGCAGAAATGCCTCGGAGAAACGCAGCATCCTTTTCGGATTCGGGGGCGTGTTTTGCTGTTATCTCCTCCTTGAGACTTCTTGCAAAAAACACGCCCCCCGATCCGAAAAGGACGGGGCCTAATCGGAATGACTGGCCTCTTCTCCAATGGCTGGCCAGCATTCAAGAGGCCAGCCAATGGAGAACAGGGGAGAAGAGGGGCGGGTTCGAGCCCCTCTTCTCCAAGTCATTAAATCTCAGAGCTAGACTGCGCAAGCGCAGCCTTCGCAGCCGAGACCTAAAAAGGCGTACCTACAACCAATGGTACGTAGCTCGTTTATTCTTCAAGCAGCAAAGTTGGAACGCCATCAGTACATCTCAATGTCCGAATCCCAATAAATACCTTCCCCCAACCGTCATTTCAGAATACTCAAACTCCCAACATTTCACATTCTGAGCCGGTCCTGCCCAGGAGCCACACCACCCCAACAAAACTTTTCTGTAAGTCAGATCTCCTTCAGCGGCGATACCAGCAAGTATCCAACCAGTGATGCAACTTCTATGGCTTCTGCTTTTTAGCTGTCCCAGTTTCCAGTGGTTCTTTGGAGGGAAAGATGCCAAAATGATTCTAAGATCCAGCTTTTTCAGTTTGGGCAGGAGGTGCACACTCTAACACCAGTTAAGGGTCCGGTACCTGGGAGGATTCACTCCAATAGAGGTCAGCAGAAAGGTCCAGGGAAGGTCCAGGGAAGGTCCAGTTGGAACTGGTCAGCTGGGCAGTTGCAAGAAAAGGCTTCTGGAAGCTTGTTGTGATCCTGTAGCTCAAACAGGAGGTCAGCCAACTGACCCTTGAAGTAACGTCTGGGACCTTGGGTTCAAGACAAGCATGTTCAATCTTCTTTCAAGAGTCAGACAGCTGGGCAGTTCTGCTTCTTATTATCACATGTACAGACATGTTCTTAGAGGGGTACTGTTAATGCCATTTGAATGCCCAATGCCAGCCCATTGTGGGGAAAACTCCTGCCTATTCCCTAACAAATGGGATAAATGTTCCCAGGGGTGCTCCCAACCACAAGCACTTCCTGTGAGTTTTACTATAAACTATCCCAAAGTGCCCTTCTTCACTTCAGTCCAACATGACAGAATCCTTCAAACCCTGGACAGAGCTCCCTGTGCCCACCCAGAGGTGTGGCTATGATAATGGGCAAACTCCCCCTTGTGGTTACCCCCTTCCCACTGGGTGACCCTTGACCCTCGGGTAGGCCGCTTCCCCACCGCTGCAGCTCCGCCTATCCTGACTACTTGCCGCTTGCTCCCCCCTACAAATCGGCGCTCTCCCGCCCTGCACGATCGCTGCCTGGACTGCCTGTGCCCTTGGCTCTGTGCCCGTGTGCCTGACCGCCCCCCTTCTCTTTTTTGTAGTGTTGAGTGAGTGTTTTTCTTGGTTTCTTTCTTTCGCTGGGCTCCTCAGCCCCGTCTTTCCCGCCGCTGCCTCCCGTGCGGCCCCGCCCCCCCTGCTCCCATTGGCTTATTCCCTCCTGCCTCCCAGCTGACCCCTCCTCCCCTCCTTCCCTCTTATGGCGACCGCTGCACGGCCGCGCCGCTGGCGCGCCGAAGGCGCGCCAGAGGCGAGCCCGTCAGCACCCGTCCGCGCCTGGACCGCGCCCGGCACCAGGATCCCTGGCCCTCGACGATGCCAGCCCACACGACGGACCTACACTGCCGCCACGCACTCAACCCCGATCGGAACCCCACCTGCTAGCAAGCCACCCCAAAACGCACCCACGGACCCTTCGCCTGCCTAGCCTGAAAATACACCAGACCCCGAACCTGCACCGCACCCGCCAGACCAGACACCAGCAACAATCACCTCAAGTGCATCCTGCTCAACACCCGCTCCATCCACAGGCACGCCATCGAGCTCTGGGACCTCCTCGACACAACATCTCCAGACGTCGCCTTCCTCACAGAAACCTGGATGAACGCCTCCTCAGCCCCCGACATCGCCATAGCCATCCCGGATGGATACAAGATCACCCGGAGGGACCGCGCCAACCAAACAGGAGGAGGCATTGCTATCGTTCACAGAGACACCATCCGGATCACGACCAACTCCTACGACACCCTCACCGCCGCCGAGCACCTCCACTTCCAGATACACACCGACCCCAAAACCACCCTCAGAGGCACTCTCATCTATAGACCCCCGGGACCGCGTACACAATTCAGCGAAGCCATCGCAGACTTCGTCAGCCCGCACGCACTTACCTCCCCAGACTACATCCTCCTAGGAGACCTCAACTTCCACCTGGAGAACAACAACGACAGCAACACCGCCGCCCTGCTGGACAACCTCGCCGACCTCGGACTCAAGCAACTGGTAAACACCCCCACCCACTACGCCGGCCACACGCTTGACCCCATCTTCTCCTCCAGCAAGCACATCTCCTTCAGCCACTCAACCGGACTACACTGGACAGACCACAGCTGCATCCACTTCAACTACAGAAGAACCACAACCCACCAACACCCGCAACAGGCACCCCGCAGAAGCTGGAGAAAGATCACCACCAGCCAGCTAACCACCTCCCTCAGCCAGAACCCTCCCAGCAACACGCCGGACCCCAATGAAGCAGCCCGTAACCTCACACACTGGCTCACCAACTGCGCCGATGACCTCGCACCACTGAAGAAGCCGTCCAGCGAACCCAGCAGCAAAAAAACCTCGTGGTTCTCCGACGACCTCAAAAGCTCCAAGAAAACCTGCTGCTCCCTCGAGAAAGCCTGGCGCCACGACCAGTCAACAGAAAACATGACAGCCCTCAAAAACACCACCCGCAAACACCACCAGCTGATCGGCACCACCAAGAGGACAGCATTTAAAGAACGACTGGACAACAACACCCAACACAGCAAGGAACTCCTCAGAATCGTCAAAGAGCTCGCTGACCCCAGCGCCTGCAGCAACAACATCACACCCTTGCAGGACCTCTGTGACTCACTCGCCTCGTTCTTTCACCGCAAGATCACCGACATACACAACAGCTTCGACGCACAAACCACGCACCCAACCACCGAACCAGCACCCCCCACCACCACCCTCTGCACCTGGACCCCGGTCAACACCGAAGACACCACCCGCACGATGAACACCATCCACTCCGGCTCGCCTACCGACCCCTGTCCACACCACATCTTCAACAAAGCTGACTCCATCATCGCACCCCAACTCCGGGACATCATCAACAGCTCCTTCGCATCCGCCACCTTCCCAGAGAGCTGGAAACATGCCGAGCTCAGCGCCCTCCTGAAGAAACCCAACGCGGACCCCACCGACCTCAAGAACTTCCGCCCCATCTCGCTCCTCCCTTTTCCTGCCAAAGTTATAGAGAAGACCGTCAACAAACAACTCTCCGCCTTCCTCGAGACCAACGGATCTCTCGACCCCTCGCAGTCCGGTTTCCGAGCTAACCATAGCACCGAGACCGCCCTCATCGCAGCTACCGACGACATCAGGTCCCTGCTCGACAACGGGGAAACAGCTGCCCTCATCCTCCTGGACCTCTCAGCAGCCTTTGACACCGTATGCCATCGCACCCTGATACATCGCCTCAGCAACACCGGAATCCAAGGAAAGGCCCTGGAGTGGATCATCTCGTTCCTCGCCGGAAGAACCCAGAGAGTCCGACTCCCCCCATTCCATTCCGCGGCCACCGAAGTCATCTGCGGCGTTCCACAAGGATCCTCGCTCAGCCCCACCCTCTTCAACGTCTACATGAGCCCGCTCGCAGCCATCGCACGCCAACACAACCGCAACATCATCTCCTACGCCGACGACACCCAGCTGATCCTCTCCCTCACCAACGACCCTGCCACAGCCAGAGCCAACCTCCAGGCAGGAATGAAAGACGTCGCGGAATGGATGAAGCTCAGCCGTCTGAAACGGAACTCTGACAAGACAGAAGTCCTCATCCTGGGACCATCCCACTCGGCCTGGGACGACTCCTGGTGACCCCCTGCCCTGGGCACCGCCCCCAAGCCAACGGATCATGCACACAACCTGGGCTTCATCCTGGACTCCTCCCTCACGATGACCAAACAAGTCAACGCCGTCTCGTCATCCTGCTTCAACACTCTGTGCATGCTCCGAAAGATCTTCCGGTGGATCCCCTTCGAAACCAGGAAGACGGTCACCCAGGCCCTCGTCACCAGCCGGCTGGACTATGGGAACACCCTCTACGCGGGAACCACAGCCAAACTCCAGAAAAGACTCCAGCGCATACAGAACGCCTCTGCACGACTCATCCTAGACATCCCCCGCCACAGCCACATCTCCGCCCATCTGAAAGACCTGCACTGGCTCCCAGTCAGAAAGAGGATCACGTTCAGACTCCTCACCCATGCTCACAAAGCTCTCCACGACATGGGCCCCAAATACCTCAACAGCCGCCTCACATTCTACACACCCACTCGCCAGCTCCGCTCTGCCAGCCTCGCCCTCGCCACCGTCCCACGCATCCGCAGAGCCACCGCCGGAGGTAGATCCTTCTCCTACCTGGCGGCCAAGACATGGAACTCTCTCCCCACCCACCTACGGCTGACCCAGGACCACCTCTCCTTCAGGAAACAGCTCAAGACCTGGCTGTTCGAGCAATAGCAGCTCCCCCCCTCCTCCCAGCGCCTTGAGACCCTTGCGGGTGAGTAGTGCGCTTTACAAATCTTCTGATTTATTGGGTGTGAAGCCAAGCTGACTAGGAAAATAAAGGAGGGCACGCCTAGATGTGACCTACATCTGCCAGTGACAGGGTAGGCACCCTCTGAAGTTCAGGAAGGGGCTGGGTACAACCCCCCAGGCCATCCTGTTCAAGGAAGGAAAACACCTCTGCACACTCAGGCCTTTTGTCCACTGCTGTGGAGCAATCCACAGCTCAACATAGGGGAGCCATTCACAAGTCAGATGACACTAGATACTGGCAGAAAGGGACATTTGGATTGGGTAGCAAAGGACAACTTTCTCAAACTGTCATTTTCAAAATAGTAATATAAAATCTTGTTTCACTATTACGTTGGATTTTAAATTATTATTAAAATAAGTTCTTAATTTTCTAGTTACTTCCAAACCGAAATTAAACACTATAAGTTGTTATAATGTAACCCAGTGTTTTCTTATGGGAGAGCCAGACGTGCTACAGTGAAAAACAACTTTGGAGGTTTCTCATTGTCGGGGCAAGTAAAATAATAAATATGCATGTCCTACTTTTTGAATACCATGCAACCTGCCCTATGGACATTTAGGATCTACCTTAAAGGGTGACTTAAAAGTCTTAAAAAGAAATATCTAATTATGCCTAAAAGTTTATTTATCCAAGTCAAAATGGCAGTTTTCAACTGCACACTTAAGCTGCAAAGGCAGGCTTAAGAAATGTTTTACAGTGCTACCTTCAGAGGGTGGCACAATGAGTGCTGCAGCCCACCTGTAGCATTTAATTTATAGGCCCTAGGTATATATACAGGCCTCTAAAAATCTACTAGCCCACTAGCTGCAGCAAGTCAGATTTGTTCATGGTGAGCTAATTTTAGGGACTACCGGCCCATGCTGGCAAGAGAACTTGAGTTGGGTAAGAACAGGCTTTCTGTTCATTGAGAAAGTGAATGAGCAATAAACATGCTTTTAAGTCTTGTTTATATCTTGTTACATTTGCTGTGCATTTAATGACAGAGTTCCCTTGCTCCCATGGGACTGTAAACCCAAGCAAGTGACCCCAGTATGGCAGAGCAACTGGCTCCCAGAGGTCTCTGACCTGGGAGGGTTCAAGCGCTCGGACCTCATCAGCATTTCCCAACTCTAGATGTCTGGGCCACGCCGTCCAAGACATGCAAGGAGAATTTGAACTTTATAAGACCCAATTCTATAGATACCTACAGTTGCTCCACACACTTGGAATACCAACTGCAATTGCTTGAAATACCTGAATACAATCCACTTGAATCTTGGGTCCTTGCAGCTACACTAGGCACTGGTCATTAATGCCTCAGACTCTTTTGCAACACGCTGGAATAAATGGGAGGGTTGGGTTGGTCACCTAAACGGCAGTGATTGGAGGGATGCCAAGATGGCCCTCGCAAACTGGTTATTCCCTCCTGCCTATGTCTAGTTCAGATAAAATATTTCCCCATCTCATACCTCACCCTGCAGCAACTATGGAGAATGGGTGCAAACCCTGTCTCTATGTGCCCCAGGTGTGCAAGCAATGATATAACTTCTTCTATGTGGCATGGTTTTGCCTGATGGTTGGCCGATACTGGTCTCTGATCTTTAACAAACTTTTCAAGATCCTAGAGAGACCTGTGGATTGTTCTGCCCTTGTTGCACTGCTGGGCATCCTGGATGGAGTGGGAGGTCCATGGGGAGAATGCACCTTTGTTGGCATAGGTGGAATGATAGCCCAGTGCGACATTGCTCGACATTGGAAATCTTCTGAATCACTAACACTGACCGAATGGCACTCTGCAATTGACGGGTGTGCCAAAATGGAGGATCCAGGTTAGGGACTGCACTCACAAACCCAGAAAGATCTGGGGGGAGGTGGTAGTCATACTACAACTTGGGCAGAAATTGATACAGCATCTTTTCTTTGTTTACTACTTACCACTGTAACTGCGAAGTGCTCTGTAGTGTGTACTGTTTGGTATCCCCAATTGTTATATGCAGAAAACCATTAAAAATGTTATTAAAAAAAAGATCTGCCAACGATGTATATGCCAGTTTTATCATATTTAAAAAGGAGAGCACGAGCACTTTACCACCTTTTAGCAGGAGAAAAGTGCTCAGAGTCCTATGATAAAAAAATTAATTCAGTTAAAGAAGGCAAAACAAAATCTGGGAGAATACCATGCAAACAATGGTAATTTCCAACAGATTTTGTCTCCTGAACTGGATTTGGTGGTGTCCCTGTGCTGACAACAGTCCAACGTTAACGGTTGTAAGTGTGTGGACATCTCCAACACAAGTGCAGGAAAACCCACACTTGTAAATCCTTCTCAAGGGGTGTGAAATGAGTGTTCCAAGGCTTGGTTAGCCGTGGAAGTTTGAGAATGCCCACAGTCATGTATATCTGTTTGTGTTCCCAAATTCCTCTGTGTCACCTTTCCACCCTGGAAAATGTTGTAGAATTACTCTAGTCAAAGGCTCAATTAACTCTCTTTCCAGGGTGGTAAGGGGAACAGATCCCCCCCAGATTTGGTGGGGGTGTAGAGAAAGAGCTGTCTCCGTGAGAAACAAATTGTTTCCCACAGAAAAAAAACATGCATTGGCAAAAGAAACTCAATTTCCGCAGTTTGGAGTATTCCACTACAAAAAGTCGCTCAACATTCCCAGAAGTAGACTTGAAACCTGTACCGGGCACAGCTTTTGGCATAAATCTCCAACCATACTTTTCCATTTTTTTCTGAATTGGGTCCTATTTTCTAGCTTCATGATACCCAGTATCAGGAGCAGAATCCAGTTGATCTGGTAGAGCAGGCCAGTGCATCATCGGAGATGTATATTTCTATTGTGAATGTGTAAATAGCACGAATATTGATAAAAGCATCTCCGAAGCAAACCCATTGACTTTCCAGTGAAAGGTGGGCAAAGTCTGATGCTTACTGCTGACAAAGCTCATGGATCCTGACACGTATCTTCACTACTACTACTACTTCTACTTCTACTATAACTACTACTACTACTACTACTAATACCATGATCAAAATATTCTGACACCTGCTTCTTCATTCCTGAGGGTTCCTGAGGAGGTGACTGATCATCTTTCCTTTCACCGGCCTCTTTCTATCTTGAGAGCTCACTCATTCAAGTCAGAAAAACCAACGAGCCCATGTGCATCCTTTGGTTGGTGAAGAACTCATTTTCACATTGACATCTAGTCAGTTCTGTCAGATATGGGAGAAAAATGAGCAGGTTTGTGTATCTTTGTGCGCTGTCCTTTCAAATGCCTAGAAAACATATTTCATCAACACATTTTTTTATGGTTCAAAAAATATTTTGCATTAATTCAATAACAACTACTCTTACCTACATCCACAGGCTGGTGAGAGAGAACAGTGGGACATAACAATGGGAGAACAGGAATTGTAAGTGTGGGGTAGTTGGAGGGGGGATAGAGTAGCCAGGGTAACCCACAGAACAAGTCCTTCCATTACCAAATTTAACTCCGTTGCAACAGATATGGTGGCAGTGAGCTCGGCTTGACAGCGAGTCCTACCCACTGTAATAAGTCTTTGTCCTGCAGGTCCGGTGGGTCCTGGCCACCTGTAAGCTGTAGTACTGTGAGTACTATAGCTTACAGGTGGCCAGGACCCACCGGACCTGCAGGACAAAGACTTATTGCAGTGGGTAGGACACACTGTCAAGCCGAGCTCACTGCCACCATTTCTGATAAAGTGGACAAGTGAGTTCCCGAAAGTCTTGTGCCAAAAATTGGATGCTATGACCCCATATTTTGTCAAATTGTAGCAAATTGTTCTCCAGGGTGGCCATAAGCTTTTCCATTCCTATAAAGTCCCACAGGATATGTAGCAAATCTAAGTGAACTGGCAATGTATCTGTGCCCCATTTGGCTGTGATGACCTGTTTAGCTGAGCACAATGATATTGCCTTTTACTTTGTGTAGAGGGTAAGTCAGTACATTGGGGAGCCCCAGTAGGACTTAGCTAGGAAGACATGGGATGTCACTCTAAAAAATTGATTGATATCTTTCAGCACTTCCTCCCAGTAACGTGTGAGTTTGGAGCAGCGCCATAGGAGGTGCCTGGGTGGCCGCTGTTACAACAGCAGTCATCAAGACTGGTGGGTTTCCATTTTGCCATTCTGGCTGCTCTGTAGTACCAATAATGTGTTAACTTACTTCTTTTTTGGGGCATAGAAAGAGGATTTTCACGTTTCATAGAGGATGTTTGTTCATTCCTAGAGAGTGAAGTGGCGATCCAGCTCTGCCTGCCTCTTCTTCTTCTGGGCCGGGAATTTACTGGAATCTGAAGCTTGGTTAAGGAACTTGCAAATACCCAACCGTTGGGCATTATCATACTTTCTGGTAATCAGCCATTTCTCAAATTCAGTGAGTTGTTTGCTGATTTAGGGTCGGTTTATGGATTGAGCGACTCACTGCTTGACAGCAATGTACCACCAGTGTTCCTCTGCCGGAATTCAGGATTGAAAGTGGGGAAAGTCCATGAGACCTGTGTGGTTGAAGAGATCGCCAATTCCTTTGCAATTGGTGTCTTATGAGTTATGAAATTCAGCCTCGGAACTGACCCTATCAGCTTGGAACTCACCAGCATCATCAACACCTCCAGCACCACAGCAGCCTTTCCGGACAGATGGAAACCAGCAGAGGTCAGACCTCTCCCAAAGAAACCCTCTGCTGACTGCAGCAAACTCAAAAATTATCAACTGATCTCCCTGCTCCCCAACCTGGCCAAAGTACTTGAGAAGGCCATCTACAAACAGCTTACCGAATACCTGGAGCAAAACCACCTAAATGACACCTCCCAATCAGGATTCCATGCCAAACACAGCACTGAGTCCTCCCTAATCGTTGCCATAGACGACATCAGAACCTTTCTTGACCACGGAGAGACAACGGCCCTGATGCTCCTAAACCTCTTTGCTGTCTTCGACAACTTTTCCCACCACACCCTCAACAACAGACTCTACAACATCGACATTCAGCAAAACGCCCTCAAGTGGACCACCTTTCTCCTGACAGGACACGTAGAGCATCCAGCTGCCTCCCTTCATCTCTAAACACAAGGATATCTTATGCGGCGTACACCAAGGATCCTCCCTTAGTCCCACCTGGTTCAACACCTACATGACCCCCCTCACAGACATCGTCAGATCCCACGGCCTCAACATAATTTCTTAAGCAGACGACACTCAACTCATCCTCTTGTTAACAGAAGACCCTCCACCCCCAGAATCAACTTTTGTGATGCCATGACCAACGTAGCCAACTGGATGAGAGACAACTGCCTTAAATTCAATTCCGATAAGACAGAAGTACTGATCTTCGGTAAGAACACAACCGTATGGGACCACAGCGGCTGGCCAGCAGAACTTGGACAAACAACTACACCTACAGACCATGCATGCAATCTAGGCATCATCCTCAGCAGCAAACTGACCATGAAACGACAAGTCAACGCAGTCACCTTCTCCAGCTTCTACACCCTTCACAAGCTCCTCAGTATCTTCAGATGGATCTCAGGCAACACCAGGGAAATCATGACTCAGGCCCTTGTCACCAGCTGCCTCATCTACGGCAATGCTCTCTACACCAGCACCTTCACCCAGATCCTCAAACCACTCCAGACCATACAGAATGCTCCAGGCAGACTCATCCTGGACCTCCCCAAATGGACCCACATCTCCCTCACCTCAGAAACCTCCACTGGCTCCCCATCCAGAAGAGATGCCAGTTCAAGATCCTCATGCATGCTTACAGAGCTCTGCATGATCAAGGACCAGCCTACATCAACCAACGACTGAACTCCTACCTACCTGCAAGACACCTGCGATCCTCCTCACTAGCCCATGTCCACCCCTGCATCCATTGCAGCCATATTGGGGGCCGCTCCTTCTCCTAAATTGCCACCAGAACCTTGAACGGACTACCCCTTCATCTTCGAACAGCACCCTTCCTGGCGACTTCAGGAACAAAATTAAGACCTGGATCTTCGACGGAGACGTTGCACCCACAGTGCCCAGATACCCCTAGAGGTGACAGTGCTGTGCTATACAAATGCTGATTAATTTATTGACAGAGTACCAGACAATTGTGAAAGAGTGGGATAGCCAATGATTCAAGTAGTTTTTTTGATCGTTTTAGCTATTGATCTGATTATTCATTCCTTCCCCTGGCATCTGTCTATTGTGCTTTACATCAGTGCGCTAAAGTTGCACCCTCATATATTGCCTATTAGTCAATTTGGAATTTCTTTGAAGCATAAACTTTAGAAACAATTCTTCAATCTGGTTGAAAGTTTGCATTGACATGTCTGTGACTGGAGATTTCCCTTTAATCATAACCGAGCTGCCCCCCTCAAACCAGCCAAGGTGTGCAGATCCACAAAACAAGCCAGTTAGTACACACCAGAACCCAGTACAATGAAATGCAGCTGCAAACAACTGGAGAGAAGATGGCGCATCAGCAGAGACACCTCATACCTAGCCACCTTCAGGTCTGCCCACAACAAATACTATCAACTCCTCAATGATGCAAAAAATAGACACCCTAACAATCTGCATCGAAGCAAGTGCCAACCACACCAAGGAACTCTTCAGCATCGTCAGAGACTTCTCCAACCCGACGGCCACTGAGAACACGATCCCTCCATCACAGGATCTCTGCGACTCCCTAGCAAACTACTTCCACAACAAGATATCCTCCATCTACAGCAAATTCGAAACATAACCCACCAACCTCTGCAGCCTCCTCACCGCAACGGACACCACTCCAAACCTTCTGATCACCGCAGGGGAACAGCTCACCTCACACAACACCACGGCCACCATGAACTCCATCCACTCAGAAGTACCCACAGACCGCTATCCTCACTGCCACTTCAACCTCTAATGCAAGGAGATCAGCTCCCAAATCATCACCCTCCTCAACTCATCCATTTCACAGCCACTTTACCGACACATGGAAACAACAGGCGTCAGACCTCTCCTCAAGAAACCCTCTGCCTACCCCACCAAACTTCAGAACTACCACCCCATCTAACTGCTTTCATTCCCCACAAAAATCCTCGAGAAGAACATCTACTGTCAGCTCACTGAACACCTGGAGAAAAAAAAACTGTTGACACCTCTAAATGCAGCTTCCACGCCAACTGCAGTACTGAAACTGCCATGCTCACTGCCACGGACAGCATCCACACCCTCCTCGACAGGGAAGAATCAGCTGCCCTGATCCTCCTTGACCTCTCCACAGCATTCTACTCATCAAGAGTCTGCACCACATCCAGGGAGATGCACTCAAATGGATCGCACCTTTCCTCACGGAACGAACGCAGAAAATCCGCCTACCACCCTTCACCTCGGCACCAAAGAGCACCATCTATGGAATCCCTCAAGGTTCATCCCTCAGGCCCACCCTCTTCAACACCTACATGGCACTGCTAGCTGACATTGTAAGAAATTCACCATCTCAACTTCATCTTCTACGCGGACGACACCCAGCTCATCCTCTCACTCTCAGCAGACCCCTCCACCACGAAAACCAACTTCCACAACTGCATGAAGAATGCTACCAACTGGATGAAGACCAACTGCCTGACGCTCAACACCGACAAGACCGAAGTGCTGATCTTTGGGAACAACAACTCTGTGTGGAACAACACCTGTGGCCCACAGGTGACCCACTCCCACACTGACAGACCACGCCCAAACCTTGGCATCATCCTGGACAGCAAACTCACCATGAAATGACAGATCAACGCAGTGTCCTCCGCCTGCTTCCACACTCTCTGCATATTCTGAAGAATCTTCAAATGGCTCCCCATCGACAGGAGGAAAACCGTCACCCAGGCCCTAGTCACCAGCCAGCTGGAATACTGCAACACACTGTATGACGGAACCACCAGCAAACTCATAAGAAGACTCCAGACAATACAGAACTCAGCGGCCGGACTCATCCTCAAACTACGCAAATGGACCCACCTCACCCCCACCTCAGTAACCTCCACTGGCTCCAACTCTGCAAATTATGCCAATTCAGGATGCTGACACACGCCTACAAAGACCTCCACAATCAAAGACCAGCATATATCAACCAATGTCTGAACTTCCACCAACCCTCCAGACACATTCACTCCTCCTTCCTCACCCTTGCCCAGACACCATGCATCCACCGAAGTCACAGTGGAGGCTGTCCCTTCTCCTACCTCGCCACCAAGCCCTGGAACAGTATACACCTCCACCTCCAAACATCGCCTTTTGTGGCAGACTCTTCCGGAAGAGACTCAAGACCTGGTTGTTCGACTGAGCTCTGCAACCAAGCGCCTGAATACCCTTACTGGTAAATAGCAGCGCTTTACAAAAATATGATTGATTGATTGATGTAGGTTTATTAAAGGTTAAAGAGCAATACAGAAATTTGAAAATGCAAATGCTGCATCAATCTCATTCAAATATATAGAAATTAGTTGCCATGAAGTTTTTAGGAATAGGAAAGTACAAAATAATAGGCAAGATCAAAAATAGACTCAGGGATTGATTTATACTTTGGCGGAAGGATTGTACTCCATCAGGGCGATGGAGTACCTGCCTGCCAAATTTAGAAATGCCCATCAGCCCAATGGACATTTCGAGCATTTACAGAAACCACCAACAAGGTGGTTCCTATGGTCGTATTGAAACTTTGCTGCACGGCTCAGTCAAGCATGAAGGAGCCGTACAGCATCTAAATGGGTAGACCAATATATTGGTGTTAAGGATACTCTGTCACTGTTGCAACAGAGTATGCTTACTGCCAACATATAAATCATTCCCTAAGTCTCAATGGGTTGCATAATCAGTTAGAAAACAGACAGCATCTTCAGAGGCTAAGGAAAGGTCTTTAAAATGTTTTGGTACACCCCCAAATTCCTTTATATACAGTTTCTTTGGAATAAAATACTAAAAGTGAAAAGTCAGCATGGTGTGAGCATTTTTACAACAAACACAATGCCTCTTTTAAAAACATCACATAACCCTACCACCTAACCTAATACATGGGTATTGATTGGACTTTCTGAGCTAATAATTGTCTGGAGGTTTTAGAAACAACTTACTATATAATCAACAGAGAACCATTAGGAATTAATGCAATGTGGTGTGTTAGCAGGAAGAACATTGAGAATGTCACAAAAGGCTTCCTCTGGCGCTGTGCTTCCCAAACATTTTGGAACCACGACCTACCAAACTTTCTCGTCCCACCTAGCTTTATTGAATATGAGGTGGGTGATTTTTTTAAGTAACTAAATCATCGTGTGGTAGTGCATTGTCATTCACAGACAGCCCATTTTCAGTTGAAATGGCCACTAAATTTTCACAGACACACAGCTTTACTAATAAAACTATATTGCACAGAAATGAGAATGTGTGGAAATTGTGGTTTTCATTTATATTTATAATTTGTGCATCACCAAGTAAAGTGTCTTAATTTGTTTTAATCCAATTAAGATGTTTGGTTCCATCACACTTCAGAATTACAAAAAAAAGTGTTTCCGTTTTTCTTTCCTCAGTACTGAATGTTTACAGTACACTTGCAGGTATTTACATTTTGTTGTGTGTTACAAAATCTTACACCCTACAGCCTTTCTGTTCATACTCAGTGTACCCTGTCGCATAAATCACTTTACATTTCCTTCTCTGACTACAAAGTGAGAGGAGTTTATAAACATAAATCCCCATGTTAAAAAAACAGCAATATGTCAGAAGACCTAGCCTGACCTTTGACCTCTGTCGTTGAAGCCCAGCAAATATGCCAAGTTAAGTAAGGAGTTTAAAGGCATCTTTATTTATTGCTTGGAGTTTCACCACCTACCAAAAATCTGCTTGCTACCAACCCATAGTGTGGGAAATACTGCTCTGGCGAGCTCATGGAGAACATGTAGTGTCAGGTGAGAAATATAAACAAAGAATGAGCATCATGAGTCAGCATGCACTGTAAGCAAGTTTGCTGCGAGGGCTAACTGAGGCCTAGGTATCTCTAAGCCAGAAAAACACACTTTAGCACATCATAATAATTTTGTTGCAATTGCAATAGCTCTATGTCAGTATATAAGTGTGAAGTGGGGTGCAGAGCACATAGTATTAATGCACATTTTAGTTCAAACAAACTAAAGCTCCTTCACTTTCAAGTACTGTGCACAAGGGGAGCATACAATTTTCAGCCTCTGGGCCAGAGGACATTACAAATACCCGTAAGCCAATGCTACTATCATGCACTGATAGTAGTTAATTAAAAAATCTCTTTTGGTGGACAAGATAACGTCTACCCCAGGCAGAGCTTGGCATATCCTGATATGGTATTGGGAAACACCTCGAGGTACACAGAATAGTTCTACCACAATGCACCAAAGTGAAGCCTTTTATATGGCACCCAGGCCAGTTTTTATGTATTAGCAGTATCCATGCTGGGCACTGTTGTTTACACTGCTATCCTAAGGCCTTTGACACTGCCCTCCAGTTAGGTAATCATGTAATCCATTTCTACTCCTGACTCTCCAGGAATAGCTACGTTGAGCAGGAAAAGCTTACTGTGAGTGGTGGTAGTAGGATGGAACTTAAGAATTATCACAATAACTTCAATTTATATTAAGAGCTATGCTTTTAAAAAACAAACCTGCATTTGTAGTTAGGTCACATATAGTAGTTAAAGTTATGCACACCAAAGAGAGTCAGAAGGCCTTTGCACCTTCTGGAGTCCAGGTGTAACCCCTGGAAGTTTCCTGCTCCTCACAAAAGCTAACAATGGGTGCTATAAATAAATCTAAACTTGATTTTACAATACATGTGCACTGTATCTCAGTGAGGGCTCTCATCAGGACATCCCAGCAGGACAATCTTCTGCCCTCAGACTACCTGACAATGCCAGCTGTGTCAGTCACAGCCAGGTTACTATCATGTATCTCCTGTCCTAAGATATGTCTAAGCAGGGCTTTTAGTTGAATAAAAAACTGGGGGGTCTCTCAAATGGCATGGCCGATGTATTAAGGGCGTGGCTTAAAAATACGCACGCTAAAAATCTGTGCTTAGCATAGAGTGCCGCCGTACTGGTATTTTGCTGCTCTGGTCATTGCATCCAGAAATATAATATAACAAGTAACATTACACCTACAACAAGTCAGGGCTATTGGCTTTGCCAATGGTTGCTAGTTGCATAAGATAAATAGGCAACAACTATAGCTTCATTGTATATAATATTAAAAGTGCTTCCATTTTGAAATTATGAGACTGTGAAAGAACTATAATGAGCCTCGTTGAAGTTACCTCAAAGGCAGTGAAGGGTGGCACTGGGGCAGAGATAGTTAAGATTTTTTTCACCCTAAGGCTGAGGGCAACAATGGAGAGCACGATAGGGAACCGTCTCAGCACCTGCTTTGAAGAACTGTCGATGCTGAGCACAGCGAGGCCCCGGCCCATTTAAAGCCCTATGTCTAAGGCGTGTCTCGGTTTCTCCTGCAGCTCTGGGTTGAACCAGCAGTAGTGCAGTTATTGTGCTCAACATACCAGTAGCTACCCACTGAAAAATATCTCCACCCACCACACTACTAGCGAAGTGGTGTTATTGTAACTATTGGAGTTTTAAGAGCTACTAGATACGTGTTTTTAAATGTGAATCCATTACATGTGCAGCACCTTTAAAACAGTGCCTTTCCATTGGGTTTAATACCTCATCCATGCACATAATGATTTGATTACAAGTGTTATACAACCGTTATCAGCAGGCCAAGGATGGGATTCATGTTATTTGAGCTGTCTGGTGTCAGGGGTTATGTGGGTGACGTGACCCTTATGCGGAGGTGTACCTGCCCCTGAGTGAAGTCGGACACAGGTGAGTGGGGACCACAGGCTCTTCGAGAAGGAGAGCGCATGCGCGGCGGGTACCGACGGAGCGTGAACTTCACAAGGGAGGAGCGCCTCGCGGGCCTGTCTGAGGCAGGCTGTCAGGCTGTGACAGATGACGGAGGGAGGGGAGGAGTGCATCAAAGGCGCGCGTCTGGGGAGAAGACTTGTGGTAAGAAGAGAAGGCCGGAGCTAAGCAGGTGTTTGTTTTACGTCTGTCAGAAAGTTGATTAAAAGCAGGGAGGGGGGGAGAGAAGCAGCTGGCGCCCAGCCCAGTGGCATTAGTCGAGGGCAGTAGCGTTTAACGCTGCATCTCCACAGATATAGAGGCTGGAAAACTACAATTAACCCCCTGGAGGTAGTGACCCAAAGGCCTGAAAGGCAAACCCTTCAAGGTGCAAACTGGAAAATATAAATAACTGATACAAAAGCACGCCTTCGGAAGTGCACATGTATTTTTATGGTTTACGTTAATTTTATTCGCTTTAAGAAAGATATGCAAGCATTAGCGAAGCTAATGAGTCTTGGTCTTGCCTATGAGAGCTATTGGCAATGTTTTTTAGCCATGCAAGCAGGGTGGATGCTATGAAATGTGGTTAAAATTAATTTTAATAAGTTTTGTGACACAGCCAGGACCAATGGGCTTTTTTTTAAAGGTGTATTAGCATTTGATGCTTCATAGTCCTTTTTTAATTTTATTATTTTTAGGCATGCTACACAGCAGCTACTCTGCTATATTGCAGGGCTACACATCATTGGAGAGGTCGGCAATGCCCAGGCTGTACAGCATGAACAAAAGGCAATGACAGAGCCAATAGTTTCAACAGTGATACCTATTGAATTTGCAAATGCTTGTTAGGTCTTGGCAGAACACACCTGTAATTCTGAGCAAATCAGTTAATCTCCCTGTGGGTGGAAACGAAAAAAAATATGACATTTGGCAAAGACTCCTTTCACATCAAGAAAGCAATTGCGCCCATATCCATGTCTTAGTGAAAATACATTTGGAAGCAGATAATATCTGTTGTCAAAATAAAAGCAGATCACAACTGTTGTCAAAATAAACATCCATTTCAAAAGAGAAAATGGCTTCTTTAAAGTGTGCGTGGCATAGTAGAACATAGCTAGAAATGGCAAGAGGTTCAGAAAAGACGACACGGAAGAATAAAAAAATTCAAATACTACCTCAATCACAGCGCAATCGGTAGAAGGACAGCAATCAAGCTAAAGCAATCAGTACTTGGTCCATGCTGCAGCCAAAAGAATAGGAAGGAAGCTGGCTGATTAGAAGGAAACAATTAAGAGTGACAATCGGCAAACAAATGTTAAGCAATGGGGGCGGTGCAAGCCCCTTGTCGTATAAAATATCTCTCACAAGCAGGGCATGCGTTGTTGCAGGTGAGACCTAAAAAAACAGAACAAAAATCATCATCCAATGTTCGAAACAGACCCCTTCACAGTCAGAAGAAAAGAGGTACATGGCTCTTTGACCAAAACCAATCAAAAATATTGCAATCACCAGGGATCTTATAGAGTAAACTCAGTCTTGCTGAAGAACCTTCTGACAGGGTGGTGAGTAAAACAATGTCATACCATAAATATTCATTAAACAGAACTCAGAACATTATGCATTTTAGGCCTAAGTACAGCAAATAATCTTCAACTAGTTAAGTGCCCTACCGCTCTTCTCTTTTACTTCGCCCAAACCATTACTATTGCTCACTGTCTTCTACCAGACCAATACAGATTTTCTTAATGAACACAAGGATCTAACCACTAAAGTTTCAGAGAACATGAAAACTCTGCCTACCTCATTGGCCCTCCGTCTTGCTGGATTCCACAATGAGGAGTCTATCCTAAGGGACACAAGGTCCTTCTTGATAGGTTACAGTGAAAAGTGTTGCCCAAAGGTAGCCAAACTCAAGCCCAGAAAGTTTTGGATCCTCAACTCTCTGTTTCCTATATCCTTTTTCTGGCCGCCCCCCTGGTAACCATCTATCTCTTTCTTTTATTCTCACGCTCGACCAGCACTATTGTTGTTCCATTTTAATGGTCTTCAGAACTCCTGGTAGATAAACGTTGAACTCTCACTACTGATATGCAATGATCAGTTGCTTCTCGCAAAGATATCCGGCTACAGGAAATGTTGGACCTCTAAATGCAGGTTGCACCGTTAGTCTGTGGCAGCAATGCCCAGCATTCGAAGTTCACTGTTCATGGCCTCTATCTCCAATATGTCTATCTTATCTTCAAGGCTGACTACAGAGGACAAAGCACAGTCTTGAAATCTCAGGGAATTCTGGGAGTCCCCATCAAGTTGTTTGATAGTATCTTCCACGTTCACTACCTGATAGTGCTCAAATATGTCTATATTGTGGTTTCCTCAAACAGTGCTTTAGGGACAATAGTCTTCTCTCTATTCTCTTAGAAGATCCGTGTAAATCACACAGTGCTTCTATGCTTGAGGCATCTCCTGTGTGAGGGGAGTTCCTCCTACTTCTGCCAGCACTTTTCGCTTTCTGGTGGTGTTCCACAGAGCCAATTGCCTCTCACGAGCAGGGTTTCCGTAGCCTCCATAGACACTCATTTGTTATCCTTAGGTTCCATGGGTACTCTGGATCACCAATGGGAAGACCACGTCCCTCCTCTCATGCATGGAAGGCAAAATATCATTTGTCAGGGAGAAAGGTGTAACCAAAACACGAAGTCCTTGAGTATTCCCCTCTGTTTCCCCTTACTGCCACATCCTTCCCTGCGCCTTAATGCACTCCACATTCAGCATCGCAGGGTCCCCTCGGTTGCCGATTCCACCAGGGGCACTAGATTGCTCCCAGATGCTGTTGGATATTGCTGTCTCTTCTCGGCATAGGTTTAAAAGCTGACCACTGTCACCCTATTTGTCACTGGAGACTCATGTCTCATCTTATCCATGGGATGGCCAAGGGTTCAGGACCCACTGGAGCTCCATTCAGGGTATTTAAATTGAGCTGCACTTCTCCTCCCTTTCAGCAACTCACTCCTAATCTGCAGGCGCAGGTTGCTGTACAAAGGCCTTTCGGCACCTCGCCCCCGGTCTGCAGCGGCAGGTTGCTGTACGAAGGCCGGAGTCATGCTGGAGCTCATCGGGTTGCAGTCATCTTGGTCTGCAGCAAGCTCTGCCCCTATGTAAAAGGCACAGCTCTTTTGCTACAGGTGGTGTGCACCATTCAGTGATTGTATATTTCATTTTAAAGACTATTTTTCCAAATGCATTTTACTTTTTATGTTTTCCACATTTAGAGCTAGATTGGAGTCCTGAAGCGCAATATATTGTTGGTTTTTGGTCTTCATTTCCCATACATATATCTTGGAATCAACTGTATATACTGTTGTACAGATTTGGATCACTTGTCATGCTTCGTGCTTATAACATGTAGTAAAAATTTTGTCACTTTGTGATACAACAATTGTCTCTTCAGTTACAAGCCCCCGTTTGAGCGATGTTCTGTTACATGTTATGCTGAGTTGCCCTGTTAGCCTGCACAACACTGGATTAACACTATAGAGCCATGCAATTTTATATACCAATGAGAATTTACCACAAGTGACTAATACGAATGTATTGGCATATTGCATTTCAGGATTCATAGAGGTGCCACGTACCACTGAAGAGATAGGGGCACCACACATTCAGGTTCGCTGTCCCTCAAATGGGGTGGGCGCCTAGGACCAAAAACCTGGTTCCGCTACTCTTTAGCAGCGTAGTAGGCTGCGACTCTAGTTTGTGAGTGAAGCTGCCCTACATCAAGTGGGAGATCGGCTATAGTTCAGGGAGACTAGTTTTAGTAAGAAGTCAGCGTACAGGGTGGGCGATGATCTATGGCAGGGGTACGCTCCACACAAATAGCAAACTTGAGGTGATTGTAGCTTGTTAGAGGATTGTCTCCGAACTCAGTGTTTTGGGCATCCACTGGAATGAGGGGCCACAAGTTAGGGTTGTCTAAAATGTATATTTCATTTTCTTTGGAAACATAAGTTGTAGAATGATAGCGCAAATGGTTCTGGAAGCACAGAGACCTGTCGTAGCCAATGGTGAATTGGGATTATGGCTGTTTGTCCCTCCCAGGCCGGAGAAGTGCGGTTGTGGCCTCCCACAAATACCCATGGGTCAAAGCTCATCAACTGGTGCTGTAATGCTGTTCTTTAGAGGTTTCAGCATATTCTTGACCCACGTGTAATGGAGTTGTAATTCAGTTTAAGCATGGCTAGGTCTCATTTGAAGATTATTGTAGATCATAGGCAGTCTGCCTTCCTTTAGCCATCATCCATGTGGTTCTCAGTCAGTTAAAATGTCTTCTTATGCAACATATCAAGTCTGCTTCTTTGAGTGCAGGCCGTCCTGCAGCTCAGTCCCTAGTCTGGGCACAGCTAAGGAGCTCACCTGGGTCCCTATTACGGGCTGTGCGTACTGACCCTCTTTGTTTGCTGGTGCACATGGTGCAAACAGGCTCAGTGCACCCTATTACAATGAATGCGCTGCCCCCAGAGTGGCTGCAAAATTGTGCAGGCCTGAGGACAGCGCATTCAGTGAGAAAGGAAGTGACTGCTTCAAAGCCACTTTGTTTCTCTGATCGCCATGCAGGCAGGTGCAAGGGATGACTTCACCTACCTGCAGGTGGATGTCTGGGGGTACATTGGACTCCCTTTCAACTTAAGGGAGGGCTGCCCTCAGCGGGTGCACTGACAGTGCACCACCTTTTTGTGGAACACTGTCAGTGGGCTGCCGAAAGGCTTGTCTGCTCCCGCATCTATAATGCAGCATGGACACAGCGGTACAGTGATTCTCTCATTTGCGGGAAAACCCTCCCATGACAGTGCTGGCACTACATGTGCACCAGTACTATCAATATTACATAAGGTGCCGCGCAAGCATCAGGAGCGAATAGTCTGGTCTGGTTCCTGTTCAGATCTTTTTTTGATGCGGGTGCTGGCGAGGTTTTTTAGGTATCCAGGTTAATAGAAACTATTTATTTATTTATTTATTTAAGACACAGGAAGGGTGCAAAGGCCCACAATAAAAGGTGCCACCTGTAAAATTCATATTTTAAAGCAACCAGAGCTGGGCACTCTTTCTAGTTCTTTTTCACAGGTATTGGGGAAATGAGCAAAGCTCCAATTGGAAAGCAGATTGTGTATTAGAGGGACATAGTGCAGTTTCTGAGGATGCCTGTCCCTTATTGAGCAACAAATTTCAAAGCTTGCCAGGATGTAAATATTGATTATCCAACCTTTCCACATGTAATTCATGACTTTGCATAGGAAAGCTGTAGGCATGTTGTGACAGTCACCTGGCCAAATGAACAGGAAGGGAATTTCTATAATGTGCACAGCCTCTTTTCACAGGAAATTAACAACTTGGAGATGCTGTTGATATGTAGCCATGCTCCTAATCCTTGCCACCGTATGCAAATTTGCAACTTTGCTGATCAGCTTATTAGAGACCAGCTTGTTGTAACGTATTGTAATAAAAAAACTTCAAGAATGTTTGTGGTCATCAAAATACAATATTATTAGGTGTTTCTGGATGATGAAAGTATGGAAGCTTTTGGTCCAAAAGAGTTCTAGAGTTCAGGGGTCTGGGGCCCAAGATGTATATACCAAAATCCTTTGATCTCTTAGGCAGAGAGTGTCTGTGCCCAGCCAGAACCAGTTCTGCCTTCTCTGGTGTGACTTCCTGGCAGGAGGTGGAGACGGCATGGTCAGAGGCAGACCAGGCCCTTTGAGGTGCAAGGAAATCTCCTCCCCTTCCCCCGTTGCAGCCCAGGTCTATTCAGCCCTTTCCTGACCCTACCTAGACTATCTGGAGCCACTCCTGCTCCCCAGCCTTCAGTCATCCAAAACCCAGACAGGCAATCCACATTCCAGCAGAGGCACACGGGATGAATGAGCAAGAAAATACCTACTTTTTAAAAGGGGTATTTTCAAACACAGAATGTAAAAATCAGCTTCACGAAAAGATGCCAGTTATGTTTATAAGATTTTATAAACAAACTCCCTATTCTGTCCTATGGGGAACAGGTAACGAGTTTAATCTGACGGTCGTACATCAGTACAGATGATGTACGAACCTCAGATTTAACTCGTTTGCTCATTGGTTCCCCCTGTGTAGTTGTTTTGAAGTATTTTTCAGACTCTAAAAGTATGACAGGGTCAATTATACTTTAAGAACACTGACTGCCGCTGAGCTAATGCAGAGCACAACCAATAAATCAGTTCAGCTAATGTCCTGGGCCAGTATAGCATCCCTGCCTCCCAAAAAGAGTGTTCCAGCTTCTACCCCTTCCTCCAACCATCCTCTCAAAAAAAGAGAAGACATTCGATCACCTAAGAAGATTGCTAATGCAAATGGTCCCAGTGAGACTGATGGTGAAGAAACAGAAGGAAAAAAAAAAAAAAAAAGAAGCAAAAGAAAAAGAAACCCAAAGCCAATTCAGCTACCCCGGAAAGTCCTCAAGTTGAAAATGCTGTAGTACAAGAACTACCGAAGATTGAGGATGATGAAGAGTTTCCTGATTTGAGAGTTTCGACCACTGGCAGAGAAAGCAGGTTCAGAACAACAAGGCCTTTCTCCAGCAGTGGGATAACAGACCTACCTTCTGAGACCTGGGTAAAACCAGACATGGGGTGGCCTCCACAGAAACATTTTACAACTCAGTTGACAAATGCCAAACCCATTGGCACTTCATTGAAGACTCCTAGAGCAGAAAGTGCAACTGTAGCAGTAGAAAAAAAGAAAATACAGGTCGTCCTCCATATCTGTGGGTACTTTTCCCCGCAGTTCAATTATATGGTAGGTAGCAGACTCACCCTACCATAGTGTGTGGATAGTTTTAATTTGGTCCTGAAGAATTGCCATTGATCCCCCTGACTACCAGGCAAGAAACATGTTGACCAGAAAAGTAAAAGTAGAGCGTGATGCCTTGATTCATTATAGTCAGATAGCCGCCACTTCTTTTCTATTTTTAATCAGGTAGGGAGCCTACCAGAATAAATGTTTCTTATTGGACTTCCGCATCTGTTTTAGTTTTAGCACTCACCAGCACATCACATCCACACCTATTAGGCCCCTCACCCCCACGGCTCCATACGGCGAGGAACAAAAGATCTCCGTTAAAGAGTCCCTCATTGGGTGCCCGTCGGGTATTGCAGTGCCGACCCGACGAGGAGCAGGCCCAATGATGAAGCATGACACCTAGCGGGCTGCGTGTGTGAGGGCCCTAGTTCCAAAGGGATGATTTTTCCTCCCTTTTTCATAGGACGACAATTCACCACAGTGGATGTTTCACTAAGCTCTCTCACCTCTTTTTTAGACCCACAATAAGGAACTACGTACCCTCTCTTTGTATGACTGAGAATGAGGGCACAGAGAGCAGGGGCAGCACCATAGATAAAATATATATTGCCTTTTAAGATTAGGGAATAAGATTGTGTTCTAGGGATACCTACTGAGAATCAATCATATTATCATGTGACCTAGTGCAGTATATTTCCATTAGTAACATGCCTGTCCTATAGTACAAGTGTACCTGGACGACATGGCTGTTATGTAAATGCAATGAAAACGTACAAATATTACTTTCCGATATTACTTGTAATAACTTTTTTCTAGATCAATAGTTTAGTATTTCGGTGCAGTGTCTTGAACAGTGAAAAAAAACCTTTTTAGGTCTCGCCTACGCAGCGCCACATGCTGCTTAGAGAGACCTCTTGGCATCGCTCAGCACTTTTGCTAAAACTCGTGCATGTTTGCACTGCTCTCTATGGGCACTCGTGCACGTTTGGCGTTTCCCTTGCGGGAGTGAGCAGCGCCGCCATCTGTTAGCAATTATCGTGCCTTGCTGCTCGCTCCCTCAAGGGAAACGCCAGCAGCACGCATTTGTCATTTGGTGAACGTTTGCGTTCCATTTAATTATACAAGCATGGCTGCTTTTATCTTACCACTCGCAGGATGTGATTCTGAGTTTCTTCATATGTAATTATTCTGAACATTTCTCGTTGTGCTAAAACAGGCCGGCTCCGTGGAGGAGGGCGATGCTGCCATCTGAGCTCTACGAAATACAAAGGACGAACACTAGAGCTGCTGCGGCGAACCAGTTCCGAGCGACGAGTCCGAGCGGTGTTCTGTTTTCTCGGGGGTGGTAAATGCGCTTTGTGGATTTACTCACCGCGCTATCATCGCCGGGGGACTGAGCTCGGTTAGAGGATCATGTCCTGTATATAATTACCGGTCTCCAGCAGTGGGAGTGCCCAGCTGCAGTTCAGGACTATAACGGTTTAACAGCCTGCACGCGGCCTCGCTTGTTCCTCAGACAATGGTATGACCACGCGCACACAGCTATAACATTTCAAAAACTAAGGGAATGACGCGTTATTTATGAAGCCTGCCACACCGCGATAAAAGGTCGCTGCTCCAACACTTCATTAGTTTGTGAAAAAGTTACAGCCCTGGCAATATTGAATATTCAGTTGTATTGTCTGCCTTTGTTATTGATATCAGACGCGCCTTTGGTGCATGTGGTCCCCAAGCATGGGTCTGCCCATGGCTCCCTTTCCCGCGCTTCCCGTCATCTCCATGTTTGCCCACAGCTCATCCACCTTTTACCTAATCTTTTCTGCCTTACAATGTAGCCTAATAGACGTGTGTCCTTCTCAATACCACGCCTAGGCCCCGTCAGAGCTCCCCCCACATAAAATACCCCTATCCCATCATGCTTTTCCCAAAATTAGCCGTATCATTTCAACTGCAATCAGCCTCCCACCCCCTCGCACTTCAGCACGTAACCCCTTCGGAATCCTTTGCACTTCATCTTGCAGTCCCCCACCCCCTTTCTCCAGCTAGTCTTCCTTTAAAATGCTTTCTAAAATCAGCCATTGCCGTTCAGTGTTACATTTTCCCTCCTTAAAGCCGTGACCGCACGCCACCTCAAAAAGCAATCTGGAACTGTAGCATTCTCGCCTATAATGCCATTAATTCAGCATTTATTTGTTTCACAAACCTAATGTTTTCTTGGAATCTAAATAGTATGTTGCTGTTCCGCAAATGAATAGAACTCATTTTATTACACTAACACGATCGGTAGTGGTAATTGGTAGTAAGTAGCTTACTTACCCCAAGTTGTGGTCCTAGGGGTAGAGGGTGGGTACTTGGACTAAGGCACTATTGGTTCGGCGGTTAATGATAGGCTAAGAGGGAGGGAACGGCAGGAGATCATCAGATAGATACAGATTCCCCAACACCATTCGAATGGATGAATTTATAGAACAAATGTTTTACTGTTTTCTGTTTGTTTTCTTTTTGCAATTTTTATGTAGTGCCAACTCGACCTAAAGATATTGGAGCGCTTTACTTGAGCACCAGTTACGTTTCAAAAGGATACATTCATTTTGGGTAGGCAGGAAGAGATTAAGTGATTTGCCCAGAATCACAGGAAGTTTTTTTTTGGGGGCAGATTTATATAGCGCGAACACGACCCGAAGGTATTGGAGCTCTTTACATGAGCACCAGTTACGTTAGACAATGACAGATGTTGAGCCGATGCCGAGACTCGAACCGTGTTCCCCCAGTTCCCAAGTGGGCAGCTCTGGCCGTTACGCCTGTTCGGTGACAGATTTTCAGGGGGCGCACCGCTGCCAGCCACACACTAGGGGGCTGTATGTGTGTCCGGCACAGCAGCACTGTTCGACAAAGGGGCACACAACTAGAAAATAAAAGGCTCCAAGAGAGACACAATCTCGCGGTCATTACCCCCAGGTCCCTCCGTCCTCGTCCCATTCCTCACAAGTGGAGATTACTATCTCCGCGACAGATAAAAAGAACAGGAGCATGCTGGGATATCTAACCCACTCCCTCCCGCTGGGAGTACATAAGCGGTACCAGCCCAGCATGCAGCCTGTTCTTTTTTTCTGTCTTCCGACAGAATGGGACGTGTTGCTGACTTACCTGTGTGTTTCTTCGATGGATGTGTCGTCGGGCTGCTGGGCTGTCCTCGACGTCCTGTTCCGCGTCTCCTGGCCTGCCGGGCTTGCTGGGAGTCGCGTTGATTGGCGCCCGGCCCTTTGCGGCTGGGGCGCCGGATCTCTTCCAGGTTACTGAGCGCGTCTTCCTACGGCTTGGCCTGGCTGGAAGACGCGCTGATGTGGCTGTTATGGGGGTCCATGGGCTGCGCCGGGCGGTGCTCCTGGTCTCCCTGCCTGGCTTGTTGGTGTGCTGCTCGCCTTCTTTCGTCCCTGTTGCCCCTGCTGTTCCTGATGTTGGTGCAGGGGCGGACCTTGATGGGGGTCAGTGTCTGACCGGTTGCTGCAGCACTCTTCCTCGCCCGGCGCTGGTGTCTTGGAGGGCGCCTGGGCTGGATCTTGGGGGCAGGGCGCTTTTGGTGTGCTCTTCCTGCCCCTGTGGTGAGTACCACATAGCGGTTCCGCTTTTCTTCGCTACATGTTCCTCTGGCTCTGTGGTCTGTGCTTTGCCTGCTGGGTCTGGCTGTGCGCGGTGGGCTGCTTCGGCGGTCTTGGCTGGGGGAACTGCTTGGCTGCTTCGGTGGTATTCTCACCTTCCTTGCTGCTGGAGCTTTCTACTCTGGGACCTGGCATCCTCTGGTCTCTCCGTCTGCTGGTTGATTCCTGTTGGGGATTGTCCGTGCTGGCTTGTGGCGCTCCCTGTTCCTGCTTGCTGGGTTGGGGGCGTTACGTGGCTTTCTGCACTGTGTCTCTGCCTTGCTTCCCGGTGCTGCGGGGGGGGGGTTCCTCCTCCGGTTGTGGGTTCCCTGTCCTCCTTGTTTTCCGCTTGCTCGGCGCTTGTTGCTGGATGGCGTCTGGGCGGGGGGTTGGGGGACGGTCTCCGTTTGGTGGTGTTGGCCTGTCCCCCTGGTGGGTGCCGCATTTCTTTCTTCCCTGTGCTGCGCTCTTCTGCTGTACTGGCCTGCGGCCTTGGCTTCCTGTTTTCCGCTGCTGGGGGTGTGCCGGGGCTGGCGGGTGCTGTGGCCGTCCGCCCGTTCCCCTGTGCACGCTTCTGCTCTCCTGGGCTTTTTCGTTTTTGGGTGGGGTTCGGCCTGGTTCGTTCCTCTGGCCTGTGGGCTTCCGGCCTTCCTGCCCTGCGTGCTTCTGTTCCCCCTGGTTGGTGCCTGGTTGGATGTCCGCCTTGGTTGCCTGTTGCCCGGCTTCTTCTGCCTACTGCCTGTCCGCCCTGTTGGTTCCTGCCTGTTCTTGTGGATTCGGGCCTGGTGCGTGCCTATCTGGGTGCCTGCCTGCGGCTCCTGGTGCTGGGCGCTTCTTGCATCCTTCTGGGGGTGTTGGTGTGGCCCGTGCTCGGGGTGCCTTGTTTCTTTCTGCCCCCCTGTGCCTTTCCGGTGCTCTGGGCTTCGCTGTGTGGGGTTTCCTGGCCTGTGGCCTTTCCTCCCTGCTGGTGCCTGGTCATGTCTTGGTGTTGCGGCTGGGCGCGCCGGTGCCCTTGCGTTCGCTCCTCTCCTGCCCACCGGCGTGCCCTCCTGCCTGGGTTGGTGGGCTCCTTCCCCGGCGGGTTCCCTGTGGGTGAGGTTCGTGCTGGTTGTGGGTCAGGGAGGTGGGCCTGCGGCCCCCCGTTATTCCCCCGTCTGCGGCTCCTCTGCTCTTGCGCTTGGCCCCTGCTTGTGTTTGGCTGAGTTGCTTCTTGCGTCCTGCGTCGGGGTCCTTGGTGCTTCCGGACTCCCTGTTTCTTGGGTTCCCGGGGGGGGGGGGGCTGTTGTGCCCTCCCTCTGTCCCGGTAGGTCTTGGCCTTGGTTGGCTGTTGGCTCCGGGGCTGTCCTGGTGGGGCCCTGGTGGGCTTTCTGGCTGGTGTTGCTGCTTGCCTCTTGCCTCTTGCCTGGTGCTGTGTTGTGTTGCGCTGGGTTGGCTGGTGGGGTTTGGTTTCCTGTTGTGGTTTCCTTTTCCCCTCGTGTCTCTTCTTTGTGGCTTGGGGTCGTTTGCCTCTCGCTGCCGCTCCTTTTGCCTCCTGTGGTGGCTGGGTGTTGTGGGTCTTCCTTGGCTTCTGCCTGGGTGGGTCCTTGGTTTCTTAGGTGCGCTGCTTCTGTGCCCCTCCCTGTTTGTGGGTTCGGGCTGCCCTGTGCCCTTCTTTCCTGCTTGTGGGTGCCGCTCCCTGTGTCCTCCTCGCCGTGCTTCTCTTGGGCTTGGCCGGTGGATTTGTTGGTGGGGCTGCCGGTAGTGGTCTGGTGTCGGCCTCCCCTGGTGTGTGGGCCGAGTTGCTGCGTCCCCGCTCCCCTTTTTCGGCCTTGTGCTGGTGGTTGGCTTTGCCTGGGCCCTGGGGCTGTGGTTTTCCCCTTGTGGGCCTGTCCTTGGGCTTGTGCGTTTCCCGCTCCCGTGCGGCCTGCTTTCGGCCTGTGGTGTCTCTGGCCGTTGCTCTTGCTGGTTCTGCGTGGTTTGTTCTTCCCTTTTTGGGTATGTTCCCTCTCCCCCCGGGGGTTGTGCGCCTTTGGTTTCTCCGGGCTCCTCTCCTTTGGTTTGGGGGTGCCTGGGGTGTTCCGGGGTGCTGCTGGGGCCTCCGCTCTGCCTCTGTGGCGTTTGCTCCCTTACGGTCCTTGTTTTTGGCCTACCTTTGCGGGGTCCCTGCCTGGGTCCCTGCCTGGGTTCTTCCCTGGCCGCTCGTTCTCTGGTGCTTTTGGGCCTCTTTTTGGCCTCTTGCTGGCCGGTGGTTCTGGCCCTGTTGGTCTGGGTGCCGGGTTGGTCCTGTGTCCTTTCCTGTGCTGCTCCTTTGCGCCTGGCTGGTGAGCTGTGGCCTTTGTGTTGGTTGCCGGTTCTGGCTTGCCGGTCTCCCTCTCTGTTCCCCGGCTGCTTCTCCTCTCTTGGTGGCTTGGCTTGCTTTGGTGCCGATCCCTGGACCCCTTCTTGGTTGGGGTTTTTGGGGTTGGGTCGGTTGGCCCTTTGCCTCTCCTTTCGGGTTCTGATGCTCCGTTTTGGGGTCCTCTGGGCTGGCGGCTTGTGCGTTGTCCGGTTGGCTTCTAGGGTCCTCTGGGCTGCCTGCGTTGTTGGGCTGTTGGCCTCCTTGTTAGTCCTTCCTGTTTGGCCCTTCTTGGGGTTCGCCTTGGGTGGTTCCTTGGTGTCCTCCTGACTTGTGGGTCGGCTCTTGGTTGGTGGGGGTTCCTCCTTCCCAGTTCTGGGGTTTGTTTCCCTGGTTCTGTGTTCGGCCCTTGGTTGTTCTCTCCTGGCTGTTCGATGGCCGTGTGTGGAGTCTGCTTTGGGTGGCGCTTGTTGCTCTCCCTGGCCTTGCTTGGGTGGGTTCCTGGGTTCGTGTCCCTATGTCTCCTGCTTTTGGTTGCCTCGGTCCTGGCCTCTGGCTGGTTCCTGTGCCCGGGTTTTCTTCTCCCGGTGTGGCGGCCTTGGCTGCGGCCATCCGGTGTCTCTGCTGGGGTTGGCGTCTTATCTTTCCTGCCTTTTGGCCTGGGCCTTCTGTGGGTTTTCTGTGCCTCCGGTTCCTTTTTGCCGCGGTGTCGGCTGTTGGTCGGTGGGAGGGGGGGGGGGGGCCTTGTCTGGATGCCTTGGCCCCTTTCTTCCTGGTTGTTGCTCTGGGTCGGTGCCTGTTTTCTCGTCTGGTTCCTTCCTCTTCGGTCTTTGCGGCTCTGCGGGTGCCTTCCCCTGGTGTGTTGGGGTTGGTCCTGTGGTTGGTCGCGTTCGGTGTTTCTCTGAGTTTGGCGTGCCTTTTTGTTCTCCTCTTCCTTCCCCTCGCCTCTTGGTGTGGTATTTTGTGGGTTGGTCCGGCTGTGGGTCGCTTTCTTCCCTGTTCTGGGGGGTTCGCTCTCTGTCTTGCCCTGCTGTGTTCCTTCCTGGGCCTTTGGCCTGTCTCCCTGTGCAGCCTGCTCTCGTGTGCTCTTGAGCGTTGGGCCGGGATGTGCTGTTTTGTCCCTGTTGGGGCGGCTGCTTGGTGGTGCCTGGGGCTGTGGGCTTCTCCCTTGGTGGTTTTTCTCCTGGGTTGTTTGCCCTTCCTGGCTGGGTTGCTCCGTTGGGGCGCTTCAGCTTCTCCGGGGCTCCCTTTCCCTGGTGGTTCTGGGGGGTGGTTTCTCTTTCTGCCCCTCTGGGGGTTCCCTTGGGTCTTGCTTCTGGGTGCGGGGCCTCCTTGGGCTTGCCTGGGGGGTCTTGTGTTCGTTTGCGGTCCTTTCTTGCTCGTCCCCTGCTTGTTTTGGGGTCTCGGCTCTGTCGGCTTGGTTGGGGGCGTGGCTGGTTGTGTGCTCCTGCCTGCGTTTTCTTGTGGGCTCCCTTCTGCTTCTGTTGGGTGCCGTGTTTCTCGGTCTGGTGCCCCTGGCTTTGGTGGGGTTCCGGAAGGCCGGGTTCTCTGCTTTGATATTCTCCACTTGTGAGGAATGGGACGAGGACGGAGGGACCTGGGGGTAATGTCCTATTACTTACCGGTGATCTTCATTACTCCTGGTCCCGTAGTCCTCGTCCCATTCCTTACTTCCCTCCCTCCCTCCCTGACGGCCGGCCTTCCGGTTGTTGGCTTGGTATTTTCAGGCTGCATGCTGGGCTGGTACCGCTTATGTACTCCCAGCGGGAGGGAGTGGGTTAGGTATCCCAGCATGCTCCTGTTCTTTTTTTCTGTCGCGGAGATAGTAATCTCCACTTGTGAGGAATGGGACGAGGACTACGGGACCAGGAGTAATGAAGATTACCGGTAAGTAATAGGACATTTCAAACGTGCACAAACGATCCATCCATCCAGAGACCGCTTAAGCTTGATTAACCAGGATACACGTGACTGTCAAGTAGGTTGTGAGTGACAACTTCAAGCTGTCTTTTTAGTCAACCGTGGGCTGCGTTCGGGGACTTGTAATTTCACTTTTGTCCACCACAAGAATGAGCTAAAAATCCCACAAATCTTAGCGCTATTTGGCGGAAAACCGTGACTTTCAATCAATCAACTAACTTCAGTTTTATAGCTGCAACCTGTGGTTCTACTATAAAACTCTACAGTAATTGGTATGCAGTAGACTCCTCAGGGCCCGGTGTCACTGCACCTGCTGCTACAACCTAACTTGACTGTATGGCATTAGAAATGCGCGGTACACTCTGGTATGTTCTCTAAGATGAGGGCTAATCCCGAATTAAAGCCAATAAAAACATATACAACTTTGGGTAATTTACATAAAGTCAGTTTCTTTGTTTATGGTGCATTGGCTAGTTGGTCAAACAAGTCCCTTGTTTGAAGAAGCAAACAGTAGCCGTTAGGAGCAGGGCAAGGGGGTCGGACACAGAAGATTTGAATCCGGTTCACCTCAGATTTTCCACATTGACATCTCCGTAGTCCAAACCTTTGACTTTTGTTTTGCCACTTCGATACCTTCCATTGATCCACGAGCACGCGTTGCATTATATAGTGACGCGCACGTGCCAACCAACATTTTAAAAGGGGAAAGAGGGAGATTTTGAAAAAAATAAATCAAAATAAATCATAAATGACCCTAAATAAATAAATAAACCTGCCAAATCAAAGGGGTGGATTTCCCCCATTGACTTAAATGTAGACCGCCAGAATAAACCCATTTTGACTTTGAAAATCGGGATTCTCCCGCCTCAGTCAGGCTTGATTGCATGTATGTTGTGAAGGTATTTATACAGCTTTTCTGTGTGCTCTGCCATGCCTAAAGCACTTCAGACTGCACCCTTTATATCGCTTTAAACCTCTCTCGATATGGAGTAACTTCCGATTTGAGTCGGGGTCTTAGCGCCATTCACAGCGCTTGGTTGAAAGAGTGCTTGCTATTCCAATTTGGTCTATAAGAGACATGTTGGAGGTGCTGTTTAAATATTTGTCGCAGTGCATACGCACTAACTGTTACGTGCTGGGTATTGTGGGTCCTGTGATGTTGAAATGCTGACCTAATTTATCTTTTCAGTAAAAATACCCCGTGGTCGGCGAATAGTTGTGATTGGGGTAGCTGTCAGCGTACCTTATTTTGGCCAAAATTGGCTGTATGTACAACGAGGGTCAGATCACCTTAACGTGGGTTGTTGCAGTAGTTCCTTTCACCCAAAATATAATTGTGGCAGAAACAACACCACATACGTTTTGTCCTCGCACTAAGTGACATCACATTAAGTGATATCCCAATATTTGTTCCCAAAAAATGGGCATTGAGTAATTTTAGGTCTGGTGTTGGCCAAAACTTTTTATTTTATTAAAATTATGAATATATTATATTAATTTTTAGGGAATTTTGGCCCCTTGGTCTGTTGTGTTGTTCACATTTTTCTTACTCCCACTAAAGTGTACAGCAAGGGCTCATGGGTCTTGCCATTTTAGTCATTTACTCACTGTGAGTGGGGCCATTTTTACCCTATCACAAGGAACACTTCCGCACGCAAAGTTGTTCCTTTCATTGTCAGGGGCTACTGTGGCAATGCTTTTTAAGACTAAAAAAAAAAAAACAATTTCTCAGTTTCTCAAGCTCTGGCCACTCCCACAACAATGCTTTATAAAAGTCATGGCAAAAACAAAAAAGTATTGCAAACTCTAAAGGCAGAATGCCAATGCCCGAGCAATTGACTTTGCCAATACTTTTTTAACAGATTAATTTTTAACTTGTATTTAACCCATCAATAGTCTGTTTTGAATGCCCATTTGCTTTCTTGTACAAATTCAAAAAAATAAAACTCAAAATGAGGATCCACCTTGCCAAAAGCCTCTCTTGTCTTTAAAGAAGAGCCGCTATCGCTTTCGATGGTTCGCTTTTGCTGTCCTTTAATACCAGCGACCGGCTATATTGCTTTCAGTTGTTAAGTCGAGCCAACCATATAGCTCAGTTGTTATGATTGCAAAAGACTTATTGTGGGTTTACCAAGAATTTACAGGCCTGTAGCTTATCATTGGTTGGCTTTATTGTCACTCTTAATTGTTTGCTTCTTATTCAATGGCTTTCATCGCCCAGCTTGAGGGTCGTGTCCATTCCCTGGAGCATAACCTTTTTACTCTATATCTAATTTGCTGGCTTCTATCCTTCCACTGATCACTTTTAGAGAACTAAGCTTAAGCACTCCAAGAAAGTGCATGTGTTTTCCAGCTACCTCCCTCTTGTGCTTCTCCCACTGACAAATACCTGCCCCTGCACTCTGTGCTGCTATCTCCCTTTAGTTGCAAGCTCTCTTGTGTGCTTCTACCATGCCAAATGTACTCCCTCACTGGTACTCCATGTTGCTTTTATTGCCAGTTTGCTGTTCCCCTGGCTGCTTGGTTGCTGGCTCTCATGTTCTGCTTTTCCCCTACCCCTACCTGCTTCCTACTTCCTATTGTTTCCGAACCTACTCCTATGTTGCCCCTGACACCCACTATGTTTAAAAAAAAGATTAAATGTATTTATTTATTTGTGGAGGATCAGGCAGTCCATTGCTGCCGGCATCTCTATCTTAAACAAGCATTTGCATAGCCAATAGGTCTCGCCTTTGGGACCTTATAAGAGTTTTGCCATGTAACAGTTGATGTTGTTGCACCAAGGATATTGTGCTGCATAACTAAATACTTATGAGGTCCCAAAGGCGAGACCTATTGGCTATGCCAATGCTTGTTCTAGCTGGTGTCCGGTCTCCCCCGCCCTGTCTCATACTCACAAAGAACTATCTTTCATCTGCCTTTCCTGTTTGTTACCTTAAGGCTGGAAAATGGACGCGTTGACAAAATGCCTCGCCAAGGCCGTCAAAGGCACTTTGCTTGGACACTGATAACACCAACATATTTCATATGAATCACCTTTCCCTCCTTCCTTCCCCTTGGTGCAGTCATCTTGCTGGCCTGGAGTTTCCACCTCTGTCTGCCCTCAGCTGCCTTCGGTTTGCTGCACACCACGTCTAATGTCCTTGTGTCTTCTGTCCGCCTGACCACTATCTCATTCTCCTGAAATGCCTGGCACCCACCTCTCCTAGCATTGTTCCTTTGTTTCAGCAACACACATTTCCAGGAGGCAGCAGAAATGGCGTGCCAGAGGCCAGAAGGGCACATCCGCTCTCACCTGAACTTTGTTCTTGACTGTTGTTATTAATGGTGTGTTTTTTCTTCTTCTCAAGCTCTCTGCACCTTCCTTCCTCCCCCACAGGAAGACGTGTTTTATTTCTCTTACAGATTGCGCCCCTGCTCATCGCCTGTTCTTCGGACCCGACAGAGGGCCTCCTGTTACCTGTTGGCGTCCCATTGACCCGCCTCGTGATTTACTGCCGCGACGATCTTTTTATCTCTCCCAAGGCGGCCAGGCCTTGCATGCTGTCTCTGATGGCATTGTCCACAACTTGGATTCTCAAATATTCCTTTCCGCTTTCTTTACAGAGCCTACAATGCGCACACTTTTCACAATAGATTTTTCAGCATTGAAGTAGCATTTTGGATAGAGACGGGGAACATTTGGGGGGTGGGGGAAGCTCAGTGAGAAGAAGTGCAAATTCCAAATGTAAATCCTGTCTACTTCAGGGTGCATACACTATTTATTTGGTATGTATATTAAAAAACAAAACTAGCGCACAGAAGTTCAGTTTTAGGCACTTTCAATGTTATTACCAATCACAAAAAATACAGACACACAAACATCCACTGTACTTCTCGTGTGGCTGAAAACATATATAAGGACCCCCTTCAAATATGAATAAAAGGCAAAGGACCGGGGGAAAAGAAACAAGAGTTTATTTTATTTTTTTACAAGAAAAGGTTTCCTACCTACCTATATTACTTTCTCCAAGGACTCAATCTAACAGAACCAGACCACACTACACATCTGTAAAGGCAGGCTGCTTTGCCAAATAATATTTATTTATATATTATTTCTTTAGTTTATATTGTTTTTACTCTTTACACAAAATCTATTATTCTTTTTTAATACACTTCAAATGTATATGCATTTCTTCATAATATACATTGGATATATAATTCTTTGTGCGGAATTTTTAACATTTTATATATACATAAATACATTTTAAAAGCTTAAACTCCACAACACCACATTCCACTATCATCCCACTCACACTACAAAACATTCATCATATACCAATCTGGAGAGACAGAAAACATCAAACATCCTACAATACACCATTGGGGTCGCTATCATTCTCTCTTTTTGGTGTAATGGTGCCGGACAAAAGTGGGTATGTACATGTCCACCGCCTGGCAGCCGTTTTTAAGGGATTTGAGCCCAGAAAGAAGACATAGGCAGTGGCTATTGTGGATGCCCTTTTCAGTCAAAAACACACGATAGAAAACTAATTACCCCCTTAAAATCCCTTATTTATTAATTACTGTAGCATTTCCACAAAAATCATTCCTCCTGGCAGCTGGGTGAAGTGTGTGGGACCAGTGAAGTTCCAGCCCAGAGAAACCACATGCCCCGCATGCCTGCTCATGGACAAATAGAGAGGGGGGGCTTCTTAAAGGCACAGTGGAGTCTTTAAGAGACAAATCATAACACCATTGTAAACAATATAAGAAATGGATGAACAGCTCAAATGGATGACAGCGTGCCCAGATATTGTGCCACACGCAGTCCCTTTCATCGATAGATGCAATAATGGGATCTAATGCCCAGGTGCCGATGACACTGGTGCTGGCCCGTGATTAGCATTTGCACTCTACCTACACCTGTGTGTAAATGGGGGTAATATGTATGCAAAGAGTAATTTACATGTACGCAGATGCTCATGGGAGCTTTACCACCAGGTGCTACTTGGTGATGAATGTCTGTGCAGAGGGTGCAATCAGGACTCGTGCCCTAGTGGGTGTTAGTGTCAAACCGGCCCCACATTACATATGCATATGGGTTTTACTCTATTGAATGTCTCTAAATGGCTGATAGTGTTTCAGCTTGAGAAGTGGCCATGGCTGAGATCTCCAATGGAACTGGGATTATGTTCCTCCTGGAGAGCCATGGGCAGATTAGCCAAAGGGGAATAATTGGTGGCGATTCTTGGATTCGAGGACTTGGGGCTAGTAGGTCAGTGGTAGAGATGGTTGCGATGCAACCCCTGTCTCGGGTAAACAATACCTCATTCTCCACACAGTCAATTGCCTCATGTGGCATTCCAGAATTGTGGAACGAATCATATTCAATGACACATTCTGGAACTCCCCACTGAAAATGTTTAAAAGAAGGGCACACTTTCGGTGCTGGTTGGGTCTTCCCGAGTTACAGACTCCATTGTTCCATTTCAGACTATGAGCACGCATGGTCTTGTTTCATAGGCTATATCTTATGTCACTACACTACTTCACCCACCATCACCCCAGACACCTGTATTAAATATTGGAAGGACCATTCATTTGAGTCCCACAGTTTGAACCACCATCACTTCCACCCCCCTAATGTTAACATTTAAATACCTGTTACATCAACCTTATCAATTCAACATGTACAGTAACAGCAACTTCAACCCTAAAATTATCTTTTGTGTGCTTAATTTGTAAAAGAAATACATCCAGGAAAGCACGTTCTTAATTAGGAGGCCACGCCCTTTGTCACCAGTCAGTTGTCACCTCTCACCTCTCCCTCTGGCGCCGCCCACTGCATCTTAGCTCTGAGGGGGTGGGGGGGGCGAGGGGGGCAGCATCACACCCTCCTGCACATAGAGGATTAGGGAGATGCGAGGGGATTGTTGAAGAGTGTTTTGTGCTTTACTTTTTTGTCTTAAACCCCCAAGTCTTATGTCACCAGTTAAACACAACAGATGAAACGTTACATATAAACCCAAAATATTACAAAACATGGTGTGGTTGCACACCTTTCATTCTAACCATACCTAAACTCTACACACAAGAAATTAGGAGCACAATCCTAACACAACTAACGCACAAGCAAAAAAGCCAAACATTGTACTAACCTACCAATTACTAATATCGGGTTCCATGGTAGCATGCTGCTCGCTGTTAAAAGGGCTTCAATATCCCGTCAGGGGCCATAAGCGCAATGTAAATACAGAGACGTTTTAAGGCTTGGGCAAAGTGGCCTCTGGCCCAGGGTCCCAACCTTTAAGCCCTCCCCCCCAATAGAGCCAACTTTGTTCTGCAGAATCTTGCCCTGATGAATTAATTTTAAATACAATTTTACTGTAATCTATTTTTAATGAGGGTGGTGTGTGAGAGTCTATGACAGACAGTTTGCAGAGAAATGTTATGTTTATGTTTCATGCAACATCCATAAAAAAAGTTTCTTTTAGATCAAAACAGGACCTCACATATGAAGGGAGGGTGTCACAGAGATTATTTACAGTAATATCAGTGAGTTGAGGCTGTGTTACAATATTGAAAACACAACTATCCCTGAATATTAGATGTAAATGCATTTAGAATTTGGACGAGTGTGTCTGTGCACTGTGAGTGAATTGGCCATAGAGAGCATGAAAGCGCTGACATTGGTCCATAAATTCAAAGCAGTTTCGAACAGGGGCCTCTCAAAATACGTTTGGCTGAGGGCCCCCAAAATCCTTAAGATGTCACTGTATAAATACCGTTACAATTAAGCAAAACCAGACACTATCAAAGGAAACACTTCTCAGCGGCAGTGGCGTAGCAAGGTCAGGTGGTACCCGGTGCGGAAAATTTCTTGTCACCCCCTGCTTGACAAAATGGCAAAAATATGTTTAAAACACATTTTGTCACCCCCCTCAGTGATGACACCCGGGGCAGCCCGTACCCACCGCACCCGCCTTCCTACGCCACAGCGGTAGGTGTGAACTTGAGGACACTCGCCCAAATCAAATGTCATACAAAACGAGCAAAGTGCTGTGTTTTCTTGCTCTGCGGGATGTGTTTCCCTTCAAATCAATACATTTGATGGAAATAATCATAAGGAGTCTACCTGTTCAACGACCAACATAGGTATATTCATCACATTGTAAACTCGAGAGTGATGTAATAATGGAACTTGATCAGCTTTTCAAACTTTATTTCTGAACTAAATGCCACAGAGGCCCATAGGTTCAATATTGGCAAAATACTATTGCTTATCATATTCACAGAACTTCACACCACACCAGATATTGAAGCTGTTCTAGAAGTCCGTAAAACATCTCAAATGCGTCTTTTCATCATTTACTTGAAGATATTTGTATTGTCTTTCATTCCATACACTTGGGAAATTGAGCAGTCAATTTGTCTTGAAACCAGGAACCTAGTCCATTGTCCGGCTTCTCGCTAACCCTCGAGGTCACAGGGACAATTGAGCAACTAAGCACTAGTCAGGCACTAGCAAAAGTGAGAGTCCTGGGGCTGTATTATATAAGGTGCCCGGGGGCGAAACGGGCGTTTGCGCCCGCTTTGCGTGCCCCCCGGGGTGCTTTAGTATTATAGACGGCAACACAGATGCTTGTGCGTCCCCTTCTATAATACCAATAGCGCTGGTGCACTTAATGCGCCAGCGCTACCTACAGAGGGTGTTCCCTCATTTGCATAGGGGCGTGCCCTATGCAAATGCCGATCTGCATATTGCAGATCGGCATTGTTTGCGCCCGGCACACTGGGCATTGTTTGCGCCCGGTGTGCCGGGCGCAAACAATGCTGATCTGCAATACGGTCCCTGGTATTCCCTGGTGCGCTGGGTACTTAGTCTGAGATGTAAAGTGGACCTCCCAAGCCCTCGTGACTTTTTGGGTAGAAGTGGATGAGTTGATTAGCCCTAATGTAATGGTGTTAATCCCAAAGTGGGCGTTTGTTTCTGGAAAAGCAAAAACCTAATAACCCCCCCACACTTGTTGTTTTCTCCCAGGTTATGGGGATCATTATTGTTTTTTTTGTCCTTAAGCGCCAGGTTTAACAGACAGAGCAGTATTGTCTTTACAAACTGGAGATAAACAGACAACAGACAGAGCCGCGTTTTTGTGAGAAGTAAAAGATGTGATAGGGTGTTGGACTGTAATGACCGGGACCACAATGAAAATTAATTCTGGCCAACTATCATCTGACGATTTAAGAATAATCATTTATCAATGCAGCAACAGGTATTAAGATTATTCAGATGGGTGGGCTGATCACCTGATCTTTGAAACATCTGCCTACAGAAACACTCTTCAAGCCTTAATCCACTCCTCATAATGCAGATGACATGAATGAGCCATAAAAGATGCTTCTGTTATGAGAAATTCCAGGACAGGGTGGTAAGGCTTACCTATATGTTCCTAGGAAAGCACCCACCATTCACTGGTCTACTTAATTGTTTCCCAATATTAGAGAAGACCTAGAGAAAAGGATGCAGTAACTGAGGAGCTTGGTAGGAAGTTCTGATTCTATAGAGATTTATTGTAATAGGTTTAAACATCTTTTCGCATGTACTAACCCTATTTTGCAAGTCGGTAACCCTTTTACTGACTCGCAAAATAAGGTTTGTGATGCGCTATTAAGAAAGGGCGTACCAAGTACGTCCCTTCCTAATAGTAAACCGTAAAGGCATGTGCGATTGTTTTACGAAATGTGTTCGCAAAACAATCGCAGTTTACTGCCTACTTCAAATAAGCCACTAAGGTGGTAAGCCAGTCGCAAACGGGAAGGTGTCCCAAAGGAACTCCTTCCCCTATGTGGCCGGCAGCGAAAACATTTTTTTAAAAGCAGGCCGTGGGCCCTGGGACCACTGCCTGCTCTTAAAAAATGAAACAGAAACGTTTTCTTTTTTCTTTTTGAAATGCTTTCCATTTTTCTTTTTAAAAAACGGGATGCATTTAAAAAAAACTAAAACATTGCTTTATTTAAAATCAAACACAGACATGGTGGTCTGCTGTCCCCAGCAGGCCACTATCCATGTGTTATTGCCCATACCCAATGGGTCGCAAATTGTGACGTGCCTCAAGAATATTGATGAGGCAGGTCGTATGCAATCCCATTGGGAATCACTAATGTGTCTGAGACAATTCATTTGTGAGTTGTAAAAAATCACAATTTGTGAGTCACAAAAGCTAATGGTCGTACATCTAGCCCTATGCCCTTTTCTGAATCACATATAGAGAAATTAATTACAGTAGCAGTAATTGAATAAACCTGTAAAATAGGTCTCTACCAGTGCAGGGAAAGGAAGTACTTACCCTGCCGCTGGCGAGTCAGTGGATTCAAGCAACTCAGAAGGTATTGATAATGTATGAGAACCTATATTTGTCTTTTTTGACTCTTGTTTAAAACAGACATTCTCTCCCTGTTCTCATTTGCTGTTTGCACTTTATTTTTCTTTTTGTTTTTTTTTAAATCTAACTATTGAGGAGAACCCAGCCTGACCGAAGGGCACATTGTTACACAGTAAAGGTTCTCAGCTGCAGGAGAGATGTCCATTGCACCCTGTGTCACAATTTGGACTCATGGTGTTGGGTGGTTGCCTGGACGGAAGGCATGAAGGGGAGTAACCTTCCACCGTGTCATGGAAACCATGGTGCATGGCCCGTGCAATGAACAAATGAAGCAGGACACCGTAACGTGGGGAAAGAAAAAGAGATGGTGAGGGTCTGCAATGCAGGTTTTGAACCAAGTAAGCAGAGTACAGGAGATTTAGTAAGCGCAAGAGCGTGTAGAGTCTATAAAGGGAAAATGGAAGGAAGGGTCTTGTAGCCAAGAGGAAGGAAGGGAGAGAGATGAGGGTGGATAATGGCTCGAAGAGCCAAATCAAGTTAAGGCCAAGTCTAGGAATTTACACTGAAAGAAGGATGTCCAGAAGACAAGAGTGTCTGCTGGAGAAGTATTCAAGGCAGGAAGGGAAAGCACCAAACTCATAAGGGAATAGCAGAAGACAGGTTAAGAGCTGCTAGAGAGACATGGATGAACTTATCTAGTTCCATGTGCAGCAATAAAGAGGCAGTAACTGGGAGCTGTGCCTCATATGCATTTGCTTTGTCTATTTATTGATGCTTCAGGGGCATAACACCCCCCTATCATCTCCGCCTCATTCTCTCAGAACTCTGCTTCAGAAAATCCTTGAAAACCTGGATTTTTGGAGCTGCTGACTCACTCTGCCTTTCACTTATCTAAGTTATTCATATTTGCGGTAGCAGCATCCATTTGAGCATGTTTCTGCACAGTACCAAGATACTCCTAGGAGTGATAGTTGCGCTTTACTAATAATATATACAATACAATAATAAAAGGTATTACACAACGATTTGTGCAGGAGCCTCATGATGTCACACTAATTCATTATTTAATAATTACATTGTTAAAATGGACTAACACTCCAAATACAGCAGCATATGTTTGTAGAACATTGCCCAGCCTTATTTAACAACATAGGGCCCGATTTAGAGTTTCGCAGGCATGGTACTCTGCTCGCAGCGGTGAAGGACTACCCTGAGGGCCAATCTCTAGGTCCATCCACCCAATTTTGAGTCTAGAGGACTGCCAGATTTACTCCGTCAGCGTAATCCTTCCTCCGACAGCCCGAGGGAGTATAGGCTGTTGGAAGTAAGCCATCCATCTGTCCGCCATATTTAAAGTGGTTGGTTGGATGGCTTTCTTTTTTTACTATCTGTCTCCACCAGGAATATCCTGGTGGTGAGGGACAATCAAAATAAATAAAGGACCCCCCACACCACGGGGCTATTTTTCACTCTTCCAAAAATAAACTTCCACATTACTTTTTGAATGCTGCATAAACCATTTGCATATTTCCTCTTACTCTGAATGCTTTTGTGCCAAGCTACGGGAGGGTTAAGCACAAGTTAATTTAGTGATTATTTTTGGTTTATCCTGACAAGGATTGTGTTTATTGTTTGAGAGGAACTTCCACCCCTTCATCAATTAGTCCAATTTCTTACAACTATAATTTTTAAGTAACAAAAATTACTCCTTCTGGTGTAGGCCATAAACAAAAGAGTTGCTTTTATTTTTTGAAATTAGGAGGGTTTCTTTCATCTCCAATGTCCGATGTTTTCTTAGTCACTGTTCCCAAATATTTGCTCTTCTCCCTTTCTCTCCTCTCATTTCCACTGGATATTGTTGTTTTCTTGTATTTTCTTCCTGTTTATTTACATGCTTAGTGGCTTATTACGATGTCCGTCGGAGTTGCCTCTGATTGACACCGTCTCTGTCTCTGGACTGACCAACCTCCAGTCAGCGGTTCCCACCGTCTGATTACGATGTGACCGAACACTGTTCGGTCGCATACTCACTTTTCTCTATGGGAGCTTCTGTAAACCAGCCGTAACACAGGCTCCTATAGAGAAATGTGTGTGTGTAAAACCCTGCACCCTATGGTGCCTGCCACACAGTGCAGGGTTTTACAAGGGGGTACCCTAGGTACCCCCTCAACCACCAAACGTACGCCGCAGAGACAAGGGAGCCCTGCTAGGGGCCCCCAAAGTCGCTTTCCGACAGCCTTTCCATGTCGGAAAGGGCGGCATGGAAAGGCTGTGGGAAACTGACATTGTAATCCCGATGGCGGAAACGCCATCCACAGGGGATTACAGTGCGGTTCAGACTGGCAGGAAGACTCCGAGAGCTGGTCGGAACCGAGTCGGAATGACCGGCTGATTTACGTCCGACCGCCGACATTGTTATTGGGTGGTCGGAAAGCCTCCGACCGCGGTTGGAAAGCTTCTGACGAATGGTTGGAGGTTTTCCAACCAACATCTTAATCGACCCCTTAATCTTTTCCCAGTTACCTGCTTGCTCTTTATCCCATTTTCATTTCAGCACATGCAGGATAATAGAGACAGGAATACTAGAGAGTTATGGACAGTTATTCTTTAATGCTATTTAAAAGTAAATGGTGAGGGAGCCTTCTTACCTGCTTCTATAGAGGGACCGTTATTAACATGCCATGTCGTAATACCTTTCTGCCTACCTTGATACATTCATACTTTTTCTTCTTTATTTCCATCCTCTCCTCCCACCTTTCTGTTTTGTTCCTCATTTGCTTCCTTCTGTCCTCTCTCCCTTCACTTTCCTGCATTCTTTCTTTACACCCTCCCTCCCTCTTTTCATGCCTCCTCTTTCCATCTCATCTCTTTCAAATGATTATTTCAAAATTCCGGAAAGGGACTTGCAATGTGAAGGAGTGGCTGTAACTGTGAGATAAATTGTCGAAAGTTTAAGGTGAAGTTCTAACAAAAACCGTGCACGGCAATCCGTCGCCAAAACGTTTGGCCGCACCAGCAGCTATTTTCATCTGATGAGTGTGTGTGCAGTTATTTTAAATGCCACAATTAGAGCATCACAAGACGATACCTCTTATCACAACTGGTCCTAGCTGTCAACAGCAGTGATTACTGCCAGAAAGCAAAGCAGAGGTATGCATGCTGGATTCTTGAAGCTACAGGGGATGGGCGATGCCAAAACGTTGTCTATCACAAGCACTAAAATTATAGCTGAGCAGAATAGTCTTGATGTAATTCAGGCTCCTTCCATTTAAATTTCAGGTTTTCTCAATTGATAGAAAGACGTTCGGTTTAATATAACTTTATTACGAGAATAAAAAGAATATAGTGCAGGCTTATCTCTAGAATGACGGAGTTAGGGCAAAGGAAAGTCTTTTTAGGTCTAGGCTACCAGACAGTAACAATGATTAGCATTAGCAGCAAAGGTAAGGATCGGAGAACAAGTGAGCCCTTATATGGCATTGGCACCAAGTTTAGGGCGTTGACTAAATGGTGGAGAAATTGCATTAAAATAAATACTAACATCATAAATTACTTTGGAAGATCATCACCCAAGAACGACTTCTAATAGTAAAATAGTCGATAATTAATTCCAAGTTCCTATCGTCCTTTTCTCAGTAGATCAGATAGCAGTAGTAGCAGACCTTGACTGGTTGCAGGAGAAATGGAATAGGTCTTGAAGAATGAGAGTGGATAAATGAAGGACTTAGTCGCTGCCTAATAGCTCAGTGAAGTGTTCAAAGTGTGAAAGAGACCAACAGTGATCAAGAGAAGCAGGGATATAGAATAACATAAAGGCAGGACAGAAATAGTTGGAAGAGAGTAGTGTCTGAAGATAAAGATATAGAAGAGAGCAAGATGGAAGAGCAGCCTTTAGGTGCTACCAGAATTACAGCAAGCTGAGTTTGGCTCTGATGTCTGCTGGGAGAGAGTTCCACAGAAAAGTTGTAGCTCCAGAGAAAGAGTGATGCTAGGCATGCATTGTTCTGAAGTTTGGGCTTTCAAGCAGAAGGGCGTCTTTACTTCTGAGTCCTCCCAGGCCTCCTAATAATTGAGTAGGTTATGATGAACTGCCTTGTAGGTCAGGCAGCCCAATCTAAACTATATTCTTGCCTCAAAAGGCACCCAGTGTCTGTCATTTCTTGGAGGACGAAAGAAGTCTAGCAGTGGAGTGGTGATTTGCTATAAAAAGGCAGATGTTGCATTGCGGCACACCAGCTAGAACAGCATTGCCAGAGCCAATGGCTGCCTATTTTAGGAGACCTGGAGGTAGAAACCGTAGATTTTTTTCAGAGCCCTTAGGTAAAAGTTTGCCACTTTTGTTATTTTGTTAACTTGAAGTATGATTGAAAATTAATGTTCGAGAATGTTTCTGAGTGAGTGTACCACGGGTGAGATCGATGGTGTATTTTGCAATATTCAGTTGCATTAGCAGTTTGTTGTTGAAGCTTTCCTTGTACTTTGGGGAAACAAATATGAATTCAGTTTTTTGAGGATTTAATGTGAGGACATTTTCAGTCATCCATGATTGTATTATATGTTTAATAGCATATATCGGATGGTATAGATGTCCTATCAAGATGTGAAGTGTCAAAACGTGATGCATGTCATATCCGAATATATCTATTACTCACCCCAACAGTGGTTCCGACGGGTCTGACCAACATACTGAATGCTACATCTAACACTGGAATTGTATCTGAAAGCTGGACTAGGGGCACTGGGCCAAGCCTGTGCTTAAAAAGGCTAAACATGACACTAGTGGGGAGGCCAGCATTTGGCCAACCTCTTTACCACCTGTTAATTCAAAGATTAGCTAAGAATATGGTTCATTGGATTTCTAATTATTTAGAAGTCACAAACGTCTTGAATGCCTCGTCTTTGGGCTTTAATTTAGGGGTGGGGACTGAGGTCACTTTGTTCATCTTCAGTGACCTCAAATTAAGTATCTATGATAGCCACCCTATACATCTTATCCTTCTTGGTCTCTCTGCCACCTTATGGTGGATCACACTAGCTTTGTCCAATGAGACTGACTGCAGTTGGCCTTCATCTGATGGCCTTGACGTGGTTCTTGACCTTCCTCTGTGGGCAGAGCTAGATTTTGTCACTCCATCCAATGGAAGCAACTGTCAATCTCTTGCTGGGTTCCACAGGACTATTCTTTTACCTCCATTTTGTTTAATGTCAAAATGCAGCCGCTGGGAGCAATCATTAGCTCATTTGGTGTGGTGACTGCTCCGTAAACTGATACTACTTATCTTGCCATGTGCTCCATTTTCATCTGCTGAATAGAATATGTGTTCTCACTCATCTGCTATTCAGACCTGGATGAGTAGTATATTGCTGTAGCTAAATCCCAACAAAGCAGAGGTTCTGATCCTGGTCCATGACTTGGTGAAACCAGGCTTCTGGACCAGTGGAAAGGGTAACATTCCTTCCCCACTTCTTAAGGGGAAGACACATAGTTAGTATTCTCTGTTTGTCTTGAGGTGTAGTATGAGGGGAAACTGCTTCCAACCGGCTGGTCTTGTAAGCAATACAGAAGAGGATTTCATCACGCTTTGTGGGCATTCTATTCTATTCTATGCTGTTTGCATTTATAAAGCACATGCCCACCCAACAGGGCTTCCCAGCTCTAAGAAGAAAGAAAGGCAGACAAGATCTTAACACGCATGCTCAAAAAGCTAGGTCTTAAGAATCTTTCTAAAGCTAAGTTCATCAGGGGAGGAAGAAGGTTCCAAAGTTTAGCTTCCAAATAAGAGAAGGACCGGCCCCACTTCTGCTTGTACTAAATTTGGGTATCACTGCTAAAAGAGCAATTGATGATCTTAGGGGTCTTGATGGCATCTATGGTTTAATTGGATAAAGGGGCAAGATTTGGCTGTTGTTGTTGAAACCTCAATATACAAGATACAGTGCTTTAAATGGAACCCAATGAAGGTTGGCGTGTGAGTTTGAGATACAATGATGTTTCGGGAGCCTCAACAGCAGACGGTTTGCAGCATTTTGGACAATCTAAAGTCTTCTGCTCAAGGACTAAGAAATACCCAAATAAAGTACATTTTCATAGTGAAGCTGAGATGTTACTAAGGCCTGTACCACAGTTCTTTGGGTGGTATTTGGCAGAATTCCTAATAACTTTCCAATGGCTCTTAAAATACCAAAACATCCTGCCGCTGGTTTCCTGATCCGGGCTTCAAAAGACAACTTGTCATCAAGCCATATCCCTAGATCTTTAATGGTAGTTTTAGGATGTGGCTGAGATCCGAAACTATCTGGCCAACACTCAGGAGTCCAGCAGTTAGGGTTATTGCCTATAACCATAACCTCAGTTTTTCCACTGTCACGTTTTAGGCAGCATTTGGACATCCACTTGACTTCTGCCAAAAGGCATGCCACTTTAGAATGCTGTTGATGGGCCAGGGAGAGGACCAGTTTGGTATCATCAGCATAGCACATGAGGGAGAGTCCAAAAGTACTGAACTATGTCGGAGAGAGGGCAAAAATAGACATTGAACAGTGCAGGACACAAAGACAAGCCCTGAGGAGTTCCATATTCGAGGGACAAAGGATCAGAATAGAAAGCCATTTCCAGGCCCACTGTGTCACCCCAAGATTATGAAGTCTCTCCTGCAGAATTGCGTAGGAGACTGTGTTAAAAGTGGCACTAAGGGCCCAACAAGATTAAGGCTCTCATACAGCCTAGGTCCAGTGTATATTTAAGGACCTCAACCACAGCCAGATTCGTGGATTCAGTGCTATGACCAAGAAGGAAACCTGTCTGAGAAGGATGAAGCCGTTGACTCTGCTCTAGAAATTCAGGTAGCTGAATGTCAACATGCTTCTCCAGAATCCTCTATAAAAAGGGGAAGAGTGAGATAGGCCTGTAGTTTTCCAATTTTAAGAGGGCCAGAGTCAGCTTTTTAGTAGCGGTTTAACAACTGAATGCTTCCAGGTCTTATTTACAACTCAACTAAACAGGGCATCTTTCTCATGATAGTGTTTATTGTCTGTGGACTAATCGCGTGGATGTCAACCACAACCTGCACATCCTGCTAGAGCTGGTCTATTGTTCATGGTTTGTAACATATATTGTATGAGCGTTCTCTATAAGGAGACTGTGTACAACATCAACGAGTGGTGGGATTTCCTGACATGGAAAGGGTGTACATTCAGCTAGTAATGCCCTATAATGTACAGGTAACTTTGCTGCTTTATAAACCCAAACCTGCCCTGAGGCAGCGTCTAAAGCCTCAAACTCCACCCATGATAAAAATGTTTCAAAGGCATACTCTGCGTGTGCAACTATTACAAATTTAACTTCACCCTAATCATTGTGGACACCTCTATTCTAGAGATGTTGTGTAACTGCCTCTCTGTAATTTACTCCTCTCGCAATTGGAGAAGTAGCAATTTTAACTGAACAAATTCAGTAAAACATGAGATTCAGACTCAAAGAAAACCACAGATAGGGAATAACCTTTCAAGACTCAAGCTTGACTAGCCTACAGTAAATAGATGCTTCCTTTTTTCCTATAGGAGGTAACCATGATTACTATGGACTTCTCTGTGTACTTATAATGCTGGTCCTCTTGGGTGTTCACATTCAAAAATATTGGCCAAAGGTCCCAAAAAACAGAATGTCGATGTTGGGTGCCATATTGATTGCTCTAGGACTCTGGCCTTTGTCTACAAGATTTGGCTTTCCCACCCACGGGTGCCTGAATGAGTCCAGTGCAGCATGGCTTGAGCGGACGAGTCCAGCTTATTGTAGCCCCACCTTGAGTGCCATGTTGCATATCCTATGGCTCTGGCCTAGGTCTACAAGGTTTGTCTTTCCCACTCACAGGTGCATTGACTGAGTTCAGTGAGCCATCGCTTGAGTGGATAAATCCAGGTTATTGTTGCCCCACACAACCCCACTGAGCACACTTGCTGGTGTGGTGTCTGTGCATTCTGAATTACTAACAGTCCCGTAAAGGAGTCATGGTTACAGTGATAATTCGAACCCAATATTGTTCTTTATAATATCACATGCAAGTGCTGTACTAAGAAAATACACATTTATTAAAAAGATTTTATTTCAACAGTCTCATCCTGTTGCTTAGTACATCAGTAATAACCACGCAAAATATAATTAAAACATCACATATGCCTGTCACTTGCAGTGAGAATAGTATGAACAGTTCTAGCATGATTAGAATATTCCTAGCAGCCTAACACCCTAAAGACTACTTCTATTCACTTTACTATGAGAGCATAAGGTAACTAACTTGCTTCTAGGGTTCCTTGAGGCTCAGTGTACTGCGTACCTGTTCACACCGGAGCAGCTGTGATTATCAGACTTCAGCTGGGAGAGAGTGTCCCCCTGGAAGGAAAACACACATCAGCTGGCTTCAGCTCCTCTCCTCTCAGTATCAGCTCTAAGAGTAAGAATGGATTCTTCTGCAGTCTGACAGGACCTCTTGCAGTAACCTGGGGGAAAAGCCTCTCTCCTTTGGTGGTCAATTCATGGGTTTATATATTGTTGACCACTTACTTCTACGCTACATCATGGGGCTTTCCATTAGTTCGAGTCATAAACAGCATGATAAAAATGTCAACTTGTATTAAATGTTTCATCATCCACTGCCAGACATTGAAAAGTAGATATCATGTAGATATTATGGAACTTGCAGCAGATGTGTGTTGCCTTATGTGCTAACAAAGTCATGGTTTAGATGAATTGGCGCTTTTATGATTTGTGCAAAAGATAATGTAATGCTGCATTTGGGCCAAAGACAGACAGAAAAACCTAATTTGCTGACAGTGTAGTCTGGCTTTGGAAGTTTTTGACAGTACAGAATGGGAAATAACCACCCACACCAGAGGGGTCGAAGAAATCAGGAATTCCGCCCGGGAGAGCTCTAGCATGCTGACCTTAAGGCGGATGTGTGGATTATTTAGTGTGTTGTACATGCTTTGTTTGTTTACATTAAATAGTTACGTTTTCATAAATTCTTGAATTTGACTAGACAATCTAATTATTACTACTACTGCTTGTATGTTGAGTTATGAGCCTGTCTTGCCTGGCACTTGCCTTCCCCATAGAATCGTTTGACTTCTCGACTGGCGTTACCTCTGGGAGTCAAGTGTTTCATGGGATAATACTTGGCACAGTTACTCTGGACCCATAGTAGGCGGGGTCCTGGGATGTCAAAAAGAAAGGCATAAACCTCCTATGGTTGGGCCCAGTAGCTCCTGATTGCCCAATGGACCACTAAATGGAATTCTGACATCATCTAACACAAATATATTTTCCTAATTATCATTTACAAAAATCTCATCTATTGGGTGTGGCTTTTCTATTACTAATTTCAATGGAGAGATATTTTTGCAGTTAGTGACACAATATTTACGTGAGACAATTTTCTGACTACGATATCCTGCTATCACGTCTCCAATAACACCTCATTGCCACGGGTGGCAGTGTTGATGCATGGACAACAGATCATTTGTGTGTCACAAAAGACAACTACCCGATGAATCATGAATCCAAGGTCAAGAATTCCAAATGCAGAACCTGTATCGGACTCGTAATACCAATCAGCATAACCAGGATTCAGAGGTTCCATACCAGGGAATGGTGAACGTTGGGAACTTATGAACCAGGAACATACATGTCCTTTCTTTGGAGAACGCTCAGTCTAGCAGCGTTGACAGTGGATGAGGCGGACAGTTCTGGTCCCTGTTTGTCTCCAGGGTATAATGAAATGTTGTCCTACAAGTAGGAGGAGACAGCCTATGGAGCAAGCTCGACATAGCTGCAGCTTAACATTATGGAGGGTGGGGTTGTCTCTGTTTCAGCACCAGGACCTGATCAGTCTAGCAGCTTGCTTTGGAAGGACTTGTAGCAGTTCGCCTTCTTGAGAGTCTAAAATATCCATGTACTTGCTACATTTATCAGTCATCGGGAAGAGCAGATTAAGGTGTGGCCACTGTTTGAAGATTGCTGGAAAACGCACATTGGTCTTAGCTTTTGTCAGTGGATAGTTCATGCATTAATCAAGGAGGTTGTGTGTTTTGCCAGGAAAGCCAAGTTGTTTAGGTAAATCCTGAAGCTATTTATTGATTCTTTACACGGTTTATGCTTCTTACAGTGTAGGTGACAGTTGCTATGAATTTCTCTTGATTAGTGTAGCAGGGAAAGTCCATCATTTAGGGTGTTGGAGCTCGACTGAATTTCCAAACAATATTTTAAAAAATCCTTCTTCAGTGCGGCTGAAGCAGAGACCAGGTAAGTCCTGCTTCAGGTAAGGAAGAAAGGTCAAGGAAAAAAGCATGAAAAAACTCTTGCAAACAAGTGAGATGAGGACTAGACCTGAAACACAAGTGAACAGGCATGCAACAATGTACTTTTTAAGTTCTGACTGGGTAAAAGGATGGCTTGATGGGCGCCTGCTTCATGATGCACTGAGGACTCAGTTTCATTGCGTTCCAAACCATGCTACAGAGTGTGTGTAATAAAGACATTTGTAGAAGAGAAATTACAAAATGGCATTTACCAATCTGAAGAGTTTCATTTTAAAACACATTAAATTGGGCCCTTAGTGAATGATATCAAAACATTTTTTTATACCCAACTAGCTTTGAAAAAACTAATAGTTGTTCTAGAATCTTAATGTGTAAATACTGGAATTTTCAGGTTTTTCAGCAAGAATAAAATGCTTAGAATTTGGGCACTACTCGTTGTGTGCTTCCTAAGTTAAGTGAACGTGTTGCATAGTGGAGGGTGCCCCTATGGTGCTACGCTAACATTTATTTATTTATAGGATTTGTAGAGTGCAACTGTCACCTTACAGGTATCCTGGCACTACGAGCTTTCATCTCGACATATCGGCTATGAAAGGGGAACAAGACAGCCACAGATTACTTAGGGAAGATGTTATAATCTAGCAAGTGCTTAATGCATCCTCTCTGTTGTTGCCCTTTGCCTTGCTGCTCAGTCTATGTGATGTCATTAGAATGTTGAAGAGGGTTTGAGTGGAAGAAGGAGTCAGTTGGTGTGGAAGGGCTGAGCGGCATGGAGGCTGCTCCTGCTGGGGCATAATATGAGGCATAACTTGGATCTGATCTGAAGAATAAAGCAGTGATCTTGAGTTACATTCTGGACTACGTATCTTTCTTTCAACTGTAACACTGGTGACGATTTTAAAGAACCTGCGTGCTACTTCAATGGAGAATGGACTTTTAAAACTAAAGGAATTTCAAGTAAGTGAAATTACAACACGTGGATTTGAAGAAACCTGGCACCCCTAATGCCCCACCAGTGACCCTGTCATCGGTCGCCCACAACTCAAGTGTGCCAGCTTCTGTTTGACTGCCTGCTGCCTTGGAAGAGTGACTGCCAGCTTTTGCTGCGTTGTCCCTGCATTGGCCCAGATTGCAAATCTTTGATTGAACTCTACATGTGCAGTGAATTGGCAGCGTGTGTTGTGCACCCAGCCACGCATTAATATTGTGAACCTTGACTGCAGTGTTGCTTAACAGCGTCTGGGCTTATCTCGGGGACATTCAGTATTCGGGGGCATATGTCGAGCCCCGGTGTTAACGGTTCTTCTTTAGTTAAACTATCCCAATGTGTGGTGACCGGACCATCAGATTCAGTGATCGGGGGAAAAGCTCGGGCCTCGGAGTAATTGTGTCATGGTTATGCAATTAATGTGCCAACATATCTGTCTGGAAAGGCATTCCGGCCCCAACTGTTGTGATGAGTTGCCCTGTTGTTGGTGATTAGTTTCCGAGTGGGTGTGTGAGGAAAAAAGGGGAAATAAGACTGCCTTGATTGCTCTAACTTCGCTCCCACCGCATCATTTGAATTGCCTGTGGCAGTTACCTGTGGAGCGAGCTTGGGCGCCCGTGCAGGCCATCGTTCTGTTCTTGGAGCGACCACCATCGTGTGCCTGACTGTGACGTTAATGATGTCTCTGTCCAGAGCTGCTAAAAGACGCTCTGCTGTGAGGACATGCGATGAGCCATCTGGCACTCTTCACGTAGCGTGCTACCATTTTATGATTGGCAGGTCTACACTTCCTGCCTGTATTCTTCTCACATTGCCAACCATGACTGGAAACGGAATAGTGCGGTGACATCTGATTAATAACTGCTCCCCATGATGAAGTAGTGAGGTGAAGAAGTGAACTCTTATGAAAAACGAGCCACGTGGTCATTGTAAATTAGCGTTTTTTTTTCCGATACTGTTGGATGGTGTTCTCGGATGAGAAGTCACTTACCGGTCATTCGACTGTTTTGCTAACTTCTCGGATGTGACATCTATGTTTTTGCCATAATGAATAATACCATACTTATGTACACTTTTATTAAGTGTATTGCTTTGTTTGCTTCCCATTGCGCTGTACTCTGTTGTGTTGAACGTGTTTAATGTGAATACACTGATGAGTGAATGTTGTATATGGTGGTGTATCACTAGTTTTATCCCTAGTCCTGCCGCTGTTCTTGGTTGTGGGTTGACATAGGCTCGTCACCCTGTAAGCAATGTGTTCTGCAAGTGTATGCAGCGCAGTTGTGTGTGTGCGCAATTGTGTGCAGTAGGGGGAGTTCTGTAGTCTCCCTAGTCCTGGAAGCGTGTGCAGTAGAGGGTTTGTCCCTAGTCCTGCCGCTGTCCTTGGTTGTTGGTTGACAAAGGTTCGTCACCCTGTAAGCAATGTGTCCTGCAAGTGTATGCAGGGCAGTTGTGTGTGTTCAAGTGTGTGCAGTAGGGGGAGTTCTGTAGTGTCCCTAGTCCTGCAAGCATGTGCAGTAGAGGGGTTTGCCCTAGTCCTGCCGCTGTTTTGTAGTTTCCCTAGTCCTGCAAGCGTGTGTAGTTGAGGGTTTGTCCCTAGTTCTGCCGCTGTCCTTGGTTGTGGGTTGACATAGGTTCATCACCCTGTAGGCAATGTGTGTCTTTACCCCCTGTGGTTGTTATGAGAATATAAGTTTTCTCACAGTTTGGGAATATGAGAAGACTCCGAAGCTTCTCTGGATTTATCATTGTTTTTGGTTGAGGTTTACGTAGTACCCTGTGTTTTGGGGTTGTAAAATTACCCCTAGAGTGTTACGCCTTGGAGTTTAGGCGTGCAAAGTGAAGAATACACACTTTTGTGTTTCTCTTGTCTTTTCTAGCTGGGATGGGAATGTGGTGTTTGACGATGTTCTTGAAGATTGATGTTATTCTTGAAGCTTGATGTTATTCTTGAAGCTTGATGTTATTCTTGAAGCTCTTGACTTTTTGTATGTGTGTATGTCCACCTCTGCACATTTATTTATTGTTAGTCATATTGCATGCATATAATATGATCTCGCATGCTTGTATTTTTACAAGATGTTATTCTTGAAGCTCGTTGACTTTTCATATGTGTGTATGTCCACCGCCGCACATTTATTTATTGTCAGTCATATTGCATGTATATACTATGATCTCGCATGCTTGTATTTTTACAATTTTGATGAGGGGCGATGTGTTATAATCTAGCAAGTGATTAATGCATCCTCTCTATTGTTGCCCTTTGCCTTTCTGCTCAGTCTATGTGATGTCACCAGAATGTTGAAGAGGGTTTGAGTGGAAGAAGGAATCAGTTGGTGTGGAAGGGCTGAGCGGCAAGGAGGCTGCTCCTGGTGGGGCATAGTATGAGGCATAACATGGATCTGATCTGAAGAATAAAGCAGTGATCTTGAGTTACATTCTGGACTACGTATCTTTCTTTCAACTGTAACAGAAGAGTCACATCTGCAAAGTCTTCTTAAAATGTAGTAGATCAGTAGCTGCTGTAAGAGTGTCTGGTAACTTATTCCACAATTGGGCTATATTAGCTGAAAAGGCTTGACTGCCTTGTCTGGTCATGTGGCATCTTGATATGCATAGGAGGCTAGCTGAAGCTGAACGGGGAAATCTGCCTGGGGTATATCTCTTTAGGCTCTATTGTAAGGGCACGGGGCCGGAGCCCGGCAGGGCCTTAATACAATACACAAGGACTTAAAGGCTATCTTCTGTTTCAGAGGAAGCAAATCTGGTTCCTTCATTGTCACAGACACAGATGCCTTACAAGGTCTGTTTAATGCCAGTTTATCGGCTGAGGTTTGGACTCTATGCAGTCTATTAATCAGATAGTCTGGTGCTCCAAGTAGCAGTTCATTGCAATAATATAACCTACTCAGAATAACACTGTGCACTATAAGAGATTTAGCTTGGGCTGGCAGCAGTAGGAAGAGTTTCCTGAGACCTCGCAGGAGTGTGATGCAGGTCTGTGCTACTTTATTTATATGTTTCTCCAGGAAAAGATTAGCGTCAAAGGTGACCCCGAGATTACGGACTATGTCAGGAAGATGCAGCTCTTGTTCAGTTGGAAGTGGCCAAAAATTAGAGGGAAGTACCATGGGGACTTTATTTGCCAAGCAGCAGAGGAGCTCAGTTTTTTCCCTGTTGAATTTGAGGGAATTTGGTAGGTTAATTGCATTTTCCTTTTATTAAGACCTTTCACCTTTGAGTCAGACCCCGACCTAATTGTGAGATGGACAATTAACAGCTGATATCTCCACCTGCACACTTCATTTTTGGTGATCATGATGTAGGGTTATGTTATGTTACCATCATTGTAAAGCACAAAACTACTCACTTCTGAAGGAGTATCCTGGCGCTAGGCAGACTTAAGCAGAGAAAAGGCAACTTAACAAAATAGCCATGTTTTCAGTCTTTTTTTAAGTTTCCAAAGTCAGAACAAAAATGAATGTGGTGTGGAAGACTGTTCCGGCAGTAGAAGAACAGATAGGAAAAGGAGCGACCCCCGTGTCTTCAGGTTCGAATGCGGTGAGGTCTTAGAAAGGCTTCATCCATGAATCTTAGGTTACTAGTAAGACAGGCCAATTCTCACAGGAGATTTATGGGTAAGATATAGAAATTTGAACAGTGAACATTTCCTGACTGGAAGCCAGTGTAAATATTTCAGTGTAGGAGTAGAAGGGGTGAACTTTGCAAGAAGGGGCCCTTACATGCTAAATGTACTTGCTTAACATAGGGAAAATAACACTGAAGGGGGAAAAAGAACATAAGCAAGTATACAAAATACCAAAAAAATGTATCCAGACAATACAACAATTATTTTATACAGAACAATGTGCACTACTTATAAATATTAAACATGACAATATTGATTTATTTGGTAGAAAAACGTATTTTTTATTTCTTTTATCAAAGAATTGTTGTATCGTGCTAAATAATTTATATAGTTAAAACCATCAATACAAAAAAATACATTGTATTACAATTGTGTATCCATGAAAACCAGTTCATTTAACATTCATAGGTGTTCTGATAATTTGTTAAATTACACAGTAGAAACAAGTGGCGAAATCCAATATGATTGTAAGAAATGAGAAGGTTGGCGGTAGGTTGGAATACATTTTTTGTATTTTGGATACTTGCTTAAGTTCTTTGTCCCCCTTTAGGAGCAGAAGGGGTGCCAGTAGGAAATCTACAGATTAAGTGGGCCACAGTGCTGTGAACCACCTGAAGTCTGGAGAGAAGTGTCTCATTGGCAGCTGCCAGAAGAGCATTGTCATCATCCAGGTGACTGGTGAAAATAGCCTGGACCAGTGTTCTCCTAGGGGCTCAATGGGAGCCAAGAGGATACCTTTGTTAAGTGCCGTAATGTATAGAGACAAGGACCACAGATGCTGGTGACTTGACCTTTCATGGATGGAGTATTGTCCACCAGAATGCCCAGGTTCTTTACAACTCTCTTGGGACTCGGAGCAGGCCCTAACTCTGTAGGCCACCAGTTATCTGACCAAAGTGTCTGTGCTTTGACAAGCCAAAGAATTTCAGTCTTTCCTCTGTTCAAGTTAAGGTTTATCTAGGCGGCCACCTTACACATACAGTCTATGAATCTAACTTTAAATGACTCAGAGTCCTTTGCAAAAGAGATTATCAATTGGGTGTCATCGGTGTACGATATTATATCAAAGCCGCACGCACGTGCAATCTTAGCAAGCGGGGCTACATAGATGTTAAAAAGGGTTGGGTTTAAGGAAGATCCCTGCAGTACTCCTTTATCTAAGGTCATAGATTTTGAATTGAAAGGATGGAACGGCCAAAAAATCTTTAAGCCACTCTAGAATTTTCCAGCCAAAGCACATCTCATACAGTCTCTGGAGAAGAATAGAATGTGAGACCGTATCGAACGCCGTGCACAGGTCAAGTAAGACACGCATGGCTGTAATGCTTTTGTCCAACAGTAAACGGGTGGAGTCCAAAACTGCTAGTAGGACGGTCTCAGCACTATGAGAAGCCCTGAAACCTGATTGTGAGGTATCCAATATACCATTGTCCTCCAGATAATTGGAGAGTTGTTTATTGACGAGGCCTTCCAGAATTTTGCTAAGAAGAGGTAAAATGGAGATGGGCCTGTAAATCACAAGGTCAGTGGGATCTGCGTTAGGTATTTTTAAAAATAGGGATAGCCTGTTCAGATTTCCAAGCCTGTGGCAACTTTACTGTATCTAAAGATAGATTGAGTAGATCTGTGATACAAGGAGTAACGGAGGAAGATAGGGAAGAGGCTATATAGGCAGGAGAAGGGTTGCACAGAGAGCGGGATGATCTTGAGAAATGGCCTCAAAGTGAATCAACTGGGCAGGGGCTGAATGAGGTAGAGAAATCTGATTGCATGAGTCCGCAGAACTACCTATCGCTGTAGGAAAGCTTTTATAGATCATAGACATCTTGTCCTCAAAATCGTTTGCAAGTGCATCACAGAACTTTTAGAAGAAGGCATTGCAAACTTGCAGGCTGACGGTTTGGTAAATTTGTTAAGAAGTTTAAATAATTATTTTGAGGAGTTGCCTGCCAGATCTATCATTCTAATAATGTGGGATTTATGAGCTTCCCTAATCTTCCTATGATAGGTGCGCAGGGCATGCTTATAGACCCTTCTATTCGGGGAGGCCTTTGTTCTGCGCCATCTCCTTTCCAGCCTTTTGCTGATAAATTGATCAGTTCTTAACTCGGCTGAATACCATGGGGCCTGTGATTTGGAAGGTCTATTTTTAGCACCTTTAATAAGGGCCACTACATCAAGAGCTTTGATGAGGGAATTGCGATGCTGGAAACTGCGTCAGTGACCTTATCAGAGCTCTGTTTTTTCAGAGGACAAAAAAGTAGAGTGGAAATTTTGGGGATTCATTTGTCTCCAGGTCTGATCTTATTCCTCCCAACCTTTGTAAACTTGCTGACCATGACAGGCCCAGGAAGATCAAGACTAATAGCATAATGATCAGTGCAAACTAGGTTCAAACTGTACTGCTTGTAGCTCATAACTGCATACCCAGGTTCTGAGAGACACAGGGTAACCCCATTATATTTAATGGCAGTCCAAACTAAGGGCATCGCACTGTCAATTTCTGGGAGATGAGCATTAATAAAAAGAAGATCCAGGGTGTGGCCTGTAACATGAGTTAGTCAAACAACCCTCTGTTGTAGCCCTAGCATGTCCAAGTCAGAAAGGAGTTGGCTGACATCAGGGTCTGGTATACTTTCCTCGTGATAATTAAAGTCACCCAGTACCATGAAATTATCAGTTGCCAGTGAATGTGGTGACAGGTACTCAACTAGCTTGTGACTGAAATCTCTCTTGGGGCCTGGTGGATGATAAACCAAGCCCCTCTCCAAGTATCTCCTGAGGGAGGCTCTATCTTAAATTTACACATCTCAACCCAGTTGGCGAGAAGCGTATCAGTGAGAGAGACCTTTATGGTTTCAGAGAAGGTGATTGCTATACCCCCTTCAATTTTTTGTTCCCTATCCAACTTGATCACCTTATATTCGTCAGGAAAGGCAATAGGAATACTAGGTAAAGCCAGAGGATGAGGCCATGTGTTCGTAATGAAACAGATGTCTACGTTAAGGGAGGACAAAAGATCCCATAGTTAAAGTACGTGTTTGGAGATAGATCTAGTGTTGCAGTATAAACCTCTGATTGTTGTGGGGTGGGCCTCTGTAGGGTTAGCCGAAATAGGGTTTGCCAGTTCCTGACTATTTCCTAAACTCTTTTCACGCTCATAGCCAATGCACATTTGATTAAGAAATGAATGTTTATAATCTCACTGGACGGCTCCTTTTTAAGTCTGCCTTGGCAGTACATCTGCCAGCAGATGTACTGTGATCAACCTTAGAAAGAGTTTTAGGAGTACTACAGAGAGAAGCTTTGGCTCCATCCACAGGTTGGTAGCGAGAATTACATGTCCTGATTGGTCAGCAATTGTGTGCTTCCACAGCAAAAGTGCTCCCCCTCCAGGAAGCGTGATTATTTTGTTGGTTTATCTAGCTGTCTGAGCAAGCAGAAGTATGTGTGTGCTGTTAAAGTGTCTTAGATAACTAGATAATTTTCAGTGTTTGCTTTTCTCAAGCTGCAGCACAGCTGCGAGCAGAGAAGTCATGAGGCATGGATTGTAGTTTTAGCACCCTCCCCTTCCATCAATAACTTCAGACTTCATAATGACATTTTATGTTTAAGAGCAGTATGGGGTGCCCAAGGCTACACTAGCCTACATGGATTATTAGACCTTGCTTGACAGTTTAGCTGTTGCCTAACCTTATGTAAGAAAAAGGAGCTTTCAGAGTACTACTGAGACAGTGACATAGGCTCCACCCACATGTTGGTTCACCTAAGTACAGGATTTTATGTTGATGAATTGTTGTTCTTCCACTAAAAAGACTGCTTTTATTGCAGTTTTTGGCTTGTGTCATAACATATATTCGATACTGCAGGGCTGAGTTGGTAAAGGTGACAAACCAATAATTATAATTCTAGGCCTGATCTATTTATTACAAAATTTCATGGTAAAGGCAGTCGAACTGACATCCTTATTGTGAATACCATATGTTAAAGTCAATAGGCACTTAAGTGCGGATTTTATCATTCTATATTACAGCCTACAAATAGGTATTTTGTTCCATAAAATTTCAGTTTACTGTAGTAGGTCAGGGTTTTGCTGTTGGTTAGCATGTGTGACAAGTGGATATTGAAGGTTTGCTCCATGTGAATGTGCTAAAAACAATAGGCTTTTAAGGACGGATTGTTATTACACTGTATAAAGACTCTAGGTAGGTATTTTGTTACATGGAATCTTGCAGATTACTGTAGTAGGCAAGGGATTTGGCGTTGGTGACCCATTATAGCAAACCATGGGGATTTGCATTATGATAATCCTTATTTCGGCCCTATTAGTAGAGAGTTTATATTGTTTTGACAACTGTATTTTGTACATATTCATAATTTTATTATGATATACCTGATGGTTGCTTTGTGGGAAAGCTGAAGCTCAGTACAGGAGGCCTCAGTTGGTTATGTTGACGTGTAAGCAAATTCCACTGCTGATTATTCTGTACTTTAACAAGTACTAGAGCAGCACAAATGCAATATTTTTATCTGTTTATTATAATGAAAATGTTATAGTTGACCTAATGCATGTGAGTTGCAGAGTCAGACATTGTCTTCTATTCTTTTTCTCTGCCTGTGCTTTGAATGTGACCTTCATTATTATATTAATTGTGCAAAATCCAGTTAGCTCTATGGTCTTGTATGAACTGTAGCTTTTTCAAAATGTATTATTTTCAATTCATGTTGTTCCTGGAGAGGACTGATCTTTAACTTTATACAATCAAAGGCCACTTATTTTGGTTGAACAGAGGTGTTTATATTGTTTAATGTGCTTTTGTTTCCTGTTGTAGGGCATAATACAGGATTATTCAATAGATAAAGAGTAAAAGGCCAGGTTTGCGAACCTGTTTGCGCATGCAAAAACCAATAGAGGTATGTACCATACCAAAATATTTTGGAATTGCGAGTCGCAATTAGGAAGGGGCGTTCCCTTCCTAATAGCGAGCGCAACCCCATGTACAAATGTTTTGTGAACGCAATTGTGGTCGCAAAACTCTCGCAAATTACCACCCTCTTCAAGAGGGTGGTAATGGGGTCGCAAAAGGGAAGGGGTCCCCAGGGGAACCCTTCCCCTTTGCAAACGCAGGGGAAAATATTTTTTAAGGGCAGGCAGTGATCCCACTGAAATGAAAACTTTCATTTTTTTCTTTTTAAATGCATCCCGTTTTCCTGCATTTAAAAAAGAAACTGCTTTATTTAAAAGCAGTCCCAGACATGGTGGTCTGCTGAGCCCAGCAGGCCACCATACCTGGGAGGGCCTGCCATTTCCATTGGGGTTGCAAATCGCGAGAGGCTCATTATTATTCATGAGTCTCTCAATTTGCGACCCCATTGGGAATCGCTAACAGTGTGTTACACACTGTTGTACATCCAAAATAGCACCTCGCAAATTGCGAGTCGCAAAATACTCGCAATTTGCGAGGCGCTATTTTGGGCGTCGTACATCTGGCTCCATGTGATGTGTTTTCTTTTTTACTATTGGATTATGAAATGTAACTTTCTTCATCATGCCACAGTGTCTGTACGGCTTCTCTGTTGGAAAGTGTATAAAGACTCTCCAACTGGAAGAAGAGCCAAGATTTTCCCTTGCTTTGGTTGGAGGCAGGCTTCATGACAGACCTCTTATTATTATAGCTCTTAGAATATTTTCCACACTTCTCTCCTGCCTTTAACTGAGCAGTCTTTATGACAAATTGCTTATTATTTGCTTTGTGCTGGACTGTATTCAGTTCTGGCTATTGACAAGATTAGAGCTCAATTTCCACTGCCAATGATATATGCACAGATTTTGCATTTTGTATGTTTTGATTTGATTGGCTACCCATATACAGTTTAGCCTACTATAATGATTCTTGAATTATAAATAAACCTTCATGGTATGTACTTTGAATCCTTTCTCTATGTAGATTTTCTATGCATATTATCTGGGTAAAGTCTTGCAATTGTGTGTAGGGCTGTCGTCCTTAGAGACTCACACATAGCCCTGATCCATCAATTGGCCCTTTTGATGTAAAAAGTGCCGACTGTGACAAGCCAATGATAACAGCTAAAGGCCTTATTGGTTAATTCGGAAAACTATTTCAGATTCCATAGATCTGATCTGTTTATTATGAAAAGTTAAGATAAATGCAGGACACTTGACATATTGATTGTGAAAAGAATAATTTATGGGTTATATCTTTTTATTCACATTTTAGATAGAACAACATCAACCACCTACATCCATAGGCCGGTGGGGTAAGTTACTGTATAACAACGATTCTATAAAGAAAACAAAACAAAGGAATAAGAAAGGAAGAAAAGGAGGGAAGCCCAGCTGCCTAGGCAGAAGTCTCCAAAACTGACCCTTATTTAGAGGTATAACTTAATGCTCCCGGGGGAGTTTACTCTTCCCCATGGACTGCCTGTGTGAGGTGTAGCACCCGCAGGAACACCGGGCATGTCAATTCCATAAATTCGGTGGACAGGAATTTGATGTAGAGCCCCACGTTTTGTCAAAGTGCCATAGCGTTCCCTTGGCACCTGCGGTCAACCTTTCCATGCGCACAATATCCCACATTTTGTGCAGCCAATCTAAGTGGCTCGGGACTGCCCGTAGTGGCTCATCTAGCTAAAAGTGTCTGTTTAGGAGGGCCCAGTGCTAGTGCAATCGCTCTACCCTGGTTTGAGCGCAGAGGGAAGGTCAGGGCATTGGGAAGGCCCAAGAGGACATAGCTTGGGAATCTGGGAAGGTTGGTCTCATAAATATTATCTATATCCCCCAGGACCGTGGACCAAAGTTGCTGGATCTTTGGGCAATCCCATAATAGGTGTGTGAGGGTACCTTCCCTCCTATACTGTCTCCAGCACTGTGTGTCCCCAGCAGCTCGCCACTTTGCAGTCCTCACAGGGGTATAATACCAATAATGTGCGATTTTGATGAACATCTCCTTGCCCGCTGTACTGCACGAAGATGCCGGTGCCCTATGGATTATATCCTGCCACTCCTTAACCAAAAATTCCCACTCACATTCATTCTCCCACCTACGCTGCACTGGTGTTTTGGCAGGGTGTTGAGGTGCAATAAGGAAGGAATATATATCCGAGAGCAACTTCTTATCTGAATGGCGGGTAATGAACCATTTCTCAAATGTCGTTAAATGGCGACTAGCGTGTGGACGCATATGGGGTTGCGTGACCCAGTGTCTCAGCGGAATGTATTGCCAGTGAAAATCTCTTGAAAGGTCATAGTTGACGCACAACTTCTCAAACTCCATCACACCCTCCTCATCAAATAGGTTCCCTATCCGCTTGCAATTGGCTTCTTGCCACTTAATGTAAGCATCTCCGGTAGCTGCTGGTGGGAATTCCGGATGTCCTATAAAGGGGATCAGGAGGACCGGGGGGTGGATAGCAGTCTTTTCACTTGTACCCTGTCCCACGCTCCCATCGTTGCCCTAGTTACTGGCGAGATGTACATTCCCTAAGGCCGGAATTTCTTGGAGAGCCACAGCACCTTCCACACATGAATCCCAGTGACCACAGTGCTTCTCTGATGCTGGCCTTTACCATTCCATCATGTATTAGAGTTGGGCCGCCTGATATTATCTTTCTAAGTGTGGTATACCCAATCCTCCATCTTTCAGCTTCAGGTAGGTCTGATAGCGGGCCATTCACACTTTCTTTCCCCCCATATAAAATCGCACATTAGGTGTTGTAGTTGGGATAACACCTTGGCATGGGATTGTAGGGGGAGTGTTTGCATGACATATACAATTTGGGGAAGTAATGTCATTTTGATTGCTGCTAACCTACCCAGCCAGGACAATGTGTGTACCTTCCACTTCCAACAGCTCCGATCTAGTCATGGTGAGTAAGGCCACGTAGTTCTCTTTCGCTGTGCGCTCAGGGGTAGGGAAGATCCTCAGACCCAGATACGTCAACCCCCCAGGGGCCCACACAAACAAAAACTCCCCCACCAGCCACGATCGATCTACACTGGGGATCGTCAAGCTGAGGGCTTGTGTTTTTTGTAAGTTAACTTTGAACCCAGACACCTCGCCAAAATTTGTTAATTGTTGGACAAGTGGGGGTAGAGAGGTAAACAGGTTTGTCAGTATCAGCAGCACGTCATCGGCATACAGCGCAATTTTGTGCTCCCTGTCTCCCATGTGGAGTCCTGTGATGCCCTTGTGCTGGCGAATATCAGGGGCGGTGCCTCCATTAGGGCGCTGGGGCGTTGCCCCACAAGCCGCCCGCAGCTCCCTCGACGTCTCTGAACTTAAGTAAACTCTCAGTTTACTTAAGTTCAGAGACGCCGAGGGAGAATTGACAATCATGTCAGTCAGCATGACGTCGGACCGCCCACCCCCTTCCCCACCCCCTTCAGAGTCTGAAGGAGGTGGGCGGTCAAATGTCAAGTTGACTGACATGATTGTCAGACCAGGGGCAGCAGGCAGCACCACAAGTGCGCATGACTGGGGAAGGTCGGCAAATTTTTCCGCCGTGCCCAGTCATGCGCACTAGTGTCTGCACAGGCTGGCACATACCCATTAGGAGAGCGAGGGTTGAGCAAAGGCTCAAACCTCGGTCTCCTAATGGGCAGGCGGGCGAAGAGTAACCGTGCCCTAAGTCAATCATAGCACTGCTGGCAGCGCCAGGATTGGCTGAGAGGGGTTGCCACCCACATGCCAGCAGTGATGCGGCTGTTCCCTTCCTGTAGGCGCCAACAGACCCGAGGCGGTGCGGCCCTGCCCAGTGACACCCCCACCCCGCGTGACAACCCCCCGCCCGCGAGCCGCGACTGCATCAGGCTGTTGCTTCAGTGTAAAACGACCTGCTTTCAGCAGTAAAGTTAATTATTTCCAGGTGAAAGACTGGTAATTTTGCTTCTCTCCTGCGAGTTGTGCACGGAATTACGCCCACGAATATGCCGCTTGCATTTCATTCAATCAATGCTTCATATAACCTCCCATTGATTCATTTATTCATGGCAGACATCGGCGGGACATCAGTGTCTACGGGGTACTAAACACATTTGTAGTTCACATGAAATCTTTTACAGGGAAGTAGGGAACTGAACACCTGCCAATTGGTCTCACTGTTTTTAGCCGTGATCGCACAGGATTCTGAAGTGTATTCTTTCAAACTACATTCTTTACAGTGCCTGAACTCCCATGCGGAAGCTTCGAAGCAATGTCGTGGTCACGAGAATGGAGGGGACCGCAGAGAGGTACGAAGGGGAACAGAATTACCACTGGAAGCTGCAGATAAAACAAATGCTTGGCTACTACGAGATGCTAAGTGACTGTTAGAGCGAATTGTTTGATTTTATGCACCTGATAGGGAGCAGCATAAACCATAGTGATATCCAAATCTGTTCGCGCAGAAAGGTCCCTGGTAACAGAAATGTACGGATGGACCCTTCTAGCTGTGGGGACGGAGTCGGCTTAACACGGCAGGAATGCGTTTTATGTCCACCTGCAACAGATAAAAAACAAGGCTCGTCCTGCAGTCTAAAATATACGGTAAGCCTGTGGAACACTAGTGGATTCGCATAGGCAGAAATCAGGTGTCTAGGAAAGAAATTAAATCTGAATATTAAATGGATTAAACAAAAAAAAGGTGTTGTCCATTGAAAACAAGCCACTAAAAATCAATAAACAAAGTCGTTATGAGACTTCGGGGTGGGTTGATGATTTGTAAAGAAAAATGTCTGATGGGTCGAAAAACATAATAAAAGGGAAGCCAACTTCTACATGAGTACAGTCTGGGGAAGTGGGCGTGCGCTGAACTGTGATTTCGGTAACAATGTGTGAGTTGGCCTTCTGTTTTAGTGGTTGCCGTGCGGCGGTTACGCTGGAAAACATGAAAGACCCAGCTCTGAAGAGAAAAATACTGTCACCCTAAACATAAGTGATTAAACGTGATTTTCCCATGAGCCTCCTTACTCTGGGTGTGAGGGTGTTTGCGGGGGGTAGTGGAGGGGGGAAGCTGACGGATAACCACTCCCTTGTAGTGAGATCAGCAAATTAGCGAGGGGGGCGGGGGTTGTACGGATTTCTTTCGCCATAAAGGGAATCCCTGAGATGAAAGCCTAACCAGACACACAAAACACAAAGAGATCGCATACGGCAAACTTGTACTTCCCTGGCAATGAGTGGGTTAATTGGTTGTGCTTGTGGTATGTAAAGTAAAGAAAAAAGTGACTGAGAAAGATTTGTTTTTATTATTAGTCAAGCGTCTGGAAAAGTGGTCGTTAATGAAGACTTGCTGGGTTCTACGCTGCATTGTAATAACGCATAGGCCTACACGTCTGTGCACACACACACAGGCGCCTTTCTGCACTCGCCACTGTGCACTACGAGACCAGACTTACGAAGTGCAGACTTATTGCTGATGTCAAATCTTTACCGCTTTTTAAAAGGTCACCACAGCTTTTAAAACCCATTCTTACCCAGAACCCCCCAAAAAATGCTGTGTAGGTGTTAAATTGTACCTGCACTTGACACCGTGTCGGGCATGTGCATTTTGGCCAGCCGCTGGGTTGTGTCCTAGCTGATCTACGGTTCAAAATATTTATTTTACATAGTTGACAGCATAACTAGGCAGCTTCAAGGGTCCGGAGCAGAGATCTGGGAGAAAAGGAGAGATAGAAGGTAGGACGGGAGAAAAGGAGAGATGAAAAGATGGATGGGTGATGGAGAGAAAGATGGATGGACGGATGGCAAGAAAGGTGAATAGATGGAGACAAAAGATAGTGATGGTACTGGGAATGTATGACACTATATGTGGACAAGTTAACAAATAAAAGGAAGAGCTCAAACAGAGCTGAACGATTCACTGTCTTTGTTAGAACAGATTCACAATTGCTTTATTAACCTTCCTGCTATCTCAAATTTGCTTGAAAATGCACCATTTGCCCACTCTTTTTTCAAAATTTTCTAGGGGGGAGAACCCCCCATAGGTGATTCACGCGTGCTCGCTACGCTCGCACGCATCATTGCAGTGCGCCATTGTTTTACGCTTCACCACTTTCGAATGCCACCAGCCGCCACTGGCGAATATGCTCCGCAAACGGCTCCATGTACAACGCAAATAACAAAGGGGACATGGGGAGCCCTGCCTTGTCCCCCGTGAAACTCTGAAGGTGGGGGATGATACACCATTTACCTTGACCTTTGCCTCTGAAAGGGAATAGTTGCACAGGACCCAGCCCTAGAACCTTTCCCCAAGCCCAAACCTAGAGAGGACCGTCTGCAGATATGACCAATGAACCCTGTCAAAGGCCTTCTCTGCATCCACTGACAGGACCATAGTTGGAGTCTGTGTTCATTGTGCTTTCTCTTAGATATGGCAGAGCCTCTTGGTCCCATCGCTACAGCCTCTTTCCGGGATAAACCCAGACTGATCTGGGTCCACCAGACCCTGCATATGCAGAGCCAGCTGCGCCGCCAGCATGCCCGTGAATATCTTCAAATCTGCGTTCAGCATGTAGATAGGCCTGTATGACATGCATTTCTTGGGATCTTTACCAGGTTTTGTGAGGACAATAATGGAGACCATTTGCATAGTGGGAGAAAGGCTACCTGTCTCACTAAACGAATTGTAGAGGCAAGCAAGAAGGGGGAAGACCTCGGCCGCAAATATTTGATAAAATTCAGGAGTACAGCCATCACCTCTGGGGGCCTTGCCGGAGGGTAGTCCTCGTGTGGTCCGAGACACCTCATCTGAGGTGAAGTCAACATCCAGTCCAGACGCCTCCTGCGTTAACTGGGCCTCCGGCCATGTAGCTCACTGCCGCCTCTCTGTCTAATGGCTCTTCCTTATAGAAGCTGGAGTAAAATCTCTCTCTCAAATGGCCCATGATGCTGTCATCTGTTCACAGCCACTTCCCTCCTGGGCCCTCCATCTCCACAACCTGACGCTGTTCCACCTGTGCACGCAGTTTATGTGCCAAGAGTCTGACCGCCTTGTTCCCCGTCATAGTATGTCTGTTTTGTATGCACCAGGGCATATTCAGCTCGGTCCATATCCAGCGCCTTTAGTTGTTTCTGCGCCAGCGTCAGTTTGTGCCTGGTTTGGACCGCTCCCGTCCTTTGGTGTACTACCTCTAACTCTTTAAATTTGCCCTCCAGGGTCTCACATTTAGCCCTCCTGTCCCTGTTCAAGCTTGCCGAGATAGCCAGAAACTGCCCCCGGAGAACCGCTTTGAGTTGTCCCATAGTAGTGTAGGTGATGTCGAGCCATCATCATTTATTTCTAAGAAATCCTGAATGGCTTTCCGGATCTGATCTACGTTATGTTCATGTGTAAGTATCCTAGCATTCTGGCGCCACCGCCTCTGGGGGCCAAGGATCCCGGGTAACTGCACTGAGAGTGAAATGTGGGAGTGGTAAGACAGTGCTGCAGCTCCGATTGCCTCTGCAGCCGTCGCTTGGGATATGTGAGGGGAAACCAGGAAAAAATCTGGTCTTGCATAGGTCTGGTGTGCTGCCCAAATGAAAGTGAACTCGCTTGCCCCTGGGTTACGCAGGCACCACACATCCACCAAACCCACATCTGCCAGCCAGCTCCTCGTTGCTTCTGAGAGCACCCCTGTTCTTCCTGTCCTCGATACTGATCTATCCTTCTGGGGGCCCTGCACAATGTTGAAGTCCCCCCTATTATTAAATCTTCATCTGGGGAAGTCAGAACCTCCCAAGGGCCTGCCTAACAAAGGGTTACTGCGTATCATTAGGAGCGTAACTGGAAGCCACGGTGTAGGTGCGGCCCCTGAGTTCTATCCGCAGGGACAGCAGTCTTCCTGGTATTTCTGCCTGTATCGCTAGGGCCATCCTCAAGAAATGTGAGGCAAATAAGATGGCCACTCCCGCCCGTTTTCCCTGTGTGGAAGAAGTGTTGCCTGTCAAACCATCTTGATCTAAAGCATCTCCAGTCTGCGTGAGCAAAATGTGTTTCTTGTAGGAGACAAACATCACATTTTGACTCTTTGAGGAAGTTGAGTAGGGCTATCCGCTTCATGGGGGCATAGAGGCCTCTAACGTTGAGGCTCAATATCTTAAAAGGATGACCTTGCATAATTGTGATTAGGACTAATAAGCGGAAGCGGGACAGAGCATAAATACAGCCAAATAGGGCGTCCTCATGGTAGCTTGTACAGTCAAACAAATGGGGGGAACCCCCTCCTCGGGGCACGCTGCACACTCCTGTCCCCAATGGACTTACTGGCCAGCGAGGAAGGGAATTCCCACCCGACCACCCCAGGGTTACCATCTCAGGAGTACTGACTGATTGTCTTGCCCCAACCTCCCTTCCCTATATCCGACCCCACAGGAACCACATGCATCAGGGGGGCCGGGGACCCTGCCCCCGGGTGGTCGACATCCTGGAACGCATTATTCCCTGATGGGCCCTCCCTGCCTCCCAGTACCCCAAATCCCATGGGCAACTCCACCACTTCCCCCCTAGAGAAAGCAAAGAGGGAAAAAACACAGCATATAGAAAAGAACAAAAATGAAAGAACCAATCAACAAACTGAGGTCCCACACTCAGGAAAGGATATCGCCAATCAAGGTGGGTCCATGAGCCTGGCGACTGGCCATCACCCTGTTTCAGGCACTTCCCAAGGGGGCGAGAGGTCTCAGCTGGGTGAGGTCATTACCTCCGGAAGACTCTAGGCTCTTGTCCAGATCAGCTACATGCGGGTCAAGCAAGCTTATCCCCCGGACTAAGACTCTCCGGTCTCAGTCTCTCCTTCATGTTTCTGTAGTTGCTGCAGTAGTGCCTCCCTTTCATATGAGCTTTTCGACTCCGTTGGTTTCATCACTAGTTCTCTCCCTTTTCGTTGCCGGCTGCTTGATCTGCTCCCAGAGCGTTCCTTCTGCGACTTTTGTGAGTTCTCCAGATCCGCATCTTGGGCCACCTCAGGGCCCAGAATTGATTTTGCCTCCTCTAGTGGTCATATTGTATGTGTTTCTAGTTGCCAAACGAAGGACAGCCTAAAGGGGTGGCCCCATCTATAACGGATTCCCTTTTTCCTCAGGAAGGCAGTGGCTGGCCGCAGCAGTTTGCGCCGTTGGAGGGTGGCCGCTGATAAGTCCTGAGAGATGCCCACCTGCAACGCCTCAAAGGTGATCACTGCGGTGTTACGAGTTACCGTAATGATCTTCTCCTTTTGGGCGTAGGAGTGTAGACATGTGAGGATATCCTGTGGTTGCCCTGCCCCAGACGCAGGGCACCCTGCCCAGTGGGTGCGATCCAAGAGGATATCTTTGTCCCTCAATTCAGGTGTTACATGCTTGAAGAGCCGATCCACAAACTCCTCCAGGCTCCCGACGACTGCCCGGAGTGGAACCCACTTGATTCGGATGTTAGGGCGTCTGGACTGTTGTCAGAATCTTCAAGGCAGTTGCACAGCGCCTCGTTCTTGTCCCTCAACTCTAGAAGCTCTCGGAATGCTCCTGGACTTCTTCTTCCCTGGTGCCGCCATTGCCTTCGAGGGCATCCATCCTATCCCCCAGTTCTGTTAAGTCAGACTCAGTGGCGGCTGGTGACATTTGAAAGTGGTGAGTCGTAAATGTTGGGTATAAGTGTTATTTCGTGTTTGGGCAGAAAACTTTCAAGAAACCAATGGCAAATGATACATTTGAAAGCCAAATTTGAGACAAGTAATTGTGAAAGTGCAGTGATGAAATATTTAAACACATCAAAACCTGCCCCATGTCTTACTGCCTTAAATATATTAAACAGTTACTCTAGTGAGCCATTTGATGATTTGACACAAGTACTGTGGAAATGAAACTATAAATATGTTGCACATAAGCAATCTGAAGATTCGGCAGGTATCTCTTCACGATAAAGTGCATTTTGACACCACTGCAGGGCTGGATACAGTTCTCTACCAAGAGACACATGCAGTGTGTAGGAAGAAGGTGGTGTCGCACCCACACCCTACCACCTAACAGACTTTTGCAATGAAACCTCCTTTCAGATGCCCCGTAAACGGACAGGTGCTTTCGGCTATAGCACAAACACAACATGGTAACTACAGCGGCAGAAGCATTAATTCTGGGTCTTGCTCCCCAGCCAGGGGTCACCCACACCTGCACCGCCGATGTTTGCTTAAATCACAACTATGTAAGCGGACAGTAAACACAGAGCTCTGAATACTGCGCAAGTCATACTTGAATATTGTGATACGCAATGCCCTCAGCTCGAAAGCAGCATTCACTGAACGCTTTGTTATATAAATTGCATAACACGCTTCCACTATTTGGGTTGCAGCCCAGCTACAACATTGTTCAACATATAGAAAGTCCGTGGCATCTGACACCCACAGGCACATGTGTGAACATTACGAATCCAGACAGACATACACAGTTTCTGGCACTAACCTGAAAATCTGACCTCAGTATGAAGAATTGAACTGAACATGATTTTTTAAGAATGCGCATCACAATAAATACTACTTCAAAGTAAAATAGTATAAAATATGCGCATCCATTGTCCGAGTACATTTGACATACTTATGTACAATGTCCGCAATCTGAACTTTTTGCCTATGCGCACTATTGTGTGAATTTAATGAACATCAAATGTACATATTCACACGTGTTCGAAGACGGAGTCCAGTGTTCAACACAGACTGAATAAATATGCACACCTTTCCATACTGGTGCATTTGCATCCTTAACCAAATTAAATAAACGCTGACAGAATATACATCTATACTAACCGTACACACACGTTGTAACGTTATATTGCTTCTTCCGAATGGTTTTAAGGAAAAAAACACATTACACTTGGCAAGATGCATCTAGGCAGAAATATCATCATGTCAGAAACACGCTACACCTCTGTATGTTAGGCAGTGTGTCATAGAAGCAATTTACACATAACCCGGCCATTATAAAAACACACCGCGCAGGTGATGATATGTCCGGTTTTATGATTTCTTTTTATATGTAGTTGGAATCACTTAGAGTGAAGCTTTCTGCAGCCTTCAGCCTTGTGCGTGTTAAATCACTGTACGAAACTGCACTTGCACTGCGCCCAGTAGCGGCTGGCATGACGGGCGGGTGGGCGGGTGGAAATGGGGTTGTCGCGGGGGAGGTACGGGAAGGGGGAGGGGTTTGTTTAATTTAAAAAATATATCAAATAAAACTTAACTTACCGTCCTGTGCCGCTGCCACCTCAGCTTCTCTATGTAGGCTATGGAACAAGCATTGGCATAGCCAATATGTCTCTCTTTTGGGATCTTATAAGTGTTTAGCCATGCAACACTTAATGTTGTTTAATGAAGGATATTGTGCTGGATAACTAAACACTTACAATGTCCCAAAAGCGAGACCTATTGGCTATGCATTGGGACGCCTTTTAACTGTTTAGGTAGAGCTATTGACTTTGCCAATGTTTCTAAGCTGTGCTGTAAAGAAGTGGAGCTGCTGTGCAGCATGCTAAGAAGTTGTAATTAAAAAGTGTAAGAAGCACTGAGTGATGTTGTGCTGGCATTGAGTGATGCTGTGGTGGCCCTGAGTGATGCTGTGGTGGTGCTGACTGATGCTGTGGTGTGGAAATGTAAAATCTGAATCTCTCGTTTTTTGATTAAGCTATGCTTCATCCATTCTCACCCCTGCCCTACTTTCAGTCAGGAACATGGATTTGGTCAGAATGGCTTTGAGGTATTGTTTCTGCTTGGGGCTGGAAATTATTAATGGGAATAGTGATTATAGGAGCCATCTTTCTCACTTGCTGTTGCTGCATTCAGCGTCTCCCTGTGATATGTATATGGCTACCTGTAACAGTATCAAGCCTTCCCCAATTAATGTTCATGAATTAAGTAGAGAAATGATGATGCATACTGAAATTTATGAATTGATGAATATTAAATGTACAAGATTAATATATGTACTTTTAAAATGGGTTCAGCATAGCTGAAAAGGAAGGGCTATGGAAATGTAAAATCTGAATCTCTCATTTTTTGATTAAGCTATGCTTCATCCATTCTCACCCCTGCCCTACTTTCAGTCTGGTTCTCTTCTCGACACCGCATCTGTATAAACATTAGGTAAAGAATTGCAGGTTGGGACATTGTAGGCTGTGTAAACATGCAGAGTCAGCTTGCTCGAAGGTTTTCAGGCAATATTTAATCCTTAAGTAAAGTCTACTCAGAATAGCACATTTTGTTGCTCAGCCTTAAAACGTAGAAATTGCACAAGACACCGAGGCTGTCAGATTCTTGCCTTGACTCATTTGTGTGTTCTTTCCAAAGTTCTATTTACCTCTGGGCGTTCCTTGTTTGTGATCTTCCCTATAAAAACCCATGTAGCCATTGTTCAAGTGTGCTCCTTCCTTGAGTAAATCCATGGTGCTCGTTGGATGGAGACCCATTCTGAATGTTTAATACATTACCTATGGTTTGTACTTCGTTCCACTGTTGATTCCTCCTTACTTGATAAGGAGACGTGGCAAGAGTGGTGACCCTGCACCAAGCAGATTAAAATTAATCTGTTCCACAGTGGTGATGCTGATTGATGCTGTGGCGCTACAGAGTGATGCTGTGGTAGTGCATAGTGATGCTGTGGTGGTACTGAGTGATGCTGTGGTGTTTCTGAGTGATGCTGTGGTGTTCCTGAGTGATGCTATGGTGAAGGTGAGTGATGCTGTGATGGCCCTGAGTGATGCTGTGGTGGTGCTGAGTGATGATGTGGTGCTGCTGACTGATGCTGTGGTGGCCCTGAGTGATGCTGTGGTGGTGCTGACTGTTGCTGTGGTGGTGCTGACTGTTGCTGTGGTGATGCTGATTGACGCTGTGGTGCTGCATAGTGATGCTGTGGTGGCCCTGAGTGATGCTGTGGTGGTGCTGAGTGATGATGTGGTGGTGCTGACTGATGCTGAGCGATATTGTGCTGGCCCTGAGTGATGCTGTGGTTGTGCTGAGTGATGCTGTGGTGATGCTGACTGATGCTGTGGTAGCGCTGAGTGATATGGTTGTGTCCCTGAGTGATGCTGTAGTGGTGCTGAGTGATCTTGTGGTGGTGTTGAGTAATGCAGTGTTGGCCCTGCTGAACTGTGTACTGCTGCACCCGTGAGATAGCGCTTAATGCCACAGCTCTATCCATTCCAAAATGTAGTACATTGACAGCTTTAGCACTACCAAATGTAATGAATCCATTTATTCTCCTCTCTGGGATGAAGGTGTGGGGGGCGTTTGACCTTGTTAGGAACTTGTGACGCTACAGGGCACAGAGAGATAGAGGGCGGAAGGAAAGGAGGAATGAGAGAAGCTTTAGAGCGGGAGACTTGGGGCAATGAAGAGAGGGAGACCATGAAAAGGGAAAGGGCTAGAGAGATTAATGGAGATGTGGTATACAATGAAACAGAAATCGGACAAAGGAGGGTCGATAGTAATAAAGATAGACTCATGGAAAGGGGGAGAATGCTTTAAAATGGAAGGCAGAAAGAGACATGGTGATAGTGAAGCGAGAGAAGGTGAAGAGAGGAAGAGGGCCCGATATAACGAAGTACAGCGAGGGGGGGGGTTAGGCAATTTACGAAAGAGTGAAGAAAGAAAGGAAAAGGGGGTTTGTGAAAGAATGGTTAACACAGCAAAGGAGACATAGGGAGGTCGGGAGCGGGAGGGGTAACACGGAGAAAGATGAGATACAGGGAAAGGGGGAGAATGATGGAGGGGCCAAAGAAAGCAATAAAGAAATAAAGGGAGCGGGGGCCAGACATGCGCTGCTGACGAGAGAGGAAAGCCAGATGGCGCCTCTGCTCGTAAGCGCGCGCCCGCGCTCCAACACTGCATTTGGTCTTGCATTTGCAAAGTTTAAAGTTATTGGTATTGTAAATGGCAATGTCTTTTATGTATTTGTTTTTAAAACCAACAAATAGATAAAAGGTTTGTTATTTATAATAGGTGAAAGGTTAACGCAAAACGCTGCTAAAGGAAGAGCTCCCGCGGATTGCTCTGGTTTTTAAAGGGCAGTGTATTTGTTTGCTGCTTAAATAATTTTATAGATTTTGTAACTTAATACAACATAATGTTTTCACAACAAAAAAAAATCTTACGGGCATAATACACACCAAAATATATGCTGTTTAATTAAAGCAGCGCGGGAGGAGGTCGAAATTGTGCTATACAGCAGTAGCAGAGTCTACGGTGTTAAATAGAAACACCCTGTCACTCCTATCACCGTACGCAGAGATGTTACCAGGCTTGTCGCCTATTTATTTGCAGCACGGCTTCCTTTGTTCTTATTCTAAGATGTAAACGGATGCTGCTTTGATGTATGCAACTACAAAATATATGCTGTTTAATTAAAGCACCATGGGAGGAGACCCGGATTGCCCACAAGATCCAAGTGATGGCATGGAAGACAAGCCAGGGAGTTGTGTGTGCGCGAGAGCGTGACGTGGTCATAAAAGTGAAAGTGATCGTGATCGCGGGCTGTAAGGGTGCCCGCGAGCGATGCACTTAATGAGCCATGACGGAAGCGCGTGCCCACGCGCATAACCCCATGCTCTATGCCACAAGCAAAAGCGTGAGGTAGCATTTTCTGAAGCCCACTTACTAAAAGTCTCGCCAGTGCAGCGCATGCGCTGGCTCAGGCGAGACCAAAAAAGGGAGAGTGGGCGGGCCTGCTCAAGGGCAGCGGGGAGTGGTTGTGCATCCTGACTGTTTGGTCGGCCCCAGGGCCGACCAAACAGTCAGTACGCACAACAGTGGGCAAGCCACTCCCCACCCGCCCTCGAGCAGGACCGCCCACCCCCAACCAGGCACTTCTGCTTTCTCGCAGTGCGAGAAGTAGAAACATAAAATGGTAGTTAATTAATACCATTTATGTTTCTGCCTTCTCGCACTGCAAGAAAGCAGTAGGGTAATGCCCCCAAGCCCCAATGGGGGAGCCGCCACTGGTCAGACTTAAGGGTTCTAATGTCTGTGGCCACCTGTTGCCTTAGGGCGCAAAGATGTCTCTTAGCACCCCAAACAGCTGCTCAATAAAATGGCGTGTGACCGGCTCCGTGGTGTTGTCCATCGACTCGGACAAGGCTGTGTCACCCGTGGCCCCGGAGGGTGAGGTAGCCCGGGCCTCAGTTCTTTTGGGGCCAGGCTTCTCCAGCATCCCTTTGATGGAGCCGTCTTTTATGGTCTGGCCCGAGTCCATTCTAGAAGTCTGGGGGTTCCCTTGCTGCCCAGAATGTTGGCCCACACCCGGTGGAGCTCTGTGGCTTATCTGTGAGGTCCTAGGCCGCCTCCGCCTTCTCCCTTGCTTTCAGACAAGTATGCTCTCTCCGGCTGTGGTCGGGATCTTGCTGGCCGGCGGTGACCCCTCCAGACCCCTATTGATTCCTGGCCTCCTCACCTCCAGATCCGGCTTAGTGCAGCTCCTTCCTCTCGTTGCACTCGGGCTTTGCTAGCTCGGGCTCTGAAGCTCCTAGGTCACTCCCCGTTCCGGGCTGCACTCGTTTCCACCCTTGGGGCCCGTATGTGCACTGTTCCTCCTTGTTATTGCTAGGGGCCGCTTATGGTGTCCGAGGAGACCCTCTCCATGCTATCCATCTCTAACCTCTGTGGTAAATAATTTAATTACCGGGACTTAATTTGATACAGAACATAATAAAAATAGCTCAATAAATAAGAGGCAGAATCCGTGGTATTAGAGGTTAAGAACGGGCTTTATTCCAATAAACGATTTCGAAATCGTGGACTCCAGGTTCCATCACCACGGAGGCTCAGGAAGTGAAGTACATACATTATTGATAATTAATTACTTTTATACAATAGGCATTACAGTGAAGCAAATGCGAGAGGCGTAACAATTGATAAGGAAGATAACATTATTCGTACGTAATGAAAATGGGCGTGATTGGGCGTAACAAAGGAACGTCATCAGGCATGATGTCATAATGGGGTGGTTCCATGAAAGAATTTCGCAATGTCAGCAAAAATACTTGGCAGAGATGCGCGCGCAGCAGCATGACGTGTGATTGACGTGCAGCTAGGGGGTGAAGGGGACTTGACATTTAGCTCTACATATGGCGACAGATGTCTAGAGGGTCAAGTCAACCTAATCCCAAATCATATCTAACATCCTATGTTTAAAGAACTATGTTATCCAAAAGAGAGGCCTTCTTGGAGTAGAATCTTATTCTATACTGACTATACTGACTGTTAGTGCGTGTACAAGCGTCTAAGTGTCTACACTAGATGCGAGGACAGGAATCTTCCATAGTAACAGGGCTATGAATTACTTGCATAAAGACAGAGAAGCCGGGCTTCTGCTCGGTAGCTGGCAGAATGTTTACTTAAACTACTAGACAGGAATGCATTGGGCAGGGAACGGAGCAGATAATTTCGAAGGTGAAATACAGTTCTTGGCAGGCAGCAAGCTGATGTCAGGCATCGTGAGCCGCGCAGAGGATGAGACAAAGTTCATGGTCACAGATGCAGGCTCGGACTGGAGCTTCAGAGACAGAAAGCAAGAAAAGCTTGATGACAGAATCAGGGCCTACTTGCCTGGACTGTAAAATGGCATAAGTGAACCATATAAAGGCGGTGGCCTTTCGTACTTAGGAATGGAATATCCGGCCCATTCATGGCGGATCAACAGAGGACATGTTAACGGTGGACGCACATGTATTTGCGTCTTCATAACTGGAACTGGAGGGAACATACATGTGCTTGTAACATGCACATAGAACCGTTGGGGTCCAAGATAGGGGACATAACTGACCAGAAAAATCCATATTTCCACATTCCCTCCTTGTCCCCTACTTGCCCGTCAAGAGATATCAATCTTCATTAATCCATTGATCTGTTCATATAGCATCATTTGTTCTTCTTTCTTCTTCCGGGATCTTGAATGAAAATCTTGATGTGGAATGCACGATGTGGCACACAGACCACAAATCGCTGGTCCATATTGCAGGCATAAGCAGCAACTGAATAGTATGAGAAGGCCAATACCTAGGAAGGATAGGACCCTCCATCCAAAGGTAGATAATACACTCCAAAACCAACCGGACCAAGTCCAGGTGCCTGGATTCTGGTGTATCTGGCTTACAATCTTATGAAGGCGAGTTATGGCTTTATATACAGATGGCGAATTTTCTGGTATGAAAATGCAACAGCTTGATCCGATGACCCTACAAGCTCCGCCCCTATCGGCCAGGATGACGTCAAGGACAAGACGATTTTGAAGCACAACAATCCGCATAGCAGACTGCTCTTCTGTTAAATTGCCTAAGGCGGAAATAGTTTCGTTCACTACTGCTTCAAGGGTTCTAGTCAATCTACGTATCAGCTTACTATTAGTAACGGTACCTATATAGGGAAAGAGACCTTTATTGAAATCTGTGTATTTTTCCCATGCTGTTTCAGTGTAATCGACTATTGGGAGATCTCTCCTTTCTCTATTGTGTACTAAATGAATATTTCTGTGATAATCAGGAGGAGCTAGAAAAACAGGTGGCAAAAGGAATCCAATGTAGCAGGTACCATCCCAATCTAGAGGCAAACGTACATATGCCGTCTGACCACATATAAAATAGGAATGGCGGGAAGCTCTAAATGTCGACTTGCCTTGATCACTGAATTCTATTACAGTGGTGCATCTACTATGGCCCATATGTATGGAACCATTCTTTCTCACACATAATTCACCTTTTACTGGAAATACTGACATGGCGGGCAAACTTGGATTAGCTTCGGATTCGACATTCAAGATCAGGAGATTAAGCGTAAAATTACCTAATCCATATACTTCATTTTCTAGATCAGTTCCTGTTCTTTTGGGAAGTCCCTCCTTGTTGGGGTGGCAGACTTTAAGTAAAACTAAGTTCAGATTTCCCCATACCCCATTGTCTTGATAAACTGCAGAGTTCGAATCTTGGGAATTAAGTAAACTAAACCATGCTCCACAGGAGCCGTTGTGTGTGAACGGGTATGGAAAAAGAGGTAGAATTCCTTTATAGTTCTGATAGGGAGGGAGTCGGCCACATATCCAACAATTTGTAGCATTGCTAACCTGATGGGAATGATGTAACATACTAATAAACGTATTATTGCGCAGCGCAAATCTGTATGACAATTCATGCGGAGGTAATTCGCTAAAAGAATGTTCAGCAGTAATATTATAAACATGTCTAGAAATAGGAGAACATATGTGCAACAATATACTTGCAGTAATTATTAAAAGACTTAGGAAAAACAAAATCAATAACGTCACTGTGCAATGACTACGCAGTGATTTACAGTACGCCTGTCGTTTCAGCATTTTTCGGGTGCATTCTCTATTCAGGTCCAAGGGATACATGTCAGAGACAATTCAACCGCTTCACCTCGGAGAGGACTTAAACAATCAAATTGCTTGACTGATTGGACCTGAGCTTTAGTTTATAATGTTCGGCATTACTCTTTTCAACAAAAGGAAGTTTTGAGTCAATGGGTGAAGACACACGAGATGTGGTATTCACATCTGCTGGTAGTCCATGAAATTTCTTGATATGACTTGAATGTATCCAGCCTTTTCTGCCTTCGATCTTCACGGCTGTCCTCGTCGTTAATAACACGAGCTGAGGCGACCTCCACCTAGGATCCAGCTGAGTCTTTCGATCAAAGTTCCTCACCAAAACGAGATCCCCCGGAATTACGTCATGGGGTTTCACCTCAGTGTTGTCAGGAAAAGCTGCAGCTACCTGTGAACGACAAGATTGTAGTGCAGACATCAAGGAAGCCAAATAATCTGTCAGCATATTACAGTCAATATCAGTTATTTTACGTGGTACAGGCGTCCCCCACATATTTGGTGGTCTGCCAAAGATCACCTCATACGGGGATAGCCCTGTTCGAGAGTGTGCTACCATTCTCATGTAAAAGAGTGCAACTGGTAATGCTACTACCCAGTCGACACCTTTCTCCCTGCATATTTTGGACAATCTGATTTTCAAAGTTTGATTATGTCGTTCCACGAGACCTGCTGCCTCGGGGTGTCGGACACAATGAAACTTCCACTGATATCCTAACAAAAGTGAAACGTGTTTCATTAGTTCGGATGAGAACGGCTGGCCGTTATCTGAGTAGACAGCACGTGGTAAACCGTATCGTGGGAAGAATTCTCGAACTAACTGTTTGGCAGTAGTCGGGGCAGTGTAATCTGAAACCGGGTACGCCTCTGTCCAACGGGAAAGAGCACAGACAACTACGAGAACATATTTGAATCCTCGACATCGTTCCATCTGGATATAATCCATCTGGAGAATTTCAAAAGGGTGATCAGGAGGCTGAAATCCACCCTGCTCTACGGGAATGCTTTTTCCTGGGTTAAACTGACAACAGATCATACAGGTACGAACTTTTTGTTTCGCTGCTGCTCGTAAATGCTTGTTGAACCAAATATGTTGAATGCTGTCTAGCATAGCTTTCTCTCCTAGATGCGCTGGACTATGGACAGTGTTAATAATGACTTGGACCATTGAATCAGGAAGGAACCACACAGATTTTTCCTTCGTCATCCATCCTTGATCCGTTTGGATCCCTCCTAATTCAGTCCATTTCCTTATTTCGTCTGGAGTAGCATGTGTCTGTATGTCAATTACATCAAGAGCGGGATCCTTAACCATCATGCAATGTGTTGGTGTCTGGACTATTGTCTTTATCATGTCGGATGTTTGAGTTTGAGCAGTCTGTTTAGCTGTTCTGTCAGCTAGATCATTGCCTTGAGAAATGATATCAGTAATTTTCGTATGAGCTTTGCATTTCATAATCGATATTAAAATGGGTAGATGTATTGCATCTAATAAGGCATGAATGAGGGGTCCGTGCTGAATGTGGGCACCGTGAGAAGTTAAATAACCTCTCTCTCGCCACAGCACGCCGAAGTCATGTACAACTCCGAATGCATAACGTGAATCAGTGTATATGTTGACTCTTTTATTTGTGGCTTGAATACAGGCTTGTGTCAGAGCGACGAGCTCTGCTGCTTGAGCGGACAAGGTATTTATACACTTGGTTTCGATAATTTCAGTGTCTGTTGTGACTGCGTAAGCGGCCACTAACTCTCCTGTACTTGTTCTCATACATGAACCATCTACATACAACGTCAGGTCTGGATCTGACAATGGGACATCTGTCAAGTCTTGTCTGGGTTTCGTCGTTATTGTAATAACATCAATACAATCATGGGCTAGTGGGTCTGTTCCGATTACAGGTAAAAGTGTGGCAGGATTCAATGTGTTACAACGTCTGATTTCTATATGTGGCTGAAACAATGTTAGTTCATACCCTGTAAGTCGTGCTATAGTCAAGTGTTGTGTTTGCGTTCGATTCACAAGAACCTCTACTGCATGTGGCACTTGGACTGTCAATGGATGTCCTAACACTATGGCATCGCTTTGTCTGATTGCTAAAGCTGTCGCTGCCACTGATTTCAGGCACGCAGGCAGAGCACACGGTTTGTGTGATCCTGCTTGTTCCTGCGTGAGTACTGACAAGGCAGTACCTTCTCGTTCTGTAACAAAGAGTGTAAAATGTTTTCTGTAACATGGTGTTGCTAAAACAGGTGCTTGGCATAGAGCTTTCTTTAAGCTTTCAAAAGCTAGTGTGTGTTCCTGAGTCCAAGGGAGGACAGTCGGTGTGGCTGCCTCCTGTGTTGTTAATTGAATGAGTGGTTTTGCTAGAAATGCATATTGAGGGATCCACTGCCTACAGTATGAAGTGAGGCCTATGAAAGCCCGCACCTCCTTTAGTGTCTTGGGTATTGGCATATTTGCAATTAGCTGGATGCGATCTGGTGTAAGCTGCCTTCCCTCCTTGGACAGCGAGTGACCAAGGTAAATAACTCGCTGGACACAGAATTGCAGCTTAGAAGGGGACACCTTGTGCCCCTTTTCGGCTAGAAATTGTAAAACCGTCAGTGATGCTTTTTCACATTCAGGTTCGCTTCGGGCGGTGATCAGCAGATCATCGACATATTGAAGCAGAGCAGTGTTGACTGGCATGTGTATACTGTCAAGTTCTCGTTTCAATGCTTGGCTATAGATGCTGGGGCTTTCTGTAAATCCTTGAGGTGCGCGTGTGAATTTAAAGCTACGTCCATTTAAACTAAATCCGAACAAATATTGGCTTTCCGGATCTATTGGGACGCTGAAAAAGGCATTCTTGAGATCAATTACAGTAAAGAACGTTGCTTCGGAATCAATAGCTGTCAGTAATGAAGAGATGTCTGGAACTACGGGGTATTGTGGTACAATACATTTATTTAATTCGCGCAGATCAATAACCAATCGATATACTGGGGGAGCCTTTGGATCAGTTCGTTTAAGAATCGGAATTATCGGTGAATTACATACATTGGAGTCGGTCTCCACAACCACTCCTTGGCCAATAAGCTCGTCAATGATTTGCAGTAAAGCCATTACAGCATCTGGGGGTAACTTGTATTGTCGCATTCGTGGTAGTACCACTCCTGCCTTTAGTGTGACTCGATAGGGTGTAATGTTCATGCAACCAACATCTGTAGGGCCTTGTGCCCATAAATGTGTGGGTAAAGTCTGCAGTCGGGAATCCATATCTCGAGACACATAATGACCTTTGAAATCACGTAAAAACAATCTTACTCCTTCCGGAGAACAACATATTATAGCTCCTAGAGCTTTCAGTGTTTTTATACCTAACAAGTTTTCTGGACATGATTTAGTAAGCAATAAATCTGTAGTTCTGGTCAAGGGTCCTATCGTAAGTGGAAGAGGCTGTGATACTTCATTAACAATAGGTTTTCCTGAAAAACCAAGGGAAATATTCTGTGAGCCTGGGAGGGGTGCCCCTGGAACTTCACTACGTTTTATAGTTGTTCGACTTGCCCCTGTATCTAGTAAAAATTTTCTATCTTGGCCTAATAATTCACTATGTACATAAGGTCCTTCTTGGTCTACAGGGACCTCGATAAGGGGTAAGTCAACTTCCCTCTCTAGGCTGGTTCATGCATATCGTTGATAATCAGGATAGTCATACTGTGCTGTCTGGTACAGCTGTCGTGTCGTGGTTTGTGTGGCAGCAGCAGGCAACGCTGGTGCGGCTGGCACAAACTGTATAGACTGTTGTGGGGCCGGCATGGCCTGTGCATGCTGCGGTGCTCCTTGTTCATTCTGATCCTGTCGAGGTGGCCGTGGTCTTTCTTTTGTAATGCCTGTGGCGATATTACGCTTCAGGACTGGGCAGTCATGTATGTAATGTCCTGGCTGTTTACAATAGTTATATGTCCCTTTTATAGGTCCTGCTGAATCACCAGAATGTGTCGTACCCTTTTTATGTCCTTCAGTTGGAACTGTCTGGGAGACTAGCATTTTCATTTTCGTGTCTTTCATGCGTCTTTGTTCATGTTCTTGTTCTTCTCTAATTCTATTGTAATGGTACTGTAACATTTGTAGCATTTGTGATGGCGTATTACCTTGCCAGGTACTCTCGAATTTTAATACTCTATTCTTCACTTGGGGCAAGGAATTTTCAACTAATTTTGTCACAAACAGATGTGGGTATGACTCGCTACTTGCTTTTATACCACTATTTATACCAAAACATTTTTCGAATCGGGCATAGAAATCACTAGTGTCTTCATCTTGCTTTTGTTTACAGGCTGAGATTGCACCCCAGTCTTCCTTTTTCGTGGTTAATAAACGTGGCAGTACCTGTACTAGTAAACCTGGCAGTGCTTTAGTTTTGTCCCCAAGCCCCGAACCTGGACCTCGGGCCTTTTCTTCATTTTCTAATGCTGTCCAATCTATCTTTTGGTCTCCTACCTCCCACTCTTTTTCCTTGAGTTTTTCATAAATGCCAGCAGGCATTAATACCTTTAATATTGTCATAATGTCGGGATAGGTATACTCTCCCATGAGTAACATGTCTTTAATTTCTCGGTGGAAACCCGCTGGGTCTTTGTCATGACTGGGTACCACTTTCTTCATTTCTAACAATTCTATTTTCGATATGGGCGTATATACATATACACGTTTAAACTGATTGTCCTCGCCCTTTATTGGGTGCACTTCTCGTAAGGGATTCTGTCTGTCCATGTAATACATCGGTCTTTCCTTGATGGGCAGTGAATCATGTTCTGGACATACGAAAAGAATGTACTGTTTTCTAGATTCTAGTATTTCCTTAATTGACTTAGTACCTGAACCTTTCCATCTATTCGTGAGTAATTCGGTCAATATATCAGGTAAGGGACCAGGATCTGAATGTTGGCTTTTATATAGTATAAGAAGTTGTTGAATCATATAAATCCCAGCTAAACGCTGTTCATCTGGGGTGAGGTTCAAAAATGTGTGCGCTACTGTATCATCACCATATTTTCCGGGACTGTCAACCCAATGAACGGCTGACCTGGCTAATTCTTGTTCATCCATAGAATCGAGTAAATGATAACCCCTTCGTTCTCGCAGTAATTTGTCAGTGGCTTGGAACGAATGCTCGGGGGACCTCATATTTATTATAGGTGCTTGGAAATTCCTGTTATTATCTGGACATATCGGACGTATCGGGTCAGTAAAGTATCTAGTACTATTACAAGATCTTCCTCTACCTACATAGGCTATGGTTTCTGACTGTCCTGTGGACAGTCCTGATCCTTCCTCCTCCTCATTTTGTTCAAACTGGTCTACCGCTAATCTTTCTTCGTGTAGGCGTTCTATTTCTTTTCGGATCTTTCTGCACATGGCTATTATACATTTTTGCCTATCATGTCTCCCTTCTGATATATTCTGGCTCCATCTGGTAAGAGTTTGCATTATTTCCGGATCTACCCCCGGTCGGTCTTGATTTCTGATTACGCAATTTATGAGGAAACGTAACAGTTCCCCCTGTATCTCCACTTTCTGGTATTCCATAGCTCTGTTAATACATTCAGAGTCTCGCCCTGTTTGGACATAATGATATATATTATCTAGATGCATAGTCATTCCTGGTAACTTCCCTAAATACACCGCGGCTCGTCTGATACGTAATGATGCCATGATCATTTCGTCCTCTTTGCCGGGCACAGGGTCATATCTACAATCTATAAGAAGTTCCTTAAGCGTGCGGGCATTTATGAGTTTGGGGGTACGTGGATGTGCTGACTCTTGAAAAGTAAGTTTATTTACTCTGGGTGGCGTAGAAAAAATATTGGTAGCACCTCCAGTAGCCCCGTCTGGAGTATCGGGCGTGAAAGGATTCGTAGAACGCGATACAGCAACTATAGGTGTGGACACAGCTATAGAAGTAGCTGTAGGAACAGATGTGGAAACGGACGTGCTTGCCGGAACTTGTGTCAGGATTTGATGCTGTAGAGATACAGATACAGGATCTTGGCGTTGAACCTCCCCGGCCGACGGTCTATGTGGGGCGGGGTTAGCATACTCGGGAGCTGCGTCATCTAAATATGAGGAAAGAAAAACATCTTCTGCGGTTCTAGGATGCCCCTTAGGATGTACTTTTATTGGAAATAATGGGGGTGGCAAGTCTTTTGGTATCCCCGGAGTAGCCTTAGGTAATCCCTCGGCCAGAAGGGGATACATACCCTTCATAAGGGCATGTCTTTGTCTGTCTACTTGTTCTGATTTCACTCGTGTACCTTCTTCAATTAATAGATTTTCTCGAACTTTATTTGAATTCTCTTTACTCTTCTCTTCCTGTCTACGTGCTTTTTCTGTGCGTCTATACGATTCTTTACGCCATAATTCAATGGCGTCTTTCTGTGATTGTCTAGCTTTCTTTTTCCATAATTCTTCCTCTACTTTCACGATGCACTCTGCATCCCAGGTCCCAGCTGCGGGCCACCTCTGACTTTCTGGTAATTCCTTAGTGTAGTCTACCCATAGATCAAGAAATAATATAGCGTCTAGGCCGTGTTTATGATACATGAAGTACCCTGGAGTGTCCCTAGGAGGAATGGGAACAGCTTCTTCGAGTACCCCTTTTCTAGTTGTGATCTGTCTTAGTTTCGAAAAGAGCGGCATATTGAGAACTGGTCTGCTACTTGATCTTGAACAAACTTAATACAATAAAACACAATAATGAACAGTCATTCACACCACAATATGCAGGACGTATTAATACATTTAACATTTAACATTTTTAAATGAGCAACAATGAAGATGACGATCTAAGAAAACTTAATCATAAAACATATTTCTCGACATTTTAACGGAAATTTTCTGAACTTATATACTTGATATACTAGATATACTGCTAAACAGTACAGATACACTGCTGAAACAGTGCAGACCGGATTTGTGTACCCAAACCCGTCTGGACCGGCACAACTTATGTGCACGCCAGAACGCCTCCCCAGTAATGGTACTCACCGGGTAGCTCGGAACGGAAGGCCTCGGAACGGAACTGAACTGAACTGGACCGGACTGGACTCGACTCGACTCGAAAACTTCAGACACGTCGGGACATCGGAAACCTGGTGGGCCTCTGTATACCTCGGATCTTGCTCTCTCAGCTAGGCTCTGGTCGGGATACTTCGCACTTCTCACCGCCTCGTCTGGGTGTTGATCGCAGCCTCAGTTGCCCCCGCTTGACCGGAGGGAGATACAGGAAATCCTGCTGGTACGCGTTGTTGTCCGTCCAGCTGTGGCAGGAGACCGGGCCTGCAACGCACCGCCGGCGCGTGAGATGAGAAAGTGTCCCTGTTCGGGCGCCATTTATGTGGTAAATAATTTAATTACCGGGACTTAATTTGATACAGAACATAATAAAAATAGCTCAATAAATAAGAGGCAGAATCCGTGGTATTAGAGGTTAAGAACGGGCTTTATTCCAATAAACGATTTCGAAATCGTGGACTCCAGGTTCCATCACCACGGAGGCTCAGGAAGTGAAGTACATACATTATTGATAATTAATTACTTTTATACAATAGGCATTACAGTGAAGCAAATGCGAGAGGCGTAACAATTGATAAGGAAGATAACATTATTCGTACGTAATGAAAATGGGCGTGATTGGGCGTAACAAAGGAACGTCATCAGGCATGATGTCATAATGGGGTGGTTCCATGAAAGAATTTCGCAATGTCAGCAGAAATACTTGGCAGAGATGCGCGCGCAGCAGCATGACGTGTGATTGACGTGCAGCTAGGGGGTGAAGGGGACTTGACATTTAGCTCTACATATGGCGACAGATGTCTAGAGGGTCAAGTCAACCTAATCCCAAATCATATCTAACATCCTATGTTTAAAGAACTATGTTATCCAAAAGAGAGGCCTTCTTGGAGTAGAATCTTATTCTATACTGACTATACTGACTGTTAGTGCGTGTACAAGCGTCTAAGTGTCTACACTAGATGCGAGGACAGGAATCTTCCATAGTAACAGGGCTATGAATTACTTGCATAAAGACAGAGAAGCCGGGCTTCTGCTCGGTAGCTGGCAGAATGTTTACTTAAACTACTAGACAGGAATGCATTGGGCAGGGAACGGAGCAGATAATTTCGAAGGTGAAATACAGTTCTTGGCAGGCAGCAAGCTGATGTCAGGCATCGTGAGCCGCGCAGAGGATGAGACAAAGTTCATGGTCACAGATGCAGGCTCGGACTGGAGCTTCAGAGACAGAAAGCAAGAAAAGCTTGATGACAGAATCAGGGCCTACTTGCCTGGACTGTAAAATGGCATAAGTGAACCATATAAAGGCGGTGGCCTTTCGTACTTAGGAATGGAATATCCGGCCCATTCATGGCGGATCAACAGAGGACATGTTAACGGTGGACGCACATGTATTTGCGTCTTCATAACTGGAACTGGAGGGAACATACATGTGCTTGTAACATGCACATAGAACCGTTGGGGTCCAAGATAGGGGACATAACTGACCAGAAAAATCCATATTTCCACACCTCTCAGGCTGAGTCCCACAGCACCATCTTGGACCTACTGGACGGCCGTCGCTGCTGCGGTCATCTCTCCTCCAGTCTCTCCCCTGTCGTGGAAGCTCCGCTCTGACCTTTAGTCGCATGGGGGAACGCTCTCGGCAGTCACTGCCTTCCGATGTCTCGGGCCTGCGTAAGCACTGTGATCCGTGGTGGGCCCCTTTACGGCTCCGGTGTGTGCACCTCGCCACCAGGGCCGCACAGCACACTCCCGGAGGCCCGCTGACTCTGCCTGTCCCAAGACTCCTGCTCTCGGCCTCCGGTCCTCTCTGACAGCCACCTGCGCCAACAACTCATCCTCTGGTGCACCCACGCAGAGCCACAGGCTTAACCCACTAATCCGGGTGCCCTCCGGCCTCAGAGGTACCCTGCCGGTTCTGTGACCGCGATCGTTACTCCCTGCCGGAATTCGTCCCCTGAAGACCCCCCTAACCAACTAGCAGGTGTTTTCGGGTCTGAGTAGGGGAAATTACCACCTTGAAGGGACGATTTCCCACAGTTTTGGGCCTCACCCGACGGAGCTCCTGCACCAAGCTGCTACTCCGTTACCATCTTGGCCACACCCCGAAATGAATAATTTAAAGTCAATTGGCCTGTAAGGACGAATTGTTAGTTTTCTGTAATAAAGCCTACATATAGGTATTTTGTTACATGAAATGTCACAGATCACCAATCTAAGGAAGGATTTTGGACTTGGTTGCCATCTCTGACAAACCCTAGGAGTAGCTGATTTGCACTGTGATATTTCTTTTTAGCTGTCGGTCAGGATCTTGTAATAATACATACATACATGTACCTATATATATATCCATATAGGTACATAGAGGTCCTGGGTCAAATCTGTTCTGCCATTGGCCTGAGGGACATATACACTCTTCTTTCATCCATGATAGCATATTGCATGGGGCAATGGTGTCCACCTGAAAATTAGTGTACTCCGTGTCAGGCCTGGTTGGCCAGTTCTTTCGTTTTCAATGTTCTCCTTTTATTATTGAGCTTTCAATTCCTAGCTTTCCTTTTTATTTCATTGTTTCTTAAGAATAAACTACAGCTCTCCAGGTAGCCTTACATTTCATATGCAGTGCACCACATCCAACGTGGCTACTTCCTCTAAACAAGGAAGCCATTATGTAATACTGTAGTCTATAGGAATGCAGAACAAATTAAACATTCACCCCAGTCAAGAGATCTGGGTTAAATCCACTGTTCATTTGCTCACCATGCTACCCCAGTTTAGACCCAGACATAAGCAAATCAGTCTTGACCCTGCTCCTCATGTGAACAGTCCAGTCAGAACTGCCAATCCAGGTCCCCCTTGGACCAGAAACAAGCATCCTGGGAGCCAGGCTAGCTTGAATCCAGTGGAACTGTGAGCCCAGGATCCATGTAGTCTATAGTGTGTCATTGTTTAACACTTCAAAGATGGGTAACATGGGGGGGCGTGGCTTCGGAGCCTTTGAAGATGGCCGCTGTTCCCGGGAGCTCCGACGGGACGTGAGGGAGCGCGACCTCTGCAGGCAACCTTTTCTGCACCAAAAACATCGGAATTACTCATTTCGGCATTCGGAAATGCCGCTCATCAGAATGCTGCCTTTATTTTTCCACAGGGTGAGACTGGCACGCTTAAATTAATGTTTTTTCTGTTGCCTCATCGTTGCGGCCGCCATTTTGTTTTTTCAACGTTCCTAGGCTTACTTCCTGAGGCGGTGTGACGAGGCTGTTTAACAGTTGGCTGCCTTTTCTGCTATTATCACGTTCTTTCTGCGCTTTTTGAGCAGCGCTTATATTGTCTGTCCTCGGTGCCTGCAGTTACTTTTCAGCATCATTTCAGCGTTATTTCCTGATATTAGCCTGGACTGCTGTTTTCCACTTTCTTTGCATTTTTCCCAATTTTGCCTGCTTTTGACGGACTCTGAGTATCTTCTCTTCTATCATAATGCCTCGCGGCAATTGTAATGCTGCTCGTTCCCCCACTGAGGCGAATTTAGAGAGCTATAATCCATTTGATGTTTTACAAGATCATACTGAGGAGACTATCAAAGACTCTGTTGGCGCCAAGTCTACTATGCCGCTCACCCCTCGTTCAAATGCTAAACAAAGCTCCAAGATACCCTCTGCGTCACCATCTACTTCTGGTAAACGGATTAAAGCTAACCCACCTTCTCCCACCAATTCATCTTCCTCGATATCTATGGAACTCATTCTTGATGAAATTCGTGCCCTAAAACCACATATGGAGGAAACTAACACCAGACTTCAAAATCTAGAAGCCAACTGGTCGCTGACTGAAAAGAGAGTTGGTGATCTGGAATTACGTGTTGATTCTGTCCAAAATCTCACAGCTCAAGTTCCTCTTATTTCTAAGGAGGTTTTTCAACTTAAACAACAGATTGAAAATTTGGAAAACCGTAATAGGCGCAATAATCTGCGCATTTACGGATTAATTGAAGGGCTTGAAGGTGATAATCCAATATCTTTTTTCAAATCTTTTTTGCCAACTCTTTTGGGTCTCCCTGAAACGCCTCCTTTAAATATTCAAAGAGCGCATCGTTTAGGTGCATTATCCCTTCTTCTCCATCACCATCTACTAAACGGAGAGGAGTCATTTTGTACTTTTTGGAATATACGGATCTACTCAGAGTCCTCCAAGCTGCCAAACAACGAGGGAAAATTGCTTGGCATGGTTCTAATCTGTTCTTTGCCCTAGATTATGCTAAGATGACTGCTGACCGTCGGAAAAAATTCTTAGACATGAGACCTGCGTTACGCAACATAAACGCACGTTACGGTTTATTTCATCCATGTCTTTTTAAGGTGACTTATAATAACAAGACTACTAGTTATGAAGATCCAGCGCTGCTCCAACAATTTCTGAACAGTTGCAGAACGGAATCCATGGAAGTCCCTCAGTCATGATGGATTTATTTATTTTAGTAGCATCTGTTTGTTTCATCCTTAGTGCTGTTTAATTTCTCCCTTAATGTATCATATATTGTTCTGTTGGACTAATTTGTTCCTTCTTCTTCCCCCTATCGGGTAGCGACTTTGTGGTCCCTCATCGTTCCTTGTTATCCTAAGTTTGCCTAGCAGATGTCCCTTCCTTACCGTCGCCCTGGAGTCTCCCGTCTCAGTGTTCCATCTTCCTCATGTGGCTTCACCAACCCCGTTCTTCATTCTTTCTGGTGGTATGTCTATTTGTTATCATATTTTTTCGTCATTTGTGTTTGTCTTTTTGTACTTTTGTTTACTGTGATATGCGTTTCTTCTCACCTTTTTCCTTTATTTTTTATTCTCTTTCCTTTTCTTTCTGCCCCTCTTTCTATCCTTGCTATTTCTTTTCTTATTTACTTCTGATCCTCAATCTTTTTGTTTCATACCTTTCTGCTTACAGTCTTTCTTCTCCAAGACTTTCTCTTATTTCATATTTCCCTATATTATTCTTTCAATACTTCTTCAGGTGCAATGTCGTTTTTTCCAAAGTTTTTTATAAGTTGCTTTATATTTTATCGCCTTTGTATATATTTGAATTTCACACAGTTTTTCTAGTATAAGTTATACTTTTAGATGTCGATAACTATACTTACCTGGAATGTTAAAGGATTGGGTTCTCCCATTAAACGGCAGCGTGTGTTATCTCACTTAGCCAGTTTGAAAGGGGATATTGTATTACTACAAGAAATTCATATAAAAGAAGTTGAAATTGCCAAATTACGTCGTAATTGGGTAGGTCATGTTTTTGCATCTCCTGGTTCCGGGAAGCGTAATGGTGTTGCTATTCTCTGCCATAAGCGGTTAAATATCAAAGTTAAAGACCAAGCCAATGACTCTGAGGGTAGGTGGGTGACTGTATCTTTGTTGATTGATAACATTCCTATAACTATTGTTAATGTGTATGCTCCTACCACACAGGATAAACTATTTTGGCCCCAGATGCTCACCTCATTGATGCAATTCTCTGATGATTACCTTGTTTTGGGGGGGTATTGTAACACAGTGGTGGATCCTCTTATAGATCGACGGTCCAACTCCCATTTCTTGCCCTCTCTCATGCACACTCAATTTAATTCCACTATTTCCCAACGTTCTCTTGTTGACTCCTGGAGGCTCTGCCATCCTACACTTAGGGAATACACATATTATTCGCCAGCCCATTCTTCCCAATCCCGGATTGACTACATTTTTATTTCTAAAGCCTTGACTCAACATATTACTCATTCTGAAATAGGGTCTATTCTAATCTCTGATCATGCTCCAGTTTCCTTGCAATTAGATTTACTCCCTCCCGTAAAAGGTACAAGGAGATGGAGGTTTAATAATTCTCTCCTATTAGACCCCAAATTTACCCCAGCTTTTCTTGAGTTTTCATCCCTATTTTTCATAGAAAATGAATCTCCTCTGATATCCCCTCAGGTGTTATGGGACACTTTTAAAGCTGCTTCTAGAGATTTCATTATTTCATTTGTCTCTCGTAAGAGGCGTGCTGCCTCTCAATCCTTACAATCGCTTAACCTGCAAATTAAACAATTGGAGCATTCTTACTACTTAACCAAATCCCATTCTGACTTGGATAAGCTTCTTAAAGCTACATTCTCTTTCAATAAATTCTCCACCGAATCTGCAAACCTATTTTTACTTAAATCTAGTGCCAAGTATTACACTGCTCAGAATAAGGCAGGTAATCTTCTTGCCAAGTATCTTAAAGTTAAAAGAGAACGTACAAGAATCGAATCCATTGTCTCCTCATCAGATATCACACTCCATAAGGATGAGGATATTCTGATGGAATTCACTGATTTTTATCAAAAGCTTTATACTCCGGAGTCTCCTCCTCTGTCAACTGACATTGCTCAATACTTATCCTCTATTCCCTCCCCTTCTTTTCCAGAAACCGATTTTGCCCCCTTAGAAGCAGATATAGGTCCTAAAGACATTCTGGACTCCATTCACTTGCTTAAAAAAGGCAAAGCTCCTGGGCCAGATGGATTCACGATCGAATTCTACTTACATTTTTCCAAGTTACTTGTTCCTAAACTTCATCAACTATTTTCATTCTTTATATCGTCCACAAAATCTGAGGGCTCCTTTCAGGAAGCCTTAATTTGTCTCCTCCCCAAAGAGAACAAGGACCATACCCTATGTACAAATTATAGACCCATTTCTCTAATCAATCTGGATTACAAAATATTTGCAAAAATTCTAGCGCTTCGTCTTGAAAATTTTTTACCTAAGTTAATTGGTAAGGAACAGTGTGGTTTCATTAAGGGCCGTCATCTCTCTGACAATACTCGACTCTTTTTTAATGTATTAAGCAAGTCTCACTCTTACCAACACTCTTTAGCTGCTATTGCATTAGACGCTGAAAAAGCATTTGATAGGGTTAACTGGCAGTTTATGTTCGCAGTTCTTGTTTGGTTTGGTTTTGGCCCGAAATTTCTTGCGTACATCTCTTTATTATACTCCTTCCCTAGATCCTTTATATTAGCTAATGGCCTTGTCTCATCCTCATTTCCCCTCTTTAGAGGCGTCCGACAAGGATGTCCTCTCTCTCCTCTTCTTTTTATTTTAGCATTAGAACCCTTTTTGATAAGAATTCGAGAAAATAAAGATATCACCGGTTTTCCCTATGGAGATAAATATTTGAAACTTTCGGCCTATGCGGATGATATACTTTTATTTATTTCCAACCCCCAATCCTCTATTCCATCATTTTATCTGAAGTCTCTGAGTTTGCGAAGGTATCGGGTTATAAACTTAATGTAGATAAATGTGAAATCCTTCCTCTAAATAAGTTTTGCCTCCACATAGATTGTTTGGCATCTTCTTTTCATTGGAGCCCGACTAAGATCAAATACTTAGGTTTGTGGTTTAAACCTTCTATTAAAGACACTGTAACACTAAATCTTAACAACCTACTAACAACTCTAAGAGACTCTACAACTCGATGGCATCCCTTGTTTTTATCTTGGTAGGGTAGGTTAGATTCTATTAAAATGATGTTAGTTCCAATAATTTTGTTCTATCTTTCTAATCTTCCAATTAACATCCCTAAATCCTGTTATAAGAATATCTACTCCATCTTATCAAAATTCTTATGGCATCATAAAAAAGCTAGGATGTCCTTTGCCAAACTTAGATGCCCTAAACAACTGGGTGGAGTTAACTTTCCGGATTTTGCTACTTATCATACTTCATTTTTTCTTTGGCATTCTGTTCCCCTTTTATCTGATCATATTTCTGATAGCACCTCTCAGCCTCTATGGGTAGACGTTGAATCTTCTTTCTTTCATCCTTTCAATTTTGAAGAATTTGTGTCATTGTCCCATATCCCCAAGAGATTCTCTCTTCCCATTCTTAAAAACTCTCGGAAAATATTTTCTCCCCTTTTACCGGACGGTCCTGATGATCGTTCACGTTTCCTGCAGTCCTCCTTGTGGTATAATCCTCTTATTAAAATAAGAAATAAGATGCTTTTTTGGAGGGACTGGTGGGATTTTGGTCTTCGTTGGACTCATCAACTTTTTCATGCAGGTACTTGTGTCTCTTTTGATACTCTTCAATCCCGTTTTTCTTTGCCAGTATCCTTTGAATCTAACTACAACCTATTACGTGCGGTTATACAAAATAGCTATGATTCCCTCTCTTCCTCCATCGATGATACCAACTCTTCTCCTCTTCCCCTCCCTTCTTTACTTGCTTCTTCTTCTGCTTCCCAAATCTACAAAAAGTTAAGAGATACTTCTAACACTCGGGACAAATCCAAAGTAGAAAGGGATTGGGAATTGGATTTAGAGGACTCTTTTTCTGCTCCCTTATGGCAAAAAATTTGGATCAAATTGAGGAAATCGTCTAGAGCAGCTAACACAACCCAAACGTTATTTTTTATATACAATAGACTTTTAATCACTCCTGCTAAACTAAATATGATTGATCCCTCTATTCCCCCTACTTGCTGGACCTGTTCTGCCTCACTGGCAGATCTTAAGCATATGCTATTTACATGCCCAGTGATTTATAAATTTTGGAATGACGTGTGGCGACAGATCAACAAAATTTTTTCCACTCATTTCCCCTTTACTTTTTCACATATTTTCTTAGGTAGTCTCTCAGACATATGGTCTTCTTCCACTACTAATACCTCCATTATTGATTTACTTATAGCTGTAGCGTTCCAGCAAATCACTAAGTCTTGGAAGGATGCCTCCAAAGTTTCTTTTCAGGCTTGGTGGTATGGGGTCTGTTATCACCACAGGTTAGACAGGGCCTATGTTTATCCCATTACGCTTGCTATTAAACGTGATTTATTGTGGGTACCAATTACAAATTTTTTAAATATGGTTGCACGCTCTATACCCTCACATAATCCTTGTGCAGAAGAAGTTCCCAAGCCTCCATGAAACTTTTCCTGTTGGTTTCAAACATATATGCATATAGAGTGTTTTATATTTATTTCTGCATTGTTATTGGAGAAGTCTTTGTACATTTAATGCATCGGTATACTCCTTTTGCATACTTTATATACCAATGATTATGTCCCTCCCTTATTTCTTTATGTTTTCCCTTCGCATATGATAATGTTACATTGTTAGTTGATTTTATATATGTTGGTTTTATTATAATTCTGTTATTTTCAAATTTCAATAAACTTTCCTTTAAAACTTAAAAAAAAAAGATGGTTAACATGTTGGTAGCCACGAAGGAACTTTAAAACAACGATAGACTATTAACAATATCTCTGTAGATGAACACCACTGGACACCACTGCTATGTTTAGTTTCTTTATTGGTAGCATACGCCCACCACCTGTTTTCTTTTTCTTCTTGTATTCTTTTAATATGTCTTGGACATGCTGTTGAGTTTGTGTGTGTTTTAATGTGGTTGTGTTAGAGGATGAATGCAAAAAGAGTCAGTGGATGAATGAATGGATGCATGAGTGCAAAAAGTGATGGAGTGCATGTATGACGACTTACTGAGTGCCTAAACCCATCAATGGCATAAAAGGCACTTTTATTCATAAGCCAGACCTATTGCAGTTGCCAGTGCATGCTAGGTGAGTGTTTTTGTTGTTACTTTGCGATTACCAACAGTGCAAAGTAGTCAAAATAGTTTATTTTATCGATTTTTTCATCATTTATAGCAAAGGTGTGTACACATTGTATATGTTTTGAGATCCACTGAACTACCTGATATTTCAATGTTTCATGTACTTTGTCTCTTCCCCCAATGAATAAAGGATCTTTCTGCTACTGATAAAAATGCACAGAGTACCGATAAAACCATCTGGAAAGGGAATACAAAGTCTCTGAAAATGTGAATGGACCCATCACCGGCTGTGCAGTGTGTGTGCGGACAGAGCTCAGCAGGCTGCCAGCAACAAGTACAAGGAGGTGGCAAGGGGGGCCTGGGGCAGAAGTACTCAGAACTGATGCTCATGTTTAAAAACCCCAAGGCAGCAGCTCTACAAATACAGATGCAAAACAGAAACCTCTTTCTTCTTCTCTCATATTGAAGGTAGCGTGTTGTGAAGAGGGCACTGGTTGGGGGTGTTTTTGTTCAATGAAGAACAGAATTAGGTTAGCAAATCTAAATAAATACCTATAAGGATAACATGGTGAATATTAATAAAGACAGTCACATTAGGAACTTTCCTTGCTTTTTGAGATATTAGGGGCTGAATTTCTAGTTAGCTATTAATGCATCAATTAACATGTAGAAACGCTGCAGCCGTAACCTTTACTGTTGCCCGCAGTGTTGTGTACAGTCATTCTTATGTTTTTACACTTTGGGTAATCATTGAAAATGTAAGCAGTGTCTCTTGTAATCCAAAGTATGTCGGGCACTATTTGTTCCTATTGCAGAAGATAATTAAGCAGGGACTATCGGGCGTGCTCCAATTGACTATCGTTGAAATATATTCCAATGCATGGATAAAACTTGGAAATGGAAAAAACTTTTCGGAAAAGATCAACACCAGCCTTGGCATAGTCATGAAAGCATGGTGTCTGAAGTCCCAAGGTGACAATCTCCTGACTATTCCCAAGTTTAGACTCAAAACCAGAGGAGGTAAAGCCCTGGCTGTCTTGGGGTCAGAGCATGGAACTCACTGCCACCCCCTTTCCGACAAATCTCTACAGAAACAATTTTCAGAAAAACCCTTAAGACCTGGATTTACACCCTATCCGACACAAAATGCAAAAACATGAGTTAGCATTTTAACCAAGGATTCACCACAAGAACAATAAGCCACCATGTTCTCTTACACTCTGAAGCGCTAAGATGCTCCCTGGAGTGTAACCCGCGCTATACAAACACTAATTACATTACAATACATTACAGTAGTTGATTTAGGCAAATCCCTGTGGAAACTAAGTTATTTCCACCCACCAAGTTCAAAAGACACAACGGCTCTATAACAGCCAGAATGATCTAGAAGTTAATATAAATAAAATAAACATGGTTGTGTTTGAGAGAAAGAGGAAGCCCTCTGAAAATTGGTATTTAGATGGACAGAAAATAGAAGATGCACCTGGATTTTGTTATCTGGGAGAAGGGTACAACAAAATCAGACGGTTTAATGAATATCTATCCTTCCTCAAAAGTATGGATTCTATCTTTACGTATAGAGTAAGATCAATTTATCAGACTCTCCCAAGCTCAAGATTAGAACCATTTACAGGATGTATGACGTTACAACGCATGCTGTTACAACGAAAGTTTTACAACGCAAGTGCATTGACAACGCAGGACATTACAACGCAAGTCTTTATATCGACTTGCACTAGATGGCGTGCTAACATTAAAAAAGTGTAATTTACTATTCCAACTCCAGACCACGTAACAGTAGGGAAGGTGTTGGGATAGTAAACTACACTATTTTTAATGTTAGCACGCCATCTAGTGCAAGTCGATGTAAAGACTTGCGTTGTAATGTCCTGCATTGTCAATGCACTCACGTTGTAACAGTTTTGTTGTAACGGTAGTGCGTTGTAAAAGTTGCGTTGTAAAGGTTGTTCCCCCCATTTACAACTTAAATTTGAGCATAATTACTCCAGACCCTTTTTGCTGGATCGGCTACAGTGCAAGCTGCTTCTTTCGTTATATCTTACCGTAAGCCACTACCCAGGCAAAGTCAAGCCTGGAGTTTAACCTTTTCCTGCAAACTCTTTATCAAGACATCCAGTTTTTGAAATACTGTTAGGTCAAGGAGCTCTGACCAAAGCTCTCTGAAGGGCTTTACATGGAAGCGAATACAAGTTTCAGGTGCTGCCAATTCTAATCGCTGGAGTAATTTTTTCCTGTGCATTAGAAAACCTGCATGATCTCACAATGTGGGAAACTGAAAGCTCTTTTGCAACTTTTAGAATTACTGTGTATTCAGCAGCTTGGCTGAAAATCTTAGACATGCAAACAAATATTCTGCACATTGAAGGGGCATTTGGATTCCCCTCATAGTTTTTCAGTGTATTCAGCCAGGAAAAGAACGACCAGGCATGAATTAATCTCAATCAGTTGTCTTTAGATGGTAGAAGGGGATCCTCGGACCTGACAGTGGAAGGGGAAAAGACCTGCACTTTTTGTAACTTTAGAGCAGAACCTTTGAGCCGTATCCTATGCATATGTAAAATATAGAGGTTGAACCAAAGGCAAGTTTTAAAAAGCCTCTAGTTAAGATTAGGCTTATTATGTATATATTATTTTCATTTATTTGTTTGTTTATTTATTTATGAAATGTTATATAGCAGGGACATTTCCCAAAGGCGTTACAGCGCTTCAAAGAAGAAAAGAATAATGACACAGAAAATAATGAAGGAAACAAAGAGAAGTAAGTGAAGGAAGGGAAGAATAATACAACATAGGAAGATTGAAGAGAGTTTTAAATAAGACAATTACAAGATATCTAATTTAGTTTCAGACAATCAGGATATAAATATAAGTGTAGACCAGTATCGCATGCTTTTCATATGCAAAAACAAGGAGAAAGAACATGATTACAAAGTTAAGTTGCAGGATAAGCAAAATAGAGACAACAAAAATCAAATGTGGAAAAGAGGGGAGAAGACAGGGAGGGGAGGACCGGCTAAGGACAAAACAAAGGATGCAATGAGTGAGGCAGTAATTAGAGAATAGACTTTAGCTAGTGGCTTATGCTCCTGTAAAGGTTGCCTGTTATAAGAACATATGCAATTAATTGGAGTAGTTGTAAAGTTCATGGATGGTATGGTAAAGTGTTCAGTGGAAACTAAAACACTCCCTTAGTTTAAGTTGGCATGGGGCATGGACTATGCCATTTTTTCTTTTCATATTAGTTCACATTGTCTTTATTGTTTCATTTTATTGAGAATTGGTTGAAAATGTTCTGAAGCCCCCCCCCCAGGCTAACATTTACTAAGTTTCTATATTACAGGGGTGGAGTGTTCAGCCTGTAGCTGTGGTTTTAATTAATACATAAATAATAACTGTAATTGTTTTAATTATTCGAGCAATAAATCCATCTGAATCTGACTGAGGTACCAGGGTAGACCTTCTCAGTAATTCTGAAGATATTGGCCTTTCATTTTTTAGGTTTAAATACTTTGAATGGAAAATTACGCATTATGCATTCTACATAACTGTAGTAATCTGTGCTTGTTTTGGTACTTATATGGTTTGGAACTTCTCTGTGTCAAGGTTTTGTGTTGAGAGTTCCAGTGTTGGCAGTTGGAGTTTGTTTGACGCTCTGCTGCTCTGATGGTCCAGCTGATTACAATAAACAAGTCTTCGACTTACCTGGCGTTTCCTGAGTCTTCACTACATTTCTGTTGGCGACGAGCGCTGGGCCATTAACACGGACCCGTGTCATGTGCGCAGGCATCCTTGGTTGGCACAGATGAATTGGAGGACTGTTTCTTACCCAGGTCTGGGTGATTAGCAGTTTTCTTTTCCGACTTTGACAGATGTACGAGCTACACGTCGTGCTGATTCACGACGGAATTGGGAGCAGAGTGGTTTAGAGTGGCAAGAGCAAGCTCAGTCGGGCCTTGGAACGCATAAGGGCTTTGCGTTTCAGCAACGAGAATGAGAACGCGAAGACGCAGTTTACGTTTACACGCGCGTTGCCTAGTTACCGCGCTTCACCCGTGGACCGCAAGGAAACCATCTTTGCGTTTCAAAAGAAAATAAGGAAGATTGAAATGCATTTGACGTAAGAACGTTCCTGTTGCTACCTGTTGCTTAGTTACGGCGTTTCTATTGTGGAACGCAAGGAAATCGACACAGTGTACGTCACAGAGCTTAACCACAGAATACGTTTTCTGCGCTGTGGTGAGGAAATAGTATTGGAAAATCCTTTGTTTTACAGGTACTTTTTGGGTTTTCAAATGTCAAAATACTATTGTAAATACTAAAGATTGGAAAATCTTTGGTTTGACAGGAACTTTCTGTGTTTTGGGTACCAGTAACATTCTTTAAAAGTCAGAACCAGCTACATTTCATTGAGTCTGAATAGTACCTCTTACCTTTCATTGGGAACTTGACATCTTATTACAATAATACAGTACAAGGGAATTTTTCACCACAAACAATTCAGCTTTAATACTTTATCTACTGAACAGATTTCTTTATCTTGCGACATTTTCCAAAATTTAAGTTGTGTTCACAGTTTGTATAGTCACACGTTTATCATTATTAACACCGTTTTTGAACAGTTGTTTGAGACTAATTCAGCATTCTAGCTGTGCACCATGCAAGCGGTTACACCACCCCCACCGTTCTTGGAAATGCCTGGTGAACCACCCATCAAGTGGACACAGTGGTTTGATGGGTTTGAAACTTACCTGGGTGCAATTGGGGCAGGCAGATTCCGAGCAGAACGCAGAAAGGACCTTTTGCTCCATTCCTTGGGTTTTGAAGGAAGAGCTATATTAAAACATCTTCCTTCACCTGTCATTGTTGGTGAAGACGTCCCAGATGAGTACCAGGACACGGTTAAGAGGTTACAAACAAGGTTTGATGTTCAACCAAGTATTGTTGTTCTTTCCCATAATTTCTTTTTCGTGTACAAAACACTGGTGAGGATGTGGACAATTACATCATGGCTCTAAGGAGGCTTGTGTCTGAATGTCAATTTGAAAACTTTGTGGACCAATTGGTGCGTGACTAGTTTATATGTCACTGCATGGATAAATCCATCAAGCAAAAGCTTCTTTCTATGGGTAACCACAGTCTCGAAGATCCAATGAAGGTGGCAAAGAGCATTGAGACGTCGCAAATTTCTGCAAAGGAATTATATGGTGAAAGCAGTGATCCTGTCTCTTCTGTTAAAGTAAAGGATAATAAGGACAAAGACAAGAAGAATACAGAAAAGCCTCGCTCCAGTTTAGGAGAAAGACAGAATTCTTTTGAAAAACCACGTCCCAGTGTAGGAGAAAGACAGAATTCTTTCTTTTCACAAAGCAACATTTGTTTTAGATGTGGTTATAAGTATCATTTTGGAAATAGTAAATGCCCAGCTAAGTTTGTAACTTGCAGGATCTGCACTAGAACAGGACATTTTGCTGAGGTGTGTCAAGCTGGCAGGAACAAGTAATTTCCTCAACCTTTACAGTCAAATGTGCAGGAGTATGTATAGTGATGATGAGGAATTTTTCACTAAAGAACTTAGTGAAATTGTTTCAGTTGTACAAGATAGTGCGGTCATTGTAGGAAATCCTGAAATGTGTGTCGATCCTTATGTTGAAATCATGGTTGGGGATAAAGTACTGAAGATCCTAGTTGATTCTGGTGCTCGTATTTCCATGACCACACAAGTCCTTTTTGATCAAACATGGCCCTCAAGACCCCTCTTACCTCTTGATCGTAAGGCAGTCTCTTATGAGGGGTGTGAGATCCATTTATCAAGGTACATTGAAGACATGGAGTTCAAGGGAAGGAGGATTTCTGACAAGGTGTATGTGGTACACAGAGGGTTGAACATTTTGGGCTGGTTCCACCAAGGTTTATTCGGAATGGTACTTGAACCTGGGTCAACTGAGCAGGTTTTAGTGGTTAGGGACAATCCAGATCTTGAAGATTTAAACAACAATTTTCCCAATGTGTTTTCTGGTGAACTTGGTAAGATCAAAGATTTCCAGCACAAGATCATTGTGAAAGACGGCTCTATTCCTATAACACATAAGTTAAGAAATGTTCCTTTTAGTGTTAGACACGATTTAGAGAGTGAACTTAATTCCCTTTGCGCTAAAGGTATAATATAACCAGTTGATTCCTCATTGTGGCTATCTCCATTGGTGGTTGTAGATAAGCAGAATGGTGAGTTGAGGGTATGTGTGGACCTTTGATGTTTAAACAAAGAAATCTGGGTAGATTCCCACCCGTTGCCCAATATCAATGAACTTTTAGCAAGTTTGAAGGATGCTAAAACAAATTCAAAATTGGATTTAGCCTCAGCCTACCATCAGGTGGAGTTGGCCCCTGAATCAAGACATCTTACTGGGTTTGTTTCCCCTTTTGGTACTTAGCAGTATGTCCGCATGCTGTTTGCCTGGCATCAGCCGCATCAGTTTTTCAGCGGCTAATGAGTAACATGCTGAAGGGGATCGACGGCCTATCTATTTTTCAAGATGATGTCTTTATTTTTGCACCCAAAAGGAGTTCTCATAATGCTATTCTTTCTGAAGTTTTGTCCAGGTTCCAATCCTATGGTGTGGTGTTACGCAGAGAAAAAATTTGTTTTTATGACCAGAGAGGTTGAATATCTGGGACATTTAGTCAATGAAAATGGTATTCTCCCAAAGACCAGTTTGGTTGATGCAATTGTCAAGTCCAAAATCTCCCTCTGACAAGACTGGCCTCAAATCTTTCCTGGGGTTGTGTGATTTTATTCTTGTTTTGTACAAGATTTTGCGAGTACTTTGAGACCTTTGTCACGGATGCTTATGAAAGGAGTGGCATTCGAGCGGAATGATGAATGCCAGAAGGTTTTTGATAGGGTGAAGCAGCAACTTGCATCACCATAGGTTTCAAACCATTATGATCCCGCTCTCACTTGCACTCTCACAGTGGATGCTAGCAATGTTGGGGTGGGAGCTGTTTTGACCCAGAACAAGGATGGTGAAGAGAGGACCATTGGGTTTGCCTCAAGAGTGTTGTCTTCTTCAGAAAGGAAATACTCTGTTATTGAAAAGGAATTACTGGCGTGTTGGTGGGCGGTGATGAAGTTTCAAAATTTCATTTGGGGGAGAATGTTTTGTCTCCGGACCGATCATAAACCTTTGGTTTTTATTCTGAGTGGCAAAAATGTCAGAGGTTTCGCCCCCAGAAATGCACGGTTGTCTTCAAAACTTCTCCAATTTGATTTTTGTGCTGAATACATCCCTGGGGGAAAGAATAGGTGTGCAGATTCCCTCTCACGTTCTTCTGACATTGTAGAAGACGAGCATGCCACGGCTGAGGATGACAAGGAGTTCATTGTTGCTGCTGTGGATCTTCCACAGTTGTGTGCGGTTTCTGAAAGTGAATGGCGTCAAGCCCTCAGCGTTGATGTATCTTTATCTTTGGTCATGAAGTACATAGAAAAAGGTTGGCCAAAGGAGCGGAATCTAAGTTTTGAGTACAATACTTATCTTCAAATTGCTGATGATTTAACCATTTAAGATGGTTTGTTGATGAGAGGGGACAAGTTGGTTCCCACTCTTAGTTTGAGATCTGGTTTAATCAGGCATGCCCATGAGGGGCATTTGGGAGCTACTATGACAAAAAAAAGAGTATGCCTCTCCTTTTGTTGGCCTTCCATGGACAGGGAGGTGAAGGAAATTGTCAGGTCTTGTGTTATCTGTTCGAGTTGTGATAAAACAGCCAAACTACGCACACCTCCTCTTTCTCCAATTGATTTACCGTCTGCACCATGTTTTAAGTTAGGGCTTGATATTATAGGTCCATTCAATGCACTTGATCCATCATCTAAGTTTGCTCTAGTCATGATGGACTATTACTCCAAGTGGCCAGAGGGCAGGTTTGTAAGAAAAGTGAGCTCTAGGGCTGTTGCTGAATTTCTTAATGACGTATTTATGAAAGAAAGTTTTCCTGCATTTCTAGTGACAGATAAAGGTTCCCAATTTGTTGCCAGTGAGGTTGAAGATTGTCTTCATACCTGTGGGATCAAACATCTCAAAAGTTCTTTGTACCACCCTCAGACCAACGGTTTAGTTGAGTGCATGAACAGGGTGTTGGGGGAGTGCATACAGTGAGCTCTGGCCAACAAGTGTGTTGTTTTCAATTCTGTGAAGAGCATGTTGTGGTTCTATCGAACAACTCCACATTCTACCACGGGAGATTCACCTTTTGAATTATTACTTGGTCGGAGAGCCTCTACCACTTTTAGTCCCAGTTGGATGAGCAAGTGGGTCAAGGGTGGACAGTGGTCAGATGACTGTGTGAGGAGTCATGTAAGGATGGCTCAATGCAAGCAGAAAAGTTATTTTAACTCCAAAGAGGAAGTGAAGGAATTGGAGATCGGTGTGGGTGATTATGTACGTGTGAAGAAATCTCTCCATGTGAAGAAGGGTTTTCCAATGCTTGGTCCTTCTTTCAGGGTTGTTAAGGTGAAAGGCAATTCTGTGAAACTTGAGAATGGACAGTGGTAGAACATGTGTTCTCTGATGAAAATGGTGCTTTAGGTGGAAGTGGAAGTAATGAGAATGGTTTAGAAGCAGCTAACCATCCTGCCTACTTGTTACAGAGTGTAAACCTTCTCTATTTGCAAAGCTTAATTATTTTCTGGTTTCGTACCTTATTGTTGCATTTTGTTTAACCTTCTTTTATTTTCACAGGCATTGTTCAGCTTGCTTGTTAAGATGATTTTTTCTGTTATATTCTGTTTAACCTTCCTTTCCTTTCACAGGCATTGTTCGGCTTGTTTGTTAAGATGTTTTTTCTTTACCTTTTCTTCATTTTTTTAATTTGTTTTTGCTTTAAGGGAAGACCCATGTAGTAATCTGTGCATTTTTTGGAACTTATATGGTTTGGAACTTCTCTGTGTCAAGGTTCAGTGTTCTGTGTTGAGACTCCCAGTGCTGGCAGTTGGAGTTTGTTTGACGCTCCGCTGCTCTGATGGCCCAGCTGATTACAATAAAGAAGTCTTCGACTTACCTGGTGTTTCCTGAGTCTTCACTACAATAACCAATCAAACTATAGTACTCTATTAATGTAGAAACACTAACCACATAATCGTATATTGGATCAGGGATATATACACAGTATCTAGTCTAGAAGTTTGAATGGGCAGAAGGGCAAAGAGTGAAAGTGGCAAATAGATGTGCTTTAACTAAATGTAACCCATCCTATAACACGTTTATCAGATGCACAAATAGCTCTCAGCACCAGTAAAAGCTAATAATATTGCATGAACCCTCAACATACCTTCGGAGAGTGACATTTAACCACCTGTGAAGGGCAGATTTTGAGCAATTAAGTGTTTTTAGCGTGATCAGTTCACAGTTTATCCTTTGATCAAATTACTCTGATGTCAGAATGTCTCTTCACTAGGGTAAACAATGTTTTTTGTTGTGTGTTTCATGCTAGACCAATAACAGCAGGAAAAAAGTATTGAACTTGCTTCGAGGGAGAGGAAGATTCATTATTTTATAGTAGCTTAATGATAAATTCAGAGAACTCTTATCTAAAGCACTTCACATAGACTCCTTTTATGCAACTTTTATTACCAAACCTAACATGGTGCTCAATTCAGTGTCCTTAGGAGGAGGAAAGGCCGAGTTGGCCATGACAGTTTGGAATTTTTCATCTGCAGGCTGTAGACAGATCTCAGCACAGGATGTTGAAGCAATTGCAATTTGGTAGCGGGGTTTCAATGCTGAGATCTAACAAATAAGTCACATTAGAAAAAAACAAAATACGTGATGTAGAAATCATGTGTGAAGTGTCTTGCTTTGAGAGCTGAATGTAAGGTTTGTGGGTGGAAAGAACATTCCACCCAAGTATGTAGTGGCAGCAGGAAGAACATGGTATATGTTGTTAAATAGGGATCCAAAACAGGTGGATAATCAAGTATTTTATGTCCAAGAGGTGAACATTATTTATTTGGACCATGATGGATTAGTTTACAGTAACCATATATTAAAGTAAGAGTGGAAATAAGCTTACAACTGGATTGAGGATTTAAAATAACTATTCTTCCTGTCACCAGGTTAATTCGGAGGGGCCTTTGGAAATCATCTTGTTTTCTAGCAATATTCGTTCAAGTTCTTTGCAGTGTTAAACGTTCAAGTTTATGAGTTATTCTGTTACAAAACTTGGTTTTAAAATAGAAGAATAGAAGTAAAAGTCGTTGGTGCTCAGAAACGCTTTGATATTTTGGGATGGTTGCATCAACTAAAATTCAAATTAGTTTTAAAACTAGACACACACCAACAGGTGTTGGCAATTTTGGAGGCAGAATATATGGGTACAACACGGTTTCATGAGAGCAAAATTGAAATTCATTCCACTGAAGTTGAAAATGGAAATTGTGATATAATGTGAAATTATTCAAATGTTTTTCCAATTTGTTAGGTAGATTCAAGATTTTTCTTCTCGTGATTGAAGAATGAGATTGAAGAATGAGAAAAGTTCTGCTAAGCGTGAACAAAGACTTGTTTAATACATTACAGTGCATGTGTCCTGAGGGTGTCATAGAGTCCATTGAGTCTTCTCTGGAGGGCTTTCCTTTAGTTGTAACTGAGAAGAAGAATGGAGAGCTGCACATTTGTCTACACTGACCTCGGTTAAGGAGGCCTTTTGGGAAGCTTCCTTTTACCCCTTATTGAGGATTTGCCTAAAAGACTAATTGAAATCAAAGTCTTTTCTAATCTTTAAATAGGTTCTGCACCACAAGAGGTAATTAGCAACAGAATGCCACCATCTTTCTCCTTTTATTACACATGATAAGTTATTCTAGTTCTATTGGATGCCTTGTGACTTTGCCAAGAATGTGCGCCTTTCGTGTTGCTACAAATTTTAAAATTAGTATAAAATCTCCAAAACACTTGCGTTAAGTTTGCAGCTAGTTAAAATGTTATTTTTCCATGTATTGCTGATGTACTAACTGGACCCAAACAACATACAATAAGACAGTGATTATAGTCATGGTTAAAACTATATATCTTAATCATTTTCTTTCAGCCATAGTTTCCCACAAAAGCAAGAGTTCATATACAGAGCACCATCCTTTGTTACTTTCAGAACAGATGCTGAATATTTCACCAATTTGCTAAATGTATAAAAAGCATTTATGTCAGTTCCCTGCTCTTGAGCAATCATGTTGCTTATTGTGTTTGGACTAGCATGATAAAGAACATAAAATTATCATTAAATCTAGGCATTACCCTTAAATGTTAGCCCGACTATCTCTAATTCTAGCATTATTGCATCGACAGATTAGCTTTTCCTCAAAGCTAATTCTGCTTTCCCTAGTCGACTTTCCAATGAATCGGAAAAATGTTTTTTTTGATTGTAGTCATTTTCAGCTATACCGAGAGATAGCAGGTATTTTAGTGATGTATATCCTGCTTCGGGCTTTAAGGTTTCTTCTAGCCATTCCAACGAAGAAGGGTAGCAAGGTCATCCCAAAAGAGGTTGCCTTTGCTATTTGATTCCTAATATATCCCCCCAAAAAATGAATGGCTTTTAAAAGCTGCCTCAAAATAAGCGTATTCAATTACAGCATGGATCTTTACATTCACAACAGCCCATTTACTCTGAATCTTTGTTTTTTTACTTTGCTAAAAATCATTATCCTTCTCTCCTTCAAGCTGATTTGCAGTTGTCAACAGATGTTGGTGTCTTAAAAAAGTATTGTCAAGTGGTACCATATTGTTGGGAAGGGATGGAATTAATATACAGACAACATCCTGGTGATTCTTACGTTTTTAGGATTGATTGCCTTAAGTGCAATCTACACATACAGTGTGAAAGAAAATCACTCTGCTCTTCCCTAGTTAAGTCTTTTCTGCGTTCTCTTCCAGGAAGGGCCGGTGACGTCTCCCTATGGACGGCTTCCATCGAGGAACAACAAACGGGGAATCAGGTAAGTCTGAGTATGTAAAAGAGTGATGTCCCCGCAAACCCCGGCAAAAAATATTTTCTCTATTACAGTTTTATTTTCTTCTACCTCATTCTAACTTTCCCTTTCTCCTTACTTCCTTTGTGATTAATGAATATGGGTCTGGGTAACCCAACTCACCCTTCCTTTAAGCTTTTGATCTTTCATGACCGATGCCAAAATATCGTAGAGTTCTGAAGTGAACAAAAGAAGTAGTTTAGAAAACTCTTAATCAAAAATAAATGGTTTCACTTAGGTCGATAAATAAGAAACAATGCAGAGATTAAAAATGAAATAATATTGGACCACCGAGGTTCGTGGTGAACTTTCCATACGGCCTTACATGCCAGGTCAAGGGTCAGCCAACATCCAGTGCATGATTACTTGTTCATGTGTATGTGTAAAGGTGCATTAATATAGCGCAATAAAGCAAACAAGCATTTGCTATGCAGTAGGTCTCGCATTAGTGAAACTTTGGGTTATTGGCGTTGCAAATGCTAACTCTTTTTTATCATAAAATATCCCAGCAGTAGCATAAGTAAGTGGCATTTTAGTTAGCTTGCGTTTTAAAAATGTGATGTTGTTGTTTATTATTTTTTGTTTGGGAAATAAAGCTAAATAAACAACAATGGTGCATTTTTGAAATGCTAGCTAACAAAAATTTCACTTCTAATAAACACAAATGGAAATGTATGCTCAGCTGTAATGTATCTCATTATGATTGCATTAAGGGTGCAGTACCTTATGTGGCTAATAGAGGTCCCTGAAAATAAAACGTACCGAGTAAAGTTACATGTAAGAGCGGCTATCCTTATGGGAGGTTACAACTGAGGAGAAGGATGTACTAAAGAGGGAGAAGGAGGGACCATTAAACAAATTAACCAATGAAATAAAAATATTTCTAAAAGACACTAAAAGGACCCAATAAAAACATAGGTGGAACATAGGCAGAGCTAAAAGCCCATATTCTGAATACAGCATGACTCAAAAAGACAGCGCAATCGCTGCCTAGGTGACACCTAAAAAGTGGGAAAGGATGGTGACTAACGGCCATTACCTCCTCACCCCTCTCACTTGGATCCCATACATAATAAGGCCCTACGCTTTCCTCAACACCCTTTCCCCAGTACAAAAAGCCCCCTTTACCTCCTGTTGCTTCTTGTCGTTTCAAACGGGCGTGTGCATTGCACTCTATCCAGTGAGGTGCAGCGCCAGGATTACCTGTTGAGGACATTCTGCATGAGCCGGCCCTGAGGAAAAACACCATTCTGCAGGTGGGTGCCGCAGCAGGAGCAGTGATCTCCCGAGTGGTTTGAAGCGTTGCCTGCGGGGGAAAACACCTTTCTACAGGCAGGTGCTGCAGTGGGAGCATTGATCTCCCAAGTGGTTTGAAGTGGCGCCTGCACTCAGGGACACTTCTTGGGTGGGAAGTACAAGGAATTTTACGGGATGGCTGCACTTTGGTGAATTTCCTGGAGGAGAGAGTGATGCCTCTCCAGGGAAGAGATTGCTACTGAACAGGTGGGGCGGCTTTGCTTTTCCTATGCTACCAGGGCAGAATTCCAGGTGAGAGGGGCATTCTTATTATTTTATAGCAATACTATGGTTTTGTGGATTGGTCTTCCATTTTGTCCTGTTGCTCATTTGGAGGGCTTGTGTGTGGTTTTCCGATTGGGCTGGTATCCTTTACTAGTTTTATTTAAAGAGATGATTTTATTTTATTTTGTGTCTTCCCATGGAGAAGCAGTGTGAGAAACAAAGACAGTCTCCTTCTTCCTCTTTTGAGGTAGAGGAGGGAGAAGTAGCTGTGCAGCATGGCAGTTACCCTACTGAAACCCAGGAGAGGTTAACTACGGCAAAAGTACAAGCTATGATTGATGTGGCTGTGGCAAGGGCTTTAGCTGCCAAACTTTTTAATCCCAAAAAGAGATGATGTGCAATCTGATACAGATAGTGACTCTATAGTGACTTTTTATTGGAGAAGCCCAGTACCTCTGGAGGAAAATATATTTCCAGGTAGGATTTACGGGGGCTATTTAGTTGCATATCTGGGACAATTTGGGGTTAGATCCTCCCCAAAAGGACGAGGGTGCTGGAGGACTCTTCCCTAAATTTGCTAAACCTGCTTCAGTGGCTCTTTCTTTTCACCCCAAGATCAATGAGTCTATTTTCAGGGATTGGAAGGAGCCAGATCAATTTCAGGCTCATGCTTAGGTCCTATCCTGTGGACGAAGCCGATGCCGTGCTTCCTCAGTCCACTAAAGTGGATTCAACTTTGGTTCCCCTACTTGGCAGATCATCAATAAATCCTGATGACACCCTGATGACTGCTTGCCATCTGATCCGACAGCCAAAAAGGTGGACTCTGGCCTAAAGTGCTGGGTTGGGGCTGAAAATTTGGTCTTGAGTGCAGCATCCTATGCGGCTCTAACTTCGCAATCCTTGGTAAAGGATTTTGACTCTCTTGCAAATCTATGCAGGAAGGTGTAGATGTTTCAGACATCCTGGTACAAATGGAGCAGCAGTGAAACCTCTTAACCTCTTAACTGATATTTCCTCGGATAACATCAAAGCGGCCTCAGTCGCTTCCAGGTCGGTGGTGATGGCTCGTCGGAATCTGTGGCAGACTTCTGGGAAAAAACATATTTTCTGAAACTACCTTTTAAGGGCAAAAGCTATTCAACAACCAGCTGGATGACATGATGAGGAATTCTTTCAAGGACAAGAATCAATCCTGGTCATACAAGTCATCTACTGGGAAGGCTTTCAGACCCTGGTCTAGGGATTCCTGGGATTATCTCAAGAAAGACCCCGAGCCTTATTCAGCTAAGCATTGTAAATACGAACCCTGAAAACCATGTACGTCACAGGGAGAATCCAATGAGGAGGGCCCATCGATACGACACTCCTGACTTTCCAGTCCTCATGCCTTGGATGTGGTGCGAGGAAGGCTCAAGGCTTTCTCCCTCAGTAGAAGATATCTATCACTGATTTTTGGGTTCTGAAGATCATTCAGAACAGGTACTCTATAGAGTTTGACTCTCTGCCTCCATACTCGGGGTGCATCCTTACTCCCGTCCCCAAAAATCCTGTCTGGAGGAGGGGTTGTGGGATGGGAGTTCACCCTTGCTGCTCAAAAAGGAAATACTCCTTGTTCCCCAGGACAAACAGGGTCAGGGGGTGTCTTCCATCCACTTTGTGGTACAGAAAGTCTCAGGGTGCCTTCGTCCTGTACTCATTTTAAAGAGACTCAATCAATGGATCAAGACTGTTCATTTCTGAATGGTAACAGTATAGGTTATAATTCCTCTGAGTTCTGTTCAGGACTTCCTGGCCATGATCGATTTGCAGGATACTTACTTGAATGTGCCTATTCATCAGGCACCTCAACGGCTTCTTCGTTTCGAAGTGGGGGGATCCCACTTCCAATTTGGAGTCCTTCTGTTTAGCTTGAAATCTGCCCCAAGGGTTTTCAACAAGGTTCTGGCTCCTTTGATGGCTCTGCTTCACCAGCAGGAGATTTGCGTCCAGCCTTATCTGTATGATTGTCATGTGTCTGCCAGTTTTGCTCGTTAAGCTTCAGAGCATGTGAATTGAGGGCTTCATATGCTGACGTCTCACACATTTTGATCAACACCCAGAAGTCTTAGTTGCTCCCTAAACTGGAGTGTGTTTTTTCAGAGCCAGATTTAGACAGATCAGGGTGTGGCTACTGTTCCAGATAGAAGGGTACACAAAATTCAGTCCCATATTTTAGATCTTATGAGAGATCCCTCTCCCAGGATGTTGGATTGGATGAGACTTCAGGGGGATTTGGCGGCAACTGTATTATTGGTTCCTTGGGCTCACTGCCACCTGAACAAGTTCATTTGCTTTCTGATTCACTTCTGGGATCAGAATATGTCTATCCATCTCATGGTGTCAGAGGAAATGAAACGGGAGCTAGCCTGGTGTTTGGATCTTTGGCATCTCCAGAAGGGAATGCCATTATGCACTCTCCCTCCATTTGTGATCACTACGGATGCAAGCAAAAAGGGTTGGAGAGCCTGGATGTCTTTGCATCAAGTCTAAGGTCTATGGACATACTCTCCAAGCATCTGCTCAGCCAACTGGAGTCAACTCGAGGCGATCCGTTTGGCTCTCCTGGCTTTCTCCTCTTAGATTTATCAACCAACCTGTCCTGGTCAAGTCCGATAAAACCATGTGTTGGACCTGGCCGTGTTTGCAGGGTTATCCTCAAACGTTTTGCCTTCCTCCTCTCTTTTTTCTGGCTCTCTTGTTATTGATTTTAGGACTCTGGGCACTTTTCACTGCTGACCAGCGCTAAAGTGCATGTGCTCTGTATCTAAAATGTAAGGGCATTTGGTTTCTCCATGATTGATTGATTATTTGATTTACTAATAGGTCCCTAGTACAGTGCCCTTAATGTGTCCAGGGCCAATAATAAATCAAATGCTACTTGTGGGCCTGCAACACTGATTGTGCCACTGCTGCAGATCGGAGCTCATAAATTCTCCCTACTTCCACGGACAGAGTGATTTCACAGTCGCACACACATACACTCATCATACGCTAGGGCCCATCATACTAACATTCGTTCTACTACTCTGTCCACACTGAATATACGAGAGAACTTTCCTAATCCAATCTGCATCTAATCTGAGGTCAATGCGACCATAATGATCAGTCTTGAGTCATGGTTTAAACAACAGAACACATTCGAAATCTCAATAATAGACAAGGAAATAACCACCCGACACCGTGATTCAAACAGAAATCATTTATCTAAAATTAGTTCATATGGAAGTCAATCATTAGCAAATTCATTATTCTCATAATTACCTATTCTAGCTAAAGGGGTCAGGACAGGTCTCTCAGTAAAGTCTCCCGAGTCGCCGTCCTCTCGATCAGCATAGATCCTCACGGGCATAGGTTCAGGAAGAAGTGGCTTAGACCCTCTCTAGTCTAACATTATTTATAATAAAACTAACGGAATAAAAGTAACAAACAAACTCTGAATGTCCGTTGAGCCACCGAGCTAAGCGAGCAGGAAAGGATGTTGATTAGCAACATATTAAAAATCTCTGCTCAGGAAAAATCACAAAAATAAAAACACGGAAGAAGGAAACTCGAGTTTGCAAGCGATACATTCATGAATGCTCTTCCTCGGAATCATAGTGAAGCCACCGCAAGTTATCTAATGTTCATTGTAGCTTCGTTCTTCTCCAAGGACAATCGGCAGTCAACTGGCAGCAAGCCTGGATTTGCTGTCCACACGGAAAGTTTTAATTCAGACAGAGGCCGAGGTCAGGTGGTTTTCAACCATCTTCAGCGAGGCCTCTCATCGCATCTTAGTCACTCGAGTGCAGGCTGTAAAAGTCGGCCATCTTTTAGTAGGCCAGAATGGGCAATCTTAATTAAAAGAAACACAGAACAACGTTACCACATTGTACTGATTGAACAGTGTTAATCCCCACTAATACCCTTATGTGTATGTAATTATCTAGCCATTGCGACATAGAAAAGCATTAATGCATATTATTTAAAGCGCAAAACACATTACAAACGACACTTTTAGCCTCATATATTTAATTAATTCGGACACCAATTTAGTTCACGTATTAATAAGCAACATAAATGCATTCCCGCGTGTAATTCTCTCATTAGTAATGTTGGTTAATTGAAAACAAAATTAATAACTAGTAATAATAAATCAGTAATTTTAATCACAACATATAGACAAATCTGGAGTTTAAATCTTAATAAATTTACAACAGAAAACTCTGCTCCAGCACCACCCACATGAGTAGCCCTTCAAACCTGTCTCAAGCCTGCCACTGCAGAGCCAGCATGTATATTTTTAAACTGTTATTTCGACCTGGTAAGTTTCCCTACTTGCCAGGCCCAAACCTTCCCTTTTATTACATATAAGTCACCCCTAAGGTTGGCCCTAGGTAGCCCTGGTTTACTTAAAAGGTAGGACATGTACGTTTGAGTTTTACTTGTCCTGGTAGAGAAAAATTGCTAAATTCATTTTTCACTACAGCACGGCCTATCTCTCCCAATAGGTTAGCATTGGAGCTGCCTTGTAACACTTTACAAGTGTAACTTCCAATTGGGAGCAGATAGAAAATTTGTTTGGTGTCTGTGCCTCTGCCTGTCCCTAGAATACACGTCAGGGTTGGATGACACCTGGGCTTTGAGATTCCCTCTAGACAGTCACACACAAAGGGAGCTGAGGTGTGCCTTGCATATCCTGATGGCCCATCACCAGACTAGTGGGTCTTCCGGAGCTAGAGTAATAGGGAGGAGCTGACACTTGCACCTGAATAGGGCTGTGCCTTGTCGCACACAACGAGTTGCATACCCCACTGTAGTGTGTCTGGAGCCAGAGCAAGGAAGAGCAGGGTCTTGTTCACTATAAAGACCTTTCTTTAAAGTCTCTCTACTTAAAAGGCTAAAATTGTCATGAGTAATGGACCTCTGATTCTATATACTCAGAACACTTATGGACTGAGGACATCCTGCCGGGAAGAGGAGCTGTTGCACTGCCAGAAGGGACTGCCACTGTGCTGCTTGCTTTGCTGTGTTGGCCTGCTGCTTTTATCCTGAGAGTGAAAGGACAGGACTTGACTCTCCATATCCTGCATCTCTAAAGGTTCTCCAAGGGCTTGTTTGGGCTTGCCTCCTGTTACCTATGTTTCAAGGACATCAAAGACTTCACCTGCATCTTGCTACCTGCACCTAGGCTCCTCTGCTGTGAGTCCTGCTCTGACAAGAGATGCCAAATCCAGTCCTGGGTCCTTGGAAGTGAGTGTTTGGTGCTGCAACCCTAGAAAGCAATGCATTGACACCGATGCGTTGCTCGAAACTGAGGCATTCCTGAAATCGCCACATTGTTGCTGCCAGCACTGCTTGCCGAGTGTGTGATTCAACTACCTGGTCTTACAACGCAGCCCAGACTTTGCTGACGCAGCACCTCCGAATCACCGCTACTACATGAATCCCGGACACTGCATGACCGATGCACCTTCACTGTGGCCATTGGATGGATGCTAGTAGAACCAACCAGATGTTCATTGGTCAAAGGAAATACCTGCATACCACACTATAAAACACACTCCATTTCAGACCATGATCGTTTGCCATTTCACTGCACCACGAAATTTCCTAGTAGAACGTTTTGTTTGTTAAGTGAGGTGCTTTTCCCTGTCTCTTGTCCCTTTATCTTCTTTCATTTAATTCATTGTGGTTAATTTGTTTATTTCTTCATATTTCTTTTCACAATGCTAGGCCCCAAAAAAACAATTTTACTGAGGGAGAATCGTCAGTCATGTTGGATGATTTCATGAGAGTAGAACCATAATTGTTTGGAGCCCAAGTCCAAATTACACACTATCTCCGAAAAGGCAAATAAAGGCCAGAATAGTCGACAGAGTGAATGTTCCAGCAAACAACCTGTGCACACAGGAGGAAATTAGGAAGAGGTGGAACAACCTGCTGGGGAGGGTGCTTTCCTTGACCTTCAAGAGTCACCTGGAGGCCAACAGGACTGGTGATGGTTCTCCCAGGCCCCCCTTCTAACTCATGCCCTGGGAGGAGAAGGTCTTGCAGATCCTACATCCTGAAGGCTTGACAAGAATACCTCGGGGTCCAGAACACCACAGACAGATTAATTCTCGATGTTCCATGGCACAACCACATCACCCAACACCTTCACGATCTCCACTGGCACCCCGTCGAAAGAAGAATAACTTTCAAGCTGCTCACGCACTCCTACAAGGCCTCCACAACATCAGACCTCAATGACCTCCTCTCCTTCCATGTTCCAAAGAGAAACCTCCGCTTAGCTGACCTCTCCCTAGCCACTGTCCTACGGTTCTACAGGACCAGAGTGGGCGGAAGGTCCTTCTCCTACCTCGCAGCCAAGACCTAGAACAATCTCCCCCTTCACCTCAGGTGAAGCCAGACACTGCACCAATTAAGGAAAGACCTCAAGACCTGACTTTTCGAATGACCCCAACAGAGCAGCGCACACCCACCTAACGGGTGAGTAGTGCGCTCTACAAAACCCAGATTGATTGACTGAGTGGGGCTGGAGCCTGGTAAGTTACACTTTACAAAGTCTCACTAATCCCCAAAGTCCTGTTTCTCCTCAACTCAGCTCCTGCCAATACGTTCTGCCCATATTTCCTAACATAGAAACCTCAAAGTGTCAGTATCAGATAATTTGGATTTTTTGTAAGAATGTATTGTGTTGCATCTAAGATTACAGGTCTCAATCTCCATTATATTGCACATTATGATATGGTACCTGTAAGTGTTAGAACACCAAATAACCTGTTACCCAAATGTGTGTCGTATTGTAAGTGTCTGTCCCATTTCAAATGCATATTTTCCACAGGTATGTTCCACTAACCACTTTGCAAGTGTTGGGAAGTTGTTTTTAAAAATATGACTACAACTACCATGATGCCCTGTTTCTGTTTTGTCAAAAGAATATTGCAATGTCATATTGCTCATCCTCTGTAGTCTAACATATTTCCATATATGGTAAAGTGTCATGTAGTGATCAATCCCTAGTCAATGCTCTCTTCTGAAATTGGTTTGTGTAGTTTTCTGAATGTTGTCCTGTTCTTCTCAACCAATTTAACTGATGTCATGAGTTTTACAAATGAAACTGTATTGACCCCAAAAATGTAAGGTAGGAAAATTACTATGCTGATTATAAGCAGGAATTGCAAAAAATGACTCTGCACTGTTCACATGATGATTAATACCAAACATCCATCCAAGTTGTATAAATGCCTGTTTTGAAGTCAGCTAGACCTTGGAATTGTCAATTACACATTTCGCCTCTCCACAGTGTTGGGTTGAATGGTTCGGAGATGTTAGTTATTCTTCCTAATCACTTCATAAACATTTCAGGACATCTTATTACCTGCTTATTAGAAGTTGTAATGTTAGAAGTTGCTAAATGTTAGGGTAATGTGTTCAATACCACTGAAAGCTATCATCATAATAATCTCCACCTTTTTTCTTCTACGTATCTACATTGTTTTTCTCAAAATATTTGGAGGTGTAATATGCACTTTTACTAATAAAAATGTTCTAAATTTCTCGATAGGTCCAACTGCCAGAGCACATGGCCAGGAATCTGCCAATAAAGAGATCCCCACTCCATCCCAGGATCAAGCCTTCAGTGAGGACAACACTCCTGGTAATCTGGATGACAATGAGGATCCTGGTCCATTTGGTCAGCATAGGCAAATGGCTCCAGTGAGTTACTGGGGCCACACTAACACCTCCCACCCCGGCTGTAACACCTCATCCAAACAAGGCCTCCACTTCCTGTGTTTCTACCACTGTAACACCAATCAGCCCCCCCCAATCCTGGGTAATGTTGAGACCACAGCAGCACCAGCTCCAGCTCACCCAGTGTCACGGTTCCCAGCTAGCATGAATAGCTGGTCCTCATCCTATAAAAGCCCACCCTCTAACCCATGCACCAGCACCTGTGTATGTATATGAATTTGTGTACGTGTTTCTCCTTATAAGTTTGTATATATGCACAGCTGTATCAGGTTTCAGTATCTGTTATTCATATGTAACATTTTGTCAGATATGGTAAAAAGGCCTCATTTTGTTGCCCCTGGTGCCGCGTGCCGTAGCTCATATCCACACCAGTATGCCTGTTACCATTGCATCACTATTGTAAGGACCACTGCAGGAGTTGCTGAGATCTTGCAAGACCGCAACAACTCTTGGCGGCCATCTTGGCTAGATAAACCACACCCAAGCGCCCGGTCACGGCTTTGCTTCAAGACTGTCCTGGAAGTAACACCCTGTGCATCAGAGGAGGCATCAAAGACCCTCCCTTACCTGCAGGGTAGCAGGTCTGGCAGCTCCCATAGTCCATCATCTACAAAGACTGAGTCCATGCCGCTCGGCCTTCCTGAATCTGTAAGAAATAAAGAAACAATTTATCATCTTAAAGTACCCAATGCAAGCAATCGCCCGCTGTAAGCCTAAGGGGCCCATGTAGATGACTTTAAATAACATTGCATAACACGGAAGGCATGCCAGATGATTCAACTAGAAATTCCCCAAACAATCCTCTGCGGTGCCAACAACTATTGTCGGTTTGGATAAGCTGATTGCCCAAGATGAAAGACAAAAAAAGTGTCAAAAATGTAACGCAATCTCAGATGATTCAACTAGAAATTCCCCAACCAATATTATGAAAGAAATTAATGAACAATAAGCCAGGCCTTCTCACGTTCAATTTGTGACATTTGCAGGGGTAGGGAGCTGATTGAGTTAATGCTTCATTTAATTTTTTTTCCCATTTCAAAGGGGGTCATGTCCAAACTGCAGGCCCCTTACTCACAGTGGCCAGTAGTCCCTGTGCCATATGTATTTATATTTAGCCTTCAGTAGTTTACAAACTTTTGCACTGATCAGAAGCAGGTCACATCACAGAATATGTAGGAGTCCCCTGGGGTAGATGATGTCACAAGCCTGGATTGATGAGTTTATGCTATTACATGGGATGAGGGTAGACACCAGGTCACTACAAAAGTGTATTAATATATTTGTTTTGGTCAGCATGTGACAATACACATGTTATTTGCTAACTTATGAGTCATGCTAATGATTAATGTAGAAAAATGTTGTTACATCAATACAAACAAACAAAAAGTCACAAAACCATCGTTTTTTTCTTAAATTTTTTGTAACCGTACAGGTCAACGCCCATCTGAAGCAGGGCATTTGGAAAGACATTACCAGACCCTGGGGGTCTGCAAGCAATGTAGCATCCATTGCCGCAAGAAGTGGGAGGACCAGAAAGTTAAACGAAGTCCAGCTCGAGCAGCCCTCCCAATGTGGGAAGCGTGTGCGCCGCACCCTGAACCCCCTAATGGCCCACACTCTTGTGGTGGCTATCCCCAGCTTGATGGGCAGTTGAGGGCACAACAACAGCAACAGGGGGTGAGTTCCTATCAGAGATTCGCATGTTACATGACTTAATGTTTGTTACAGCCAGGATTTTAACCATCAGCATTAAGGGTGACTCATGTCAAATGCATAAGAAGAGTTCTTGAAGGTAAGTTTTGCACAATGTGTATGATGATGTGCTTTGTCTATTAATTTGTTGGAAAGGATCCCACCTGATTCCTGTTAACAACCAAAGGACTGTTCTGAGCCGACACATGGCTGCCTAAACTCCACGTATACATCAGATTCTTTGATGTCATAAGGGACAGTTGTACCAAACAGGTCAATAGTCTGTATTGTGTCAGGTGTGATGCTCCTTTGCTGTTGTGGATGATGTAATGGTAGTTCTATTACATGTGACATAGCAGACCAGGCACTTATGATACAGTGGATGTACCAAACGTCACATTGGTAAGTTGGAATTCCACACAAACAAGAGTGAGCATGTGAGCCAACATGACTAGTGGCATCTAAATCGATGGCTACATTTTGGAAACAAAACATATCCAAATTGTGTGTAGCATCAAAAAAGGTGTTTCATACATGTTAAAAGTGACAGAGTAGCATGATGTCTTACTCCTTCACAAATGTGCGTGTAAGCCAGTCTGTTTTTTACAAATATTTGTGATAGGCATGCAATTTATATTGAAACACAGACAGGAATGTGTACACATTGGTGGTAGAGTAACACATACCCAAAACCATTTCTCAATATCCTTTGTTCAGTACAGATGATAAATCAATGGTGGAGAATAATGGGAAACGTAAAGGGATTTTGGAAGATGGAATGTTCCCTCACATATATGTAGGAGTATCCCATTATGAAAACTCAGAATCAGGCCAAACTCATGACTCATTAGGCCAGTGTTGAAATGCATCAAGGTGTAATATGTTGTATATTGTGATTTACATTTGAATCTTGTAAGTAATTATTATATATGAATCAGTGTATGAAATGATTACTGTGATGTTCTACACCTTTTTGACTACAGTGGCAGCCAGCATATTTAGTGAACCAATTTCACAATGATACAACAAACTTAAAATAACTAGAGACATTTAGGAGTCAAATGTGAAAATATTTTTGTTCTGTACTGAAGTGTATTAGAAATGTTTGAAGGGCTATGTATTTACTTATGCTATAAAAGTCATTTTTCAGTCCACCCACTTATTTGTTTCTTACTGTCTTCAACAGCATAGGAATCTACATAGTATGTGATACATTGGTAAGCTATTTCAGTACAGACTTCATTTATGGTTTTTGACATTTGACATATACTTTAGGGACCTGAAGTAAGTGTTACTATTGTGAAATGCCCAAACAAAGGGCACCTGCTTTAAGTTTATGCTAATATTGGTGCAACATTGCAGTATTTTTTGACACACATGTATTCCTAATTAACTATTGAGAATGAAAAGTGTGCAGATTTTAGGGACTTGTGAACACACTGTACAAAGGTATTTTGGTTGCTATGTTTTTGGTGACATCAGTTCACTTTTCTAAACTACAAAGTCCAACCATTCAGAGGTGTGAAACAGTTCCTGGAGAGACATAATAATGGATAAGAGACAAGATCAAATGTGATATATGAACTATCATGGGGAATGACAAAACTGTGACCAAATGTTTTCTGACAATATTGCCTACATGCATGTGTTTATGCAGAACCAAAATTTGAGAGCCTTGAAACAGGTGAAATCGGAAAACTTGGGAACTGTTTTGTGATCAAAGATCATGATCAGTACTGTTTACACAGATTCAAACATACTATTGTATATGTCATTTTAGCATCATGCGGAGCAATTGAAGGAGTAGCTGTCAACATAGGCAGGGAAGCAGCTGTGCCCAGTGGTTCCGGTTCTGACACCACCAACAGCGAGGGACCCAGTGGCGTGGAGGGTGAGGGTAATGAAATGGAGGATGGCAGCTCCACAACATCCTCTTTGGAGCCTCCTCCAGAGAACACTGCCTTATGGTGGCGGACTCGACAGGATGTCTACCAACTGCATCTTTGTCCACCACCCAGAGTACCATCTCCACCCTCTTTCTTGCTGCCCCCCAGTTGGCCATACCCAACCCCCTAAAAAGGGTGGCTTCTCCTTCGCTCCAGGCACCTCACCCCCTTCCCCTGTCCCGCCTGCTGCGCTGAGTGAGGAGGCTATTGACCTCCTCCAGAACATCTCTGTAGGCCAGACTGCACTACTGAAAGCCATCCAGGGACTTTGAAGCCAATTGCAATGAATGGTAGCCTAACTGTTAGGCATTCACGGTACTATGTCTGGCCTACAGAGGTCTTTTCAAGGTTCAGCCTCCTCACTGACCGCAGCCTCCCAACCTTGTGCCCCAACCCCCAGCCCTTCCCCATCCAAATTCCCTATTCGCAGACCTGTCCCAAGCACACTTATACATTTGCATGTGCCCATTCAAGCTGACACAAGTAGCGTACACACAGAGAAAGAGAAACACCACAAAAAACACGGGTGTGCATCCAAACATACAGATACCACCCACACCACCAGCACAACCACAGACACCGCAGCCACCACCACACCCACATGCACCTCACCCACTCCCAGCAGCTCCACAGCCACAGCCACCACTACACCCACATGCACCACACACAGCGCCTCCACAGATACCAGTCACCACTACACCCACATGAACCACATCCAGCACCACCACAGCACACCCATCCCCACCTGCACACGCATCAGAATTCACACCCACAAAACTCAAATGCCCACACTTATCCAAACAATAGACATCTAGGAAGTAAGAGTCACCCAAACGTGCATTCCATACACCAGCCTGACAGGCACCTGCACCCTCAACAGACACATGCACATCAGACACTGCCACTCCATCTGTAGGAAGGTGGATATCTGACTATGGTTACCCCCAACTTTTTGCCTAGTGTCTAGCTGGTTTTTCGACTTAGTTGGCCTGAGATCCTGCCATTCAGGGTCTCAGACTGTCTGCTCTCTCTTTAAAATGGACTCCATGTACCCTAGGTACATAACCAATTGGTAAGGATCACCTTATTGGACCCTGTACAGTGTACCCTAGGTACCCAGGGCATAGGTGTACCCTAGGCCTCCCAGGGGCTGCAGCATGTATTATGCCACCCCTGGTCTGGCCTTCCAAACAGACACAACTGGCTGATCACTCAGCTGGGGCAAGGTCGTGTAATCACCCCTTGCTTAGATATAGTATATCTATATCTACCTTATATATAGACACATGTGTACCTATCAGCCACTCCTATGGCAGGCCTTAACAATCCTGGAGGCAGAGTGCTTGGTAACATGTGAGATGGTGCTCTAGCATGAGCTGAGCCTGTCTGCAGCTTTCGGAACCATGTCCTTATAGCTGTTCTATGATATAGCCTACCATATACTCTTAAAGTGCCTTATAATCTTAAACGGTTAAGGTAACTATGGTTTGGCTTTATCAAAACATGTCGTGTAAGGTGTCTAACACTTTGGAATAATACCCCCATACCATTTCTGGTGATGAGGATATTATTCCTCCCTTCTAGAGGGAGAGACATGTTAAAATCCTACTTTGCTGTTTAACTCTAACCAAAGCCTCAGCATCACAAAATGGATGCTGCTGCCACAGACACAAGTCTGACCTCCTGCTGCTGGGAGTGATCCCAGCCAGGGAGGCCTGGACAATAGGTTTCCTGCTTGGGGAGGTGTAGCACCTCCCCAGACAGCCTTTAGTGTATTGGGGCAGGGTGGGCTGAAAGGAATGAGACATGCCTGGGGCACACAAGGTGTTCCTTGCATAGTCCAGTTCAAACCGGCGCTGGGGCACTCCAGCCCCAGCTCAGGCGCGAAACTGGACAAACCACCCCCTCCCAGGTCCCACCCATAAGGCGTGACCTAGCAGGTATCCCAGCCCCCCAGATTAGTATAAGAGTGGGAGTTGGGCCTCAAGACTTTAGATTATCCTGAACCTGCAACTTGAACAGAAACTCTGGACCTTCGACATTCGACGAAAGAAGAAGACTGAAGAATCTCCCTTGTGGCCAAGGAGTGGCTACCCTGTGCAAACAGGCACCATCAAGAGACTACCCTTTGCTTTGCCCAAGTTCTACGAGGAACCGACTGCAGAGCCCGACCAGAGCCTTGACTTCCAGACTTCTCCGACCCTGATCCACATCCACAGCAGAGCTGAGATCCGTGGAGGCGACGAGCGACGTGGGACCGGCTACCTGGGAAAAGTGGCTAGTATCTTCAAGCGCAGCCTCTGAGGCACCCTCGAAGTTGTGCACCGGGGATTGAGAAGCCCCAACCCCAAGCATCATCTGCACCGAAGATCCGCCCCCCACACTCCACGAGTCCTGCGTGGGGCCCTTCTGCATTTTCCTGCTTGCCGCGTGTGTCCGGTTGCTTGCCCGCTGGCTAGTGGCCTTTGTGACGACGCACCCCGTAATCTTCAGCGCTGGTTTGGCTCCTCCAGACTGGCCCCTGCTCCTTTGAAAAAGAGAAGCATCCCAGACCTTCCTGGTCTGCACCAGAAGCAAGTCCTTCGTTCTGCGTGGGTTCCGCTTGCCAAGGCTTGGTGAGTCCTAGTCCAACTTCGACGCCGCCGACAGCAAGAGCCTTCGTGGGACAGCTCGCCTCCTGGTCCTGGTCGTCCTCGACGTTCCCTGGTCCTCGTGGCTGCAGCGACAAGCTTCACCTTCACCTGCAATCTTCACGACATCGCCTGGTTCCTTCCTGGTTCCACGTGGTCACTGGCTAGTGACCTTGACTCTGTCCATTCTGCTTGCAGGTCTCCTCTCTTCTTGATCCCAGCCTTGGGATCCACCGGACACTCTTCACTGACTGCCTGTCAGCATCTTTCTTCAGGCATCCATAGGAGTCGACGACGAAACCCGACGTAACTTCACCCCTATGCACCCGCAGCCTGTGGGCTAGGTAACTTGGGTACTCCGGTGCTCATCAGGATAGTGACTATCCTAGTGTCTAGTTTTCCAGTCTCGACTTCCTAGCTACTCCGGAAGTGTCCTAAATCTATCGTTTTCTAAACTGTACTATTGCTATTGACTTTTACGCATTACGCGTGAGTGTTTCCACTCTGCACCTGAATCCCGTGGGCCTCCCACTTCCTAACCTTTGGTAGTATAGTGTAGCCCCAGCGATTCCCTAGGTCTAGGCCTATTCTATTTCCGTGACAGTGGTCCTTATACCACTTACTTAGTATATGGTTTGCGTGGCCCCTAGGGCCTAACTGTATTACTTACCTGTGTGACTTAATGTATGCTTAAATAAGACTGTGTTGTACTTGCCTCTAATCTCATAAAGAGTGCTGAGGGTTTGACTAGAATAAATACACTTTATTTTATATATATATCTGTTGTGGTGTCCTTTCATTTGGTATTCAAGGGATTATATATGGTATCACAGCTGGCTTCACATGCCATTCAGAGTTTAGCCTAAGACTGCTCTTGTCCATGCTACCACTAGGATAGCTGGTCTATAAGGTTGACTTTACAACCAATCACCATAAGGGTATTTGGACTGATATAAGGTGTACACTAGAACTAGTGACATCATACATCAGGCCAACTTCTCACATTGGTGAGCAGCGGTTGGGATCTGAGCTTGCTGTTGTAATACCATTGTAATCTTAAGATACTAAATTGAAAGATCACACAGATATTGTCTAGGTACATATAACATAGATTATAATACTTAAGTCCTACTGGACTTAGTAGTTGTAGGTTGAAGGGAGTAACACACCCTGACTACAACTACCAGAGAGGTTTAGTATAAACAACTAGTGTAGGTAGGTGCACACACCACACCCTCACTAGATCATGTCTCTGGGAGGAGATCAAGTAGATGCTCTCTCAGGAGGGTCAGGTCTGCAGAAGACCCCCTCTAGATATGATACCCTAACATTCCAGGAGATGAGACAATTGTGTACCTCCAGAGGAATAAAACAGGGTGCAGACCCTACCCTTAGACAGCTAGTGGAGCTTCTGGAGGCCTATGATGCTGAAAGAGCTGCCAAGTATGGTGCCATAGCTGTAGATAAGGGTCTACCCACCACAGAGGAGTCAGATGGGACTTCAGATGAAGAGGTAGACAGCCAGGGCCAAGTAGGAAGACTTAGCCAGGCTAACCTAAGCTTACATGGGAGTTTGCATGGGGTCCCCCCATACAGACCCCCAAGTAGGCTTACACAGAGAAGCAGGAGGGACAGATCCCCTTCAAGGGAATCTATCCACTCCCATGTCTCTAGCATCTCTAATGCTTCCTCTCACAGGGGAATGACTTCCCCTGAGAGAAAGGAGCATGAAGCCAGAATGAGGGAAGCTAATCTGAGGATTCAGAGGGAAGAACTTGCCCTTGACAAGGAGAAGCTTGCTCAGGCTAGAGAGCAAAAATTGTGTGGGTCAGAACCCACTGGTGGCAGCAACATTCCTAGAGATAGGGATAGGTCTTATGACCATAGAAACCTAAGCAAGATAGTCCCCCCATATCAGAATGGGGATGACATCCACAAGTGGATGACTGCTTTGGAGAGGGCCTGCAAAGTACAGCAGGTACCCCAGAGTCAGTGGGCAGCTATCTTGTGGCTCTCCTTTTCTGACAAAGGTAGAGACAAGCTCCTCACAGTCAGTGATGAGGATGCTAACAATTACAAAGTCCTGAAGAGTGCTCTGATAGATGGGTTTGGCTTAACCACTGAGCAATATAGGTTGTTGTTCAGAGACACCCAGAAGACACAGACACAGGACTGGTCTGATTTTGTGGATTGTGCCACTAAGGCTTTGGAAGGTTGGTTAACTGGCAGCAAGGTGCAGGACTATACAGGATTGTACAACTTGATTATGAGGGAGCAGATCCTTACTAATTGTCAGAAGCAGCTTCTCCATCAACACCTGGTAGACTCAGATTTGACCTCTCCCCAAGAATTGGGAAAGAGGGCAGATAAATGGGTCAGGACCAGGATTAGGCCTAAAAATCAGGGTGGTGACCAAAAGAAACATACCACCAAGCCTCAAGAGAAGGGTGGGGATAAAACAAAAGAGAAATCTTCCTCAGGGCCCCAAAACTCCACACAGGGTGGTGGGTCCCAAGCTCCCTCCTCTACCACAGTTAAAAAGCCTTACTGCCATGAGTGTAAAACTCCTGGGCATTGGAAAACTGACAGCAGTTGCCCAAGGGCTAAAAACAAAACTGTTCCTCCAACTACTCCTGTCACACCACCTATTACTGTCAGCAGTAATCCCCCAGGTGGTGGGAGTGCCCCCAAAAATTTGGTTGGGTTTTCTTGGGGAACACAGGGGGACTCTGGCTTAGCCAATTCCCCTACAGCAGCTACTCTTGTCTGTGATGGTGGCATGGGGTTTGCCAACTTCACTGCCTGTCCCAACACTTTGGGTAGGTACAGACAGGAACCCTACATCAATGGTAGAAAAGCTGAGGCCTACAGAGACACTGGAGCTAGCATCACTATGGTGGCCCATAGGCTAGTTCCCTCTGAGCAGCTTTTGCCTGGTTTCTCATACCAGGTAACTAACATTGATGGCAAACAGAACAGTCATCCCATGGCAGAGGTCTGTCTCAGCTGGGGAGGTGTCACTGGCCCTAAAAGGGTGGCAGTGTCTCCAACCTTGCCTGTGGACTGCTTACTGGGGAATGACTTAGAACTCTCAGCTTGGGCTGGGGTTGAACAAGACACCCATTCTAAAATGGTAGGCCTTTCAAAAAAGGGTAGTGGGGTTGTGCCAGCCACAACCCCTGTCCAAGTAGATTTCCTCCCTGAAAAGGTTGGAAGGGCAGTGGTAGCCACAGCCCAGGCAAAGACAGACTTCCCTGTAGAGATTGGCAGAGCTGTGACAGTCACAGCTCAAACCCAAACTGAGTGCCTCCCTGAAAAGGTTGGCGAGGCTGTAATGGTCTCAGCCCATACTCAGACTGACATAGGTGTAGTGAAGCCTGAAACTATGGATCACTCCACACAAACAGAGAGTAGTGGGGAGGAAGAAAAGTCTCCCTCTCCCCAGACATTAGGAAAAGGTCAGCATCCTCAGGGATCTGACCTCACCCCTTGTGAAGGAACTGCCCCAGAGGTAGCCAGGCCTGGCCTGGCAGAGCCTCTGATGTCAGTGGCCCCTTCCAAGGTGGAACCCAGTCTGGTGCAGGTAGCCTGCCTCTCTCTACCCTGCCTCAGTCAGCCCAGGGGTGCAGAGGTCAGGGAGGCCAGTGGACCCCAAGAGGGCCCCTGTCCACAAGAACCCCCCCATCAAAAGAATGAGGATTGCCTGGCTAGTAGCCCTAGCCAGGTGATGGGTAAAAACATTCCTGAGGGATCCCCTTTACAGGTAGTTAGGGACCTCCCCCAGAGGGATTCTGTTGGACACAGGCAAACATGGGACCTTAGGGCCCCAAACCTGACCTGTCCCTCCAGTAAGCCCACAAAAGGGACCCAGCCTCCAGCTTTAGGTAGCCAGAGGCTGACCCCGAGAGCACAGTGCAACTCAGTTAAAGAAAGAAAGGCATCCATGGTGGAGGATGATTGGAGGAAGCTGAGGCCTCACTTTGAGGACACTCACTTCAGTACTCCATCTCAACACCAGCCTTTTACTTTGCAAAGACACACCCAAGGTAGAGATTCCCTATGGTGGAGACCCTATGATACCTTTAGGATGAGGGATTGCTTAGTGGACCATGAGAAAGGGGGTAACCATGCCAGTGCTGGTTCTTCCTTATATGGCCACTTAGGCAATAGAGGCTTACCTTGTCAAGGCCAGCCTTATCTCCTTTCGTTTGGGGGGGGGGGGGGTTGTGTAGGAAGGTGGATATCTGACTATGGTTACCCCCAACTTTTTGCCTAGTGTCTAGCTGGTTTTTCGACTTAGTTGGCCTGAGATCCTGCCATTCAGGGTCTCAGGCTGTCTGCTCTCTCTTTAAAATGGACTCCATGTACCCTAGGTACATAACCAATTGGTAAGGATCACCTTATTGGACCCTGTACAGTGTACCCTAGGTACCCAGGGCATAGGTGTACCCTAGGCCTCCCAGGGGCTGCAGCATGTATTATACCACCCCTGGTCTGGCCTTCCAAGCAGACACAACTGGCTGATCACTCAGCTGGGGCAAGGTTGTGTAATCACCCCTTGCTTAGATATAGTATATCTATATCTACCTTATATATAGACACATGTGTACCTATCAGCCACTCCTATGGCAGGCCTTAACAATCCTGGAGGCAGAGTGCTTGGTAACATGTGAGATGGTGCTCTAGCATGAGCTGAGCCTGTCTGCAGCTTTGGGAACCATGTCCTTATAGCTGTTCTATGATATAGCCTACCATATACTCTTAAAGTGCCTTATAATCTTAAACGGTTATGGTAACTATGGTTTGGCTTTATCAAAACATGTCGTGTAAGGTGTCTAACACTTTGGAATAATACCCCCATACCATTTCTGGTGATGAGGATATTATTCCTCCCTTCTAGAGGGAGAGACATGTTAAAATCCTAATTTGCTGTTTAACTCTAACCAAAGCCTCAGCATCACAAAATGGATGCTGCTGCCACAGACACAAGTCTGACCTCCTGCTGCTGGGAGTGATCCCAGCCAGGGAGGCCTGGGCAATAGGTTTCCTGCTTGGGGAGGTGCTAGCACCTCCCCAGACAGCCTTTAGTGTATTGGGGCAGGGTGGGCTGAAAGGAATGAGACATGCCTGGGGCACACAAGGTGTTCCTTGCATAGTCCAGTTCAAACCGGCGCTGGGGCACTCCAGCCCCAGCTCTGGCGCGAAACTGGACAAAGGGAAGTGGGTGTAACCACCCCCTCCCAGGTCCCACCCATAAGGCGTGACCTAGCAGGTATCCCAGCCCCCCAGATTAGTATAAGAGTGGGAGTTGGGCCTCAAGACTTTAGATTATCCTGAACCTGCAACTTGAACAGAAACTCTGGACCTTCGACATTCGACGAAAGAAGAAGACTGAAGAATCTCCCTTGTGGCCAAGGAGTGGCTACCCTGTGCAAACAGGCACCATCAAGAGACTACCCTTTGCTTTGCCCAAGTTCTACGAGGAACCGACTGCAGAGCCCGACCAGAGCCTTGACTTCCAGACTTCTCCGACCCTGATCCACATCCACAGCAGAGCTGAGATCCGTGGAGGCGACGAGCGACGTGGGACCGGCTACCTGGGAAAAGTGGCTAGTATCTTCAAGCGCAGCCTCTGAGGCACCCTCGAAGTTGTGCACCGGGGATTGAGAAGCCCCAACCCCAAGCATCATCTGCACCGAAGATCCGCCCCCCACACTCCACGAGTCCTGCGTGGGGCCCTTCTGCATTTTCCTGCTTGCCGCGTGTGTCCGGTTGCTTGCCCGCTGGCTAGTGGCCTTTGTGACGACGCACCCCGTAATCTTCAGCGCTGGTTTGGCTCCTCCAGACTGGCCCCTGCTCCTTTGAAAAAGAGAAGCATCCCAGACCTTCGTGGTCTGCACCAGAAGCAAGTCCTTCGTTCTGCGTGGGTTCCGCTTGCCAAGGCTTGGTGAGTCCTAGTCCAACTTCGACGCCGCCGACAGCAAGAGCCTTCGTGGGACAGCTCGCCTCCTGGTCCTGGTCGTCCTCGACGTTCCCTGGTCCTCGTGGCTGCAGCGACAAGCTTCACCTTCACCTGCAATCTTCACGACATCGCCTGGTTCCTTCCTGGTTCCACGTGGTCACTGGCTAGTGACCTTGACTCTGTCCCTTCTGCTTGCAGGTCTCCTCTCTTCTTGATCCCAGCCTTGGGATCCACCGGACACTCTTCACTGACTGCCTGTCAGCATCTTTCTTCAGGCATCCATAGGAGTCGACGACGAAACCCGACGCAACTTCACCCCTATGCACCCGCAGCCTGTGGGCTAGGTAACTTGGGTACTCCGGTGCTCATCAGGATAGTGACTATCCTAGTGTCTAGTTTTCCAGTCTCGACTTCCTAGCTACTCCGGAAGTGTCCTAAATCTATCGTTTTCTAAACTGTACTATTGCTATTGACTTTTACGCATTACGCGTGAGTGTTTCCACTCTGCACCTGAATCCCGTGGGCCTCCCACTTCCTAACCTTTGGTAGTATAGTGTAGCCCCAGCGATTCCCTAGGCCTAGGCCTATTCTATTTCCGTGACAGTGGTCCTTATACCACTTACTTAGTATATGGTTTGCGTGGCCCCTAGGGCCTAACTGTATTACTTACCTGTGTGACTTAATGTATGCTTAAATAAGACTGTGTTGTACTTACCTCTAATCTCATAAAGAGTGCTGAGGGTTTGACTAGAATAAATACACTTTATTTTATATATATATCTGTTGTGGTGTCCTTTCATTTGGTATTCAAGGGATTATATATGGTATCACAGCTGGCTTCACATGCCATTCAGAGTTTAGCCTAAGACTGCTCTTGTCCATGCTACCACTAGGATAGCTGGTCTATAAGGTTGACTTTACAACCAATCACCATAAGGGTATTTGGACTGATATAAGGTGTACACTAGAACTAGTGACATCATACATCAGGCCAACTTCTCACACCATCTACCTCCCAAACCCAGCTCCCTCCCAAAAACCCTACCCATTTTCCAATTGAAGATGTTCCTTTTACCCATGCCAGAACCCCGGCTAAACCCCAGTTCACCCCTAGCAAACGCCAATCTACCCTTTCCACTATTGCACATCGATATGCTGTTGCTTGTAAGAGAGATTTATAAAAGATAAAAGTACTTTGCATAGGTTAACAGACAAGTCAATAGGTAACAGGTAAACGTGGAGCTTATCATTGATTGCATCCATGGTGGATGATGTTGGTTTTGTTTGTCATCAAGCAGCAGCGGCAGGACTTGGAAGATCGGATCCATGGCAGAACAGGAATTGTGTAAGTGAAAAAGGGTAAGTTTCTGCCTTATATCTCTTCCATTCCGCCAACTCAGATGTGGAGGGTTTACCGTCACAGTCATGTCTGGTAGAAGGCATGTTGTGTGTGGCCCAGCAGGGAAACTGGTGGTCCTGTCTCGGACAGCCACTTTTGCCTATCCCGCAGTCGACGAGATTGAGATTTGCTGTTGGTGATGGCAAAACCACGGTGGTCTTTCGTCTATAGACCCACTAACATCTAAATTGGGTGTGCGGACCACCAAGCCGGTGGGCAGGAAGACCACCGGAAAAGCCACGATGGGACTCAATCAGCCAAGATCTAAATAAGGCCCTTTGTCTGAGGTAAAGTAACTGTGGTCTTCATGATGGTAATTAAGGATGGTGTTCTGCATTTACTCAGCTGTCCTGGTTTTCTTTGGCTTGAGAACCTCTTATTATGTAAGGGATCCTAGCTAGAGGGATGAGAGAGTAATGCTTTGATTACGTACCGGTAATTGCATTACTACGAATCCTTCTCGCACTTGAATTGCTTACTCCCTCTCTCCCTCTCACCCTGTATGTCGAAGCCAAATGGGTTATTTGAGGCTTGTTGTTGGTACAGAAGGTAAGGCGTGGGGGCCTCGTTATGTAAAGGATCCAATCGAGAAAAGTATTCAGAGTAATGCAATTACTGGTAAGTAATCAAAGCAGATCTGCTGACTTGGGAATTGGGGAACCAGGCTTGAATCTCACCGCTGGCTCAATGTCCTGTGATTCTGGGTGAATCACTTAATCTCTCTGTGTCTACAATAAATGAATGTGTCCTTGTGTAATGTAACTGGTGCTCATGTAAAGTGCTCAAGTACCTTTGGGACGTGTTTACGCCATGCAAAACTACAAAAACAAATGTTGCTTTCTTTTTAAACTGCAAAAAAAAAGTATTGATGAGGGGTTTACAATAGACGCCCTGGGATATATCAAAGGAGAAGACATTGGGGAGGGCAAAGGGTACAGTAGGGTTGGGCAGCAACAGGCAGAAGGGAAAGTAGGGTTATGCTAGGTGGAGCCCATTAACCAGGTTTTCCCCAGGGGCCCAGCTATCACTAGTTCAGCAGGTACAGTGGTAACTTGTTCAACGGAATAAGGGGTCTATTTCACCGTAGTTAGTCCCTTTTTCTTTAGTAACCAATTTCTCTGCTTGCATTGAGCCACATTGCAGCCTTGCAATGCCACTTGTTGTCACAGAGCAGGTGCCTATTATTTTACAAACATGAAGAAAAGTTAATATTTGCCTTGTATAAAGTCAGGTTTCTTTAAAGCAGTCAGCCAGTTACTGGGATCATTATTATAAATCTCTATCAATAATTTGGTAACATTGGCAGCTTAAAACACAAGATGCTGCAGACATGAACAAATAATTCTATTGACTCACCTATATAAACTTTGCATTTCTTCATGTAAACATAAATTCAGGCGCAAATCAATCACTCAATTCATCAATCAATCAATCAATCTAGATTTGTAGAGCGCAGCTACATCACCCATGAGGGTCTCAAGGCGCTGCCTGTTATCCTATTGGTCAAGCATCTAGGTCTTGAAGTCCTTCCTGAACTGCTGGAGCAATGGTGAGGTTCTGAGGTACAGGGGAAAGTTGTTTAAGGCCTTGGATGCCAGGTGGGAGAAGGACCGGCCTCCACTGTTAGTCCGGCGGATGCATCGGGTGGCTGCTAGAGAGAGGGATTCGGAGTGGAGTTTCCTGGTACGTTGGTGGAAATTCATTTGATTGTTGAGGTACGCCAGTCCTTCGTTGTGTGGTGCCTTGTAAGCGTGGGAGAGCAGCTTGAAACTGGCATCTCTTTGTGACTGGTAGCCAGTGGAGTTTTCTGAGGTGAGGGGTGATGTGTGTCCATCTGGGGAGGTCAAGGATGAGTCTGGTAGCTGTTTTCTGGATTGCCTGGAGTTTCTTTATGAGTTGGGCAGTGATTCCTGCATAGAGGGAGTTGCCGTAGTCTAATCGGCTGGTGACGAGAGCTTGTGTGACTGTTTGCCTGGTGTTGGGTGGGAGCCATCTGAAGACATTCCTGAGAATTTGTAGGGTGAGGAAGCACATGGAGGTGATGGTGCTGACCTGCTTCTTCGTGCATAGCTATGTATGATGCCGAGGTTGCAGGCGTATTCGGTGGGTTTGGGGGTTGGGCGCAGCTCAGGTGGCCACCATTCGCTGTTCGAGAGGGTATGAATTTTTAGATATATCATGGCTCAAACACTGCGTCGGGCTTAAAGAATACATTATTTTACGTTCTGCTTGTGGGCTTTCCTCATTTCAAAAATTGCACTTTTAAACATTTTGAAATAAACCCTCTGTTTTCACAAAGCATAGGTAGCAAAACTATGGTTTTGCTGATTATCTGAGGGATCATATTTTTCTTTGTAATTAGTTTGAACGTTAGCTTTCCTTGCTAATTTGTTAGCACGCTGGGGGTGCTTAAGTTTATGATGATGCGCTGTGAATACTTCCTAATAACGTTAGGCATTTTTAAGAACGGGATACACTCAATAATACAATGAAAAGGCGGCTTATATTTTCGTAAAAACCAGCTCAAGAAAATAATTGTAGTCCGGCCCTCCTTGAAATAAGTGGGAAGAAACCATGGGGGCATATCAACAAGGGCTGGCGATATAATTATCGCTGCTTTAGCGTCCGTTTTTGGGCGAAAAGCGGCGATAATTATATCGCATTATTTACAAGGACACGCTATCGCCTGTTTCCTTGAATCAGCTCCTGTTTAGTTCACGCCTCGCTTTGCATCTCTAATGAGATGCAAAGTAGGCGTTCCCTGCAAAAACGAAGGGAAAATGATCTCTAACTGCGCTACTCCATATTTACTATACGGCCCAGGACACCCATAGCGATGTAAAATACAGCGTTAATCACTGTTATCGCCGGTATTTTACGTCTGCTAATATTCATGACTACCCTATCTATGACATGGGAGGTGGATTCAGTGGCTGAATCCACATCTCCCTATCATCAAGGTTTCTTCTATCGCTGTGGGAATATCGCTGGTTTAACAGCGATATTCCTGTATAACGCCACTTTTGATGTAAAATTTATCGCCCTGGAGTAACGCGTTGTTAATAACGCGTTATCCGGGCGATAAATTACAGCGATTGGCAGCGATAAATATAAAAGCGCTAAGCGCGCTTTGCGATATTTATCGCCGTCTGTTGCTGATATGCCCCATATATGTTATAACTTCCCACTATTGTGAAAGTCAGCTAATGTATGTTGTAACATGAATGAGGCATTGGTGGGTTGTGTGAGAGCCCGATTGAACCCTTCTGTCACCTCTGATGCAGTACGGCAATACTTGGACAGAGTAATGCTTGAGAGTTTAGGCCTAATTCTCCAAAGCAACAGGGTTTAAGTAATTGCAAAACACTTGCATATAAGGCAGTTACTTTATTAATGGAGTCAAATTCATATTCCCCAAGGGGAGATGAACAGTAAAAAATATCTGCTCTCCCTGTACTCATTTCTTCACCCTGCTCTGCCTGTGGGCGCCTTTGGTGGCTCTGTAAAACCAGGGCACAGGCAGTGGAACAGGTTCTTGCAAAATGGTAGCCCTGTTCACTACGAACAGCTGTCAGCCACCCCTGGAGCACAGGGGAGTAAGAAGGCACCTCCACGGCATAATAAGAGCTCTGGGGGGTTGCTGACCCTTGGAGCATCTCTTTCGAGCATATTTGTGCTGTTAGGGCTCCAGACACCATCTTTCCACGTCTCTTTCTTAGGGAGAAGGTGTGAGCTGCTTTCAAGTCATAAGACTCAGCCACACTTGAGCAACAGTGTATATAAATAACTACAGTTCAATAGTGCAGGCGATCTAGCAGCAACAAACGAGCCATAACTAAATGTATATACTACATGAGTATCACCCCCCCCCCCCCCCCCCATGTTCTTATGTGTGTCAAAGGGTCACACATAATGCACTGAAATGTCACACATATTCACAGAGGCGACATTAAAATGTCACTTATATGCAGACTTAAAACTTTGCAGCTATGTGTAAAGAAAGAGATTGCAGATGCAAAGCAAACAGGAAGCAGACAAAAAAATCATTCAACAGTTGCTTTTACATCCGACTGTGTATGTGGTGTTAGGACGGGCTCGATGACAAAGAAGTGTGGGGTGCAGCGGCGCCTGCCCTCCCACACTGTGCGCCATCATCTGAGGATTACGGAATACATGTCGTCGTTGATTAGGGAGTTGTAATGATGCGTGAGTAGGTTTACGACAGTGTTGTGTTATAAGACTTTACAGCTCGACATGTGAATTATTATCGCTTACTGACCTCTGCTGGTGGCATCATGAAGTTATTTGTAGTTCCGCGTGTGCCTGTACGATTTGCAGTGTTCTTGGTTTTGGTTTGGGTGGCTCTATTCTTTGTACTAACTAAACTTTTGAGTTGTGAACAGCACAGAGCTGAGAGCCGCGACAGAAGCGAGTAGGAGAATAAAATACCACTGTAACTGAATGAATATTTATCTCAAACCAAGCAAGTTTGGTCGAGAAAGTGGACGGGGGACTATATTTATGGTATAAGAAAGCTTTTAAAGAGGTTTTTGAGACATTTCATGTTTTTGAATTGGATAGTTATTTTGAGCAGAGTTAGGTACATCCCTTATATGATGTTGCCACCCACGGTTCAAGCTTTAGTGTAGATGTAGGAGACGTGAGAGATAGGGTGAAATAATGAAATTGCACTTGGGTGGAATATGTCAGGACATTTTCCTTAAGATCTCCAGTTCAATTACGTTGATGTTGCCTACAACCGTTCACTAATGGCAGAGACATTTTAAGGCATGGGCAAGGGGGTCTCTTGGCCAGGGCACCAGCCTTTCAGGGGCACCCTGGTAGAGCCGGCTCTGTTCTGCAGAGACTCTTATATAATTATTAAAAATATTGTTTTAAATACTGTTTTCATACAACATCCACATAAAAGGTTTATTTTAGATCATGATAGGACCTCACATATGAGAAATGAGAGGGCATCACAGAGATTATTTGCAATAATATTAGCGCGCTGCTGCTGTGGTTTCACATTGAAAACACACGTCACTATCCCAGGATATTAGATGTAAATACATTTAGAATTTGGACGAGTGTGTCTGTGCACTGTCAGTGACTCAGCCAAAGAGGGCATGAAAAAGCTGAAATTGGATCAAAAATCCAAAGTTGTTCCGAACAGGGGCCCCCAAAATATGTTCTATTGACTAGCCCAGTCACTGTTACGTGTGAAGTGCCCAGTTTTAGTGTGGTACTGAACCTGGCAAGCACCACCATTAGCGCGGACCTGTCACCTAGTACTTACTTACTTTTAAAACTTTATTCGGCTGAAAGTACAACCATACACATTCAATTTTATAAATACATGATAATAAAATACATCCACAATTGACAATCATTAAAAGCAAAAACACACAATATGATCAGAAAAGACCCTTGACACAGTTTAGATAAAGTGCATAGTGCCCCTTGAGCGTACAGCAGTGCGTAGAAATCAGCTTACAGCAGTACAAGTTTCCGCGTCAGGGAGTGGCGGAAGGAAATGGTAAGCTGGAATGCATTGTCTAATATTCCTTGATCTCAAAAATGGGGCCAAAAATCTTTTTGTATACAATTCATAACATTTACAGAAAGAAAGGAAACGAACCATTGATTGGGTAGCACCATTATTAAACGGGCAAAGTCTTGCAGTTAAATCCGACTGATACCCTAAAGGGAAACAGAGTCGGTACTTTACCATATCGGCTCTGAATCTAAAGGAAAGAGAGTGTTCCCAATTCCTTCTAGGTTTCCTCAGATAACTATCAGGATTGACCCCCATGTTTAACATCCAAAAGTTTACAAGGGTTGTTTTTCTGGGACTCATACTTCTTATAATGCAATTGGGCTAACAACAATGCAGACGCCTGTTTTTTATCAATAGTAGTGCATGTGGCTGTGTCATGACATGCATGAGAAAAACCAACCCCCTCAATTGCCATTTCACGTGCGCCTGCCAAGGAACTGACAGGCCCATGTCACATGCCAAGCAGTCGGTGATAATGGCCCTTGTGAACGATGCTTCCTCTGTGCGCCATATTGGAAGACACAATAATGGGGGTCTAGTTCGGATGAAATCGCTCAGATGGGACAGACCTAGGTCACTATGACAAATAAAATGTGAAGAAGATGCAGGGATTGCCAAAATTCTCCTGCAACACTACTGAACCTGGCAAGCACCAGCATTGGTGTGGATCTGCGACCTAGTAATGGCAACAACAATTAACGCACAAACTATTGTGTACATTTTTGGTAACAAAGAGGATGGAACCAGGTGAGGGATTCCCATATTAAAAGAATCAATTAAACCACGCAAAAGAAATCCATATGTCGCTGCAAAAAAGATCTACCACTATTGTCTATTGGTAATGTATTCGTTTATATAATAATAAACAGTTGTCAAAAAAGAGAACCACAGGCGTTAACTAGACAAACTCAGATCCACAGTGCTCCACCTATTTGAAAGAAAATGGGAAATGGTCATTAGTAAATATATAAAGCATACTTACTGGATAAAAGATGGCTATTCACAAAGGTATACTTACACATGAGTAACTCTTCACAAATAAGTTTACTCTTACACTTTGTAGTACATTTACTACTTTAGGCTATTCACCATTTACAAGTGCAGATTTGATACAAATCATGACTCCACCCTGTGAATTCAGGGGTGGAGCCTAAGTCACATGTGTAAAGTTACTACTTGGAAGGTTTCACACGTAGGCGGAAACGTCCGCCACCCTGGTTGAGATCTTCCTATGGTAAAGTATAAGAAAAAGTTTAACAGTTTAATAAAGTAGAAAAATTGTAAAACTCTTTTTTATGATAAATATTAATGTAAACTAATGTAAAAATGTATTGTAAATGTAAATACAAAAAACTACAGCATCATTAACTTTTGATTTGGATATTTAATTATTTTGAATATATTAAATGATTTTTCTTACACTCTAAGCAAAAAAGAAACACACACCTAAAGTATAAAATGTTTATTTATTTATTATATAGTTAAAATGATTAAAAGTTATGTAAAGATGTTATTTAAATTAAGTAATTCTTTTATTAAAAAGACAATTACATTATTTTATATATATTACATATTATATAATAAACTAATAATTATTCTTTATTTACATATAATATTTTAACGTTAAATTACATTTATTTATATTTTTAAAATGCTAAAGTCGGTTATTTTAATTTAACATTAGTTCCTTTGGCCTTTCAATTTCCTGCCTCCATTATTCCCTAAGGGAGGGTGTTGCAGTACCAGTGGTCGACCATGTATGGCACTGAACTTACTCCAACTCTGAGCTTACGACTGTTTTTGTTGCTTTTTCGCTTCAGTAACTATAAAAGTGCAGTTCATGTATAGCAATGGTCTTACTCTTTGGTGGGTGGGGGCATGTCCATCCCTAACCCCTTCCCTAGTCTTCCCTTGATTCCTCCATACTCCTCCCTTAATCAGTCCCCTTTAGTAGTAAACGCTTCTTATTTTCCAGCCGTTTCCCCCTGTCCCGCCCACATTTACTATTAAAACATATACCTACATGTGTGGACATCTCTGCAGTTGGGCCGTAGATCGCTGTGCGTAAAAGTTAGCAGAGGAAGAGTTGTTATCGTCGCATGCAGGTTTGTGAATAGCATTTTATAGTAAGTTAGCTATACTATTATAGTACTACTAAACGTACTACAAAATACAGCTTATGAATAGGCCCCTAACATGTGACCTGGTTTCTGATGTTCCCATTTTCTATGCTGCCATCTATGCTTGGAGGTCACAGTCTCTGTCTGTGCCCGACCTTTGCAAGAGTTAAGAAGAGTTCTGCATCTCCCTAGCGGTTGCAAAGGATGCTTAATGAGCACTGCTTTCTGGCAGGGAAAAAAATCAATATGCTGTAATGTCGTTAAAAACTATTGCATCTCTTTTATTTTCCTGTCCTTCAAATGTATTGTTTCCAAATATATTCGCACCTTGGATTATGCTCTCATTTTGCATCTCTATAGTCACCACCCAGTGCTCTCAGTTAATCTTCCTATCTCTTCTTTGTCCCTCTACCTCTTCACTGTGTTCCTTGATTATTCTGTTTTTCCATGTCATTAATGTCTGTATTTTAAACCTATCCTTCTTACCTATTCTTTCATCATCACTGATCTGGTATGTAACACTCTCTCCAAAAATCATTGTTAACCTCATATATATTAAGAGACATTGCAATATATATTTATAAAAAAATAGTACTTAATTGTCTCGTTATTGATGGGTTCTGAGATTAAAATGTGCCTGTAATAAGAAACATATGCTCTCATTTATTTCAAGGAATAAGTGACTTTAGGACAGTTGGTCCTCCCTCTGTGTGCTTGATTAAGGTGGCTGCCCTTCTCAGCTCCATCTGCCAACCTGGAGCCTCTCACGTCACTGTGAGAGGCACCGGGAAATGGGGTGAGTGCGACCAACTAATTCAGTGTAAGGAGAGTCCGATCATACTTAGAGGTGATGGAAAGCAGGTTGGCGGGCACCATTGCATGGTGGCAGTTGTTTATGAGGTAGAGGCAGTGAAAGCAGGGGCGTGTAGGAGCCATTTTTTCCGCTGCACTAATGTTCGCGAGGAGCCATCTGTGATGACCTCACTTCCTGCTGATGAGTCTGCCTTCTACTTCCTTCTGAAGCTGCTAGTAGAACTGAAATGGCCCCCACCCACCTTCAAGATGCATTGAAAGCTTGCTCTTTTTCACTTGCTCTGCTTCTTCAAGGCTGCAACCTGCTATCAAAACGAGCCCCACAGATCTGTCATGGATCAAACAGAGGGACGGGTCTACATTCCAGCATTTTCTCAATGTCCCCGATTTTTTTTAATATAAAATATCCGTATTCGAGCGTTCTCCACCCACACACCTTTTGTTGCTGCTAGTGATTTCTTTCTGCCTTATAGTGTTTAACATAATTTGAAAGTATAGGAAAGTTGATTATTAGTAGGTGGGGGTATTCACCTTCAGCTACCAAGAATACCACAATCACTAATAGGTCCAGTCAAGTCTCAACAAATGAATCCTAGCTCAACCCTTGGTAGCTTGGCAAATGAGCAATCAGGCTTAACTTAGGCGACAGGTATGTGTGAAGCATTTAACATCACCAAAACAGTAAATAAGTAAAAGACACAACACAATAAAAATCTAACACCAGTTTATGCAAATAGAGATTTTTTTTTAAATGACATCACAATGGCAAAATGACAAAAATCCAATGTAGGGAGCTAAAGATATGAATTTTTAAAGATTCAATCAGAAATTGTGCATTCTAGCGCCAAAAATCTTAAAGTGTCACTTGTGCCTATCTGGCTGCGGAGGATCAGGACAAAGTCAAAGTTTTAGGCCTACTGCGGTGGAGAGTGGGCCGGACAGGTTGAGGGCTAAGTCCTGGTCAAAACTTTACCTTTGGACTTAGTCTTTTTCTTGTAGCTTTTCTCTCAACGTCAATTCCTCGGGTTCCTCGGATCCGGAGTTCGATTCGAGGATGGTAGCCTCTGGAAGCGTTTGTCCTTTACGTCGACGGCGAGGAGCTCTAGAAGTTTCAGTGGCACAAATCAGCGTGGTCAGGCCAATTCGCATGTCCACAATGGCGGCTTGACTCTCGATGTTGAGCCGGTCTCCTCCTGGAGCTTTTCAGCAAAACTTTGTCGAAAGTTTCCAAACTTTCAGATCTTGTTTCTTGTTGTGTCTTTTGGGGAGAGAAGTGTCCAGCAGCTCCAGCCAAGGGTTCAGAGACTCTGGACTGCCTCTTGGGGCCTAGGACTCACTCTCCCCGAATGCACCCGCACAGTCCAGGAAAAACCCAGTTGCAGCTGGGCAGCTGGGGTGGTCCTCTCATTGGGCTTGCAGGTGACTTCTTCCAGCACTGTTGTACCTGTTGCCGATCAGGGAGTCCACTCCATTTCCTTTGAGCCAGGCACAGTCCTTTCTTTGTTGAGCCGTGAGAGTGCAGCTGGTGCAGTGCTTATGAGTGTACGCCTTCTTCGGAGCAGTCCAAGGGTCCAGCAGGGCAATCCTTCTTCATATAATGTTCAAGGCAGTGATCTGAGAAGCTCCTGCAGTTATACCATATGTAAAGTTACCTCCCTCTGCTATGACCAGTTCCTGACATATTTGTGACCCAGAATACACTGTTCTCACAAACATCATAATAGAGAAAATCTCTCCTTGATGTGTGTGTCTGTGTAACCCAACCCAAAGGTGTGGCTAACAACTCACAACACTCCCCTTCCAGCCTCTCCTAATCTAATTGGGGGACTCCTATTCGGCTCAGTAGCAATAAATTGGGGGCCGACCTGGGTCCTGTGACATCAGTTCTTCTGACTTTGAAGTCCAGATTATCTCCACAGCCCCCTTCCTCCCTGGCTTCTCCAGTATCAAATCACCTCCCACCAAATGGCTGTATGGTTACAGCACCAGGCCTCTTCACACCTCCTCAGGGAACAGCTTGGCTCAGGCTGTAATAAGCTGTCCAATCACAAGATGCTGCTTTAGGTAACTTCAGGATACTAAGTTTTAAAACTACTCTGCTGTAATAAATCAGACATTAGCAAGTTGTTAGATGTATTGTACCCATTGTTTTGATACTTTGAATGACAGGTCTAGCTAGCTTCAGGCAAAAGTTTGTCTTTATTACGTTTATTGAAGTCTTTCCATGTTAGCCTATGGGGCTAGCAGCACTACAATAGGGAAAACGACTTTGGCTGTTTTTCCCCACCGGAGCATATAAAACATTTATTATACCAATACACCCTACCTTTGGGCCACCTAGGGCAGACTTTAGGGATGAATTATAAGCTATAAAAAAGGTTGTTTGGGGCTTATGGAAGTACTTTTAATTCTAAAGCCAAATTTGGACACAGTTTTATTTTTAAACCATCCTGCAAGGCACCTCAGCAGTGCACACTTAATTCCATTAAGTCCACTGGGGTCTCTAAACCTACCATATACTTGGGACTTACAGGTAGGTTGTCTTGGCCAATTTGAGTTATACCAATCACCATATACCATTAGAGGACAGAACACTGGCCCTGGGCCTAGTTAGCAGAGTCCAAGGCACTTTCAGAATCAGCACTCACCAGCATCAGTCAAAAAAGTGGGGCGATCAGGGCAAAAAAGATGATTTTCCTACAGAAAGCTTTTTCTAAATAAGATTAAATAAAATAGAGAGGAGAAGTCTAAAAGAGTATCAAAATTCGTTTTTTTTTCTGGATTCTTTCAATTCTGAGATGGATGGATTCAGAATTATGGGGGTTCTCAAAGAAGATTTGAAAGACTTAGCGGACCAGAGACAGAAATAAAAAGAATAGTTCTGTTTGAGCACATTCTAATATAGGAAACTGAGGTACGGGAGTCAGGACAAAAAGCAGACAGCTAGCGATATACTAACAGGTTACAGCGAGTAGTTTAGGAGAAAGGAAAGAAGAAGAAGAAGGGTGCAGAAATAAAGAAGATTTGAATAGCAGAAATATACACAACAACTAGAGAGAAGGTACTAATCAGTAGGGGTATTCAGCAGGACATATTCAAAATATTATGCACCAATAACTAATCGTTTTGCTGTGATTTATTATTATAGAGGAACATTGTTTTTTTAACACTGTTCTTGCCACATCCTAGCCTGAAAGAAATAGAGAAGAGCAAACTTGATGCAGTGTAGTCTGCTGGCCAGCGACGTCATCTTTAGGCGTAGAGGTTGTGAATAATCCATCTGCTACTTAAAGAACGAGTATACGAAATTGGTCAAATGCATTTAGTGGTTGAGTGGTGTTTAGCCGATAGTCCAATAGTTTTGGACTACCATTTTCACAAATTTCTGGCTGAATATGGTGCTGAAGAGCAATAGGAGTGGAACCATGGTCACTTACTATTGCCATTGGTATTGCGAAAAGTATAAAAATCAAGCATACGGGTGTTGGTGGAATTACACTTCTCAGCCATCACTATTCATCCCTTTCTATTGCACACTCACTGCTCCCAGAAACAGTAAAAAGACACATTTAATAGGGATTTTGTGAATTTATGTAACACTGCACAATTTCTAACAATGCTCTGAATGCAGTAGTCTGCTGTGGCTCCATAAACATTATTTTCAGAAGATCTATGTTATTTACTGTTTGTGTAATTACAGAAAACGTCTCAGTCTGAAACACTGAGCACATCAGAAGACTGTGTTAGGAGAGGCAGTGGCCATCAAACATGTTATGTTAATATAAACAACAAAATGCCTATTTGCACAATACATGCACTGCTAAAAGAAGTACAGTCCATCTAGTCAATCAAGCAAACATTTATATAGCGTGGCAAATCACCAATGAGGGCCTCCAGGCGCTGAAAATACTGAGTGCTGCGTTGAGGTTTGATCATTCAAACATCCAGGTCTTTAGTTCTTTTTTTAATTTCCAGAGTGACGGTTTGGTCCTGAGATGCAGGGGGATGCTGTTCCAAGCCTTTGCTGCCAGGTGCGAGAAGGAGCGTCCTCCGCTGTTGGCTCGGCGCATCCATGGGGTGTCTGCGAGGGAGAGGAAAGCAGGTCAAAGGTGTCTGGTCGTTCAAGCATTTGTTGATGTATGCAGGTCCTTCGTTGCGCAGGGCCTCATACACGTGGGTTAGCATCTTGGAATGGCATCTCTTCTGAATCGGGTGTCATTGAAGTTTCTTGAGATAGGGTGTGATGTGGGACTTTCTGGGGAGGTCGAGTATGAGAGTTTTGTATTGTCCGGAGTTTCTTCAGGAGGTGTGCAGTAATCCCTACATAGAGTGTGTTTCTGTAGTCCACTCTGCTAGTGATGAGGGCCTGCCTGACAGTTCTTCTGGTGTTTACCGGGAACCACCTGACGATCTTGTAGCATGCATGGGTTAGAAGCATGTAGATGAGACTGTGTTGACTTTTTTTGTCATGGATAGTTTGCTATCCAGGATGATGCTGAGGTTGCAGGCATGGTCTATTTGGGTGGGTGGGTGTACAGAGTTTCAAGGGCCACCATGCGTCGTTCCATGGCAAGGTGTTGTTCCCAAAGATGAGGACTTCTGTCTTGTCCGTGTTGAGTTTGAGACAGTTGATCTTCATCCAGTCTGTGGCGTTCATGATGCATCTGTCGAAGTTGGCTTTTGTGGTGGAGGGATCTTCGGATAGTGAGATAATGAGCTGGGTGTCATCGTTGTAGGAGTTTATGTTTAGTCCATGTGATCTGACGGTGTTGGCCAGGGGCAGCATGTAGGTGTTGAAGAGGGTCAGACTGAGGGACGATCATGGTGGACTCCGCAGATGATCTCCTTGGGCTTTGAGGTGTCCTGTGGGAGACAGATCCTTTGTTCTGCCTGTGAGGTACGAAACAATCCATTTGAGGGCGTTTTCTTGGATTCCGATGTGGTGAAGTCTGTTGATCAGGATGTGATCGGAGACAGTGTCAAATGCGGCGGACAGGGGTGGGAGGATGAGGGCTGCTGTTGCCCCCCAGTAGGACACTGAGCTCATTGGTGGCTGCGATCAAGGCTGTCTCGGTGCTGTGGTTAGTTTTTTAATCCTGATTGGGAGGGTCCAGGAGGTTGTGGTCTTCTAGATGCTCGGTGCGTTGCTGGTTGATCACTTTCTCTAGGACTTTTGCTGGATAGTGGAGCAGAGAGATGGGCCGGTAGTTTTTCAGTTCAGCTCGGTCGGTGGATGGTTTTGTCAGGAGGGGCCTCACTTCAGCATGTTTCCACTTTTCATGGAAGAATGCCTTTAAAGATGTGGTGGCGGCAAAGGGCAAATGGGAGTTTGCGACCGCACCATGTGCGGTCGCATCGTGATTGCAGTTGGTTCCGACACCGCAGTAATGTTGGTCGGAGGCAACTCCGACCGACATCAGAATGAGGCCCTCAATGTCAGAGTGTGAAGCTCATTAAAAGATGATCTGCACTGAAGGTTTTTTTCCATAGTGTGCAAATCAATGCTTTAACTCTGAGAAAGAATGACATTGGATGAAAAACGATTTCATCCAGTGTACTGTTTCTTCTTTCTTTGCTTTTTAAAGTGAGCAAATCACTGAAATGTCTATTTTGAATTACATCAGTGTACTCTTCTCCTAAATCCTTGTACATAACGATCTCCAAGTATAGCAGTAGATTGTGCTTCGTGGATGAGCTTCACTTACATGTGTCTCATGTATCACCAGCCGCGGTCGGTAGTAGGAGTAACTGCAGGGCGGTGACGTGGGGAGGGGGAGGGGCAGGGTGGGGGGTGGTAAACTACGGATTACGGAGGTTTACAGGTAAGTTAACATATAAATTAATAAAACGAATTCCGTTGCGTGCACTGCATCGCATTTGGGGATGCAGTGCACGCAAGGAAATTCGTTTCATAAATGTATATGTTAACTTACCTGTAAACCTCCGTAATCCGTAGTTTACTACCCCCCACCCTGCCCCTCCCCCTCCCCACGTCACCGCCCTGCAGTTACTCCTACTACCGACCGTGGCTGTGTATCACACCATCACAGAGCCATCTCTTGACATTGCTGTTGTGTCCGCTTGATCACATATGATTCACAATTCTGATGCCCCATAGTGGATGTGTATTTTGTGTACCTTGTAGCTATCCGGCTGCCTCTGTCGCCAACACGTGTGATGTGTTTCTAGCTTGACAGGTACTGCCTCATGAACACTCATTCAATACTTCTGCTTTGTGGGGTGGCTTGGTATTGCTGCATTGACTTTGGGCTGTGTCTTAGAACCAGTCATTCATAGTTACCGTGTGAAATGCCGGGTTGGCATCACCAGTATAAAGGGCTGTATGTGCACTTGTGTGTGGGGTCTGTAGCTGCTTTGGGAAATGAGAGAGTATGCAGCTATAATGCCATCTGCTATTTGAACTGAGTCCTTAGGGAAGTTTGGATCTTCATGGTGTGAGGTATGCAGCTATATCTCAGGATCATTCACTTCATGGATGAAACTGAGCGATATGGTGCAGCAATAGATTTTGCTGTCATGTGCTGTGCTTGTCATCTGAATATTCAGGACACGCAGTGTCTTACACGCCTGGTGCACTTGTTGCCTGGCCTTTGGTGCTAGTGAAATGTGGGAACAGTCAATGGTCTCTATTATGCAAGGAAAGCACTCCGTGCCATGGGATTTGGCCATCGGTGCATTTCTTAGCTTAGCACTCATGCTTCAGAAGAGCATTTATAACGTGCTCAAGGACGCTGGCAGGGACAACCCAGAAGGTAAGGCCACTCTGTACTTAATAAGTCATCGGGGTAAGGGTACCCTGAATGCTGCTGTCAGGCTGTAGGTCCTCTCTGGAAGCACTGAAGGTGTTCTTATGTAGGCAGCACACTGGGAGTGCAAAGGCATCCACCCTGCTCTGGAAATTCACCCTGGTCCTGTAGATCAGTGGTTCCCAAACTTTTGACTCCTGAGGACCCCACTGAGTCACCACTGGAAGTCGGGGACCCCCAAGCAATTTGCATGATTTAAATTTCAAACGTTAAAAAAGTAATTCGAAAAAAATAAACACGTGTGCACACAAAACAAATACTCGAATTACTAAGGATTTTAGGAGCATATTTACAAACCCCTACCACCATGGAAACATCACTTTTTGCAACGCTCTCGTGTCGATAGGGGCTTCACCTTATTTACAAGACAGCGGTAAGCCACTTAACATGGCTTAACGCTGCCTTGTAAATAAGGCCCCCTTTTGCGCAATGCTTAGCGTGAAAGGGGTGGGTTGTGGGTTTTGCAGTGGGCGTTCCACCGCAAAACCCATTGATTTTGATGCTGCCCCCTATTCACAGGGGCAGCGTAAATAGAAGGCAGCGACAAAATTAACACCAGGGAAAACCAGATCTTAACTTGGCGAAACGAGGAGGAATGCTTTATTTCTCCTCATGTTTGCTTTTTCCATGTGTGCTGCCTTGTGCAGCATACATGGAAAAACCAAAACGCATTGCATTATTTATGTTCAGGAAGGTGACCCTTCCTGCACATAAACAATCATTAAAAAAAATGGCATTTTGTAACTTCCATGTGTGCTGCATTAAGTAGCACACATACGAGTGACAAAACCCCATTTCAAGATTGTTTATGTGCAGGAAGGGGGGACCTTCCTTTACATAAACAATCTTCCCCTGCACGCAGACACCCTTGCACTGTGTTGCAAGGGTGCCTGCATTGGTGCTACACTGCTAAGTATAGCCCCAGCACGGGGCGAAATGTAGGGCTGCACTATATTCTTGTTAATATGTTGCAGCGCAGCGTTTCTGAAGTGGCGGCACGTGTCGTTAAGCCACAGAGGCTAACGACACGCTCCACCACTTCTTTTGTAAATATCCCCCTTAGTATTTTCTATTGAAAGAATTTGCAGAAAAACTAAAATTTTAGTGGGAAGGTTGGTGCTGCATCTCTGTGACTAACTTTTAAATGGTTGGTTTTATTTCGCAGTACGAGGCTCCTACTCCTCCTATGGCCAGACTGGAAACCCAAAGCAGCCCTGGCAAATGTTTTCAGACCAGTCCCCATACGGTGCACACCAAGTGCATTGAGTGTGCCTGACCACTACAAAGGGGGCTTTGGGAGGCTCTACCCCCAAAGAAATTTAGGAAACAATGGTGCAGTCTACAACACGTTTATCACTTTACATCACACACATATAGAGACAATTAATCATATGTGTAACTCAGTGTATAGAAAATGTTACATAAGGCAAAGGTGACTACAAGGTGAGGATTCACATGTCATTTATACTGGTAGGCATTTTTAAAGAGTGCTTGGTCTGGAGAAGCTAAAAAAACTTGGGATTCAGAACATAAGACAGTGGTTAGCATTAACTTTAACAATAAAAATGTATTTCCACCCTGGTAAACCTTTTTAGCAGCATCGGGATAATGAAAGACAGGGAAAGAACATAAATTAATAACTTGTACAATGCAGTTTGCAAGCAGCTCTTTGATGACAGTTTATAGGTCACTGTGCTAGATTATGGTTGTCACTTATGTACTGCACAGCAACAAAATAATCTTTGTGACAAAAGCAGTAACCCACTCACCCATGCACATAAAATACTGTATTTAAAATGCATGGTACACATTCTTTGCAATAGGCATATTAACCCTCTGTGCTACATTAGATAACTCAAAGCTGCCACAGGACAAAACTCATCTCTCTCCAGCAGATACATTAATCACTGGTGTTATCTTGACAGTTTTATTGTTGCTGGAAAACTGCTAATTATACAAGTGCAGTGCTTTTTAAACTGCTGCCTGCGGACCCCCTGGGAAAGTGTCAGGGACCCCTGGGGGTCCCCGGACCACAGTTTGGGAAACACTGCTGTAGATTAAGGCTCTCCCCCTCCTGCAGCACTGTGCTGCTCTTTGTTGCTGTGCAGCCTGCTCCTCCTTCAGGTTTCAATAGTATTGGAGGCTGGCAGAGCACAATCACGTGCCAAGCAGCAGCTGTATGTTGGATGGTGTTCTATGGTTTTGTAAATGTTGTATTCTGATTGCCAGTGATTGACTAAGGTACATCTGGTCCCATTTGAACAGGGCCTGCATGGCCTACAGGCTGTCTGGAGGCATGTTGAATGCAATTTATTCTGCAGCATATCTTGGTTGGCAATATTTACAGTATGATTTGTTTATGTTACTGTTTTTTTTACCCAGGTTTGTTTATTGGTAATGTGTTTACCGTCTGCTTTTAGGTGAAGACGTCATTACAGTACCTGTTGATTATGACAGCACACAACTATAGTAAGTGTTCTGAAATAAAACACCCCAAAAATTGTGTGCTAAAATACCATGGCCTTAAATCATCATCTCCAATGCTAATGTACTCTAGATGAGTACATGGTTGATTTCCTTTTCATGTTCATGGTAGCACATGGTAAGGCAAAAATTGCAACTCAGCTAAATGAGCGTTATATTTGTCAAATAAAATTATGCTCCTGATGAAACAGGCAGGCGCTGGATATGCCAGCATGAATGTCACTTCCAGTGTCAGAACCTAATAGGAGGATGTTAGCCATTATCATACAACATCCCATTAAAGCCAGACCTATTGGCATTGCCAATGTTTGTTACACATTTTAACACTGTACCAGCCAAGTTTTTCCCTCATTAATATCAGTTTAACACCTAAATACAGCAATATAGATGACCAAAAGGCCTGCCACTGTGTGGAAACAACTGTGGTAGCGATTTTAGTAACTTTAGATCCGTTTGAGCTAGAAACAAAATGTACAAACTATGCAAAAGATGGTGGGATATGTGGAAATTGGAACAGATTCTTAAATGTGTAGAAAACACTGCTGCTGCAAAAAGGCATCATTCCGGTGGCCTGGTGTGAGAAAGTGCCATCTTTCTTGCATGGTATGCCCCCACTTTTTGCTGAATTGCTGAATGTACTTTGACTGAGTGTGCCCTGGACTCCTGCCAATCAGGTGCCCAGGGCCTATGTTCCTTCCCTAAAACACACCAAACCCAAATTGGCAAACCCTGGCCACATGTCAGCCCCTGGTAAATGGTACCCTAGGTACCCAGGGCCTTGTGACCAGGGAAGGCCTCTAAGGGCTACAGCACTCATTGTGCCACCCTTAGAGGCCCTGTACCCTTACACACACACACTGCCTTTGCCGGCTGGGTGTCTGGGTGCAAGACAAAACAAAGTCGACATGGCACACATCCCTGTGTGCCATGCCCATCACCTACACTGCCATGGCATACATCAGCCACCCCTCTAGCTGGGTGCCTTATGCCAATGGTGTGGGCACAGGAGCAGGAGCCCTGTGCCCCTACAGTACCCAGGTCCATTCCAGAGCACTGTAAGTGCAGTGCTGCCATTTAAGAGTACATGGTGCTGAGAGCTCGTCAAACACGAACTCCACAGCACCATAATGGCAACACTGAAGACTGAGAAGTTTGGTATCAAACTTCTCAGCACATTAAACCCACACTGATGCCAGTGTGGGATTTAATGTACCAAGCACCCCAGAGGGCATCTTAGAGATGCCCCCTTAAACCTAACCTACAATCCACGTCTGCTCTGAGGCTGCCTAGGCTGCCACACAGCAGACATGTTGCTGGACCCCTGGGTGGGAGAGCCCCTGCTCTCCTGGGCCTGCAACAATGCACATCCTGGGCGAGGTGCTAAATCTCCTCCCCCAGGATGGGCAGGGGGAAGCTTCAAAGGCATGCCGCCTCTGTGAGCTTCCCCAGGCCACTGCAACCCCCCACTCTGGCGGGAAGCTTGGCCGGAAACCCCAAATAAGGACAGGGTATGTGCCAGCCTGCCAACCCCACCCCTCAGGTGGGGGAGGCGAGGTGAAGCACATCTCCGGGCTCTCGCCATCTTGAAGATGGGAAGCCCTACCCTATCAGGACTAGGCTACTGCCCCCCTCCCACAGGAGAGAGGCAGGATAGGGGGTGTACCCACCCCAGGACAGGGATCCATTGGTCCCTGCCCTTCACCTACCTGTAACGCCCCTAAATCTAGTATTTAGGGGCACCCTGAACCTTCCTTACCCAGATTCCAGATTCCGAAATACAAAGAAGAGCAAGAAGAAAGAAGACCTGCCCTGCAGCTGCTAAGAAGAGGAAGACACTAACTGCTTTGGCCCCAGCCCTACCGGCCTGTCGACCCTCGAACCTGCTCCTGCTCCAACCCGGCATCTCTTGTGGCCAGCAACCTCACAAACCCCGGAGGACCTGGCTACCTTTTGGCTCTAAGCCCCTGGGACTCCCATGAGTAGAGGCTCTACTCAAAACCTACCTGTAATCCCTGGCAGCAGCCCGGAACCGCGAACCCAGCACACTTTGCACCAGCCAAGCCTGGCCAGTGCCGGAGTGAACAAAGACCACGAGGTACCTACCTATCCTCCAACTACCCAACTTACCTCTCGAAGTGGTGGTGGCACCTGAAGAATCCTCGTCCCCGAGCTTGCAGTCTTTTTCTAAACCGGAGATTTCCCATTGAAATCAATTGAGCGCCCGAAGGCTCAAAAGCACCCAGCCGCCCGAGTGGCCCTGGCAGTGCAACCTCTATACCTACCTACTTTCCCACTTGCCCTGAGTAAGTGACCAGGAGCCCAGCTCCTACAGCCGCGTGGCTTGCTAGTCAGCAGCCACCACCCAAGGCCCCCCTATCCCTCATAGGATAACATTGGGCCTAACTCTCTCTGCACCCGTCCGCCCTAGAGTCGCTGAGGGTGAACCAACTGTACCTACCTGACCCTGGGGGACCCCTGAGTCTATGCCCAGAACCTCAACTCTGCAAGTCGATTACTTACCTTTAAACCGATAACTCTATTTTCTTCATAGGGTAACATTGACTGGCTTTTTCCTGAAATTTCTTTTGTGTGGACTTTTCAAATCTTAAAATATTCACCAAAAATCAGCCGAGTAACGAAAACGAAAATGCTCACCTGCTCTTAGGTGAGCTCCCAGTGATGGATCTTGGTGCCCAGCACTGACTCTGAAAATTACTTGCAACTGTACTTACCAGTAACCCAATTTTCTCCCATAGGAAATCATTGACTGTTTTTCTGTGAAATTTCTTCTAAGTGTCCATTTCTGCAATCTTTAAATATTCTTTAAAAATCGTATAATATCTGAAAACGTAATTACTTACCTGTTTTGGATAAAGGTCCCAGTGCTGAGTCTAGGTACCCAGTACTGGATTACAAAAGTAACGAGAACATACTGTACCTGCAACTTGAGTTTTCTTCCTTAGGGAATCATTGACTGTTTTCTTTGAAATATTTTCTAAGTGTCAACTTTTAAAAATAGCAAAATATTGTTTAAGAATCATCACAGTCATTAAGTCGACTTTCATCACTTGATTCTAAGTACTGACCCAGGACTGAATCTAGGATCCAGTCCTGGAATTCCAAAAGTAATCCTAAAAGTAATCTGTTGCAAATAACTTGAAATTTCCATTGAGCTCAATGCATTGTTGTGTTTAAAATAGTGTTGCCTATTGCAACCACTTGTAACTGTTTACAAAAGTCAATTGCATATTGCAAAAGTATTTATATAAAGCATCTCATTCTGAGAAAGTATATTTTAATGCCAAGTGTTGGTTCTAAAATAAAACAAGCATATATTTTTTATATATAAACCATTGGCCTAGAGTTCAGTTATTGAGTGTGTGAGACTATTTGCTGACTGAGTGTGTACAACAAATGCTTTACACTGTCCTCTGATACTGCCTTACTGCTGGTCCAAGCTACCACTTTAGAGAGTAAGGTTATATCTAACTTTAGCATCTGTCAAACCCTTGGGGACTGTGGACTCTGTACACCCTGTACCTATTAAGGAACAGTATATACAGAGCCACTTTCTCACACCTGGTTACATTGTGTTTGGTGTAGCTCAGTCCTATCTGTGGAATAAAAGAGCCATTTTATTGAAACATTCAAATTCTGGCAGGCGTATTTAGGATAGGAGATCTGAGCAAAGAACAGTCTAGTGTGTTGGAGAGGATGGGAGCACGTTCTAACATACGCTAGATAGCACTCTCTAGCATGTTCATGAGCCTTTGCAGGTTGAAGACATTCAACAGCAAAGTCTTGCTGAGAATTTCTAAATTAATTTATTGAACTTGCATGTGGACAAAACATTTCTTATATTACATACATTTAAAAACAGAGACATAGAGTTAAAGCAATTGGAGCTGGATTACACGCTTTTTGGTTGTGTCAAAGCCAGTATCAATATTCTGTGGCTCGTCTAATCCCTGCGTGCTGCCTCCGAGCCATGATAATCCGTACCGATGCAGATGCACGTGATGAGGGTGGGGAGGGTCCAAGTCTCGCGAGAGGCGATGCCTAGTGTGGATAATGACTATCTTTCCATTCCTCAACAGTGGAAATAAATACCATATTAATAACCCTGGGCGTAGTTTGCGTAGTAGCGCCACGCTATGTGAAGTGCACTTCGCAAGCTACGCGTAGCTATTCGAGCTGTGTAGTGCGGTTGGGAAAATGCTGTTCGCAATGATTGCACAGTGCCGGATGCTTGTCCGCACTGTGCAATCATTTCAAACAGCATCTTGCACCGTGCAAGCGGTCGTTTTCTGCCACTCGAGTAGATTTGTACTCGAGCGGCAGCTTTCTCAACACGGACTGGTAGTTTCTCATATGCGACCACTCGCAATGAGAAACCGGACCTCCTTGCGTTGAGAATCTCACCGGAAGGTTTATTTTCCGTGCTCGTGATCGGCATCTTGATGTTGCTGATCGCGAACGAGGAAAAAGTCTCGCCGGTATGTCATTTTGCTGGCTCGCGGTCGCCAACTTGACGTTGAGGACCACGAGCAAGCAAAAAATGCCTGCTACGCTACGCGTTTTTGCACAGTGCTACGTGCAATCCGCGTAGCGTGTAGTTGCGCAAACTATGCACACTATGCGAGCATAGTGTAGTACTACGCCCAGGGTTACATTTTACACTCTGTACATGCACAGGTATCGTTTATGCCATGGTGCTTATTCAGGTGAATTTAATAATAAAAAAAAGAGAGAGATTTACCGGAAACGAAGACACAAGGAGTTGGGTTTGTGCAGTGAAGAAAAAGCACAATTAGGAGGCCTTGTACCTACTAGTATGTGTGGCAGTAAACAGCGTTCTTTTCGAGCCAGTTTTTGCTGTAATGAGGTAATAAGCTGGAATATTACTTTTGCACTGTACGTGTGTTGAGATATTTGCTGTAAATAACACGGGACATTGAGCAACAACGCATATGACATATAACTCTATTCACGTCATACTAGTGGTATGTTTTGGCTTTAGTGTTCTTTAAAGTACTGGTAGCATCCATTACCATATTCAAAAGTATCCTCATTGTCATCCAGCAAGGGATGAAATGCAACCATTCCAGATTTTCAAGATAAACATAAAAGATACTTCACATAAAATGTATGCACATGGAGCAGATATACATACCGAGTGCCTATAATGAACATCTGACGTGGACCTAGAACTCTGAACCTATGATGAACACGCCTCACATATACACTTGCAGCAGGTGTATCAACCCACTAAGCTGCAATACTAGAAATAATAAAGAGATGGAAATCCCTCATTTCTGTGGATGAAAAGATCATTGGATTAAAGATTTCAAAAGAAAGGGGGAATGTATGTTCTGACACTCTAATACATTTTAATTCGTACACAATTGAGTTCCCCAGGGTTTGGTGTAGAAATAAAAGAGACATTCTGTACCTATGTTGAGCCAGAAGTGTGCGTTTTCTGGATTCAGACTCTGAGGTAGCCAATACAGGGAGGGAGCCAGCAGAAAGTGAGGCAGAGAGGATGTCTGAGAGCGGACAGGTGCCAGAGGGAAGGTCAGATAATGCGACCAAGAACATGAAGCCCTGTAGGATAGAAGCAAGATGAGCTAACCAGGAAGGAAAGGAAGAAAAGACTAACAGGAAAGCAGCTGGGAGGTCAGAAGTCATTAGCAGTGTCAAGTGCCTCCCCAGGGGACTGTGGGAAAGAGTCAGCACAGAGGCAGGAGAATCTGCTAGCAAGAACGGGATCTGAAGAGCTGGCAAGGAGTTGTGACTGAGTCAGCAGGTCGGACTCCATAAAAGGATACCGAGCAGAGGTAAACTGGCTGATGGGGGAAGGGTGGATTAAGTGACGTGCGTGAGAAGAAGTGGAAACGAAAAGAAAAGTTAGCATGAACATTTTATTTTAAATATTTAAGGAAAAACGTAAATGTGTATAGATAGGAGCACAAAAGAAAACAAAAGAAAAGGAAGAGAAGGAAATATATGACTGAATTAAATAACCAATATCAACAATGCACTACATTTCTTTTTGAGAATGTATTCAGCTCTCAAATAGCACAAGACAAAGTGTGTGATTCACAAAGCTACATGAGCATGTACGTTTCCTTTTGAGACACACATACCGTTTTTCACAAGTGTAAATCCACTTTTCCAATTCACAGCAGGTGATTTTAAACTCCAAAAAGACTTGCTCATTTTAAAGGATTTTGGGGCATATCATCAAGGCCAGGCGATAAAATTATCGCCGCTTTAGCGTCCGTTTTCGGACGGAAAGCGGCGATAATTTTATCGTCGTATCAGCAAGGTCACGCTATCGCGTGAATCCTTGCCTTATCGCACTTTCCCCCAACGCCCATTTTCGCATCTCTAATGAGATGCAAAGTGGGCGTTCCACCCCAAGATAACCGGGAGAAATGTTGCTAAGTGACATTTCTCCCATTATCTAGCCACATGCTAACCTGCAGCGCAACAAGAAAAGTAGCGATAACCTCGGTTATCGCTACTTTCCTTACGCCTACTTTTCAACTGCCTTAGCCATGATATCCTATGGAAGGTGGATATCATGGCTAAGTCTGCATTACCCTATCAGCAAGCTTTCGCCAAACGTTGTGCGATGATTGCTGGATTTCCAGCGATAATCGCACAGTTGGCAGCTTGCACGTTTAATTTTATCGCTTTGGAGATACAATTCAGCCTTGGTCAGCGATAATTATCCTCACGCTAAGAGCGCTGAGCAATAATTATCGCCTGGCCTTGATCATATGCCCCTTTGTTTGAGAAAATCTGAATCGGTTCTTAGGAGACGAGAGTGGGCAATCCAGGTTGCCCTTTGAGTTTGAGCACTCCCACAAGTGAGTATGATTGTAGGTGTTCACATATCTTACCTGATCCATTCCCATATTAGAAGGTGTTGGAGATTTACATCTGGTAAGAGCAGGACTAAAACCCCTGTCAGCATAGGAATGGGAAAAAAATGTTGGAAGTGTAAGGTAATGGGTTTCTGCACCTGGACAAATATTTTTACAGGAGGCAAAATACAAATAACTGAAAAAAGTGGAAGTGTACAAATAGAAATGCATTTCCCCATTTGGGACATGTTTACTATATGCACTAATATCCCAACCACTGATGGTCATATGTCGAAATGCACAACAATTTTCCAGGAGTCCACCAGTAAACCTGCGACTGTCATAAGTTTCCGTGACTTAGAAATCTGCATCCAAGCTCTGTGCCGAAGAGGCAGGGAAACATGCATGCATAAGATATGCACCTAAACATTGTTGATACTGCTATATTTATCACTAATGAGGCATAACAATGGAAGCAGTCTGTCATGGTGAACCTCTTCAAATGTACAGACGCGCTATTCATGAGAGGTCCTGGGTGGGATTATGGTTGTGTGACTGTAGGGGATGGTTGGTGTTGTTTGACTATTAGACTAAAACTCCTAACTTTAATAAAATTAATTAAAGATTTGTTCAACATTTCTGGTCACATTAGCCAGTCCTGATACTTACTGTAGGTAGTGGGGCGTCACTCTGTGTGAAGCAATTACAATCAGTCGCATTTCACAGGGTTGGTAGGGGAAGGAAGAGAAAGTATATTGTGAAAAGATATTTTGGGGTCAGAGGAAAATACTTTCTTGTTTCTGTCAATTTCAACTTCACGATTGTTATGCCACTGATGTATGGTATTCACTGCATAAAGTTCGCTGCTTTTCATCAATTGTCATTGCATAAGTGAATATTTCTACTTGCATTTCACACCTAAGACATTTTTAAGTTACATCTCCTTTCCTTTCCTAGTTTCTTGAATTGCAAAAAGAGGCAAAACTTCAGATCTGAGCCAGATGCAATTTAAGATTGTTGTTAGGTTATACCACTTGTATAAATTGGGCCCTAACTGTTTTAGTTGTCACTTCTTGACCCTGGGAAAGGTTGTGATGTACGTCTGATGAAGCAATCAGAGATAATGGAATGGTAGCTAATGTTAGTGAAATCATTTACTGATCCTAACGTGGAAAGCAAACATTGTAAAGCCAATAGATCTGGTTCAATGGTTAATTAATTTTACTTTTCTTATTGCAAACATTTGACAGAAAGAGAAAAAAGGAAACAGGCCACCACCTCCACGTGGCCACCATAAGCTTGCAACAAAAATGTTACATTTCAAAAACATTTGCTGATGTGTCTGTTTTACTATTGATGTTTTCAAAGCAAGCCTTTAAGATGTGTAAATCATTTTACTATTATGTTTGTAAGGGCAACAAGAATAAACATAATCCCACCAAACACTCAAACTACATGCATCTATCACGCCACAATGTCAATGAAATACTTTATCACTGCCACTTTAACGAGGAGACACGAATTAATCGACAATCGAAACGTGCCCCTGCAGCAAAATCAAAATGAATAACCGTTTTTGAAGATAATGTACAAAAATAAAAATTAAAAAAACATAGTTTGGATCAGCTTCGCGCTGAAGAGAAAGAAACTATTTTAAACTAATGTGAACAATGTGCACAAGCCTTGTGTAGTCACCAGAAGAGAATGGAACCATAGGTAAGGTGGGTTGACCCACTGCCCGTGTTGTGTGCTGTGGTGGGCAGAAGCAAAATACGAATAATAATTCAACAGACCAATCGATGAAGCCTGCTGACCAACAGCCTCTCTATGTATATGCTATGTATTAATTTTAGCAAAAACAATAGTCTTATGAGACAAAGCATTCTCAAAGTCCAGAAATACAAATGCAGCTACCATGATACTAGGAAGGCGCCAACCACAACGACTTGGAAGGAGGAAAGCCGGTATTTTAGTGATGTACGGGCGAGGGGAATGTGCGCTCCGCTGTCCAGTGAATCAGTAGTCAGCACTGGCGCTTGAGTCCATCACGCCAAGTATTTATTTATTTATCAAGTTTTGTATAGCGCAAACTTGACCCACAGGTATCAGGGCGCTTTACAGAGTAGGCACAGAAGCAATTACATGAGTTACATATGGAGTAAACAGGTGACAGTAATATCTATGCAGCTGATAGCTACGTATATGTGAGGTTCACCTGTTTGAATTAGGACATACTTCTTCAGAAATAAACAGCAAAAGCTGTAAGTGAAGCAGTTCCTCTGTGGATGGGCAGGAAATGCCCAGAGAGGTCAGGCAGGCCAGGCAGGCCCCATGCCTTTCAAAGTCATTTCCCTGCTATTGATGTCACCATTTCCTTTCTAAGGTGTCTCATGCTGGTGTGAATCACAGAAAAGGCTGTGCACATCAAAGAGACCATAAATCTTCCTTTTCAAGGCACTCAATGACGACCTCTTTACAAGGTGAAATTGTTCTTCTGTGGAAATGTTGACTATAGTAGCTGTTGAAAGGCATCAGAAAGCATTCACATCTATTCTCACTAAAAACACGGCCTTTCAGCATCTCCATAACAAGTCAGAACGTGAATTATCTCTCACACTGATCATTCTTATTAAACTATACAAAGATGCTCTAAATGACTATAAAATCTACCATTGGTCGCCTGAAATGTATAAAATTGATAAATTGTTGTTTTTTCCATCGTGTCTAAATGCTCATCCCCTGCCTGAGACTCTTCTGTGGTTCAGTTTGAATATAGGATTTGACAACAGTTGGAGCCGGAAGTGAGCGCTCTCTACTGCTCCCTTCCCTCATTGGTGCAGCCACACACTCCGCCTCCACCCACCCCGCTGTAGCATGCTGCCCATCCAAACTGGGTTTGACGTACAATGTAAATGCTACTAACGAACGCTAAAAGTGAGCACAAGGTCTCCCTTCTCGTAAAGGGCGGTCTTGAGCTGCAAAGTCCAGCAGGCTGCACTGTGACCCTCGCCACATGGACATTTCGAGTCAAAGTTAAGGGTGTGTAAACCTACAGGTTGTCCAGCTCGGTGTACTTCCACTTGTTGCTGACAGGGTAGGTGTGGGTGATATCTCTGCCATGGCAAGGGGCAGAAAGGGGGGACCACGTTCCTATGAGTCCGAAGGCTAGCCCTAGGCATCGTGACCAGCCTAGAAGTAGTGGGGAGTTGTTGGATTTTCCCTCATAGCCGTTGCTCAGCGGAGCTGCACTTTGAATGCTGAATAAAGAAGGTGGCGGGTGATATCCTGCAAATGGTAAAGGTCAGCGAATGGGACAAAGCACCCAAGAAGGAGGAAGGCCTAGCCGAGATAGTGCGACCAGCCTTGAGGTAATAGAGGCAGTTTGATCTTTCTAGCCGGCACACAGCTACCCACTGCCCCTCTGCTTAGTTATGTCCTATATAGCTATCCATATGTTTTAGTCCTTTTGCCCCTCAACATGATTACCTGTAACAAAGACCTTCCAGGTACATCCCTGTCAATAGCATATTAGAAACCATGAAATGCAGCACTGGACCTGCAGTGTAAATGATAACCACCAGCTCCCTACAAATATATATTTTGCTTGCCTATTTCTCACATCTCCTCCATCTCCACACTGCTAGGTGCTGTGCCCAAGACAAAATAGGAGCTCTTCTCTGGTCACTAATAAACAACACCAAAATACTTCCCACATAGGGTCTGCTAACCAAGCATTCACACACAGTAGTGTGCTGTTCCTGCAAAAATGCTCTCTGGTGCCCAACAATGGGGGGATGAAGTGCTATATGAATGCTATAATAAAATACAAAGCGGAAATTAAGGATTTTCTAGTGTTTCCATCTATGAAATGCATAACAAATTGTCCACTTAGGGCACAAATATGCTGTGCGCAAAATGTAACCAATTAAAGCGCAAAAAAGCAGAGGTTGCGTGGGTTAATATCTACCAGCCTCCTGGAAATGGATAGGATGTTTAATGGGTCTGTTGAGTAGTCTGCTGTATGGGCTTTAAGTAAGGCATCGAAAGTTGATAGTGATGGGTGGCCAAGTTCCTACCTTTTCGAGTAGGTACATTGGATGAATGGCACTGTGGTTCAGATTTAGGAGAAGGGCAGTATGAGATAGACCAGAATCATTCACTTTAATTTCATCATTACGTTTTGTAAACAAATTATTTGCAAAAATGAATCTGAACACAAATACGATCTTGGTTGAAAGCAGACCACTACGCTAGCTGTTTTTTGAAGACATCATTCGATCAATGAGTACTTTTATAAATTGGCCTCTAACTGTTTTAGTTCTCACTTCTTGACTCTGGGAAAGGTTGTGGTGTAAACCCCAGTCTGTGAAGCAACATTTGGTAGAAAGGTACTGTGAAATCGTGGGGGTAGCCTATTAGCATTCATCAGTCTGATGGATGCGTTTGACAGAATCGACAGAGAATATCACCTGGAAAAAGATTATTGTGCCAAAAGTTCCATTTGGTTTAACTAGGTAATTAGGATGCTATTTTGTGATTTTTGTTACCCATCTGGTGTGTCAATGCCATGCACCACAAAGCCAACCAAGAACAGTTTGTAAAAGTCAGTGCCAGTAAAGGTTTCGGTAATTTAAACTTAGCTCAACGCCTTGTGAATATGACACAGAAAAGATAGGCTTAATTTAGGAAAATGTGCACAGCATTTAGAAGTATCAAAATACTTAAAAGATCAATAACACAACTCAATAAAAATCCCACTCAAATTTATAACAATAGAGGATAAGTTAATGAACAAAATGACACCAAAATAAGAAACCTCCAATAAGGGGAACAAGAGATATTATCTCTTAGATTTTAAAAGAAAATAGCTCCAAAAAGTGTCATGCAACAAAAGTGGTCATTTTGTTGAACTTGACCGGGACTTATGGGGGCTTTAAGGTTGACCACGATGGAGCACAAGTTGGCTACAGAAGCTAGGTGCCACCACATCAGAATATTTAACTTCTAACCTAGTTTCTGAAATGGAAATCAAAAATCCTCAGTGGGTCAAGGCAACAGGCTGTGGCTAAGAAGGCCTCCACAAGGAAGGATAGCTGTCAGATGAGGTCCTGGTGAAGCTGTTGACTTTTGGTGGTAAAGCTCAGAGCATGATACATTTTTAATCCGCACCCAAGAAAGGTCCCTCGTTGGTTGGATACTTGTTGTGCTTGCACACGATTAAGATTTCTACATTCAAACTTAGTCGGTATTTTGAAACTCGGATTCCTCCAGTGGGGCAATGCTGCAAGCTGTAGCTGAACAGGGCTTTTCGAGACCCGATAACCTCTCGGTGGCATCCCACTGAAACTGATTTGCTGCTGTGGCAAAGCTAATAGTGGGAGCAACCTCAATCTTTGGCAGAGATACAATGCACCTTTATCACATTGACTTGGCAGGTTAGTCCTGGTCCTCCTGAGGTCTTTGGAGTCAAAAAGGTTTCTAAGTCCCAGGTTTTTCAAGATGTTGAGAGGAGTATCCTTTACACAGCCAAGGGTCCCAAGATCTCAAGAACAGCCATTGGGGGCCAAGTCTCACTCCAGCAGAAGCCACTAGCTGGGCTCCGGGCAGGTCAAGTTGGAACTGTCGGGAAAAGAGGCTTTTTGCAGCTATTTGTAGGCCTATATCTTAACAGGAGGTCATCCAACTGACACTTGGAGTCCTCTTCTTTGTCCTGGGTACAAGTGGGAGCAGGTTCATCCCTTCAGGTTCCCTTACAGCTCTCAGCAGCAGGTTCAGTCCTTCTTCTGCCTTCCACAGGTCCAGTAGTGTTCTGAAGAATATACCCTCGGGTGCCACATTTGTACCTTGCAATAGCCTGTGAGTGGGGAGGCTCCTGGCTCCTCCATGACAAATAGGGAATAGTTTCTAGGGGTAACAATATCCCCTATTGCAGAAGTGCCTGTTTGCCTTACAGTAAACAACCCCAAACTTTGCCTCTCTACATAAATCCGACATTGCAGAACCCTTCTTCCTCTGTGTAGAGCCTTTGTGCCCACCCCAGAGGTATGGCCAGATATAAAGAGCAACCCCTACTCTATCATCAATTCAAATCAATTCTGGGGACAGCTTCTCTACCACTAGGATTAGTGCCTGAGTGATTGAGGGAACAGAGAAGGATCCTGCCCAGGAACCAGCTTTCATTTGCCTGTGACAGAATAGATCCCCTTGAAGTTATTAAAAGTCCCCGAGCACAGCCCAGATGGTCATACTGCCAGAGGAACAGAAACACTTCAATAGCAAAAGCCTTTGTCTCAGCTCTGGGAGCAAGTTCACAGCTCACCAAGGTCTTTGGTAACAGTTAGGGCTCATGCGAATAGGCCTCCATAGGTAACAGCTGGTGCACATGCAAATGGGCTTCCAGGGCCTTTAGGCAGGATAAAGGCAGCTTTTCAAAAGTATATATTTATCACAGATTTGATTTCATCATTAAATTGGATTTGAAAACCTATTAAAGAGAGTCTTTATTTCTAGTTCTTTTCCTAACCAGAATTAGCATTATTGAATGAGATATTGTAATCCACATCATCGCTACAGTGAAAATAGCTTTTGTGGCTTTTTCACTGAAAGGACATTCATAACATTAAATATCTACATGTCATACTGATTTAATACCATGCAACCTGCCTTTTGGGCAATAAGGTCTACTTAGGGGTAACATTATTATTATTATTATTATTATTATTATTATTCAAAAGGAAAGTTTAGGCCTGTTAAAAAGGTTTATTTTGACAGGTGGAATTGCAGTTTAAGACTGCCACAGCCAGGCTACAATGGTAGGCTTGCAGTCATATTCCCACTGTCACTCCAGTGGTGGTGCAATGGGCGCTGCAGTCTATTGGTGACATTTAACATTCAGGCCCTGGGTACCCTTTGTCCCTATACTAGGGACCTATACATATGTTAAATATGCTAATTAGACATATAGCCAATTTCAACATGTTTTTGGTGTTAGAGCACAGCCAATGGGGCCTGTTTAGCAAAGTCCCAGGGCACAGAGTCAAAAAACAACAGCATCATTCTACACACTAAAGGGGGTCATCATGCAAAAAGTGGCAGTTTCCTACAATATTATAATGAGAAACCAAATGAATTACATTCTCAAACCAACTTAGCAAAGGTTTGATTAAGGGGCAGACCTTCTTCTATAACTTCCACAGGCCCAAGAGTGTTCTGATGAGTGGCTTTAGAGGTTCAATATTTATCCCTGGTGTTAGCCTTTGTGTGTGGGGAAATCCCTGTTCTACCCCACATCTGGTTTTGGAAATTTATTCCCCTTTCCCTGTCACGGCTCCAACTGTCTTGGGTGACAAAAGACAGGGCAGGCCTTGGTGTCAGATTCCTTTGCGTGTGCAGGTGACAACGCCCTTTGAAGTGTAAGTGGGGCTAGTTACAGCCCCTCTCCAGTTCTCCTGCCAGGATGGCCCATCCTGTCCGCGCCTAAGCCCCCTATGTGTTACTGTCTGGAGGCAATACAGAAACCCAACACCAGAGCCATTCCCAGTCATGTGACCTAGGGCAATGACAGAACACAAATGATTGAGACCAGAAAATGCCAACTTTCTAAATGTTAACAGGTTATGGTGCCTACAAGGGTGAATTTTATAATCAACTTTGTTTCAATTTGTCATTTATTCTAGATGTGTCACCATGACATCACAAATAAATTAATTAGAGCAATGTATGTATTAAATACTCAAAATGAAATTAATTCAAAAGACTTGGTATATCTCTTCTTTTAACGTTTATATCAAAACACATGCGCTGTTAGGGGTTCGTAACAAAAACGTCTCAAATACATTGATAACAGATATTAAAATCCTTGTGAGTCACAGTTACTAGTCATCAATGTACAACAAACCATGTCCTTGAATGTCTGGTATGGAGTCTGTGCTACACATATGACCTAGATGTCCCAGGTTGAATTTGAACAGTGACTAAAAGGAAAATTGGGTTTGGATGTCAATGTTTCGGCCTCTTTTGTAGTATATCTATGAGACCATCTTCAGGACAAAACATTAGTATGAAGATCCAAGACCCCTTGGTCAATGAGTCAATAACAGATATTGTGTAATAATTGTCTTGCGATGAATACAGAAAAATTTCAATTACACTTAAACCAGAGCGGGTTTAAAATGTAGTACCTTTTAAGACAAGGGAGAAATGTGAAATAGCTCTCTAAACTTACATTTACAATGTCTTACAAAAGTTCCTGTAGATAATTAGTCTGCAAGGGGACCTAAATGCCCTGTGAGGGGTTTGCTGTAAAAGAGTGAGCAGGATATGTGTACTTTTAGAGAGAAATGTATTCATGTAGGTAAAGTCTACCTAAAAGAGGGCCCGTCAATCACAGTTATAGTGGGCTCTGTTTTAAGGGGGCAAGGTAACACCCCTCAATCAAGTTTAGAATGTCCCCTTTCTCCTTCCCAGTGAGTTAAGGGGTGATTCAGGAGGGGGTGTCCTTCTTATCTGCAGACACTAAGCGGTGCCCTGAATCTGACCCGTCCGACTATTACTCCAGGGTGTGAGGATTCATCCAGGGAATCACCCAGCTGTAGACACTGAAGCAAATCAAATGTGAAAGAGTCTTCCCTTGTGCAGTCTTCTCCACCTCCAGTCTGCACCGAATCTGGTCAACGATCTTTACCTCCCTGCTCCAAGTTTCAGCTGCCAACTCCCTTGCTCGAAAAAAGAGACATGCACGCACACATGCATATAAGCACACATTAACACATGTCCAATGCATACACTCACACACATACATGGACACACATGCATACACACACACACACTCAACATTCTATTCCGTCCGCTCACTCAAACAGTAAACCCAAACACTCATCCCACAAAGAAAAGCAGCTGCTCTCAGCCCAGCTTACATGCATAGCTGGAAATTGCAGCATACTATTAGATACCCGAACTAAAATGTGTCAGTGCCTTAACAAGCAAATCTCCTTAGACATCTGTAGTTAGGCTGACCCAGAATGTACACATGGATGCCCTTTCTCAAAACATTCTACCTTTAGCCAGTGGTGTGGCTGTTCAAGACTGCTCAATGAGTAACCAGGAAACTATGGGGCTTATCTACAAGCACCTTGCGCCGCAGGTGCATCACTTTTTATGACGCACCATGAGCGCATTTTGCTGCCTCACATTTACAAGGACATGAAGCAAAAGGTGCCTGCATCGGCACATGGCAGCTAATTGTGCGCCAACACAGGGGAGAGCAAAGGGATCCGTCATATCCTTGTAGATAAGATGCATCCCTGTGCTTCGAAAGTGCTGTAGCGTGGCGCAGCCAAAGCACTTGCAGTGCCGCGCTGCGGCACTTTCTTGTAAATTGGCCCTATGTCTTTAATCCCAGTTCTGTGATATGTATGCGGTTCCCTTGTTGTGAGTGTAACTGAGTTAGTTGATGCCTGCAGAGTGTGACAGTGTTTTGCCTCTAAGAAAGTAAAGACACATATACGTAAATCTTATACATTCTGTAAGCTCGCCACACTGCAAGGATGAAATTCAGAGCTGATCCGTTATACAAACAGGTGTGCGCTAAGCAGAGAAGTTCACCAAGGGATGGCCATTGAATTGTACGCACACATCCACTGTGTGCGGTTGAGTGGATATGCTGTCTGCTAGGAAGAGGGAATGGCACAGACATCTTGAGATGCTCACGGGAGGCTGTAGCTAAAAGAAATGTGCAAGCTGTACCTTCAACTCATGTGGCTCTTACTAGGCCCCATCACAAGAGAAATCAATGCCATACAACGAATCAGAAAAGTCAGTTTACAGACAATTTAGATGGCAGTGTGCCCCTCCTCACATTTGTGGGTCAGACTGTTGAAAAGTAGTGCAGTCTTTGGGGATATGTCAGCAAACATTAATGACTGTATTTCGTTCAGTCCTATCATGTTATGTGATCACAGTCCAGTCTGCACCACTTTTTTGTAAAGAAGAGTGTTTCTTAAGTAAATCAACACTGTTGACAGTAATTGGTATGATCACCCAAGTAGTTAAAATGCTCTAGATTAACCCAAGACCTTCTTTTGATTGAGGGTTGAATGAGATAGAAAATAATTTTTTAGACATAAATTTCACAATAATAAAGTATTTGTTTTTTTATGAAATGAGACATGAACATGTTCTGGCTGTTGCACATTAGTAGTCACAGATGAGAGATAGTTAGTACATGTTTCAAAAGAGGTTTGGAGGGTTTCTGCCAAAACAAACCATACATTTGTAGTCAATGCTGTTGCAACAACGGACAATAAAAGGAAGACCAGTGTGGAATCTAAGACCACAAGAAAAGAATTTCCACGAAAGAGATCTTTAATGTGTGGTGCTGTGAGATTTCTCACGACCTTCTCACCTGCTGTCCTGTACATCTTTTGCCAAAGGAGTGTCACAGCCAAACCACTGATGAGCAATTGTCACAGCCTGAAGAGGAACAGCAATATGCATCATATATGGTAAGACACAGACCCGCACAACGCCCCAGGGCATCGTTCAGGGATGAGGCCTTCATTCATTGCGAAAGTAGGAAGCGGGCGTGGTTTGCTTTTGCTATTTCAATTGTTCTATTACAAAGGTTAGACAGTGACTAAAAAGATATAGTGCTTAAGCAATATTTTATGCACTTAACATCTCTGGTGTAGCTGCTTCATCTTATTAAATGACAGAGTCCCTGGTAATGAAAAATAATGTTTGTGGGGAACCAGAAACACAGACAACCAGTATCAGAAAGTCTACAGCAAAAAGAGAGAATGTTTCAATGTTTAATTAAGTTCCTAATTGGGATAGATTTACTAATGTTCAAGCAACAGCACGAAACAAGGCATGTTGCTGCGCTGCCTTGCGTGTATGGGAGAGAATTCAACAGCGTAATTTTTACAAAGATATGGCTCTGTTCAGCTCTTTCCATGCTCTTGCACACTTGCGGCTGCCTAGTGCCAATGTCGGCCCTGTTGCATCCCATCACAATGGTGCCTGCGTGGTGGCCAAGATTATTTTTTCGTTGGAAGAGGCATCTGTTGTTGCATAAAACAAAACAATCCTATGAGGCATATTCCTCTTTTCATGTGTGCTGCCTGAAGGAGGAAGTAACGAGGAGAAATACATATATTTCTCTGTGCTACGCCTCTCTCAGTTAGGAGCACCATTATGGTATAAACCCAGGTTTACTGCCTTTAGTAAGGCTAGGTTTGCATTAAAATACATTAGTGGATGCAAGGGAATGCCCAGGCTCCACTCATAAAACGCGTACTCGTCACAGTGTAACACAAAGCAGCACAAGGCCAAAAAAGTGACACAGCCACGATGCAAAAGGCTAATAGATCTGGTGCTTGGTCTTTCACTGATGTTGGCTTCAGTGGTTGCATTGTTTTTTCTACTATTAATTTGTTTCATATTGTAATTTTTGAGTGAGTCACCCTTATGCCTCATTGGTCTGCAGTGGATATATTTATTTTATTCCCTTCCAAAAAGGGGCATCATTTAGAAATAGGCTCTAATACACGTTAGAGCCTTTCACATTTCTTCCTTGTTGGCTGGGATGTTTCCCACTATCCTTCCTCATCCTTCCCTAAATATTGAGCACCAGTCACTAACTGACATCTGATGAGGAAGAGAGGTTATTTCAATATGCACAATGGTGCCCGAACAGTAGTTGTTCCCTCTGATTCATTAACATGGAATTGGTGGAGGTCAGGGATGCTGTGCTTTTTCTGTCTCTCCTGCTCTGATAAGCACAGCTGTTCCCTTTGAGTATCCACGTCACCTTTCCACAACTTCCGGATACATCCTGTTCTTCCTCCCCTCACTGGACCAGTCTGACAAATGTATCTTCTCATGACTCAAAATAGCTGCTGTAATTTTTGGGCTCCAATCGGTAATACTGTTATTCAAATTCGTTCTGCCTAGATCGATTTCTTACCAACATCATTTAGCTTTGTTCATAACTCTCATTGGGAGATTAAGGGGGAGGGGGGGCAAGCCGACACCAGACCACTTTATTGTGTGTGAAAAAGGCCGCTTTATTGAAACAGGTGCACATCACAATTTTAACTCCTTGGCCACTGCCTTACAAAACTAACACCTCGCTATACAATCATTTCCTAACCCCTTGTTCCTTCCCCCACCCCTACGATCCCCACATCAGTTCCCCCATCCCCCAAAATACAACATAACATTCCATAACCAACATATAACCCAATCCTACACCATGTAGCCTTTCCAACTCCCAAACTCCCCTGACCGTAACCCCTACCTGCCTTCTGTGCAACTGTAACTATCCAACCTCTAATCTAAACTTATTCAACCTGGTTACCCTTTCCCTGTTCCTGGACACAAACTACCAAACCTATAACAACAAACTAGCCAATCCCGGCCAACTGTCAACCACCCCGCTTGCACCTGTTCCAAGCGACAATACATCAAACTGCCCCTATGTACCTGTTCCAACAAATGCTGCCCACCAGAATCCCAAAACGCAATCCAACACCCATAAAGACTAACGCCCCCTCAACCCCCAAAAATTAGGGTGGGCGGGAGGGAAATTTTTTTGCCTACTACTAGCGCTCCCAGCCACCAGGTCACCAAACCTAAAATGGTGGCTGGGGAGGCGCGTAACTGGCATATATAACCCTTGGGCTACTTTTACGAAATTGGGCTACATTTGGGCTATCCCCAAATGTAGCCCAAAACTTACAAAATGGCCGCTCCGGCCACACCCCCCCTCCCCCTCCCAATCTGCCCGGGGGGCAGACCTCGCTGTGCTTGGCTGCCCCCCAAGCTCCCATTGGGAGATTAAGGGGGGAGGGGGGGGCAAGCCGACACCAGACCACTTTATTGTGTGTGAAAAAGGCCGCTTTATTGAAACAGGTGCATATCACAATTTTAACTCCTTGGCCACTGCCTTACAAAACTAACACCTCGCTATACAATCATTTCTTAACCCCTTGTTCCTTCCCCCACCCCTACGATCCCCACTTCAGTTCCCCCATCCTCCAAAATACAACATAACATTCCATAACCAACATATAACCCAATCCTACACCATGTAGCCTTTCCAACTCCCAAACTCCCCTGACCGTAACCCCTACCTGCCTTCTGTGCAACTGTAACTATCCAACCTCTAATCTAAACTTATCCAACCTGGTTACCCTTTCCCTGTTCCTGGACCCAAACTACCAAACCTATAACAACAAACTAGCCAATCCCGGCCAACTGTCAACCACCCCGCTTGCACCTGTTCCAAGCGACAATACATCAAACTGCCCCTATGTACCTGTTCCAACAAATGCTGCCCACCAGAATCCCCAAAACGCAATCCAACACCCATAAAGACTAACGCCCCCTCAACCCCCAAAAATTAGGGTGGGCGGGAGGGAATTTGTTTTGCCTACTACTAGCGCTCCCAGCCACCAGGTCACCAAACCTAAAATGGTGCCCGGGGGGCAGACCTCGCTGTGCTCGGCTGCCCCCCAAGCTCCCATTGGGAGATTAAGGGGGGAGGGGGGGGGGGGCAAGCCGACACCAGACCACTTTATTGTGTGTGAAAAAGGCCGCTTTATTGAAACAGGTGCATATCACAATTTTAACTCCTTGGCCACTGCCTTACAAAACTAACACCTCGCTATACAATCATTTCCTAACCCCTTGTTCCTTCCCCCACCCCTACGATCCCCACATCAGTTCTCCCATCCCCCAAAATACAACATAACATTCCATAACCAACATATAACCCAATCCTACACCAGGTAGCCTTTCCAACTCCCAAACTCCCCTGACCGTAACCCCTACCTGCCTTTTGTGCAACTGTAACTATCCAACCTCTAATCTAAACTTATCCAACCTGGTTACCCTTTCCCTGTTCCTGGACCCAAACTACCAAACCTATAACAAAAAAACTCTAGCCAATCCCGGCCAACTGTCAACCACCCCGCCACCCAGAAGAAAGGGGGAAGTGTAGGCAGATACACCTCTTCCTCCCTTTCTTCTGCACCCCCCCCAATCCCCGCGGGACCGCGTGTGAAACTTAACGCCTGTAAACCCCTAGCAACCGTACTAGGACCTCCCGCAACTCCAAAAGATACAGGTCCATCCCCATCCGCGACAAGTGCACCCCGTCATCCCGGAACAGCTCCTGCGCATCGTAACGGAGGTCCCTATGAGCCAATCTTCCTATCCCCAACTGACGACAAAACCGCACCATCTCCGTATTTAGCTTCCTCCTCGCTTTATCCACTGCCCCAGGGTTTACAGCCCCCCTCCAACTCCTCCGGGGGACAAATTCTGTCCAGACAATGGAACACCCAGCCCATTTCTCCTTGATCAACACCAGGTCCTTTTTCATAGCCCGCATCAGCGCCAAACCTGTCTCCCTGACCATGTCATTTTCCCCCAAGTGTAAAACCAACACATCCGGGCACAAACCCGCCCTTAAAATCCCGTTCAACAATGGCACCAGTTCCTTCCAGCGCATGCCGCCCTTACCCCTCCATGCCACAGAGAATAGATCTTTATTAATCCCCAAGCTGTCCCCAAAGTAGCTCTCCCGGGCCTGGACCTGCGCCCGTCTCACAAAAGAATGCCCCACAATCCAAATGGACATCTTCCTGGCGAGGGGTCCCATAACCGAACCTGAAAAGAAAAACAAGAATGAAGACCAGGAAAACACCAACTAAAACCATTTTTTGTAAAAAAAATTTTTTACAGCACCCCACGCCCTGTCTCGCTGCGCACATACCGCTGATAGCAATTCGATGACCACCTACCCAACTTCATGATGTCCCCGCACTCCCAACCCCTCGCATGTGCCTCTGACGCCGCCCCAATTCGGAAGGAATGCGTGCCAAAACCCCTCTCCTCGATACCCAGTCTCCTCAGCGCTTTACGCAGCACTGCCAGCAGTTGCGAAGCTTTAACGCCCCGCCCCTGCCGATGTGAAAAGACCAAGTCCCCCAACCCCCACCGATTTCCAACGCAACCCCCACCGAAAAGGACAGACCTGCGGCGAGCGCCCCCTCTTCAAAGCAACCCATTTCCCCCGACCCTTTTGGTCCGTTTTCGCCTTCCTGAGCCAAATACTAACCACCTCCGCCCCGAAAGAGACCTCACCCCAGGCCAGGGCACGATCCCCTTTAGACCCCAACAATTCTGACACCCGAAAGGCCCCGAAAAACATCCAGGTCATGAGTGTAGAAAAAAGGATGGCCTCTCCTTCATCCAAACACACCCTGGGCAAAACCCCAATCACCCCTTCCAACAGCTCCCAAGACAGTGGTTTCCTCACCCGGGCGATGCTTCCACATTCCCGCGCCCAACCTTCCAAATTCCGTGCACCCAGTTCCCCCGCGGAGGGGGCGTAGCCCCACAACAATTTCCCGACGAAAGCAATCCCCGCCAGTTTGCCCACAATCGTCACCTTCGTAAGACCTTTCTCCACCAGGTCCAATATGAACTGCACGGCATCCTCCTGACGTGCCACCCAGGAAACCCGCCACCGCGCCCCCGAAGGGACAAAGTCCTCCCAAGCCGCCCGGTATGCCAACCTCGTAGACTGTGCTAAGGAGCCTAGAACCAATTGTAGCATCCGGTGTTGCCTACTTCCCATAGCTGGTTCGGCATTCTGGTCGGGTTCACGTCCGCATCCTTGGCGAGCCCACGAAATCTCCCCCACTGTGAACGAGACAAGGCATCCGCAATGTCATTGTCCACACCTGGCACATGCACCGCGCGAAACGCCATATCATGCCTCAGACACCCCAGCACAAAAACCCTCAACTTGAGCACCTGCTCGTCCCATGCCGACTGCCGATTGACCACCTGCACCACCGCCATGTTGTCAATCCTGAATGTGACCTTCTTGTGGGCTAACAAAGCCCCCCACAGCGTGACAGCCACCACTAAGGGAAAGAATTCCAAGAAGGTAATACTCCTGCCTCCTTCCAACCATTCTGCGGGCCAGGGTTCTGCGCACCACCTCCCTTGCCAGTACAGCCCAAACCCCTTGCTCCCTGCTGCATCCGAGAAAATCTGCACATCCCACACCATGTCCACGTCTCTCATCAAAGGCACCCCATTAAACTGATGCAGGAAAAACTGCCACATCCTCAAGTCTTCCCTCACTCCGGCTGACAGTCGAACATGATGGTGTGGGGGCCTCTGCCCCTCCAAAGCTCTCCCCAGTCACCTACAGAATGTCCTCCCTACTCTGACCACCCGACAGGCAAAATTGAGATGTCCCAGCAGCACTTGGATGTCCCTGACTGTCACTTTCTGTCGTGCCAGCACACTTGCCAGCAGCTCTAACATGTTTTGCTTTTTATCTGCCGGCAGACGTGCCTCCATCAGACCTGATTCCAATTCAATGCCTAAAAAGGCCAGTGCCGTCCCGGGCCCTTGTGTTTTCTCGGGGGCCAGTGGCACGCCCATATCCCTCATGATCTCCTTGAAACTGTCCAGAGCCCTCTGGCATTCCGTGGTGCCAACAAAAAAGAAGTCATCCAAGTAGTGCGTCACTCCTTGGTGACCCGTCCGTTCCGTAAACAACGATTGTAGGAGCGTGCTGAAACATTCAAAAAGTGCGCAAGACATGGAGCAGCCCATCGGCAATGCTTTGTCCACGTACCAGTGACCGCCGAATTGTATGCCCAACAGATCCCAGTCATCTGGATGAACTGGCAGCAGCCGGAAAGCAGACTTTATGTCACACTTTGCCATCTGTGCTGTTGCGCCCGCGGTCACCACCAGTGACATAGCCACGTCAACAGAGGAGTAGGATACAGTGGCCGCACTTTCTTCAATAAAGTCATTGACCGACCCACCTTCCGGCCATGACAAATGCTGTATAAGGCAAAACTGTCCCTGCTCTTTTTTGGGCACCACTCAAATGGGTGACACAATCAAATTAGGCAACGGCCAATCCTGAAAGGGTCCCGCCATGCGGCCCTCCTGTACCTCCTTATGCAGTTTCGCTTGCACCACCTGTGGGTGCTCCCATGCCGATCTCAAATTGTCTGCCCTTCTCCGTACCCGTGGACCCTCATACCCCAGCCTGAACCCGTCCAGAAACCCCCACCGTAGTCGCTCTGCTGCCTCCCTGTCCGGATACCCCCGCAGAGCCCCCAACAAATTCTCCACCTTAACCGGAGTATGAGCCCTTTGGCCCAGGCCCCTTAGACCCCCTCCCCCCTCCCGACTGCTGTGACTGCTGCTGTCCCCCTGCCTTAAAGACTCCTGACTGCCACTGCTGACCTCCTTGTGACTGACCCTGGGCCCCCCAACACTTGACCAAAGCATGGCGCTTCCCGCAACCGGAGCATTCATGCCGAAAACGGCAATACTCCCGCGTGCACGATCCCTTATTATAGTCCCAGCACGCACCTTTCTCGCCTGCCGTACCCCTGCCTGCTCCCCCCACCCCCCTCGGGTGGGGCCCCCTCGAAAGGGCTGATACACGAGCGGTAGCCCGCTGGCCGTAAAAATGGTCTTTCCATACCCCGCGAGACCCATCGTATGCTGCCACAAATCCGTGTCCAGCTCTCCCCACTTCGCCTCCGTATCCCAAGTAATGCGCGCCCAGAACTCCTCGTCGTACTGGGCCCAGGCATATCCACCCCCTGTAAGTTGCGCCTTTCGTATGACGTCCATGTATTTAAACATGGCCACTGACCTCTCCGAGAATTTCTCACAGTACACACTAGCATAAATGAGAAAAGCCGCCGTCCAATTTTCTATCGTCAACGGCACCTTAGGCCGCTTAGCCAACTCAAATTCCTCCTCCTTAGAGCCCTCCTTTGCCCTCACCTCCCTGTGCAGGAGCTTAAGCATCTCCACATATTCCCCTTTCCAGATCCTCTCTTTCGTTGTCAACATCAAATGCGCCCCCAAGGGCTTCGTTGCCCCCATATACGGTAACCGTTTGATCTTCAGCTCCTTACTTTCCAACTTAGTCTCCCCGTCCCCTGCCTTTGCGTCAACTGTCCCTTTCTTGTCCGTCAAACTCTCGTCGCCCTTGCTTTCCTCCCCCTTACCTGTGCTTTCCGTGCCCACGGCCACATCCACCACATACGCTCCCTTGCACAACCTCCCCCCGACCCTCCCCTCACAAACAGACCCCCCCACCCCTCTGGATACCATCACTGGGCGCCCGAGCAAATTTTTATTACCTGGCGCCAGTGCCTCCATCCGACGCTCCTCACGGCGTCCTGTCCTGGGGGCCGAGCTGGTCTCCCACCTCGATGTCCGACCCGTGGGCCTCGCCTGGCATCGTGACACCTGCAAAAAACTAGCCACAACATTACTCGGCCCCCCCTCCCTGTCGTCCACCACATCACGCAACTCCCCTTCTTCCATGCTATCGTCCTCATAATCCAATTCCTCCTGCCCTACACCCCCAGCACCCCCCGCTGGTGGCGCCAACTGCCTGCGTGGTAAACAAACATCCTCCGCTGCGTCGCTCCATTGCCGTTGCCCCCCGGGGCGCTGCGACCCCGTGGGTGTTGGGGCTGGCGAGCCCGTACCGGGCCTACTTATGCCAGCCGCCGGGATCCCTCGCCGGTACAGGATACGCCGCCCGAGGCTCCACCCTCCCTTCTCCTTGGAGCCGCTCCCAGCCCTACCAAGTCCGGAACCCCGTGACGGTCAAACTGTCGGTCCCCCGCCTGAAAAGAAAAGGAATGGTCTGGAGTGCTGGGCCTACCTCCTTTCCGACTCCCATCCCATCCCCGCTTGCCCGCCCCAACGTACTCGCTACCCACGGCCGCCCCACCGCGCTCAGATCCACGACCTCTCCCTCCTCTCCGTCCCCCACCTCCCCATCGCTCCACTCCCCCCTACCCGCCCCCCCACCCCCTGCCCGCTCGGCCCCGCCCCCTCATCCTCCACCGCCCAACCCCCGGGCCTCCGCCCCTCCGCCGCAACACCGCTCCCCGCACCCCCCCGTCCCCACGCCCCCAGGCCCCTCACACCCACCACCTGCCCCGGTCGCCCCCCTCCGTCCAGGACTCAAAGATGTCCAGGCCGTCCCAGTCCCGCTCGCTTCCCTCCGAGTCAAACAGCACCGGGGAGTCCCCCCCTGCTGCATTCCCCTCATCCCCCCCGTCCGCATGACCCCCGACCCCTCCACCGACGAGGGCTGGTAACCCCTTTCCCGCAATCTCCTGTTCAAACCCACTGCGCTGAGGACCCCCCCACCCACCCCCCTCCCCCGTGCGATCCTCCTGTCCGCGCTGACTCAAATCCTCTCTGTGGCGTGGCCCCTGGCTGCAGCACACCCCACCTGTGGGCCCTGCAGCGTGCCCCTCCCCGTTGTTCCCTCCTCTGAGGCCTGTGCCGTCTTGACTCTGCCCTCCGCACCTTCCCCCTGCTTTCCATACAGCGGGGCAGCGCTCCTCCGCCCTGTGCTGCCCCGTGATACTCCCACCGGATGGTTTCCCTGCTCAGCCTCACCCCCATCGTCCCCGCCCCTCCCCGACCGCTCCCACATACGCGGCGCGTCCAGGGCCGCTCCCCTGGCAGAAGAGCGGCCCTGCCACGAGAGTCCCCGCGCTCCTCCCGCCACCCGCCCTACGGCCACTCCCACAGCTTTGGAGCGGCCCTCCCCAGATTTAGCCCGCGACGGGGGGGCACCCGACGCTCTCCCCCGCCGAGGCGCTCGTCCCCGCTCCGGCAAAGCCCCACCCGCGCTGACACCCGCTGCCTCCCCACTCCCAGGGGCTGCGCTCCTCGCATACGCGCAGCCCCTGCCACTCACCATGCCGCCAAATGCTCTCCCGGGGGGCGAACATGCCACGACGGCGGCCGCCACCTCCGCGGACGCGCGCCTCACTGGGCGCACCGCTAACGGAGCCTCCGGTATGAGGAGATCCATCCTCCCCGCCTCGCTCAACAGGCGAATCGCCTCCAGCACTCCATAATCCCCGCCTGCCATGATAATTCCTACGACACGATCGCCAACAGAAATACGAAAAAATGTTGCCTACTACTAGCGCTCCCAGCCACCAGGTCACCAAACCTAAAATGGTGGCTGGGGAGGCGCGTAACTGGCATATATAACCCTTGGGCTACTTTTACGAAATTGGGCTACATTTGGGCTATCCCCAAATGTAGCCCAAAACTTACAAAATGGCCGCTCCGGCCACACCCCCCCTCCCCCCTCCCAATCTGCCCGGGGGGCAGACCTCGCTGTGCTCGGCTGCCCCCCAAGCTTCCATTGTTTATTTTTCGTAAACATATGTATTTGATCCTATTTTCTAGGCCCCCTCCTCCTGAGGTGGGTGCGTGTATACCTCGCTTCACTATGTGCTTCCTGTGCAGTCAGTGAAGCCCACCTATGTTGTCAAAGTCAATTCATGGGAGGGAAGAAGAGGCTGAATGAAAAAAAATCTTCTATTGGCTGCATTTTGTTACCAATTATAGGAATGGCATCTATAGTGGACAAGAGGCACATTTCATAGTGTAGATCTCACTTAAGATGGGGCTTATTTAAAGATCTAAAACAGAACACTTTAGTTTTTGTGGGAGACTATATCCACTTGATGTCCACCTGGACTGCTCCCAAAATCATATTGCTGAATGTTGGTGGCGCTTGAAGGAACACATGGAGAAAAGATCACTTTTTAAATCCCATACAGATATGTGGGAGACTTAGTTGTATCCAGAAAAGCACTGACAAATTTACCAGGACAAGACGGAGTGGGGAAAAGCCTTCCAAGTCCTTCAGAGAAGCCTGATGCATGATGCATTCTGAGACTGATTGTTCATTAGCATCTAGCCAAGGTAGCTGTATTGGGTAGGGTTGAAGAGTTATTAGGTAGGGTTAACGTGATTATTGCCCCAGTCAAATCATACTTAGTGGCAGCAGTGCAGCAATCATGACATGTGGAAATATTCGGAAAGAAATTGGCAGGAAAAAGTAGGGATGCAGGAGCCATGTCTTCCAGGTCTAGCAGAGGAAAGCAACCAATCAGCTCAACGAATGACTGTTTCCCTGCTAATTTAAGATGCCCGTAGACTGGACCAAGCTGCCTCATAACTGCTGAGTTGAATGGTTCCGACTTGTTCCATTTGTTCACTGCTGTAATGTTGTGGTAGCATTACTTGTGGGCCACTAGGACCCCGTAGATGGGGAGAAGGCAGGATAGGGAAGTGGAAGCCAGGAACTGGAAAGTGAGGAGTTTAACAGATAGGATTAGGGGGATAAGAACGTAGGAGAAAAAATCTGTATGCAAATATCAAATAATAAAGTACATACTTACTTCGAGGTGAGTGATTCGTTCATGAGGCACCTTTAAACACAACAACTGGTGACAAGGGTGGTCGTGACACCCTTCGACCGTGCACACGTTTGTGCCCTACGGTCTTCTCTGCTGTGCCGTGGAGTGCGCTGGGCAAGGAACGTAGCGCAAGCAATCTGCCTTCGATGGAGGCCGTGCGGGATTGGGAGCCCATCCCAAGCATGCATCTTTCATCTGGAGCCAGACGCGACTTCGGGAGCCAACCCGGTCGTGCGCACCTTCTGTGGAGGAACGGGAGAACCTTGCTGAAACACTACATCAGGAGCCCACCCCAGTCACGTGCACCTTCTGTGCAGGAGTGGGAGAACATTGCTGAAACGCAACATCTGGAGCCCACCCTGGTCGCGTACACCTGCGGCGGCAGTGCAGAAAAGTATTTGCTGTGGCACGCTTTTGGGAGCCCATTTGATGAGCGGGAGAGTCCCACGACGCAACGTGACTTTGGGAGCTCACCCCGGTCACATAGCTCTCTGCAAGTCACCAGCCTGCTTGTCCTCTTGGTGGTGAGTGGAGCCCTGCCTTCTGGTTGTACCCCATGTGAGTCTCCAAGTCGCCTGCTAGTCCCTGAAATTCCGCGAGACAACAGCTTCTCTCGATGGCCATTTTGGGTTCAGGCATCTCCTTCAGTGAGCCTTTTAGAAATGACTGTCAGCCATTTTGAAGTCAGGCACCATTGGAATACTTCTCTTTTCTATACTGCTGGTGCATATCTTACCATCAACAACTACTGAAAGTGACAAAAACCTCACTCTAAATGTCTTCTCCACATTCTACAATCCCTATACAACAGTGCCAGTGCATCTACGTCACACTGCGTTGCCTATACCTGGTAATTTGCACTCAAATTTTCACCTCCAGGACATCAATTCTCCTCCCGGCCAGTAATCCATGGCGAACCCGTCTATGTCAACCGGAGACATGTCTGCATCACTGATCTTGGTGCAACGCAGTGGTCATACTGCAGAAGGGGCCATGTTGGAGTCCCCTGGATCTTCGTCACTGGTGGGGCACAGATCTGTCATGCTGAGAGTTCCTATCTCGCGCCGCCGGAACCTCTAGCTCTCGTATATGATGGTGGTATGGGCCTTTACAGGCAGGAATGGGTGGAAGATTTTGAAGACTTCATGAAAGGGTCTCAAGTCTCTGACCCAGATCAACAGCTCATTGCCTTGCGCAATCTCATTGAAAAAGAAGTTCGTCAGATCATCAAGGAACTTGCGGCAGATATCACGTCCTCCTATTGAGATGTTCGTGAGGCACTTAGCAGAAAATTCCTTCAGAAAAGGAACATTGATTATGAACGCTACAACTTCAATGTTGCCTCCCAAGAGAAACACAAATCCATGGGAGAATTCATTTCGTGGCTCAAACGGCTAGCACACTGCTGGGCTTTTGACACTTTCATGGCTTAAGATGCCCTTTGTTTACGAATCCTTGAAGTATGTCAATCAAGGGTCCTTGTGCAGAAAAGTTCTACTCTGGATGCAATCAAAGAAATGACGAAAATCAATGATCAAGCGGAAGAACATGCAAAGAAAATGGAGGCTGGAAAGGTAGAGAAACGTGAACAAGCTTACCGGCTTTAATCTCATCATAAAGACCATCACTCCTCTGAAGGCTGGCAGACTTCCAAATCCATGGAATCCTCAATGAGCAAGTTGCCGTCGCAGTCCCAGACAGACTGATAAGAGACGGGATCACCAGCTGAAATGCTCTCGCTGTGGACAAGACTTCCCGCACACCAAGTCATGCCCTGCTAGAGGTTAGAAGTGTTGGTGGTGCGGCAAATACATTCACTTTGAAAAGGTATGCAAGATATTCATAGAAAGTCTAGGGAATCCATCTCTCGTCATCATGCAAAAGCTGTATACGATCCACGAAAGTGCTCCACCTTATCGCAAACTAGCCTCTATTGGCATGTCACCTACAGGTCGCAACGTTCTGAATCCGGGAGTCAAGATCCCTCATGTCAATATCTCAATACAGCGAGGAGTATGTCTGCATGGTTGCAGATCATGACAGACTAAAGAAATATCCAAGATTATATCTCCAAATGGGAAAACACCATGCTTAATTTGTGTTGGAAAGTGGAGCGTCTCTCAATTACATCTGTGTCGCAGAATAAAATAAAATTAATCTGCAACCTCAACTACACAAAGCCGCTGTGCGAGGTAACACGTGGTTGTCTAAAGAACCTCTTCCCTGTCTTGGAAAATTTCAGACATCTCTCACTTACAAAGACAGAACCATTCCATCTAACATTCACGTTATTGAGGGGCCACAAGCAGACTGTTTCCTCACCTTGCCTACTACTGAATGGCTCCAACTGGTACAAATACTGTATTGAGTGGATGATGAACCTGACATTATCAACAAGTTCCCGAAGCTATTCACAGGACTTGGTGAAATGGCTCATTTTCAAGTTAATTTGCACATCAATGAACAAGTGACATCCGTGTCTCAGCATCACAGGAAGGTGCCTTTTCATCTCCAACAAGCTGTGGAGGATGATTTACAGGATCCCCTCTGGGTGAACATCATTAAGAGAACATCTGGACCTACTCCCTGGGTGTCTCCAGTGGTTGTGGTGCCCAAAAGAGGATCCAAGGGTAAAGTGTGTCTATGTGTAGATATGAGCGCCCCAAACACTGCCATTGAAAGAGAAAGTGGCCCAGGACCTCACATCAGTGATATGATGACGCTGTTGAATTGGGCGAAAATAGTTTCTAAGTTGGACCTTAACGAGGGATATCACCAGCTCAAACTCCATGAGAGTTCACGATATATCACCACTTTTTGACTCATCAAGGCCTATTCAGATAACAAACGGCTCAGCTTTGGAGTTTCATCAGCCGCTGAGATTTTCCAAGAAGCAATCAGGAGGGTCATTCGCTATATACCCAACACCCTTAATTACATTGATGACATTCTTGTGTTTGGCGCTACTGTACAGGAACACAACAAAGCACTGGATTGAGTGTGTCGCTCTCCTGGAAGCCAACCTGAAACTCAACAAAGACAAGTGTTAATTCCACAATTTCACATTAAAATTTTATGGACACATTTTTTCAGGTGAAGGAATGAGGCTGCACCCTGAAAAGGTCACAATCTGAGTGATATCCTTCGTCCTCGAGATGCAGGAGATATTCGGTAGTTTCTAGGAATGGCCAGGTACTGTGTGCGCTATATCAAGGACTATGCCACCATCAGTTATCCCCTTTGTGAATTGACAAAACAAGGTCACACATTCAAATGGACAGCAAGATGTGACAAGCGTGTCGCACAATCGTGGCCTTTGTTTAGTCAGCCAGCAATCTGGCCTACGTCAACCCTCGTCAGAAGACCGAAATCACTGTGGATGCTAGTCCTGTGGGACTTGGAGCCATACTAGTGTTGCAGGGATTCTGCACATACACAGAACTATGCGCAGGATTATGGGACCTCGGTGTATAGGGCCTAAGCCTTCCCACCACCTTAGTGCCCACAAGCCCAGGACCGAATAGCTATAGTGTCACATCCGCTCTCCTACACACTCACGAAAAAGCAAATGATTAGACACATTGCTCTTCTCCCGGGAAAGGTCCCTCTCCAAGTGTCTGTGTTCTAAACATGCATCACCATAATATCAAAGTATGAGTCTCCAGCCACAGCATCATTAGTATGTTGTGTCTAGGTGCTAGGGCCTCCCCAGAACAAAATAACAAGGGGCATTGCTTATCGACCTTGCTCACAATGTTCAGACTAAACTCCAGGAACAGGCAGAGAACAAACACAGCAGACGGTTCTCATGTGAAAGGCATAACACAGTCTTGCAAAAATAAAGGCATGTAGTAACGTGCGCAAAAGCTGCATCATGGCAGCAGGGCTCATGCTAACTTAGTGATGTCAACAATGTCCCTGTCGGCCACGTGACACTAGCACAATACGATAAGGAAGGTGATCAAAGAAACATAGTGGCCTATGCCAGGCGCAGCCTGACCGATACTAAGAGGGCGTATTCACAGCCAGAGAAACAAAGCCTGCCAGTGGTCTGGGCTTGCGAGCACTTTCACATCTTCATCTACGGCAAACACTTTACACTGATTACAGACCATTAATCTCTAATAATCATATTCAGAAACCCACAAAGCCCCCGTGCAAAGATACCACTCAGGTTCGAGCAATGGGGCATCCGTCTCTAAGAATACACATATGCAATAATTCACAAGCCTGAAGAAGCGGAAAATCCGGCTGACTATATGTAGAGACACCCTAAGAAATCCTCAAGTACGAAACAATCCCTAGCAGAGGAATACATTAATTTTGTTATAACTCAAGCAAAACCACCTGCAATTACCCTTGACGCTACTGCAGCAGATCCAACCTTACAGGATGTCATACATCGCATTCGAACAAACAGATGGAGAAACTTGGATGAGCCCAAATGCAACCAACACATCAACATTGAAGAAATAACTTCCCTTCGACATGTAAAATTTGAATATTACCTTGCCAAAGATGGACTCCTCCTAATGGACAAGAGGATCATCATTCCAAAGCATCTCAGTCAAGGAGTCATTAAGCCAGCACATGAAGGGCACAGGGGCATCGTGGCTACAGAAAGGACATTGCGTGAACGGGTTTGGTTCCCCTCCCTTGATCAGATTGTCGAAGTCATGCTGAAAGACTGTCCACAATGTCAACTCGTCAGTCGAGAAGAGCCACCTTCACCTCTGCAAATATCAGAACTGCCGGATGGCTTCTGGCAACATGTCGCAGCAGACATCTTTGGTCCCTTACAATCAAGCAAATACATTATTGTCATATTAGACGAGTATTCTCGATTACCAATTTCTCACCTGGTATCATCCACCAAAACAGCCACCACCATCCGGGTATTGGATGAAGTCTTTGCAGCATGGGGAATACCTAAAGTGGTTAAAATGGACAATGGTCATCCGTTCAATTGACATGAGTTTGCTGAATTTGCTAATCACCTCAACTTTTGACTTCGGAAAATCACTTGCATGTGGCCACAGGCCAATGGGATGGTGGATAGGTTTATGGCTACCTTGAAGAAGACCATACAGCAAGCTGAACAGTCAAGGCAAGATGTCCAAATGGCTCTCAATGAGGTACTATGTGCATACTGAACTATGCCACACAGCACCATGTACAAGTGTCCAGCTGCCTTGCTGCTGTACCACACTGTGAGCATGAGAATACCGATCTGAGAAAACTCAGCTAGCTGTGTCTGTCAAGCTCCTGATCATAAAGAGTTGGCAGAGGTAGACAGAACTAGGAAAGCCACAATAAAGGTATATGCAGACAGTCATTGGAGAGCCATCCCATCCATTATCCAGAAGGAGATTGGGTATTTGTCCGGCAAGAACACTAAAAAGACTGACAGTTGATATCATGCACATCCACTGCAAGTAACAAATCAAAAAGGTACCATAATCACGGCTGCCTCTGATGACAAGAGGATAACTAGGAACGCCGCCTACTTTCACAAGTGTACACCAACAATCAGAGAGCCACCAGCTGTGTTAGAAAGTGACGTCATTGAGGACACTCAAGCACCGGTCAGTGAGCCTGTGTTTTCCTCCTCGACTGAAGGGGAGCGGTTAGATCAAGACATGGCCAGCAGGCCACAGTGTACTCGACGAAGACCTGCACGTCTCATTGAAGAACTTTAAACTATGTTTTTTCCTGAATTGAGACCAATTTGTATAAGTTTGGGGGAGATGTAATGTTGTGGTAGCATTAATAGTGGGGCACTAGGAGCCCGTAGATGAGATGAAGGCAGGATAGGAAAGGAGAAGCCAGGAACTGGAAAGGGAGGAGTTGGACAGATAGGATTAGGGGGATAGGAAAGCAGGAGAAGAATGAGACACGCTCTGTATGCAAATATAGAATAATAAAGTACATACTTACTTTGAGGTGTGTGATTTGTTCATGATGCACCTTTAAACATGACAACTGCTTGGCGTATCCCTACTCTTGTGGTTTGCTCTTCCCTTTTCCTCACGTTTCCCGATCTTTGAGATTCGTATTTTTAGAGACTTATTCCCACCTGGATCTGCATTTCCACTTGAGTACACCTGCCATTTTTCATCCTCTCCCGGTGCTCCTGAACTCAGGGAAGGTGTCCGGGTACTTCCTGAGCTCATTATCCGCCCTGTCTCTTGGTACTTCCTACGCCTATTACCTGCCCTGTATGCTGCACTTGTATTCTGTTAAAGATTACATCATTTTAGGAGCTTTTACATCTGCCTCATTTGTTCAGTCAGACGAGAATAACCATGGTTAGGGTAGTCCCTTTAAGTCTCCTGTAGGAGAGAACCTCAAACAGAGACATACCATTGACCTACTGAGAGACATACCATCTACTTCAGGGTATTTCTCTCTTCTCTACCCTTTCCCTATTTTTCTCTATTTTGAGCCGGTGGGATCGAGATATCCTACTCTTCCATTAAGGTTTGTACTGGGAGGAGTTTGGTGGATTAGCATCCAAGTCCTTTTTCCCCACATAACTTTCCAGAGCCGTGACAAGCTATGGTAGACAAAGGAAAGCAGAGGATGAGTGACAGTTCACTTGTCACCCACCCTTCTTTCTGCTAAGCATTACATTCCTTAATCCTACACCCAATACTAGGAGCTGTATGTAGGTGAAGTTGGAGCCTGGGGGAGGTTAACATCTTATTTGGCTCCAACATTCCACATTCCACATTTTATTTTATGACACATAGGTATGAGCTTTTGTAAGCCTCTGTGTGGGCCAATAAACTGTTGACTATCTCCATGAAGTAAATTGCAAATTTAAAGCTTGCAAACCGATGGGTGAGGTCTTGGAACAGGGGAATGCTGGTCTATGGCTCATGGTTGTGATGATGCCCATTTAAGAAGTAACTCTGAATTCAGAAAAGAGTCTTGGGTCAGTTTTCCCATGGACCTCCATCAAATTACTATTAGGTTGCATTAAAGGAAGTAAAGAGGTTTTTTGGACCATATTGGATTTCAAGTGCTGTTTCTGAAGGTTTGTGTCTGTATTTATCTTCCTTTGTTCCTGAGTGAGGCTGCACATGGCAGCTGCACACTTGGTTACAGGCCTCGGAAAATCACATACTATCACACTCATTCTAAGATACCTCCACTAGCTCCCCTTGAAAGTGAGAATTGATTTCAAGATAGCATGCATACAGCATAAAGCTATGCACATTGTGCAAATATACAACCAGCCTGAATGACAAGCTTAAACTCATTGATGGCTGTAGGGACATCAGAAACAGAAGCCACCTACTTTTTCATATCCCAATAGCCAGAAGAGTCAAACCATCTAAACATGTTTTCTGCTGCCTAGCTCCAGACTAAGGAACTCCATCCCTGATCAAAATAGAAAGAATCAGTTGTGGCTACTCTCATGCACCAGCAGTGGGGCGGGGTGGAAGAGGGGGAGAAAAATAAAATAAAAACAATCACTTACCTGCTGGCCGACCGGCCGGATGGCTGGCCGATGCATCTCTTCCGTCCTCTTCCTGGCTTCTGCTGGAACCAGAAGCAGGATAGGCTCCCCTAAGCCAATTACAACGCTGCAATGCAGCATTGTGATTGGTCTGAGTGCTGTGTGTAAGCACTCAGATGGGGTATGGGAGCCTGGGCATGTCCTCCACCCTGGCTGTAATGCAGCCTGGGTGGAGAACATGCAAAGTGCGCATGAATGGTTGGCCTGCTTCACAGGGCCGGCCAATTATTCATGTGCACTTGGGAGGGTGCCACCACTTCTCCCCCTTTTTGCCGTGCTGAAAGGCAGTGGGGCGGGGCTCCTCCACCTTAGCGGAGGAGCCACCCCTGGAGAGAATGTAGATCTTTGAGCCTTCCAAAAAGAACTAAATTATCACGTATTCAGAGCTTACCTACCTAATTAATGTCTTCTGATCGCTCTTCCGTCCTTTCTTTTTAATGAATGCTGTGCTGTAAATCACTCTGTTGCTCTTCTATCTGGGTCTATGCTTTAGAAATTCTATGAATAATTACATAAACGCTACTGCTATGTTAGTGGACTATTAGATGGGCTCCTTAATTAGAAAATACAGACTTTTATAGCTCAACATCTTTATTCGACTCTGCATCAAAAATATTTGGAGAGGATGTGAGAAGACTAGACCTGATCCCTTTAGAGCAAACTAGTTTCCACCCAGGACTGACTGTATACCATTACATTTTCTGAAAGTTATATGTCAATAGACATTTACACATGTTTTGCTGACTTTCGGGGGCAGTGGGTCCTTTGATGAAGTCAATATGTTGGAGTTTAATTTTCAGACAACTCATTTTGGTAGGAGCACTGGCAAACAGTGTTGAATAATGCACTGACAACTCTTAATGTATTTTGCCACTCCAATCAAATGTTTGGGTGGCTTTGTATAGGAACACTGTTAAAAGTTTACAATCCAAAAGTAGTACCAATTACTGTATAAGGATCATCTGCTCTCCAAATTCCAAGAGTTCTGAAGAAAGCTATGTGTGCCGTCTGGTAGAATACCACCTACGCTCAGTTTAATGTTCTGCAAAAAACTCCTATTGAATAATTAAATAATGTCAGACAGGACCACTATGATTTTCCTTACATAAGTGTTGAGCTGTCTGGATTCAGAAACATGTGCTAAAGAAGCTCTTACTCTTGCTTGGTTTTTACAAATGCTTTGAAGCTCCAGAATTAGTTCATGCACAAACGTTGGTATTTTATAATAAGTGTTTATTATGTGCTAATGTAATATAAATCATATTAATTAGGATTATCACCATAATGAATGATAACTGAGGAATCATTAATGTTATAAAAGTGAAGAAAATATAGCCCTCAAACATCATTCATCACACATTTCTAATCAATCAGTTTAGAACATCCTATTTGCCTTGTGGCATCACATTGTTCTGTTTTCTATAGTGAGTCATGTAGTAATGTAATGTCATGTAATAGCCCTGCATAACTGTGAACTAGAGAGAGCTCAAATGTCCCGAAGTTCCCCGGCTTCTAGTTTCTCTCTCTACTCCTCCTGAATTAGGGGAAGTTGGTATACCTTTCTCCTGGTGGAGTCTCCCTCACTCTGGACCCCATGTTGTAACACCCAACCAAGCACAATGCTTTAATAGAAAGCATACAGAAGTCTAAGAATATGTACCTTTCAGAACCATATTAGCAGGAAAACAAAGACATTGCAAGGTCACTCTGCAGAAATGCACAAAATGTTTTATCTATAAACAGCAGCCATGCAGAACAGTGAAGAAATAGAAAAAATACTGTTTGCATATGGTACTTTTGTACACACAAAATTAACCATTATGTTGCTTGCTTTGCACACATGAAGCAAGTATTTCTCATTCATTTTTTGAGGCAGGCCTCACTTTAAGCCCAACTCCAAGGGAACACACTCAACTCACAACATGAACCACGCTAACATATATTAAACCCTGAAATATATATTAACACTGTTATAAAACATTTAGGAAACAGTAACATCCTTCAAGAGATTATGGTCTGCATATCTACAACCAGCTTGCGGGATCACACTTCATTTAAGCCACATCTGCCTGTTGTATAATAGTGATAGAGCGAAATTCCTCATTTTGCTAATTAAACACATTTAACTGTAAAGTGCTAACTTCAATGTCGAAATAATATGTGCACAGTAAACACAAAAACTTGTAATAGACAATCATAATTAGGCATTCTAAGCAAACACTCCAATTGACATATTGTAATGAATTAAGATAGCCTAACTGTTGATGCCAATTTAAATGCTGCCTTAACACGTTAAGGCTAAAAGCCCGTTTTCGCGTTAAAATTGTTGTTTTGCACAAGAAGTTTTTTCTTTCCTCCTACTGCAGATGCTGTCATTTTCCAGAAGCCTTCTGTAAGCTAGTGAATAGGCATTTGTTATGTTTTAGACAACTGATAATGAGGTACTCACCGGAAGGAAAGGAGATGACAGGAAGTGAGACTCATAGGAAGAACTGTCTGAACCAGTAGATGTGTTGAAAGAAACAAACCAAGGGCTTGGTTGTGTGGTCCACTGTGAAGCTATGAGAAACTTTACCTGCTCCTAGAGTTTGCTGAAGACTGATTTGTTCATGAGAGTGTGAATGAAAACATTGTTGCCATTGTTAAATGGTAGCGGCAGTTTCAATCGATAACCGTTCAAGTATTTGCCCGGCGGTAATCGCCTCTTATACCACTCGATAATTTACCAATGAAAGAGGCAGGCGCCGGAGACTGGAAGGCAGGAAACAAAGTTTTATTCCGTCGGAGCAGAACACATCAGATCAGACAGCAAGGTATCGTCACGAGGTGCTCTAACTGCATCTCTGAGACCTGGTCTCTTATACACAGGTTTATTGCTTTATTACACATAGTACATTCTTGAGATTCCCTTGATGCATGAGAGAACATCCCCTGAAGCCCCGGCTCAGATCCGATCCCACACATAGCTACAGTAGAAGTTCCCACCTCACCCGCAGTAGGAGATGGCTATCGCGCAGCAGGGTATTCCGCCAATTCCCAGGGGTGTGTGTGACCGGTCGGGTCTCAGGGGGTAGGGGCTTTGATCTACTGTAATCCCTTTGATGTGGGGTGTTTCCCTTACAGTAGGGGCAATAAACTGCATCCGCAGGGCTAGGTGATGGCCTGGGACCAGTTCGGACAATGGGGCGCAGAGGAAGGGGGTTATCAAAGGAGAGGCATGACCATGTATGGGATGTCGGTCGGATGTGGTTCCGTAGCAGGGTCGCGCAGAATGAGAGGGTTTATGGCTCGTGTATGAGAGAGCGGGGGCGGCCGGCGCGCGGGGGATGCTCGCAGCGCCAGGGGAAAGCGCTGGCGATCGAGAATGAGCGGGGAGAGAGTGGGGTGCCTAAAATGGCGGCCGTGCATTCGCTGTGCGTGGCGCTGGGGAGAGGCAAGATGGCGCAGATAATGTTCAGTTTGCAAGCTAAATTTCCACAGTCCTCCCTTTTAACATTTCTCGCCAGCTTGCCTAGTTTGGATCTATCCCCATAATACTCCGAACTTCCACCTCATACAGAGCTTTCATTCGCTCTGTTTCAAAGTCCAAAGTCTTAGGGCAGATGCAGTTCATAAAAAGCGAACATAAAGGTGGCAGACACTGAATCCCCAAGCAACATCCACATAGTATCACAACTGGTATGAGGATAAATGAAAACAGCCTCCATCCCCAACTTTTAATAGTGTCCCAAAACCAACTCCCCAGTGACCATTCTCCTTGCTCTTGATGGACCTCTGCGGACAGTCTGTGGAGGTGTTCAATTGCTTTGTAGACTGAGGGTGAGTTATCCGGTACGTAGGTACAACAGCTGGACCCAATGATGCGGCATGCTCCTCCACGATCAGCCAGAACCACATCTAGAACGAGGCGGTTCTGAAGGGCCACTAAGCGGACGGCCTGGAGCTCGGCGGTGTTGTTGGCGAGGGCGCCAGCCGTAATGTTCATCACCGTTTCGACTGCCTGGGTTAAGTGGTGGATGGCACGGCTGTTTGCCATTGGACCCCAGAGAGGAACGAGGCCTTTCACTGCGTCCATGAACTGTGCTCCGGCGGAGTCGGCTTGCACAATGTCTTTGGCCCGCTTCTGTCGGTGATGGTTTGCTGGAGCCACATATGTCGGAGGAAGGACAAAGGCGATGTAGCAGGTGCCTCCCCAACCTTTCGGAAGCCAGGTGTAGGCCTTAGTACCACAGACGAAGTACATATTCGGGGAGGCAACAAAGGAGGGTGGGTCAACTGAGTCCAATGTTCGGGTGATGAGGCAGGAGCTGTGGCCCACCAGCTGTGCCCCCAGGCCTTCGAGGCACACAAATCCAGTGATGTTGATGACGGACAGGGCCACTGTTAGGGTGGCGGCCGTCCGTTTCCGGAGGTAAGAGAAGGTGGGTCTGGCTGGGTTGTTGAACACTTGCATTTCAACTCGTTCTTTGGCAGGGATGTCCATGTGAAAGGAAGTGTTCGATCTCAGAGGGCAGAAGAGGGCAGAAGTTCTTCCAGTTTTGTTCAGCCAGAACCCATGGTAGAAGTGTGACATGGTTCTGCCGGAAGTGGCATTGTCCTTGTAGCTTTCTTGCAGGAGGATTAGCCAGGCGAGGCAGGAACCATGGACAGAAAAAGGTGAAGGGATGAAAGGGATAGAGTGTCCAGTGGCATGTGGTAGCAATCCACAGATCCAGCAATTAGTGGCGTTGGCAGCAAGATTGTGTTGGTGGAGCAACTGCACAAAAGAGTTATTCCAGAACTCCTTACGCCTTTCTCGGAGTTGGGGTGAAAGTGAGATCAGATGGTGTTCTTTTGCGGTGGTAGGTTGAACGGTGGTCAGCAATATCTTATGAGCGGGTGTGCCCTCCTCCATGATCCAGAAGGTGACCACGAGAAGAAGGCAAAAGAGAAGGGTAATGAAAAGTGCAATAGTCTTTAAGCTGTGCATTCGGTCAGTCTTTGGGTTTTTGTAGTGGATCTTCGGACGTCCGGTTGCTTCCATCATCTTCATGTCGGGCGCTTCCATCACCTTCAAGAGACTCGGTAGCGGGCAGAACCACAGACTTCGCTTAGTTTCTCTCCTGGTGGCCTTTGAGGTGACTAGGCTACCGCTCTGAAATTTCCACTTAGCCTGTGGTCTGCTTAGCCGAAGTTCTCTCCTTTCGTCGCAAGTTATACCCTTCCTTGGATGGCACGGTGGGATCAGGATATCTTACTAACTCGAGTGTCTCTGTATCTGGGCAGCGGCTCAGGGATGGTCGGTCTTTGTCCAGAAGTTCTTCTTGGGCGGTGATGTTGTCCGTGGTTGTCAGGGTCGGTGATACCTTCTTGCAGTGGTGTGCATGCAGCCAATTGTGTTTCCCCTCCACTCGAAGAGCTGTTCGGGTGGTGATCAGGACTTGCAGGGGGCCCGTCCACCGGGGCTCCAGACTCTTGGTGCGCTGGAAGTTACGCACTAAGACGAAGTCACCGGGTTGGATGTCGTGTCCGGGGCCCCTGGAAACATCGGGAATGGCGTGCAGCACCTGCTGATGGATGACAGACAACGTTTTAGTTAGTTTATACAAATAGTCAGACATGAGGACGTCCGGGACGTCGTGGATGGATGTTGGCTTTGGAGCAGCCCAAAGGTTCATGGGCCGCCCGAAAACGACCTCGTAGGGGGTTAAGTGGTGTTTAGTGGGGGTGGAACGCATTGATAGCAATGCTAGCGGGAGAGCGTCTGGCCATCTCAGTCCTGTGGTGGCGACTATTTTTGCTATCTTAAGCTTCAAGGTGGCGTTGTGTCGTTCAACCAAGCCTGCAGATTGGGGATGGAAGACCGCATGGAATTTCTGTTTTACACCCAACCCCTTTAAGATGAGTTGGATAACTTCGGCTACGAAGTGAGGGCCGTTGTCGCTCCACAAAATTCGACAAAGGCCGTATCGGGGGAAGAATTCCTTCAGTAGTACTTTTGCGGTAGTCATGGCGGTGTTGTCGTGGGTTGGATAGGCTTCCACCCACTTGCTGAAGGCACACACAACGACAAGTACGTACTTCAAACCTTGGCACCTTTCTAACTGGACATAGTCCATTTGTAGGACTTCAAAAGGGTGATTGGGGACCCCGAACCCTCCCCGGGGTACAGCAGTTCCTTTCCCAGGGTTGTGTTGGAGGCATACTAGGCATTGTTGGACCAGACATTTGGCTGAGTCTGGGATCTTGTCGTTGTGCCAGACTTTGGAGATGAGTTCGATCATGGGGGCAGACCCTATGTGTGCGGGGGAGTGTGCCATGGTCAGCATGGGGATCAAGTATGAGTCTGGTAGCAACCATTTGTTCGAGTCTTTAGTCCGCCAGCAACCATCATCGTCCTTCAATCCCACCCGTGCCCATTCAGTTAACTCGTGTGGTGTACTGGCTAATTGGATGTCCCTAATCGTTTCCCTAGCATCCTTCCATTTCTCAGCTTGTGACCTGGTCACGTACATACGGGTCGTGGACCTATTCTCGGCTGTGGTCCGGGCAGTAATGTCAGCTAGTGCATTTCCCTGTCCTATAATGTCTGTCACCTTCTTGTGTGCTTGGCATTTGATCACAGCCAGCCGTGTGGGGAGGAGGACCGCTTCGGTCAGGGCAGAGACTAGATCTCCATGCAGGATGGGTGTGCCATGAGAAGTCAAGAATCCCCTCTCTTTCCATAAGAGCCCAAAGTGGTGAACTACCCCGAAGGCGTACTGACTGTCTGTGTAGATGTTTGCGGTTGTCCCTGCTGCCAGGATGCAGGCTCGTGTGAGAGCAATTAGTTCCGCCGCCTGTGCGGATCGCTGTGTGATGCGGGCTGTCTCAACAACTGTTCGGGCTGTGGTGACTGCATAGGCAGCTGAGGTGGTGCCATCGGGGAGCTTGATGCATGAGCCATCCACCCACAGTTCTCCGTCAGGGTCCGGGAAGGCAGTATCTCGGAGGTCGACCCTACTCTTGGTCTGTTCGTCGGTGAGGGTCACACAGTCGTGTATAGGGGACGCATTGGGATCAGTGTCAGGGAGAGGTAGTAGAGTAGCTGGATTCAGAGTGGTGCATCGTTTCAATGTGATGTGGGGTGCAAGCAGAGTCAGTTCGTAACCGGTCAGTCGTGCGCTAGTCAGGTGTTGAGTCTTGGTTTGGTTCAGGAGGGTGTCAACCGCATGGGGTACCAATACTGTGAGGGGGTTTGAGAGTACGATCCCCTCGCTTTGCCGGATAGAGATAGCCGCGGCGGCTACTGCTCGAAGGCATGCGGGCAAAGCTCTGGCTACAGGGTCAAGAGTGGCAGAGAAGTAGGCACAAGGGCGTTGTTTAGGGCCTATGGACTGGGTTAGGACAGACAACGCACATCCCTCCCTTTCGTGGGTGTAGAGGGAGAAAGGTTTAGTGTAGTCTGGGGTTCCTAGGACTGGGGCCGAACAGAGGGCGTCTCGTAGTTCTTTGAAGGAGGATTGACATTCGGGTGTCCAGGGGAGGGGGAAGGGGACATCTTTAGCCAACAGGGAAAGCAGAGGTTTTACGATAAGACTGAAGTTTGGCAACCATTGTCGACAAAAGGAGGTGAGGCCTACTAGGGACCGCACTTGCTTCTGAGTTTTGGGAACAGGGGTTTCTAGGATGGTCTGAATTCGGTCAGGGGTAAGCTTCCTCCCGTCTTTGGATAGTAGGTGGCCTAGATACGTTACTTGGGGCTGGCAGAATTGCAATTTCTTTCTGGAGACCTTGTGACCGTTTTCCGCAAGGAAGCGGAGGAGGTGAATGGTGGCTGTGACGGCGAGTGGAGCGGTGTCGGCCGCCAAAAGAATGTCATCGACGTACTGTATCAACACCACTCCATCGGGTAGTTGGACTGCATCTAGCTGCCTCTTGAGGGCTTGGCTATAAATACTGGGACTCTCAGTGTAGCCTTGGGGTGCCCTGCAGAATCTGTACGAACGGGCTTTTAAAGTGAAGCCGAACAGGTAGCGGCTGTCTGGGTGGATGGGGATGGAAAAGAATGCGTTTTTGAGATCAATAACAGTAAAGGTGGTGGCAGTGGATGGAATCAGGGTGAGGATGGTGGTGATGTCTGAGACCACGGGGTACTGGGGTATGACCACTTTGTTAACCTCTCGCAAATCAACAATGAAACGGTAGGCTTTCTCATCTCACTCGCCTTGCTTCTTTACAATGGGTAGGATAGGGCTGTTACAAACATTACTGACTACTTCTTCTACCACTCCTGCCTCGACTAGGGACTCGATGATTTCCACCAATGCCTTCTCGCCTTCGGGTGATATCCGATACTGTGGAAGCTTTGGGAGCACTGCGTCCGGTCGGACGGTTATGTGTACCGGGTCGATCACCATGCGCCCTACATCTGAGTCGGTTTTAGCCCATAGGTGTGAAGGTAATGTGTCGAGTAGGGACATGTCAGCATCGGTTATAGAGAGCATACGCCGCGTGTGACAGGGTCTGGACAGATCTGGGTTATCGTGTAGGATGACTCGAACTCCGTCTGGGGAGCATCTGATGGTAGCTCGAAAATGTTTTAGCAAATCAAGTCCCATAATAGCATCGGGGGTGTTGGAGGAGAGCAAAAAGGTTGTGTCAGTGGTGTTATCTTCTAAGTCAAAGGAGATTGGTGCTGATAAGGGGTTAGTGGAGGGCGTTCCATCGAAGCCTATTGAGGTTACATGTGAGCCAGACAAGGGTGCCCTAGGGATCAGTCGTTTGGATAACGCACTACGTGTCGCCCCAGTGTCTACCAGGAATGGAGATTTTGTGCCCAAGACCTTAGCAGTGACGTAAGGACCTTGCTGGTCAACACGGAGTTCGACTGGATCCCTCCCTTGCCCCTGGCGGTCCTATGCGAAGTCATGGGTGCTTTCGTAGTCGGACTGCTGACACTGGTTTTGTCGGGGGCGATCAAAGGTGTTTGGTCTGCCTGGCCTGTCGTTGATTGCGTCGTTCGTGTGCCCTCGTCCCTGTCCTCTATTTCTGGGGTCATATGCGGTGTTTCTGGGATCCCTATTTTTGTTAAGTTCCAGAAAGACTGGGCACTGGGATTTCCAGTGTCCGAACCCTCTACAGAACGCACATTGGTTCCCATCTAAGTCTCTCCGTCCGTTGTAGGGTGTAGGGGTATGGTCTCTAGGGGGTAGCTTTCTAGGGGCGGTTGGTTGGTAATTCTCTTTCGGGGGTTCCCTTCCTATGGTCACCCCTTGCAACTGTGCTATCATTACCCTCTCCTTTAGTTCCTTTTTCTTCTTCTCTGACGCCCTATCGTTCTCGTTTTTCTGGTTTTCGTAGTATTGGGCCATCTGGAGAATTGCTGCGGGTTTGGAGGCTGCCCAACTACTCTCGCTGGTCTGCAGTTTCTGGGAAACTTCTTGTGACAGCCCCTTCACATAATTCTGGACAAAGAGGTGATGTCCGGTTGCGGTGGTCATGTCTTGGCCACTGTAATCGGAAAACACAGTCTCGAATCGGGAGAAGTATTCAGACACATCCTCCTGGGGTTTCTGGCGACAAGCCGTCACTATTGACCAATCTACCTTTCTTTCCGGGATTAGAGTCTTCAACTTAAGTACAATCTTGTCTGGGAGCTCTAATATGGCTTTCGGGGGTTTCTGTCCCGGTTCTCGCTGTTTATCTATGGTATCGAGTTGTACCCAGGTATATCCGAACGGCTCAGCGTGGTCAACTTTCCGGATTTGCTTCCACACATCAGCCGGCAGACATAGCCCAAAGAACAAGTCGATATCTGCTAAAGTCATTATCGTAGAACCTAAGGCTGTACCCAGTTCAGTGTAGAAGGCAGTCGGGTTCTTTCTCAAGTCGGGTAGAGTTTTTCTAAAGGTCAAAATACCTTGTCGGTCCCATGGCTGGTAGACCCAATTATATACAACCCTTCCCTTCGCATCTTGGTGGTTGATGTCGTCATGTGTTCCCTGACCTCGTGGGGGGACCCAGTAGGGGGCAGCCTCTTTGATGGGCATCATGGTATCAGCCCTTCCTTCTTGGGGCTTAGTCGCTATGGGGGTTTCTGCTTTGGTGGCTTGCCTGTGTTCTCTAAGGTGTCGATAGACCTCGAGTGTACGAGTGAAGAGGTTCGTTACATCGCCCTCTCTTTCTTCTCCGATGTCTACCTTCCTATATAGGGCCGCTAAGCCTTCGGGACCTTTATCGTGGTATCTATCCTCATATGCATTCAGGGCGTGATAACAGAGCCGTACGGCAAAGTGTCGTCTGCGGCTGTCGGCATACGAGTTATACACGTCTGTTATATACTCCTCACTTTCTTTTCGCTCCACTAGTGTCTTTACTATTTTGTCGATTCCTGCTCGTTCATCCTTCGTTAGTCGATTCATTCTGGTGGAGTCTTTCTTTCTCATCTCAGGGTCATCCAACGTTATTGCCGACGTTGTGTTCAGTACAGGAGGCTCGGCCGGCGCGGAGGCCGTGAGGACCGAGGCCCCTGTACTGCTTTCGTTCGTGTTTGGGGGTTGTGGGTGTTGCACTATTGATTGGGAGGGTGCGTATGGAGGGGGCATGTAAATGATCGGGGGACCTAATAGTACTTCATCATTTGTTCGCTGTTTAGAGGATAACTCAGGGTAGAGCAAAGAGGGGGTCCTAACAGCGTACTGGCCTGATGTTTCGGGCTCCTGTCTTAGTTTAGTTTCCCTTCTCTCCTTTATTTCTTCTTCTAACTTTCTAGCGGCAAGGTGAGCTGCTTTTCGTAACTCCTTTTCTGCTTTTACTTCTTCCCTCTTTTTCCGTTGTGTTGCTTCTTTGCGCCACATGCCGATACTGTCTTATTGCTACGCAGAGCTATTTCTAGCACTTCTATCTTATGGTCGTCGAAGGATCCCATCAGTGGCCACTGACTCTCGGGGTCCTTCTTTGTATATTTATGCCATAGCTTGGTATAAGCTACGGCGACTAGTCCATATTTAGTGAACATGTCCTTATTAGGGGTGCCTTTCAGTGGGGCCGGATGGTCCACCTCTAATAAGCGGTCCGGGCAGAACCAACTACCAATCAGTGGGGAGAAGATAGGCATGACGGGTTTCAACGGGGACAAAAGTCAGCACTACCTATCTTTTCACTGCTTGCAAAGACTAGACAGAATATCTCTATTCCTCGTTATTTGTAAGCAGAGAATACCTCCAAAGAACCAATATCGAACAACTAGTGTTCGGACAATCAATCAATCAATCAATGGGGAGATAAAGATAGGCACGACGGGTTACAACGGGGACAAAAGTCTGCGTTACCTACCCTTCACTATTTGCAAAGGCTAGACAGAATATTTCTATTCTACGTTATTTGCAAACAGAGAATATCTCAAAGAGCACTATTCTTCAAAACAATCAATGTTCGGACAATCAATCAGTGGGGAGATAAAGATAGGCACGACGGGTTTCAACGGGGACAAAAGTCTGCGTTACCTACCCTTCACTATTTGCAAAGGGAGAGAGAGAGAGAGTATTTCTACTCCTCCCCGTTTGTAGACAGCGAATATCTCAAAGAGAACAATCAATGAGCACAATCAATGAGCAATACTAGTATTCCAAAGCTTCAAACAATCAATCAATTATTTCGCAATTTGTCGTGTATCACGACCTTACCCGGACCGCGTGGACAGTTTCTCGTCTTCCGCCTCCAGCGCCCGATCGTCCTCTACTCTCCGTATTTGCCGCGGCACTCCTGATGGTTCCCAGTCAGGACCGTAGATCACTCGAGAGAGGTCTTCTCGGAACCAGTGAAGTTCGGATGATCGGCTGCCAGACGAGGGTCTATTGGGCAGGAGCTCTCCCGATCGTTGCAGTCGTTCACTCTGTCGTCGGGACCTCTCCCACTGGATCCACGTGTCGCTGATGGGCCCCACGTTTGGGACGCCAATTGTTAAATGGTAGCGGCAGTTTCAATCGATAACCGTTCAAGTATTTGCCCGGCGGTAATCGCCTCTTATACCACTCGATAATTTACCAATGAAAGAGGCAGGCGCCGGAGACTGGAAGGCAGGAAACAAAGTTTTATTCCGTCGGAGCAGAACACATCAGATCAGACAGCAAGGTATCGTCACGAGGTTCTCTAACTGCATCTCTGAGACCTGGTCTCTTATACACAGGTTTATTGCTTTATTACACATAGTACATTCTTGAGATTCCCTTGATGCATGAGAGAACATCCCCTGAAGCCCCGGCTCAGATCCGATCCCACACATAGCTACAGTAGAAGTTCCCACCTCACCCGCAGTAGGAGATGGCTATCGCGCAGCAGGGTATTCCGCCAATTCCCGGGGGTGTGTGTGACCGGTCGGGTCTCAGGGGGTAGGGGCTTTCATCTACTGTAATCCCTTTGATGTGGGGTGTTTCCCTTACAGTAGGGGCAATAAACTGCATCCGCAGGGCTAGGTGATGGCCTGGGACCAGTTCGGACAATGGGGCGCAGAGGAAGGGGGTTATCAAAGGAGAGGCATGACCATGTATGGGATGTCGGTCGGATGTGGTTCCGTAGCAGGGTCGCGCAGAATGAGAGGGTTTATGGCCCGTGTATGAGAGAGCGGGGGCGGCCGGCGCGCGGGGGATGCTCGCAGCGCCAGGGGAAAGCGCTGGCGATCGAGAATGAGCAGGGAGAGAGTGGGGTGCCTAAAATGGCGGCCGTGCATTCGCTGTGCGTGGCGCTGGGGAGAGGCAAGATGGCGCAGATAATGTTCAGTTTGCAAGCTAAATTTCCACACCATGAATGTCTTGATGAATTATATTAATGTGTGCTCCTTCCACTAGTTTTAGAGAGCTTGCTGCAGGACTTAGGAGGCAAATATTAGAGATGCCTGCTGACTTTGAGCTGAGGTTAGCAGCCTCTGCTAACCTCCACTGCCTGTGTGCTAAGGCTTCATGCCTGTGGATTCATATTTCTCTCATCAGAACCCTTTATTTGGGTTTCTGAAACTGACACCTTACCTTGCTTGCCGAAATTAAATACACTTTTATGCACAAACTTCATTAATTTAGACTAGGGATTTTCTTTTATGGAAAACATTTGCTGCATGTTGTGTTCTATTTGAAATTCTTACTAATGTGTTATTTTATCAGATTCTGAAATATCGACTTAGGAATTATTTGAATTTGTTACAATGATGACCACAATTTTAATACTTAATAAAATAATGATTTAATTTGAATTAATTTTGTTAATAAACCACTCAAATCACACTACATTTCTATGTCGATTCCTGCGAAGCCCCAGTTGGACTTCACTGTTCATGGTAATTGATGTAAATGATAGCTCCTTACTTCCTCTCCTTGTCGACTAACAAAGGTCCATACGACCAATGGCAGGGGTTATTTGATGATTATACTCAACGACTGAAATACAAAAAATCCTTGCTCCGGAAGTAGTGAAATTTTATGTGAAAGATGAAATGAAGAATGTCACCCACCCATACCTAACATCTGGAGGCACCATTGTCTTTTACAGCATGATGCAATAGATAGTCATCAATCAATCAAGCAATCAGTCAGATTTATAATGCACTCAGCTGCCAACCAGGCGTTCCGGCGCTGGGAACGGATAGAGTTCCTAATCCAAGATGGCTCAGTGGCTGTACAAGCAGGTCCTCAGCAGTTTTCTGAACCTATGTTCCTCATTGATAAGGGAGGAAAAAGTGGCAACTCATTCCAGGCCTTAATAGCCAAATAGTAGACAAATCGTCCATTCCTGGTTTTAAGACGGGACCCCGGAGCCTTAAAAAAAAAACCTCTCCTGATCTTAGAAGCCGGGAAGGCTGACAAGGGTGGAGCCTGTGACAAGATACTCAGGAGCAACCTGATGAAAAGCATGGAATCAATGTCCAATTCTTTAAAGGTGGAGTGTATCTTAATCGGGAGCCAATGCAAGCTTTAGAGATGAGCAGTTACCTAATGGCATCTGGGTACCCCAAGAATTAGCCTAGCAGTGGCATTCTGACTTCTTGTAGATGATCCAAAAGGTAGATAAATAAGCCCAAGAACAATGGGTTTGCATAGTCAAGCCTAGAAGTGATAGAAGAGTGAATTACAATTTTGCTTGTTTCTGGAGGAAGAAGCTCTAAAGTCTTCTTCAGGGTGCAGATCAACGAATAACATGTCCCAGTCACTGTAAGAATTTGGGGCCAGAATGGAAGCTTATTGTCAGATTTAACCCTGATGTTTTTTACCTCTGTTGAAGGGCAGGAGCTGGGCCTAATTCCGTCAGCCGTCACTCGTTGAGCCTCACCTGCACACAATGGCTGCAGGGAAGACTCTGTTTTTGAGGAATTAAATTTGAGGCAGTTCTTGTTCATCCATTTTAATACTTCCACCAATCATCTCTTAAAAGGCAACTGCCCAGTTGCTCTGTTACCCAACGAGAAAATGAGTTGTGTATCACCAGCAGAAGAAATCACCTGGATGCTGTGGGTTTCTTCTGTGGAGGCTAAAGGTGACATGTCCACATTGAATAGGGTAGGGCTCAGAGTAGAACCCTGAGAGGCTCCATATTTAAGTGGTCTGAGAGGGGAGGAGAAAAGCTACAGCTTCACTGATTGCCCCATGGCTGACAGAAAGGATTGAATCCATTGCAGGGCAGAGCCCTTTAGCCCCATATTGTCCTGTCTAGACAGCAAAATACTATGCAAGATGGTATCGAAAGCTGCTGACAGTCCAAAAGAGTTAGTGTGGCAATCCGACCCTGGTCATGGAATGTTTTAATCGGTGCAGAAACCTCCAACGGCTGTTTCAGTCCTGTACTTAGGTCGGAAGCTGGATTGAGAAGGATGTAGCAGTTCATGTTGTTCCACATATTTATTTAGCTGTTGATTGACTAGTTTCTCCAGCATTTTGGATACGGCAGGTAACAGGGAGATGGGTCTAAAATGCCCAAACTTCGAAAGGGCTGCCAAGGGCTTCTTGAGCAAAGGGATCGCCGCTGCCTGCTTCCAGTCCTTAGGGACAACACCGGAGGACAAAGAAGCATTAAACATTTTATTGAACACAGTGTAGATGACCTCAATGGCAACTAAAATACTGGGTGGGCATCAATTAGATGGCACACCAGAGTCACACTGTAAAATCACATGCCTGGATTCTGCCAGGGAAATCCTATTAAAACTTGAAAGGGAACAATAAACTTTAGTAGGTAGCATACAGGGCCTTTGAGTATATCAAACTCAATTTTGGGAAAACATTTCTGTATGCTCTCAACCTTGTTTGTCACACAACCCTGGTGTAGAAGGAAACCAGAAAACGCAAGCTGTGGGTCTCAGAAGTGTTTTAACTACTTTAAAAGTGTCCCGTGTAGAATTGCCTGTTTCCCTAATTTTGGCAGAGAAGAACCCAGCCTGCACTACATAAGTCTTAAATCCCTTAAGGGCCTGTTTGTAGATATATTTGTCTGCCTTCATCCACTGGTCTGTACCCATCATGTGGAGACTACACATGAATGACCATATAATACATGCTCAGTCCCAGTCCAGAATTTGCTAAAAAACATTGACCATAGAAGGGAACCGGAAAAAGCCTAATCATGGTGTCCTGAGTAGGACAGAGGCATAAAGTTTCTCATTCTGAGCTTATGATGATTTTTGTAGAGGTTTCCCATCCTAAATCAGAAACAGAAAGGAAGACCACCTAGTTTCCAACACAAAGCCTGAGAAAAGTTTGGAGGTATCACACAGCCCTCATCAACAGCGGGAAGTGTGATTCCTAATGAAGACTATCATGTAGAAAACAGAACACCACACCTGCTGTGTGAAAGGGTTAACACGAGTCCATATAATTTGGAGCCTTAAAGACCAAAAATGAATGAAAGGTAAGAAAACATTCTTGAAATTGGAAACCGAAAACCAGACCCGAAGAATATCTTCATGAGTAAAGGAATCTGGGGGTGACTTACAATTATGATATGATAAAAGAGGCACATCTGATCATATCTCTCCAGACTCCAAATTATGAACAACCAAGAAAATAAAAAGTCGGAAACAAGACCATCTACTAAGAAAACAGGACATGATAGCAAAAGCAGAAACACACTAAAGACTTGCTATTATTTTATTTTAGTAATGGACCTGATTAGGAGTAGTGTCAGGTAGTGCCCAGTGTGCATGTCACTGCCATGGGCCCAAATGTATACGGAAGTCAAGTGTGAGCAGGGGCTTGATCAAGATGTGTTGTTCAATGGAGGATTAACTGGTTTGGGCTGCAGGTGGAAACATGATTTTGCAGAGGGGCTGCAGTCTATGCATTACTGAAGTTGCAGACTGCTGTGGTCTGATTTCAGGAAAGAACCAAGAGGGATGAGACACATCGTTTTGACAGTGCCTATGTGGGATTGTCTGTGCTGAGCATGAGAAGAAAATTGACTTGTATCTGGTGAGGTGCCTTTCCATACTTTAAGTAAGACATCTGGCCTATTGAGTGCAGTTTGGGTTCTCACTGGGTCACACAAATGGGCCAGGTTGAGGCTTTCCACAGTCTTATAAAAACAAATATTTCGATGAAGGTGTGGACTGTATAACGTTGCTGCGGGCGGTAAAGTAATGGCCATGTTGAAGCTGTGAGCCTTATGATACATTGAGGCACTCTGTTATCCATGTGAGCGTGATCCCCACAGGCCCTGTGGAGATGCTGCATCTGGCAGGCTGTTGAAGTGTGTTGTTGGGTGTCCAGCCTGGCACTAGCACTGGCCATGGCATCTTACTGATTCTTCAGACCGTTGACAGGGAAGACCTCCCTGAACACAGAACTGGTGAAAGCAGAATAGAAACAAGTGAATCTCTCATTTGATCCATAGGAGATGAGGACGCTATTTTACAGAGCCAACCTGTTGCCCATGTTCGTCATGGAGCATGGCCATCACTCATTAACGCCTAGGCATGTGCTGGTTGCACTGCTGAGGCTGATAATCGCGCATGTACTCAATTATAGGGACAGTGATGTGGCACTGCATCTGGCATGTGAGAGGTGAGATCTGTGCTTTTTATTTAGAGTTCCTTGCTTCCCTTTTCCAGAATTTCATGCTGCTAGTGCAGGAGGCTGGCAAGGCATTTGCTAGCGCAAAGAAGACACTTCAAAGTATGTATCTGAGCGATGTGCAGGTGGGTGCTAGGACCCTGCATAGGACACAATGGGAGGAAACTAGCCACCGGGCACCACTTCCGTTCAGGGAAGGGGGACGGGGCATTATTCTACATACCCACAAGGAAGAAGGTAGTGCCTGCATGCACTGTGACACTACGGAAGTATAAAGTAGAGTTGGTACACATACCTGCCCCATGTGTGGTCTTTGTGTACTGGTTCCAAGCGGGACACGACATCTGGCAACAAACAGGTGGGATCACACAATGATGCGTGTGCACCGTGTGTCCTGTGTGAGAGCTGCAGGCAAAAAAACAGGACCAGGAGACCACCCTGGTCCATCTGCCCAAAGAAATGAAGAAGCAACGTCGGGAGCCCACACGGTTGCACAGCAGGCAGTGGAAAGAAGGAAAGAAGAGAAAACTGCAAAACATGGTAGGCAACACTACACCACCACGCTGCCTTCAAATAGGGTCATCAGCCTAGCATTTTTGCAACTTGAAAACCCTCCTGCAACCTCCCTCTAGCGAGCGGTGTGCACCACAGCTGCCCACCAACTGTCTACGGGATCACCTGAGTTTCCCACGACGATTTCAATTGCAAACTGAAATCTCGTGAGACTTAGGCGGCCATTTTAAGGTCAGGTGCGGCAGCCATTAAGTATTCAGGAAGCCCTGGTGGCCCTTTTAAAGTCAAGCAAGCTGGAAAAAGGCCCAGTCTCGATCTCACGAGACCTCAGCGGCCCCTTCAAAGAGGAGCAGACTGGTGAGCTACTGTGCTCGCCACATTAAGGATTTTGCCACAGTGAGCACTCCACTTCGTGAACTAACAAAACAGGGCCAGTCATTCCGCTAGACCACAGAGTGCGACCAGATGTTTGAAAACATTAGGCATACAGTCACAGCAGTGGACCACCTTGCCTACTTCAACGCCTCCCTATGCACCAAGCTCACTGTCGACGCCAGCCTGGTGGGGCTAGGAGCCATTCTCGCACAACACAAGGCAGGAAGAGGCTCGCCCAGACAGATTAGTGCATATGTAAGTAGGAGCCTGTCAGATATTGAAAGGGCATACTCGCAACCAGAGAAAGAGAGCCTAGCAGTGGTATGGTCATGTGAACACTACCACATGTTCATCTACGTAAAGCCATTCACCATCGTGACAGACCACCAGGCGCTAGTCACGATGTATGGAAACCCTAACACAAAACTTCCACTGCACATTGAAAGATGTGGGATACGCCTCATGGACTATGACTTCAAAACAGTGCACAGCCACGAAAAGAGCATAGTCCTGCTGATTACATGCCACTGCATTCCCTACCATGTGCACCACAGACCACGTACATGGCTGAAGAGATTCTCAAATTTGTGCTGTGACAAAACACACCTGCCCCAATAACAATTGATGAACTGGTACAAGGCACAATGGATGATGCCACGCTACAAGCTGTGAAAAGCCCAACACAGCAACAGAGGTGGAAGCATGTAAACAACTGCAGTCCAATAAGTGAAGGAGTAAAAAGAGAAGAAATGCTGGTGTTCAAACAAATACAGAAGAGCTGTCGGAAACAGGACGAGGAATTCTACTTTGACGAACAAGATAGTGATACTAAAAGCACTACGGAGGCAGACCGTAAGCCTGGCACATGAGCCTCACAGGGACATAGTGGCAACCAAAAAATACTATGGGAAAAGGTATGGTTCCCGGGGCTTGAACATTTGGTGGAAGACATGATCATAAACTGTCACTTATGCTAGATAACGGGAACACCAGCAAAGCCAGAACAACTACGCATGTCTGAACTCCCCAGGGCGGTGTGGACGACAATGGCAGCTGACCTCTATAGGCTGCCTGCTAGTAGTCATCGATGAATACTCCCGGTTCCCCATAGTTTGACAAGTGTTATCAACATCAGCAACAGCCACCCTATCAATACTAGATGACATATTTGCAGCATGGGGCGCCCAGCAGACACTGAAGACAGACAATGGACCACCATTTTAAGGAGAGGAATTTGGCAGGTTCATGGCATACCTGGGAATACATCACAGGAAAATAAAACCTCTGTTGCCACAAGGAAAAGGCATGATAGACATTTTCATGGGCAGCATTAAAAAGGCTGTCCAATGTGCCAAACTGGAGCAGATTTCAGTGGGCTAAGAACTGTGCTAAATACTGGGAGACTATTGCATTCCACTAATTCAGGTGAGCATTCAACTGGAAGATGCTCACCAGAATTAGTGGTAGGGACAACAAGCAGAACAAGATTGCCTCAACTAGAAGCAAAAGCGCCACCTGAAAACAGCAACATTTTTGAAAGAGATCAAGAGGCAAAGACGAAGATGAAATAGTACGCCGACACACAGCGTCATGCCACAGCATCTGAATTGAAGCATGGTGATCTAGTACAAGTGCGCCCATGGCAAACAAGAAAGTTGGACAGTCCTTTATAGAGTGAACCACTAACGATAACAAACGTAAAAGGGCCCATGATAACAGCAGCATCAGGACCTTACTGCATCACCAGAAATAGCTCATACTTCAAAGGATTCAGAACATCAGATGATGAGGAAGGAGAGACAGAACCAAGGAACAAAGCAAAGATTAAAAAAGACAAAGTTGAGGAAGGCATGGAAGGAGTACCTCGCAGCAGCTAAGGACTGAACAGAGCCGGAGCAATAGGGGAGGTACCAAGTGAGGAAACAGAAATGTCCTGCCCAAAGAGTGAGCAGAAAACCAAAAAGGCTCATTGAGAAACTATAAGGATGGGACAGAAGGTCACCAACAATCATCATTGTTGTTTGTCAGCACTTTGTGCATGTTTATTTCGTGCTAGTTTTTTTTTCTTTCTCTCCTCTTGTTTTTGTTCTGTGTTTCTTTCTTCTCTTTTCTCCTCTTTTCTATCATTTCCTTGTTCTTCTTGTTCTTTTTCATTCGTTTCTTCTCAGCATTGTATTTTTACCCACAAAAGGGGGAGATATCAGAGAGATGTGCAGGTGGGCACAAAGACCCTGCACGGGACACAAGAGGAGGGAACTAGCCACCGAACACCACTTCCGGTCAGGAAAGGGGGATAGAGCCTTCTTCTACATACCCACAAGGAAGAAGGTAATGCCTGCATGCACTGCGACACTACGGAAGAATGAGGCAGAGTTGGACACATCAGTAGGAATGTGAACTACGCCATGCTATATTCTGCATGTCTAAACGTGAAAATGGACGACAAAAGCACAAATTCACTGATTACGAGGCAGCGCTGTCTTTCAGGATGCCCGAGAAGGTGAAGACGACAACCCCTCTAGGGAATCAGGAGGAGAACATGGACGTAGGCATGTACACTACTGAGCAGCACTAGTGCACAACTACATACATGAATCATAACAGTGTTGAGAGGTTGTGAGATGCGATTGATTCGTTGCAGGGTCTATTAGCGGCTGCTATTTTCGGGACTTGAAAAGGCTGCTGTGAATGTTATGAATTAATTTGCCTTCATGCCTATTACATTTTTGTTTCATGTAAACATGTATGCTGCATTCACTCTTATGCCATATGTATGCTTAATGACCTAAATAGTGTAAAAAGGCATAACCAGCTTCGTACAGGGAAAATGTGTAGGCCTGACTTAGCAATATGTACCTGGCTACCGCAAAATGTAGGTGAGTGGCATTAATAATGCACACTTCTCCCAGTGCGTTGCATGTTTAGAGTTTTACGGAGCGGATACTTTCCCGCCATACATTGCTGTTTGTCTTGGGATCTCTATCCTCATTTCAAGTTGAGGGTAGCTGTGTGTGGGGGCATGGGAGTGGGTGGGATTGATTTGATCATAATTCTTATGGCACATGTTTTGCTTCAGAGGCTCGATTTCTATTGGTTCGTGGTTGCATTTTTCAGGCAATTTACATCACTCCTTGTATACAGATTCTCCATTTCAGGAACTCAGCATACACTGCCACTGCGTTTATTATCCTTCAATGCCCTAGGATTGAGGGAAGCACTACAAGTCAAGGAGATCCATGTACATATGAACAGACATAAGATGAATGTGGCGTATCTTAAGAAAACTCATTTAACTCCACCAACAGGGAAGGCAAAGACCAATGGAGCGGGGAGGGGTGTAGTCTATGTGTCTTTTCAACGTGAGCAAGGCAGCCATATGCCCTGGCTGGGTGTTCTGTTTATGGTTGTTCTGTGTTAGGTGTACCGTATGCCGAGTCAGGTGGCTTGGTGGACTATCCGCCCACTGTAGGGACCAGTGTTCAACCTCATGGTCACAGGTTCAAATCCTGAGCGGTCCACTCAGCCTTTCATCCTTCTGAGGTTGATAAAAGGAATACCATTGAGTTGGGTAACAACTGTTATTCAGTGCCAAGATACCCTTGGGTGAATGTGTGCTTTACAAATACACGTTCTGTTCTGTTTGGGCAGGTAAAAACAGTGATTGACCCAGAGGGCAGGTACCTGAGAGTATAGGGTGTCTAGGGCTGGGTACTCATAGCTATAGCACTTATCACCCAAATATCGACAACCTGCACTTTTGCTCAGAGATGCTTCTGTTATGTCAGGCGCTACACCCATGTGCTCAGCTGTAAGGTGGAGCTTTCAATACTCTCCTTAGCAAATATCTAGGCAGGTCTGGCCACACCCCCGTGAGAGAATGCGCTCTTCGTTCTGCTAGGGAACCTCAGCGCCTAGATACTCCTTCAGGGGTGAGCTGTATAGTGCTATACAAGAATGATAATATAACATATCACAGAGGCAGCACGGACAAGGGATACAGAATTGGGAACAGATAACAATCTAACGACTCCAAAAAAGTAACATCAAAAGACTGTTGTGTGTTCACCCGCAAACACAATCAAACGATTCTAAGTCACTGTCTCTAAAGTTTACCTTTCAAATGCATTATTCCCTCCCCCATAGTTTGCTTACATCCCAGTTGTATCACTCCCCACTGACTCTCGCCTCTTATGATGAACAGTATGTGATTTGTTTACTCTAAGGCTTCATTCTGTCTGCGTGACAAAGAAATGCACATTTTTTAGGCTGAGTCTACGGCGCTTGGCTGCAGGATCATCTGTTGCATGTACTTTGTGGGGTTTGACCCCTCCCATTACTTTGGATTGGTTTAGTCAGTTGTCTTGTAAAAAATACTTGCTTGCTAATGGGTACTTTGGCTTCCTGGTCTCTCCTTTTTCCACATTGTTCACTCCCCTGTAGTATCTCTGCAGGATTTGGAGGCTTCCGCTTTTGTCTATGTTACTTTCTGTTCAGGGACTATTTTTTAAAATTTGAATGTTAAACTGGCTCGATGGGTGCACTTGGGTTCCGCTTTTGTCGAAGCTTAAGGGTGGACCTGTGTTCTCTTCTGCAATGGGCATAGGAATAGAACAGCGGGAGATACTGGCACGGTATTCTCGGTTGCAGCCAAGTGACACCCACCTAGGTCTCTGCATGGTTTCACTTGAACATACCACACTGGGTAAGGCTTTGGGGCATTTAACTACAAAAATATTGTCGGCAAATAGGTTCGAGCCATACAACAAGCTTTTTTTCAGATGGGAGTAATGCTTAAAAATAAAGCATTTGCCCTATTTCTGTTGAAACCTGTTTATTTAATATACATTTGATAGCATAAGCATTGCAGTGTCTAGTGGTTCTCCACATTGAATACAACGTTACTAAAATCTAAAATGGAGCCTGCCGTGCTCCTTTGGAGGTGTTTGCTCACCGTGGTTGGGGCTGCTAGTGTTACCGAAGGCACTACATGCACGATTCACTTAATTGTCCACTGACGAAGGTTTGAGTGCCCGAAATGCATCAGGATGGGCTTGAATTAAAATAAGGATAATCACTATGTACAATTGTATGTTTGGATTCGTTGTTATCAGTTTAATCCGAAGATCACATATATTTTCCTTTATGAACATTGGATACATCTATTAAATATTCAATCATAAGCTTTGGACGATTTTTTGTTGAATAGCAAAGTGTTGAACAACCCTAAGCAGGGTTCTTGGTTGTGCCTAGGGGGACTGATCCTATTTAGGGTACGCTATTGTTTGCTTTGAGTGTTACTGAGTGTCCCACACCTGCTCAACTGATAGTATTAAGCCCCGGTGAGAGCACTGAAGAAAGCCCACCACCCGCAGCAGAGGAGCCCCAGGCCATCAAAGGGAGCCCCAGTTAGTAGGAACCATGTGAAATAGTTATTACTTTGACGACCATGGCTTAAGGTCATCTCACATTGTTTAAAAGGGATTTTTGAGGGACCAAGCTCTGGATTGGGCAACACCTGTGCGATTAGAGTAGCCCACATGGGAGTCTGGGAAAGCCAGACACCTGTTCATGGTAGTGTAGGGTCTGGGTTTGTGACACACCCCAGCAGGGTTTGGCGAGGGCCACTGGTGATCAGACGGGCTGCAGGAGGGGGAGTCGGGTGTGGTGGGGACCATCACTAAGAAGTGACCAGTGGTTAATGTTAGTATACGGATGACAAGACTGAAAGCATCGAGGAGGATACTTGTGTGAGGAATACTTTACCTCACACACTGAACAGAGAAGTATTGTTTGAAATGTTCATTATATATTTGGAACATCATTGATCTGTTTTATACTGAGAAGGCACTGTCCCTTTACTAGAAGGCCTGCCTACATGTTTGTCTTCAGCGTTTTATATAGCACTTTGTCTGGCGCTGATGAAATCTGGGTGAACTTTACAAAACTGAGATTCTCGTTGATTAGCTTCGAGGTTGTGTGGAATCATTGACACTGGATAGTGAAGATTTTATTTAGTAATCTTTTGCCTATCATAGGTGTTACAGTTAGCGCTCTAGCCTTCGGCTAGAGCGCAAGGCAGAATGCATAGTTTGCGCTCACGTCGGCGGACGTGAGCGCGCGTGTATAAATAAAGGGGCGGGCGAACTAGGTCAGTTCGCGCCCGACTGCAAAGCTGGGTGTGTGTCGTTATTGCGCGCTGCTCGCGCTAGGCCCCACGCACGTGGCGCACCCCCACCAAACATGCCCCATGCCCCTGCTGCACAGCAGAGCCTCCGAGCATAACACTGGCGACGAGGTGGGCCCCCACCCCACCCCCTTCCTGCACTGATCTTCGAGGCTACGGGCAGCCCAGCAGCTCCCCCACAGAACAGCTGCTGTTACCGGAGACGTGCACACAACCTGCCTGGAGGTCGTGAGGCCACACCACCAGCTGACAGAGCAGCAGAAGGCCTGCAGGCCTGAAGGGTGCATCGCCCAGCAAGGCGGTGCGGCGCGCGCCAGAATAAAAGTGGACAAGTTTGCTGAGGAGGTCAGTGGCCACTGTACTGGTGCACCGAGCACGTGGTTCCTGCGCCGCGATGAGCGACACGGAACAACAGGACCAAGCCAGAGCGCTGCCCCATCACCCCCCGACAGGGGTCCTGCCCCCATTCAGCGAAGCCGCTGACCCCACGACAGCTGCCCCGCGATGGCAAACCTGACTGGGCAGACTGGAGAACTATTTCATTGGTTCGAGGGAGACGGACGGGGCGGTGAAGAGGTCTCTCCTACTCCATTACGCGGGGGAAGAAGTATACCTCCTTTTCAAACACCTGCCTAACACGGGGAACCAGGATGACTACGCAGCGGCAGTGGCAGCTCTAAATGCGCAATTCAACCCGCAGGTCAACCCGGACTATGAACATTTTAAACTCCGCCAAGCGAGACAGCGCGAAGGGAATCACTGGACGCCTTCCATGCACGTTTAAGAGCCCTCGTGGACACGCACCTCATAGATGACAGGGCCAAAGAGGAAATTAGGGCACAATTGATACTAGGGATCCGGAGTAAGACGCTTCGTGGACTGATACTTCGCAGACCCAACATCCCGATGAACGATATCCTAGTCCTGGCCAGGACGCATGATCTGTCGGCGGCGCGAGCAGAGGAAATGGACCAGGCCCTAGTAAAGGGGACAGACAAACAAGTGGAGGTGAAAACAGAAAAGGCGGATGCGGTGCGGACGCGAGAAAGACCACAGAGGCCCCGAGACCGGCGGCCCCCAGCCCAAACCCGGCTGTGTGGGTACTGCGGGTACGAAGATCACCCGCTCAAGACATGCCCAGCCAGAGGGAAGGTGTGCACAAACTGTGGAATCGAAAATCACTTCGCGTCGGTCTGCCGGAGGAAGACACAGAAGGGCGGAAACAAGTGGGACAAGCCGCTGAGGAAGCTGGTAAGACAGCTCTCGCACACGTCACTGTCATCCCAACCACCGCCCAGGTAGTCCAAGGCCAAGATCTACGCCTATGGGAGCGACACGCCATTACCGCTAAAAGGGAAGATGACGGTGGCGGTGAGTGCGGAAAAGTCAGAAATATTCATTGACATTCACGTCATTGACCAGGAGGTGGACACCTTACTCAGCGGTCACGCAGCCGAGGACCTCGGGCTGATCGAGTTCCTCAGGAAGATCCAGGACAAGCAAGCCGAAGACCTGCTGGATACTTTTAAGGGCCTCTTCTCAGGGCTAGGGAAGATTAAGAGGCCACCGGTACACCTTCACATCGACCCCGCGGTGGCACCGACGGCCCTCAGGCACAGGCGGATACCGTTCCACCTACGGCCGCTGGTGGAGGAGGAACTCAAAAGGTTAGAAGAGCAAGGAGTGATCGAGAAGGTGACCGGACCCACACCGTGGGTATCACCCATGGTGATCGCGGAAAAGCCACGTTAGCCGGGGAAAATCCGTTTGTGCATAGACATGCGGTTGCCGAACAAAGCTATCAAGCGCGAGAGACACATCACACCGACTATGGATGACATTGTGTCTGATCTAAACGGAGCTCGGTGGTTCTCCAAACTAGACTTGAACGCGGGATACCACCAGCTCACCTTGGCAAAGGAAAGCCGATACATTACTACGTTCAGCACGCACCTAGGACTGAGGCGATACAAACGCCTGAATTTCGGAATCTCCTCGGCAGCAGAGATCTTCCAAAATACCATCAAAGATGTCCTGCTCGGGCTACCTGGTGTCTTAAACGTGAGTGACGACATCCTCATCTACTCCAAGACGGTGGAAGAACACTACCGGCACGTCCGAGCCATACTGTCACGGCTGCAAGAACATGGTGTCACCCTGCACCGGGAGAAGTGCCAACTATTTCGACAAACCATCGAATTCTTCGGCTACGTCTTCACCAAAGAAGGCATCCAAGTGGATCCCCGGAAGTCCCACGTCATCAAAGCGGCCGCAGCTCCGGCATCAGTAGCTGAGGTCCGCAGCTTCCTGGGGATGGCCACTTACTGTGGGCGGTTCATCCCGAATTTGGCCACTCTAGCCGAACCTCTCAGACACCTCACCAAAACCGAGGTAATGTGGCGATGGAAAGATGCCGAAGAGGAAGCGTTTAAGGCAATCAAGACAGCCCTTTTGGATCAGACCACACTGGTCTACTTTGACTCGAGCAAGAAGACTGAAGTCCTAGTAGACGCAAGCCCGGTAGGACTAGGGGCAGTCCTAATGCAAGAGCAGGAACCCGGGCAGTGGGCAGCCCTGGCGTACGCCAGCAAGACCCTCACGGACACGGAGAAGCGCTATTCCCAAATCGAGCGCGAAGCCCTAGCGATTCGTTGGAGCTGCCGTCACTTTCATCTGTAAGTGTGCGGATACCCATTCACGGTGGTGACGGACCACCAGCCGCTAGTGCCACTATTCCGAGGGACGGCGCCACATCCGCCCCACGAATAGAACGATGGGCCATCAACCTTCAACAATACCACCTCACTGTGGTATACAGGCCAGGGGCCAAAAACCCAGCAGACTTTCTATCCCGACACCCCGAGACACATAGCAAACCGATACCGATGGATGGGGAAGAGGAGGCTGAAGGTCATCTAGACATGGTAGCTGCCCTGGCGTGCCCCCGGGCCTTAACGCTGGAAGAAATCATGGAGGCGGCCGAACAAGACCCAGTGCTCATCAAGGTCAAGGACACCATACTTGCGGGAACCTGGCAGCATTTTCTCCAGGCAGCGAACTCATGGTCTCATGAAGGGAGAGACGATCTCCAACACATGTGGAGAGTGCGTCATGAGCTAAGCGTGACTAGAGGAGGGCTCGTCATCCGAGGATCCAGAATCGTCATCCCGGCTGCACTCAGGACCAGAGCCAGCAAACTGGCGCACAAAGGACACCAAGGAACAGAGAGAATGTAGGCTCGGATGAGGGAGAAAGTATGGTTCCCGAGCATGGACACTACGTAGATGACGCGGTTCGCAGCTGCCAGTCATGCCAGTTGACCAGCGGAGCCCAACCGCGGACTCCCATCATCACCGAGGAGCATGGGAAAGGCCCGTGGCAGAAGATCAGTGTGGACTTCGGGAGCCTAGCTGACGGGCGAGTCACGCTAGTGATCATTGACAGCTACTCGAAGTGCCCACTAGTGGAGGCGTTGCCGTCCACAGCCTTCGTGCACGTGGGCCCCGCCCTGGAAAAAGTATTCGGGATGTTTGGGTGCCCCGAGGAACTGCGGAGCGACAACGGGCCCCCATTTCAAAGACACGAGTTCGGAGAGCTCCTAAAGTCCCATGGCATCCGCCATCGACGCATCACCCCGCAGTGGCCACAGGCCAATGGAGAGGTAGAAAGGCACATGCGCACCATCAACAAAATACTGCGCATCGCCGTATCGGAACAGTCAGACCCAGAACAAGAACTGCAGCGGTTTCTGGGGGAATACCGTAGCACCCCCCACTGCTCCACTCGTCAAGCACCTTGGGCCCTGATGTTCAAAGGGGCTCGCCGAGACGGGCTACCAGTCGCCCCAGGCTGGACAGCCACGCCGTTCGACGCGGAGAGTGCGTTCCGAAGGCGCCAGGAGCGCAACGACAAAGTCAGCAAAGCGCGGAGGGCGGTGTCCAGGGAGATCCACGCGGGGGATATGGTGGTTCTACGAGAGCGGCGACCCGGAGGAAAGTTCAAGACTCGGTATGAACAGGGCTACTGGAGAGTAGTCGACCGGCAAGGAACCATGGTGACAGCGCGCCGGGGAGGCGAGCTGGTCACCCGGAACATCTCATGGTTCAAGGTGGTGAGGAGGCCTGCGGTCGACCATGAAGCTACAGTTGTTGGTGAAGAGCCTGACCCAGGGGTCCTCCCAGCGGGTGTGCCTAGCCCCATCTCGCAGGGCAACCCAAGGGCCGGTCCGGACAATGCCGAACACCCGGATAGCGGACCAGAGCAAGAGGCCGCGCCAACGACCCAAGCCCCGACTCCTCGGGGAACTGCGAGGTATGGGCTAAGAGAAAACCCCAGGCCCAGCAGCCGATTGCGGGACTTTGCATGTCAAGTATGTGGCGCCGCAAATTGAAGTTTGGACTGTTGTCAAGGACTAACTTGGAGAGGGATGTTACAGTTAGCGCTCTAGCCTTCGGCTAGAGCAAAAGGCAGAATGCGTAGTTTGCGCTCACGTCGGCGGACGTGAGCGCGCGTGTATAAATAAAGGGGCGGGCGAACTAGGTCAGTTCGCGCCCAACTGCAAAGCTGGGTCTGTGTCGTTATTAGGCCCCATGCACGTGGCGCCCCCCACCAAACATGCCCCATGCCCCTGCTGCACAGCAGAGCTTCCGAGCATAACAATCGGGATGTTTGTCATGTGCTTTGCTGAGTAAGAGTGTCTGTGCCAAACAACGGTACTTTAATTTCCCTAGAGTCCATGGAGAAGTGTGGCTCAATCGTTAGAGCGGCAGACCCTGATGCAGAGGTCTGGCCAGGGACCAGGGTTCAATTCCTGCCTTAGCGGCTCTTGGATTCAATTTCCCCGGACCTGATGATTCTCGCCTCGGTGCCTATTCTAATCATGGGTACCACTGTGCAACTCTGGGCAATAGCTTGCTTAAACTTCACAACGGCCCCCACAGCGCTAGGATGCCTGGCTTTACCTTGGGGGTGCCCAGCAGTGGACATCTCACAGGAAAACCAGGAAGGGTTCCACAGCGGTATGGATACAGCGCTACGAGACCCCTGGGTAGAAGTGTGCTATATAAGTACAAATACATTTACATGGTTGTCCAAGGCTTGATCTAAGGCACCTGTTTTGCTCATACGAATCACTTATGTGGTTATGCAGTATTGTGCGCAAATACGAGTGGTATGCTAAAGGTCACTTGCTATAATTACCAGCCAAATATCGTTTGGTTCTATGGCTTGTGTGCTATGGTGCCCGGAAGGCTGATATCTGAGAATATATAAAGAATACTTAAGTACCAGAAAGTGCTCTTGATGTTGCGGACATGATTATCTATATTGCATATCAAAACGACTGAATGTATATGTGAAGGACTGTCTGTTGTGCCCACCGCTATTACTTTAGTCCACGATAAAAGAACTGAAATGACTGCATTGAAGAGCTTCCTTTGAGCACCCAAGGCTAATCTGATTAAACTAACGATAACCAATAACACCAAACTAACCATTAACCTTGGGTTCCGGAACAGCATGCTGCCCAGCATAAAGTGCTTCAACATATCCTCAGGGCGCTATATAAATGCAATTACAATTGCAGTCTGCACGGCACACACAGTATTACGTTTGTGATGCATTAGGTAGTCTTATAATGCACTGCATGGCTAATCACTTATAAGGTCCCATAGGCGAGACGTGTTCAGTGCTTAATTTGAGCCGGTGCTTTCCGGTGCTCACCACCGGCACTTAATTGGTTTTCAGTGCTCGGCACCAGCACCTAATTGTCAACACCATACTTAAAACAGTACACCACATGGTGGCGCTGCTCATCTAATTTAGAGATGAGCAGAACAACGGTAGTTGAGGACTACAATATACATTAAAATTGCTAATACCTGCCTCCCCAGCCATTCCTTTAGCTTTTGGGGACCTGTAATAATCGGAACTGTCGCATTTACATGCGAGAGAGGTGGTTAATAGTTGTTTTTGCAGCAATGACAAGGGCGATGGGTGGTGCAAGCTGCAGTGGCCTCCTGGTCAGAGCCCCGGCACTTAATATTTTACTAATTAAGCACTGTACCTGTTGCCTATGCGAATGCTTGTCTTAAGTGTTCTTTCCTGGTGGCGACCCACTAAATTCAGCTCTGCACAACTAGGGTGATTTGCTAATTAAAGGCTTGCTTCGCCTTTCTCATAGACGAGCTCAGAATTCTTCCCCAGTCTTGAATCATCGCACAGATGTGTTCAGTAGATCTCTTAAAGGGAAATGATAAAAGAAACATTGAAAAGACATACCTCACAGCGACCCTGCTGCTTCGACAAATCTTTTCAGCAATAGACAAACCACCTGTGGGAAGGTTTAGGGTTCAGAGGGGTTCACCGATCACAAAGGCAAGCAAGCGCGAACGCGCACAGTTATTAACCATATTGTACTCACTTTAGAATGACATCCTAAAGACGGATTTCTTTTGTCGCCCAGTTCGTGCATCGGTTGTTCTCATTCAGTTGTGCATCAATTTTTTTGCATCCCAATTTTGCTCGTTTAAATGCTAAATACAACATTATTCTCTTAGTCTCTCTAAATCTTGAAAATTACCACAAGTTTTACGAGGAAGAATTGTCCATTAATTGTCCCCTCACAAATATTCAGCGAAGTTCTGTGTCACTGATGGGATCATGAAAACATCACATGCTCGGTGAATATTACATTCGTTCACATGAACTAATGAGACCAGAGCAAAAATATGGGCTTGGACTAACTTGTTATTATGGTCTGGCCTAAAAGCGCAGCTGTCACCAGGCAGGTATGTGATAAACACAAGGAGAGGGGCATTGGCTCCACCCACGTGTTGGGAGATAGGAGTACATGCTTTGATTGGGCAGAAGTCGTGTACTTCCACAAAAAAGTGCTTGCCTTCTACACAGCAGTGATCATTTTGTTTCTATTTCCAGCAGCCTGAGGTTGAACTTTCAGGGGCACACACATTACATTGTTGTGCTATTAAAGTGCCTTAGATAACTAGATAATTTATGGTGTTTTTTTCTGGCTACACCACAGAAGGAAGGGAGGCAGTTGTTAACCTACATAGATTGTTAGGTCTGGCTTGACATTGCAACTGTCACCTGACCTTTTAAATGACACCCATATTATTCTACAGTTCTTTGCTTCTACACACATATACACTCATTCCAATGATATCTGCTTGTAGTGTTTCACATTACCATTCACATTTTTTTTCAAAACCAGCACTTTTGGCTTTGCCAATGCTTCTTTTGAAAATAGTTTTTTTTTTAATGCACTGTCTACTCTTGGGATGCACACAAGGCAACCACCAGCACAATAATGTCTTTAAAAAAGAGCTTATGTCGAACTGAAATTGGTCGTGAAATGTTTATTTATTTGGCTTCCTCCAAGATTCCCAAACCTTTTAAGTCTCACAAGACTTGGATATCCTGTGTTAGATAAGTCCTAGGCTTTCAGACATCTTGGAATGACTGCCACAGGTCACATAAGGAAAAATTAATATATCCTGCATGATCTTATTTAGATATCATGATTGGCAGTGCACATTATGTTTCACAATATATAGTTTCAGCAGTTCTATCTTCATCTCCAAGTGGAATCAACACAAGGTGTAGTGTGACTTTATACCAGCCGCCGGCCCAAACTGCACCAGAGTGAACACGTGCCCAGTGATTCTAGAGACGTGATTCCTGACTCCGCCATGCCTCCGCTAAGAGGACATAAAGGTTCATGACACGCTGACATGCCCACCTAATGCTGAATTCCATTTAACTCACCAGTCCATGAAATGTTCTCATTCATAGGCTTTTGGATGACATCCAGAGAGGTGTACCAATGGATGTGAAATTGCTTTCACCTGCCACTCACCCTCTCAGACAACTCTTCGGATGTTCTCAAAGTAGAGCTAGCTGCAGTGATTTCAAGAGTTACAATGTGGCAAACCCCTTCAGAAGCGCTTCTAGATTTGGTCTTTAAATCTGAGTTTTGCTTGGTGACCCTGGAATATTTTTGAATCAACACAGAATTGGTCTCCAGTCAATAAGTACTTTAGGAGGTATTTAATGCCTATACTAGGGACCTCTGTACAGCCAAACAGGAGGGTCATGGAAGTCCATTATGACTAGATTTGACACATTGGAATCTGATGTCTGGGATCTTGAGACATGTCTGGCAGCATCGAGAGACTGCACTGCGCTCAACGATCTGCATTAGGAACTCAGTGAATGTAGGGAGTCTGTGGATCATGAGGTCACGTTTTTGTAGTCAGCGCATACGGTGAGGGTGAATTGCCCTGGTATGATCTCGGCTTGCATGCTGCATCCTTCTTGTGCTGCAAATAACATGACAGCTATTGACAATGCTAAGCAAGCATCTCATCTTGCTTTCAAAACTAAACTATTATGTGAATTCATTCTCCTCACACTCGATACTTTTGCATATGAGGACCGTGGAATATTTGGTCAGAGTTACACTTGCTTAGTTAGAGGACTCAGATATAGGGTGATGCTTATGCCACTGAACACAATAGAAGAGATTACAACGGTGATCAAGAATATGCCTGGGCGATCAATAGCTGGAGCTGACGGGGTCATGTCAAAGTTTTCTAACATATACATTGACACCTTGGCCCCACACCTGCTTAAATATTTAAAGAAGCAGACACCATGGGGGGGCTTCCCACTAACCTTTGGGAAGTGGTGTAAATCATGTTTTTTAGGGAAGGTAAGTCATAATGCTTATGTACATCATACAGTACAATATTACTGATAAATATTGACAATAAAATTATTGCCAACAGTCTGTTTCCATATGTGCTGGGACTAGCTCTACTTGAGCAACCTGTTTTTATACTGGCGGATCAACATTGCTTGATTTGTAAACCTTTTTCTTGACTATGGACCTACTCTGTCCTGATGCCAGGACCGTTTCAATATCCTTAGATGCGGAAAAGGTGTTTCATTCATTGGAATGAGACTATATGTATGTTGTGCCGTGAACAATGTAGGTGGAAGATGTTTTCTTCTCACTGGTTTTCCTGCTGTAAAAATCCCAGTTAGAAACAACATGGCCTTATAAGGTCCATTTGTCATAACACAGGGCACCCACCGGGGCTGCCCACTATCTCCTTTACTGTATATGTTTGCACTGGAGCCATTAGCATGTGTTTGTACAAATCCTACCCACAAAGAGTTATAAGCTTTACAGGCCAGAGTATCACTCTCCCTTCGTACATATATGAATCTGTCCCCCATTCTACATACAATCATTGACTTTAGTAAGGTTTCAGGCCTTCAGCTTAAGTGGTGAAAATCCACCACCTTCTCTTTGACAAAGAGTTCTACTTGCTTTGATGTGGGATCCTCCCTTCAAAGTATGGAGGAGCACATCTGCTGTTTCGGGAACAAGTTGCAGCAGGAAAGAAAATTATAGTGTAGCTCTTGACAAGCCATTAGGATAAGTGAAGAGATGGATAAAACTACCCCCCTTTCTAAGCAGGCAGATTTCCCTCATGAAGATGGTGATTCTCTAAAGGGTCTTCTACATCTTCACTAATATCCCTGTTGCTCCATCACATGCCTTTTTCACTAGCCTCAGTTCTCCGATGAAAAGACCCAAGCAGGTGGGCAAGCAACCTCAAGTGAAATGGAGTACAGTGACCTTACCTATGCAGCCAGCGGAGTCTCAGCCCCGACCATGAACTCGGGCACGGTTTGTGCATTATTGGTTTAATGGACCCTAAAACCTGACTTGGCTCTAGAGTTTAACGATCAGAGAAAACCATTTCTAAGCTCTCAAAAGTAGTTCTCACCTCTAGCAGTTGTATCAGCAGAACCTCTCACTGGCATAGCTAGTAAGGCATCGCCAATCATACCCATTAACCTTGATACCTGACTGGAGCCAATTAAAGTGCTTGGTTTGCTTGTCACTGGTGTTGCTCAAACCAAGGTAGAAAACATTTATTTGTGATCCAGGACTGTCACTCCACAGAGTTCTCTTGTCATATTGGTCTTGCAAGAGCGCTAATTGTCACATGAAAACAAGGCTTGTTAATGTAGGAACAGCAGTAAAGTACAGATAGTTGATTGAGATGTTTCTCACTTATGACAGTGCCTTCACCATGGATGAGTTAGCCCCATATGATTTTAAAATGTTTCGCTGTGATAAAGTTTGCAGGTCATGAGGATGTTTGGTGTCTTGCCCCAAACATCAGCCCTCGCTCCACCAGTGAGATCCAACCAGACCCAGAAAACAACGTTCAAGATTGCTCATGTGAAGCGGGGAAAGACATCTTTACTTTCCATCTTCTATGTCTCCCACTTCCTATTCCTTTTTAAAAGTTGCTCGCCATGGCTGAAGATGTAAACAATTTTTCTCTAAAAAATTACATTTATTTTAGGTGCCTTTGGTCTTTGGTTTGATGAGCTACAGTGCCCCATGAGCAGCTATCTACACAACATAGAGGTACATAACCTAAATCTGTTTAACACCTGTCCCACTCATGAGGCAAACCATCTCTTACGAATGTTTGCCTCACAGATAAAATTACTCCCATTGATCCAATCCTTTCCATGCGGACCTATTATTTAGCAGTTCCTTTCCAAATGAGAGTATCCTAATCAGGTAAGGGAAAGTATTGCGCATATACCAAAACACCATCTTTTATAGGGTTTTAAACAGGAAGCTCACACGCATTTAGCGGTGCGAGATGACAAAATAGGATTGTACTCGCAAAGTGATATTCTAGTAATCCAATCAATATTTTAATTCATGGGATGCATTTAAGAAGATAAATCTAGGAACACCTACTTTACTGCATATTGAAGAATGAGGTGTGCAGAGGAAAAGGAAATTAAATGATATTTATATCATATAGAAATACAATAAACAGTTCAAATAATGAATTGTCCTTAGGAAAGGCTTGTGTAAAGGACCTTAAGGTTGCAAAGACACGAACAGCCTGGAGATGGCTTCCCCAAGAGGAACACAAATTAATACAATTCATTAATACAGAGACCATGGATTGGGCTTCTATTTCTCTGATATTCTAGAAAGAAAACGCACCCAGCACACATAAACAGGAAAGATCTTGTTCACTAAAAATAAAAGTGCACATTTCTTTCTGCAAACATGAGTTGATGTCAATGCAAGCTGTTTAAGGCCCAGTCATGCTAACTAAATCTCAGCAAAGTTAGGCATTATTTACTAATCAGTAAAAGTGCTCCTACACATCCATGTGCATAGATGTATTATATGAACATTTCTGCAAGAGCATCTGTCTGGCCGCAGCAGACAGGGCTTAGATAAACTAATAATACCTTCTGAAGGATAATGTTTACCATTGAAATACAGTGTGAGGAGTCCTGATAATGAACAGTGAGAGATTGGATTGGACATCTGCATAACTACACTCCTTTGTATGAAATGTTTATACCCACAATCCTTTTTCACACTCATTAATCCTTTTTGTTAATTTTTATTAGAGTAGATTAAAAACCCCCAAAATGTATTGTGCTAGATGGGGTTTGTAAAGTTGTGGCTGTAGTTTATTTGATCGACATACTGTATCATTCAGGAGTCCTTTAATTAAGAAAACAGTGTAGGGTGCAAACCATTATCAGGACGAGCATTTTGCAAGCTGCCCTTTCCCTGTACTCACAGCTCACCTCCACCTTGTCTAGCATTTATGAAGGGGTTACGAATTATTGGTGGGTGTCTAAATATTCAGAGATCCAAAATCCTTGCACAGACTAAGGCTTAATTGTTAGGTAATTGGTAGTTGTTAAGATGTTAAACATTTTACCTGTTGTTTCGCCACTGTTACATGAAAAGCAATAGGTGTAAGATGCAAGTGGCGTTGAAAGGTGTGGTTCTTCTACATGAAAAGACTGTATGAAACAAGTCTGAATCACATGTATGATATCAACATAAGAACCAAAATAACATCAACATATTTGTGTCTTTAAAAGTGACTGTCAGTGGACCTGTATTCATATGGGTGCTATTGCCTTCATTTTAATGACATTCTACCCTTTGTATTCTCAGTGCATCATCTTCTTTTAAATATATTGAGTAGAATTGTAAATACTACACTCTCCAATGAATTTCTAGTATTATTTTGCATTGTACATGTGACGGTGAAGAAAAAATCTTTTTCCAAGCACCAATGCAAAATGTATAATTGAGACTCCTGTCAGCTTGTCTAAAATGTGAAACACACTTCAAATAAATTAAGGCTGAAAGGACCTAGCTAAAGACCACTCTCTCTAGGCCCGTCTCGCAAACATATTTTTGACTGTAAACTACATGCAAGACCAACAAGCATTGGCATAGCCAATAGGTCTCGTCTTTGGGACCGTATAAGTGTTTAGACATGCAACAGTTGCATAACTAAATACTTATAAGGTCCCAAAAGCGAGACCTATTGGCTATGCCAAGCGACCGCGAAAGTGATCGGGATCGCGATCAAACATCAAAGCGGCCGTGCGGCAAGCGAAAGTGAAAGTAATCGCGGTCAAGCGCGGCGCGCGTACCCGCGCACATGCACTGTAGCTCTAGGCTGGCCTGGTAGCACTTTTTGGAGCCCTCTCAAAAAGTCTCGCCAGACCAGCGCATGCGCTGGGTCAGGCGAGACCTAAAAATGGCTGGATTTAAACCTGCTTTCTATTCACATTATGTCACCTAGCTGATACCTAATAAATACGGTCACACCTGTGTAATTAATCCAAAACTGTGTACAACTATATAAGTGCAAATCACATGCAAGTATTGGGGAATTGGCGTAGTGGACATAGTTGGTGAACACACACAAACACGTTTGTATTAGCAAACCTCTCTCCCACCCTGACAATGGTCAGATAATTGCTTTTGAGAAATTGTAAGGATTTAATCCTTGGCTCATCTTCACCGATGGCCCGGGTGGAGTCTCTGGCTGCACTCGCTCTGCAGGGGGTCTCATTCTCGGTTGCACAGATCATCCCTGGTGGTTGGGTCCTCTACGGCGTTCTCGCCCACAGCCATGTTTGCTCCTGCACATCTCATAGAGGTGCAGGGAAATCCGGGACAAGTCCACCCAGTGTGTTTAGTGCCCTGATTTTGGAGAAATCATATGAATAATAATGTGAGGAATCATTTGAATGATAATTATTCTCTATAACTCATTATTTCTTTATGTCTTTTTAAATGCAAATTAATTTGACTGCTCTGTTAAGGTTAATACACTGAGGCATTTGACGGCTGCCTTTTTTGTTAGCGGTCTAGTGTTTCGAGCAGGAAGGTCCATTTAAGGCAGACTCTGGCACAACTGCACAGCAGGCATGCACAGCGGGCACACCATGTGTGCCCAAAGCAAGCCCGTACACGCACCAACTGTGCATAGCCATAGCGAGCCAGATGGGCAAAGTGAGCTTATACAGCTGGAAAAGATTTGTTACTTAAGTTACCAACTTAAACAGATAGGTATGAACTTTAACCAAGATAAATTGAGGTGGGAAACAGTCAGCTTGAAGAAAGACCCTGATATTCCCTCACTAAACGTTAAGGAAAGGCCGGATAAGCTCAGATGTGAACTGCTGAATGTATGGTCGGCTATTAGAAACTAATTACTGGGATTCACTATTTCTTACAGAAATACGGGCGTCACAAGACTCAGATATTGATTTTAGATAGGCATGTCCTTCAGTTTATCAGGTCCTTCACTGACCAAGGGAGGCTAGAAGAGGAGAAGGTGTAGTAGTCATTTTTTAAGAGAGTTGGAATATCACCACCCTACACCTAGACAAAATGGTGATGCTTGAGATAATGGGCTCCACTTTAAAGGGAAAAAAGAGCAGTGTATTCTCTGGGATCCTATGTTATCGACCACCTGGCCCTCTTTGTATAATTTCATCAAGTTAATCTCAAACATGGCCCTCACACACTCTAACTTCTTCCTTTTAGGGGATTTTAATATGTGGGTGGAGGATGAGATGTCAGAATCCTTTAAAGATCTTCAAGGGTCATGTGAAATAATTGGTTTAATACAACTAGTACAAGGCCCAACGCATCAGAAAGGACACACATTAGATCTTATCTTATTATCAGAAGACTTAATCTCGGTAGAGGACATTTCCCCCTTTGAGCTGAACCAAGTTGGTGGTCTTTTATATAAATTGATTAAATCATTTAATCCAGAATGAAGAACCCACCAAGACAAAATAAAGCATGGCATGGCACAACCTAAATAGACCAGAAGTTGGGAAGGTATTTGACCTGGAAACATGCTTTGATGCCACAAAGACAATACATGTTAACTACGATACCTTATATGCAAAGATCTTAGAGACACTGGATAAGGTAATACCTATTGAAAAGGATAAAACCCATCAAAGGCCTTCAGCACCTTGGTACTCAGAACGACTAAAGAAAACAAAACAAGCATGTAAAAAGTTAGAAAGGAAATGGCGTAAATTCTACCTAGAGGAGGGTAAACAACTATTAAAAGTCGGGCTAAATGAATATAAAAAAGAAGCATGCAAGGTAAAAGAGATTTATTATACCTAGGCAATCATGCAGGCTGCAACCAATTCAAAAAAAGATATTTGACATCATGTGGGAAAAGATGAGCCCAAAATGCACTAAACAAATGGTTAAGCCATTTCAAGTACTCTGTGATGACTTAGAGAGTAAGATTAAGAAGATTACAGTGGATATTGAACGGACTACTCCAACTATAGATCAGCCATCACTGGATGATTTCAGGGTGGATGATACCTCAAACATATGCACTAATAAGTTGGAGATGTTTGACTTACTGACGGAGAAAAGTTTTAGATCAACAGTGATGTCATTTCATCAGGTTCCCTACTAGACCTCTACTGCCTAGAATATTGAAGTGCTTAGCTGAGGAGCTATATCCTGCACTTTTACTGATATGTAATCAATCGCTGAAACTTGACCAAGAGTCCCTCAGGCCTGGAAAACAAGCATTAGTAACTCTGCTGCTGAAAAAGCCAGATCCCTCTGTGCTGAGTAATTATAGACCTATATATCTCAATTACCACTTCCTGTGAAAATTCTCGAACATTATGTGAGTAAGAGATTGTTGACATCTATGGAAGACCAAACTCTTCTAGAAGGAGAGCAATTTGGCTTCAGGCCAGCGCATGATACTAAATCCACATTGGTGCTGGCTATGGATGAGCTGCAGATGGTAATGGAAAAAGGTCAAACAGAGGTTCTGATTCTACTTGACCTATCAGCCATGTTTGACACAATCAACTATAAGATACTACTGTCACGACTAACAAAGATTGGAGAAGGCAGAACAGTGCTGAAACGGATCGGATCATACTTGACAGATAGAACTTAAGCAATCTCACTCCTACATACTGCTCAGCATTTAAAGCAGTAGATTATGGAATTGCCCAGGGTTTGGCTCTAAGTCCGATCCTTTTCAAGATATATATGTGTCCTCTAATAACCCTGATGAGATCCTGTGGTTTCAGTCTTCTTAACTATGCAGATGATACTCAATTGATTCTTTCCCTAGGAAACGAAAAGCCAGAATCCCTAGGATCATTCCATACCTGTCTGAGGGACATTGAGAATTGGCTAAGCAACAACTCCTTAAAGTTTAATGGAGATAAAAAACAAATTCTTTGTTGCTTAGCCAATAAATTCTTAAAGGAACTCCCAACCAATTTCTAGCCATTGACAAATGATGAAAATTTAGAAGCATCATAGATGATTTGTAATCCTGTGGAAATCTTCGATAACAAGCTATGCATGGAGAGCCATGTCAATATGATGACAGCTACCTGCTCTGCATAACTCTGCAATCTGAAGAAACCTTTACCTATACTACCCACACAGGCAAGGACACTGATAGTACAATGTACCATGTTAAACAGGCTTGATTACTGCAATGCCTTGTTACTGGGAGCACCAGCATATTTAATAAAAAGGCTATACAGAGTACAAGCTGCAGCTGCAAAACTAGCACTAAATAAGCCAAGAATAGCATCTTCTGCTACAGCTCTGAAAGAGCTTCACTGACTCCCAGTACAGGAAAGGATAGCATTTAAATCGCTACGCATAGTTTTTAGAGCAATTACAAAAAATGGCAACATACCCTTTCAGAGGAAATTAAAGAAATATGTACTTTTGAGAAACCTATGTTCATCCACGGCAAATCTTCTACGTATTTTAAAATTTTGGAAACTAAGGGCCTGATTTAGATATCGGAGGACAGGTTGCTCCGTCACAACGGGGACAGATATCTTGTCTGCTGAAATCTAAATCCCATAGGATATTATGGGATTTATATTTCGGCAGACAGGATATCCATCCCCGTTGTAACGGAGTAACTCATCTGCTGATATCAAAATCAGGCCCTAAGACAGGGAGGGCGAGCATTTTCAGTTAAGGTGGTACAGCTCTGGAATAATCTACAATAACCTTTGAGAAATAGTTAGGATCACTGATTAACTGATAGGTTTCTATGAGAGGCAAGTGCCAGGATGCCTTTGAGTTGATAGTCATGCTTTATAAATGTGATAAAATAAAAATGTTAGTTTTTGCCACTACAAAAGTAATAATTGAATGTGCATGTGCAAACCTATATGTCTAATATCTTTTCCAATCCAAGATATCCAAACTATTTTGAATTATGTCACTTCCTGTTAATTTATTGTAAAAGGAGAGTCCATCTGAGTCCAGTTGCATCGCAATCATTCTTGCTTGATTGCTCGCTCACTTGATTCATGGATTCTCCAACGTCTCGCCGGTCCCCGATTATTTCTTCTGCACTTCGCCTTGCTGCTTGCCCTGGAGAACTGGAAGTTTTTTTCTGGTTTCCAGTTTTTTCCCTACTGGCTAGGAATCATTCTAGGACCAATTCTAGATTTCCAGTTTCACTCTGGCCTCTGGTTTGTTTCTGGTGATAGTAGACCATTTATACGCACCAGGAAGACCGGGCGCAAAGAAGACCCGCCCTTGACAGGTTGTGAAGCCAACGGAATCAGAAGATGTATCAGACTCAAGAACTGTTAATATCAGTAAATAACCTGACTCTTCAAGTGCAAAGTTTGACTACGGAAAATGCTCCTTCCATCAATCTTCGGCTGTCTTGCAACAAGGTTCACTGCACCCTCCTTTAGCTTGGTTGGTGGAATTAAAATTTGATGGAATTCCTAGAAAGTTAAAGACATTCCTAGATACTTGTCAGGTCCACTTCACCTCTAAACCCCATATTCATTCGAGCGAAAGATCTAAGGTGGGCTTTTGTATACGTAACATGACTGGAAATGCTCTGACTGGAGCTGTGCTTTTAGTTTCTTATGCTGGTGTACTGCTGGACAACTTACCGGCCTTTCACACAGAATTTAAAAAGACGTTTGACCACCAAGACCTGAAATATTCCCCCTAAGAAGAGATTCTGGAAATTAATCAAGGTTCTATGTACCTACATACTTACATCTCCAGGTTTAAGGGATTGGCTGGAGAAATTGATTGGCCTGACTCTGTCTTGTTCAACTTATTCCACAGAGAGCTGAAGGAAGAGTTGTAGGATGAACTTGCTAGAATTGCTAGACCTGCATCCCTTAGAGATATTTTTCAATTAACCATTCAAATTGACTGTCGTCTTCAAGAAAGACAAATGGAACATTGTAACTAACATCAGTCCAGACCTCCTCAAAGACCTGTTTTTAAAACCCCATCTAAGGTTCCTGATTTGGAAGAAAAACCCATGCAAGCCACTCACGCAATTGGGCCTTTGACACAGGAAGAGAAAACAAGACGGCATAAGCAAGGCTGTCATACTTGTCCAGTACTCCCACTTCATCAGTCATAAGAGCCTGGAAACTAAGAAGCTCTCCCCCAGTCAGGGAATAGAGCCAAGTGAAAACATGACACCCCTGCTTCCACCACAAAAGTCCTCTGGGTTCGTCTTACTGGTAGGAGAACTTTGGAGTCAAACTCAACTTCTCTTAGCTCCTGACCTTGGGGATTGCGGAGCTTCCAATATTTATATGGATATCAAATGAACTTCTAACTATTGAAACTCCAGTCCAAATGAAAAAGGTTCCAGTTGTAGTAGAAGCAGTTGACGGGACTCTCGTCGCTTCAGGGTCACTTACAGAAGAAACGTAGGCTTTGTCTATTCGGATCACTGCCCATTACGAGAATATCACCTTTGATTTAATATTCTCTACTCATTTTCCTTTGATTTTGGTCATTAATTGGCTATCCTGGCACAATCCATATATAAACTGGTCTTCAAAAACCTTGATATTGAGTTATGAGTCCTGCGTCTCTAATTGATCTATTGATCAAGCTTCATCTATTGAAAGTTAGATAATTCCTTTTAAGAATTTTCTTCGTCTAATTGCACAATTTTCTGAAATTCTGGAAACATATCATAAATATCTAGATATTTTCCAAGAATCAACAACCAAAGAACTAGCTCCTCATCAACTATTTGATTGTGCCATTGAAATTGTTACCTCTAGGTGCAACTTTCCCTTGTCACCTTTGGAAAGCCAAACTCTGTGAGAATACCTTAATGCTAATCTAAAGAATTGTCTGATCACCACATCTAAAACTCCTGAGTGCGTCTCTTTATTTTTGTACTGAAGAAGGGCTCTTCAGCACTTCATTATTCTTTGCTCATATTGTTGACATATTACAGGCAGTCCCGAGAGCTAAAATATTTACAACATTGCATCTGAGAGATGCATATCACTTGATGTACATCTGATCAGGTGATGAGTGGAAGACTGCATTCAGAAAACGTTTTGGGCTTCATGAATACTGTGTAATGCCATTTGGTCTTTGTAATGCCCCTGCTGTCTTCCAGTATGTTTTACAGTCTTTTCTGATGTAATTCTCCAGACCATGGTTGTCTATCTGTACAACATTCTTGTATTTTCTAATGATCCAGCAGACCATACTCATCACGTTAAACAAGTCGTAAAGCTTATTATAGAAAATAAACTGTTGAGCAAAGCCAGAAAAGTGTCTATTTATGAAGAACTCAGTAGATTATGCGGACTGAAGCAACTCGTAACAACGCCCACCCACTCCGCCAGCCACACGCTCGACCCCGTCTTCTCCTCAAGCCCGCATGTCTCCGTCAGCCGCACCACCGAACTCCTCTGGACCGACCACCGCTGCATCCATTTCACCTTCCAGAAACCCACCACACACCTCCGCACCCAACAGATTCCCCGCCGCTGCTGGAGCAAAATCACCGAAGACCAACTACATGCAAACCTCGCTCTCAGCCCACCCACCGAACCCTCCAACACCGACAACGCTGCCCACAGCCTCAAATGCTGGATGGAGGACTGCGCAAACCCCCCCAAAGAGACACCAGCAACAGGGCCAGCTGGTTCACACCAGATCTCCTAGCCTCCAAGCAAGCCTGCTGGAAACTAGAGAAGAAATGGCACAGCGAACAAACTCCGGACAACCGCGCAGCACTCAAGGACGCCATCCGCAACAACCACCACCTCATCAGGGCTGCCAAGAGAACCTTGTTTAAAGACCGCCTTGACAACAACACACATAATAGCAAGGAGTTCTTCAACATCGTGAAGGAACTCTCCAACCCCAGCTCCAACATCAACGACATCCTGCCATCGCAAGCCCTGTGCAACTCCCTCGCCACCTTCTTCCACCGCAAGATAGCAGACATCTATGACAGCTTCAACACCCAGACAGCCCCAACAGACAGCAACACAACAGAACCTCCGCACACCATCGACCACGACCCCCTACTAGCCTGGGCCAGCATGAGCATCGATGACACCATCAAGACCATGAGCACAATCCACTCCGGCTCCCCTGTAGATCCCTTCCCGCACCACGTCTTCAACAAAGCAAGCAGCTCCATCGCACCCCACCTGCGCAACGTCATCAATCTCTCCCTCGAGACCGCAACCTTCCCAGAGAGCTGGAAACACGCCGAGATCAACTCCCTACTAAAAAAAAACAAGGCAGACCCAGGAGACCTCATGAACTTCCGGCCCATCTCTCTGCTCCCCTTCCCGGCCAAGGTCATTGAGAAAATCGTCAACAGACAGCTAACCCGATACCTCGAAGAAAACAGAATCCTGGACCCTTCCCAGTCAGGGTTCCGCAGCAACCACAGCACTGAGACTGCCCTCATCGCCGCCTTTAACACCATCTGCCACTGCACACTACGCGCACGCCTCCACACTGCAGGGATCCGAGACAAGGCTCTGGGCTGGACCACCTCCTTCCTCTCCGGCAGAACACAGAGCGTCCGCCTCCCCCCATTCCGGTCCAAAGCCTCCGAAATCATCTGCGGCGTACCCCAAGGATCCTCCCTCAGCCCGACACTGTTCAACATTTACATTGCCCCGCTCGCACACGTCGCCCGACAGCACGACCTCAACATAATTTGCTACGCCGACGACACTCAACTGATCCTCTCCCTCACCAAGGACCCCATCACCGCCAAAGCCAACCTCCACGAAGGAATGAAGGCCATCGCTGAAGCTGAACTCAGACAAGACAGAGGTCCTCATCCTCGGCACCAACCCTTCAGCCTGGGACGACTCTTGGTGGCTGATGGCACTGGAAGCAGCCCCGACACCCACCGACCACGCACGCAACCTGGGAATCATCCTCGACTCAACGCTCTCAATGACCAAGCAGGTCAACGCCGTCTCCTCCTCCTGCTTCAACACCCTCCGCATGCTCCGCAAGATCTACAGATGGATCCCGACAGACACAAGAAATATAGCCACCCAGGCTCTCATCAGCAGCAGACTCAAATACGGAAACGCTCTCTACCCCGGACCCCGGACCAAGCTCATCAAACGACTACAACGCATCCAAAACACCTCGGCACAACTGATCCTCGACGAACCAAGCCACGGCCACATGACCCCCCACCTGAAGGACCTGCACTGGCTCCCCGTCAGCAAGAGGATATCCTTCAAGCTCCTCATCCACGCACACAAGGCACTCCACAAGACCGGCCCAGCCTACCTCAACAGATGGCTCTCCTTCTACATCCCCAACTGCCAGTTACACTGCGCCGACCTCTCACTAACCACCGTCCCGCGCATCCGAAGAACAACCACCGACGGGAGATCCTTCTCCCACCTCGCCGCCAAGACATGGAACACCCTCCCACTGAGCCTACAACAGACCCAAGACCTGCTGACCTTCAGGAGGATGCTCAAGACCTGGCTGTTCGATCAGTAGCACCCCTCCAGCGCCTCGAGACCCTCCCAGGTATGTAGTGCGCTTTACAAATGATTGATTGATTGATTGATTGATTGATTGACAATGGGGCTGATTCACAGAAGCAGACACATGGAGTTGATAGAAGGAGTGCTGAAACTTTTCAAACACTCACCCCCCAGTCACAGATCTGGGTTGAATCCATCATCATTCTTTAGCTCACTTTGCCACCCAGTTCAGACACAGCTATATGCAAATCAGTCTTGACCCTGTGCCTCATGGGAACAGTCCAGCCCGAACTGCCAAGCCATGTCTGCCCTCGACCGGAAACAAGCATCCTGGTACCAGTTTCGGGCTAACAGCCCTCATCAGCCAGGCTAGCTTGAATCCAGTGGCAAAGTGAGTAAGGGACGCACGTCTGGGCATACCCTGCCAGCTTTAGGTAAGACATGGCTTGGCAGTTTGGGCTGGACTGTTCCCATGAGGCACAGGGTCAAGACTGATTTGCATATATGGCGGTGGTGCAGGGCGTTTAATTACAAATAAATTAAAATATTGCACCGAATTTGGGTCTGCGATCGTCATTTGGATGGTACAACAGCGATATCAGATATATATATATATATATATATATCTCTATCCAATAAGTTTTTAAATGAAGCGCACTCTCGAAGGTCCTAGTGCATTAAGCAGATTGCTCTTTATTACTCAAACATTACGAGTTTCGACAAATTAATGTCTTGATCACACGAAGAGTTTTACGGAAGTACGTGCATAAATAAACAAAGGACATGAACATAGGACTTCAGATACATGTCATTCACAATGGTAGGTAAAAGTAGCAGCCATTTTATAACGTACAAATTCATGCATATGTTTGTATACAGAAGCAGCACATAGGTAATATAGTAAAGATGTCTAGTACGACCAAAGATTTCTCCAAGACAAAGCTAGTTAGACAAGTGTCCGGTATCAAGTATTTACAAACATGGATGGTTTTAAGGACGTGTAACCCAAGACGGGGGACTTACAGGAAAGTGCTCAGGTCTGCATTCGCCAAGTGGCATGACGTCTTAGGGACTACAAATGTTAAGCCTAGTAAGGTTAACAAAAAGCGTTAAGGTAGATCAAGACTAATCTAATTAGCAATAGTGAGTCTTTTAAATGATGAGTCATTTAAAAGTTGAATAATGATGTCGTACTATTGGACAAGTGCTTATGTAAATACAAGACAATGTGCCTGGTAGTCTATTCACGCCTATATATTGGGATACCTAGAGCCTGTACTGTGATCCAGTCAGTCTGAATAGGGCTGCTAGTGTTGCAAGACCGCACAGAGGTGCCTGAATCATGTGAGATTTTCACGCGCCAAGTGGCTACTGTAGATTCAGTCCTAGTCGATACTATGTGAAACAAAGGTGAGAATCAAAACTACAAAAATCAATAGAACTTGTTAAAGTGAATAAAAGTTAAAATGTCTCTTATCTTGAACTCTGTGCAAACCCGGGTCCGGGGAAGAAAAGGGTAGGGAGCCCGTGAAGTGACCATGCTGGGTGGTGGGTCCCTTCCTTTACTCCTGTGAAAAAGAGCAAGACAGGAAAAACAGTAAATTCAATGTAGATATAAAAATCTCATACAGAGTAATTCATAGATAATGGATATATGCAAATAAAACAGTTAAAACAGTTATCAGTTAGAAGTAGAAAGTAAGAGACAATATCATGGAAAGAGACTTATGTCACACATCCATTAATCAGGGTGCTTTAAAACCTTCCGCTTGTTTACCCCTTTCGCATATGGCCACAATGTCAGTAGTTTCACGACCACATTAACTCACCATGCAACAATCCCGTAAACATAAGGCACACGTTTAAATTCTTTACTTTAAATTCTTTACTTCATATTCTTCGCTTGTAAAAACCACACACATAAACCCGGGGAGCACTTATTATTATTATTATCATTAGGTATTCTTCTAGTTTGGCATAGATCTAAAGCCCACCATATTCATTTACAGATAATCCCCAGACGAAGGCTAAATAGCCGAAATGCATTTGGTTTGAAAAATGTATGATTAGAAGTTGGTTACAACAAAACAATTCTTCCGGAAATAATGCATTCTGGGATTTGAAGTGTGTTAATAAGTATTGTGATGGTATAACAATATTAAACAACAGTAACATCGATGGACTACATTTGTTTTATTAAACTCAATAGAAGCTACTGAATCCTGCGATAAGAATTAAACCTGAGCCCGGGGGACACACCCCAAGGATTTGGGGGTGCATCCAAAGATACATTCAGAACACCCAGTTCAGAGAGTGATACCCTGGAGCACGGAGCAATGTTAAAAACCTCATTATTAGATCAAGCGGTGCATGAGCTGAGTGACTATTCAACACATCCATTAATCCTCATGTAGATGTGTTACTAATTCTTCGTCCAGGTTATGGCCCCCAGGGATCCAGTATCCATTTGCATTCTTTTTTCCTTAACGCTAATTCCCTGTTGCCCCTCTCTGTTGCCCAGGTTTATCTGCTCAATGGCAAAAAAGTGAAGAAGAGAACTATTGGATTGGTGACGTTCCTGGAAATGTCTAGCGATAGGGTAGTGCAGGTCTATGTTAGTGATGGCCCTTAGGTGTTCCAGGACTCTTTTTTTTACCATAAAGGTCGTACTCCCTACATATCTAAGCATGCAGGGACATTCTAAAACGTAGATGACAAAATTGCTGATACACTTTTAAAACTGTGTTATGTTCCTATCCTTGTTGCATCCTGGAATATTACATTCTTTGACCAGGTGGCTACATTTGCATGCTTTGCAGTGCCCGCAAGGGAATAAACCTTTGAGGTTATGCATGTTACCTTTGCTGGATTTGGTAATGTCCCCTTTAACTAGAATATCTCTCAGACTTCTCCCCTTTCTATAAGTGACCAATGGTCTATCACTCAAATTGGAACCTATGATGGTTTTGGTTTTCAGAATGTTCCAATTATCTGCTAGAATTTTGTTAACTCTTTTGGACTGGTGATTGTATGTGGTAATAACTCTAGTGTTGGTCTCATTGGTTTCCTTTTTGTCTACATCTTCAAGAGACTTCTCTCTGCTGGTATCACTTATTTTTCTGATTGCTTTTTTGAGAACCCACTCTGGGTAACCACGTTCTCTGAATCTATTCAACATGGTTTCTTGTTCTTTCATGTAGGTGTCTTCAGTACTGCAGTTTCTTCTCACCTCAGTAGCTCCCCATAAGGAATGCTCCATTTATGGGCATCTGGGTGGCCACTGGGGCGTGAAGGAGACTGTTTCCGGCAGTTTTTTTACTATACAGACTGGTAACTAGTTTGCCTTCCCTGACTTAAATCCTGGGGTCCAGGAACTCGATACAGTCTTTACTGATATTATGAGTCAAGACGATATTATATTTATTGTTGTTGAGTTTCTCAATAAAGTTGGTGGCTTCAAGTTCACTCCCTTTCCAAACAATAAATAAGTTGTCAATGTAGCTAAGCCAGACTGCCACCTTTTCAAAGTCAGAAAGAAGCGCTGCCTCATTGTAAATTTCCTCCTCCCATTTGCCAAGGAAGAGGTTTGCAAAGCTAGGTGCGAAGCACGTACCCATTGCTGTGCCTCACACCTGCCTGTAAAGCTCCCCATTGAACATAAAGATGTTATTAGTAAGACATAGCATCATCATGTCAGCCAGCATTTGAGTATGTTCAAGGTAGCTAATGTTTTTCTCATTCAGGAAATGCATGCAGGCATCAATTCCCTGGCCGTGATCAATGATGGTATACAGTGAGTTCACGTCCAGGGTAATGAGGGTGTACCCTTCCTCCCATATGATGACCTCCACTTTGTTCAGGAAATCTTTTGTATCCCTAACATAGAATGGTAACAAAATGACATATTCTCTTAAAAAGTAGTCAACATACTCGAGATATTTTCGCATACATTACCCACAGATGATACTATAGGCCTCCCTGGAGGGACTGTGGGGTGCTTATGAATTTTAGGGAAGAGGTACAGGATAGGCAGTTTTGGATAATCTTTTTTTCATAAAGCCATACTCATGCCATGTGATGATTCCAGATTTCTGCCACTCCGAAAGTTTTTCCCAAGTGGTAGTGATGTTAGCATTATACACGGTGGTATTACAAGGACAATAGAATTTATCATCATCTATTTGTCTGTGGGCCTCATCAATATACATTTTTCTACTCCATAGTACTATATTCCCACCTTTGTCAGATGGGCGTATTACAATATTCATATCTTGGGACAGAGATACAATGATGTTTCTTTGTTTACTTGACAAATTGAAACCTGTGGTATTTCTAATAGCATTGCTATGTTTCTGTTTTACAAGTTCTTTAGTAACTATATCATGAAAAGTTTCAATTGAGTCATGTAGAAGATTAGGGTAAAATACAGAACGTGGTTTGAAGGCAGTACATGCCGCTCTGTATATATATAAATATATGGACAACGCCGCATACGGAACTACATCCTGGTTTTCTTGGATTTCTACGTCTCCGGAGGGAGTTCGGCGTTTGACCCCCCTGAACCTGAACGTGAACACGCTGTACGAAGAACGGGAAGCTTCGGCGGATAACGAGTCGGAGGACGCGCGATACCGCGAGGAGGAACCCAGGCTTCGAGGCGCCACAAATTTCAAGGTATTCAGGGGTGGAGAGTTATAGTGCATAAGGCGCGCAGTTTGTTATCTAAGCCAACTGTTAGAGGCGCCTTGTTAATCTACGGAATAGTGCCAAGAACAATGTCGGCCGACAACATGAAAGAGCGGGAGGCTGCAGCAGCTATGATGTTTACAGACAGCCTGCCATTAGCCACCAACGCACCGTGGAGACTCAATACGAATGACAGTACTAGCAACAGTACACTGAAAGAGAAGTTTAAAATGTTAGAAAAAAAGCTAAAAAATGAGCAGAGCAAATGGTGGGAGTCTAAGTCCCTACAAGCCTACATTGATGTTAACAGGATCCCAAGGGGGCTGCGAATCCTTACGGCCCCAAGTTATGAAAACCCTAATCCGAACCTCATGAGAGAATGGGCGGAGAGCAACCTGGAATCATCTAGACGCCTCACTTTAATCCTTATAAAATACGCGGATATAGACAGAGCCAAATTGCTAAAGGAAATTGCTACGATACAAGAGGAGTTGGAAACAATAGGTGAAGCAGAAGAAAAAACCAAACTCACCAATGAGATGAATGCCAGATTAAAGAAAGAAGAATCTGTGATAAGGGAAAGAAAAGCGTTCAAGTTTCAGCGTGACCGTAACGATTACGAACTTGGCCAAATATTCACTTTTTCTAAAAAATATGATGTTCTGCGTGGTCCTTCGTCCAAGACATATTCCAAACCCAAGATGCCAAGAAACAAAGATCAAGCAGATTCAACTATATCAGATATCAGTTCCGCAGGAGATAACGACTCTGATTCTGAACTGCGTGGTGCGGATATGCAAAGTGGTTTAGTGAAACCCTCCCCAGCTGAAGAAATTGGTTTTTTATGCCACGAGAGGATGCAATCTCTAAGACCCAGGCCACAAAAGAATCACAACGAAAGCACAACAACTACAAACGCAGGCAGAGGAACAACGCGAGGAAGAGGGGCATCCTATCCCAACAGAAGGAGAGGCAGGGGCCAATGGCAGACCAACAAGTAATAGCGCATTCTGATTCTAATCGGTCTATAGTCAACCTGACCCCAATGAATCTCACACAAAAAGAACAAGATATACTCAAATTAGGTCTCTCCTTCGCTCCTCAAACCAACTTGAACTACGCTTCAACCAGAATAGACATCTACAAAGCGGTCAGAAAGTTAAAACTCCGCAAATTCCACCTTTTGAACAACTACAAAAAGACGCCAGCCCCCATCTCAAAAGACACGGACATGGGTGAGGCTTCAAACCCAGGATTTTCTCAAGACATTCTGGAACTCTGGGAAACTGAAGGAGCAGGTTACTCTGACACCCCGAGTCAAGCAGCTACATCAACACTTCCGATCAAACAAACAGAACCTAAAACCTCTTTCAAAGCACCATCAACCTTCAGTCCTGTAATGCCCCATGATGTAATAGACATTTTTCACGAGAATGTCATTGTTCAATTAAAAAATCTCCAGAGGCGCATCATTAAAAACAAATGCCATTTCAACAGAACCACTTATCAGTATGAAGCGTTGGTGACTAAACTCAGCAAAGAGAAAAACATCATAATACGAGGAAGTGACAAAGGGGGCAACATTGTCCTGCAAACGAGAGCTGACTACGACAAGGAGGCCTACAACCAGCTCAATGATAGACAATGCTATGAGCGTATTAATGTTACAAATTTGAAAACAACACAACAAGATTTCTATAACAAGCTGACCAGATGGAGAAACAACCAATTGATTTCGGAGGACGAATTGAAATTTCTTAAGAACAAAAATCCAGTTACCCCTTTGATCTACTTCATACCGAAGGTCCATAAAGATGAAAAGAAACCCCCCGGCAGACCTATCATCTCTGCTAGAGGGGGACTGTTGGAAAAGGCTTCACAGTATATAGATTATTTTTTACAAAGTCACGTAAAAAATCTTGAATCGTATATACAGGATACAGGTGACTTTTTGCTTAAAATTCAACAGATCACATGGAAGAATGATGACTGGATGTTGACACTGGATGTGACTGCACTCTATACCAGCATTGTTCATACGGATGGCATAGCGGCAGTGAAGTATTACCTCACACGTAGGCCTGAACAATATCAAGAACACAACTCTATGCTGTTGCAGATGCTGGAATTTTGTCTATGTAATAACATATTCATGTACAACAATCTTCTATACCGCCAACTGCAGGGTGTAGCCATGGGGGCCAGTTTCTCTCCAAGCTACGCCTGTTTACACATGGGGGCTTGGGAGGAACTGGTCCTCAAGGTCCAGCACAGGTCAATTTTCAGCACCAATGTCATAGCCTGGTACAGATATATTGACGATTTGTTCGTGGTCTGGAGGGGTAGCAAAGAACAGGCAGAGAATTTCATTGCTTTGATAAATGTAAATCAATTTAATCTCAAATTCACTGCCAACCTGAGTCAATCCAGTATAGCTTTTTTGGATACTGAGGTATTCATAGCCAACAACACAATCCAAACTAGGCTATATAGGAAACACACTGCTGGTAATACCATCCTTCACGCAGGGAGTGCACACCCAAATCATCTTATTCACAGTATCCCTTACGGTGAGATGCTTAGACTAAGGAGAATATGTAGCAGCCAAACTGATCTAGAGCTTGCACAACAAGCCAGTAAAATTCGATTCTTGGAGAGGGGCTACAGTGCACGGGTCATCAATGGTGCCATAATGAAAAGTATGCAAGTAGACAGACAAAAACTCCTTGATACCTATAGAACTCCTGATTTTACTGTACCCAACATAACAAATACTTTGATACCAACAACAGTCAGTCCTTTCAGGATTATAACGGGGTACAACAGACAACACTCAGACCTATACAGAATCATCAATCGGAATTGGCCCATCATTCTCAGTGATCCCATCATCGGCCCTACGCTTCCACATAAAGCATCTATCACCTTTAGTAGGGCCCCCTCCATGAAGGACCGTTTGGTCAATACCAGCCCCGAAACAATTGAAAGAACTACATGGCTTCAGACTAACAGCGGATTTTTTAAATGTAAAACCTGCAAATCTTGCATCCATGGTTCCAATATGAAAACATACAAGGATGGCTTTAGCGACAGAGAACATCCCATTGACAAGGTTTTAACATGTAAAACAGAATTCGCCATATACGTATTACAATGCCCCTGCCAACTTAGGTATGTTGGCAGTACGAAACTTGCCGTACACAAGCGCATTTTACAACACCTCAGGGCTATAACAAACGAAGACAATACTTACCCAGTGGCCAGACATTTTAAGGAGTATCACCACAGCGACAACAAGGACTTAAAATTTTATGTTATTGATGCAGTGACGGCAAGCAGACGCGGAGGAGATAGAGAACATAGACTCCGCCAACTTGAAACACGATACATTTTACGACTTGATTCAAAACATCCTGGGGGATTAAATATCACAGAGGATCTTTACACTAGCCTGCCTTAAATACTATCTAACATTAGGCAGGCAGCTGTACCTTCACTACACGTCTACACTCCTTTAGACAGGACCCATAGTTATCTTACGGTCCTCCAATATCGCATATATATTTATGTATTTATTATTATATGCATCTTTTAACAACTATAAATCTAGGTAAAGATAACTTTATTCTCTCTGATTTACACATCTTTGTGTACCCCTGATATTGCTGCCAGTCCTCATACAGGGTGCCATTCGAACTTACCTATGTGTAAAAACTTAGTCACACTAGCACCCGTTGAACATAAGGCACCCTTTTACATAAATTTCTCTTGTATTCACCCACAATATCACTTTATGTATTGGTGAGGGCTCTCACCATACAGTATTTTTCCCTAAGATAACATCTCTCAGTCTTCTCTAACTTTGAGAACTACTGGACACAGCAATAACTTCTAGGGAGATCTGCCTACTGTCCTCAACTAGGCAGAGATATTTGAGTGGAAATATTGATCTCCGTATGTCCCTCACATGGTTTTTACGTATTTTACACACATTTTTTACGTATTTTTTACATGTTTTTACATCATGTCTACATTAAACTTCTCTTTAGTCACCAAATGTACAGGGCAATGTCCTTTTACTCAATCTAATCAGTATTTCGAGTAGAATATTCCCCCAAATATGTGACATTAGAATTAACTTCGTTATTTTAACACATTTCCATACATTCTTATTGTTTTACATTTCACAGATGCAGTTTTTATATTTGCACATCACATTTTGCACACTTGCACTAATTATCAACGTGACTGTATATATATGATTTTGTAAGCAGACCAGCTTATAGCGTTACCATTAGGGATTCATCCCGCAAATGTCAACTTAGATTTGAATTTGATGATGTAAGGTCATTGTGTGGTTTTCTGCTAATATGTTCCCTTATAATTTACTCATAAGAAGGGATATCTTTTTATCACACATCAGATGCATTTTCTCGATTGGACACTGTCATTAGACTTTGTATTATTGCAGACTCATGAAATACCATATCTCATAAGCCTCTAGATGTCCTTTTGTCTCAGCAATGTATCCTTACATTATAACTGTTGAATAACTGTTACACGTTGATGGGTAGAGGCATGTGGAAACTATTATGCCTTTAAGATATACTCAGGTGGTTGCGCCAAGAATATACAACAGCGATATTTTGCACAAATGAAAGAATATTTATTTATTTTTTTATTCTTGGTATAACTGTTTGCTATTTGTATTTACATTGATTTTAAATAATTTATTTATCCAATGTATTCACCATTACAGGTTTTTTAAAATTATTTATAATTCTAATTACCGTGCGTCTACTACTTTTAAATTGCGTTGTTTTGCACAGTTATATCAGTCAAGTCTGTTGTCTATATCCATCTGTTAACAGTCACGTGATAAATCGAATGTTTGCACAGTCACTTTATAAGTCAAATCGTTATTGGTTCATGTTGTCATGTGATCAAGGCTCGGAGGAGAGGAAATGTTATGGCGGCAGAAAGGCACAAAATAAAATAACCAGCACTTAACTTTGGTCCGTGTCCGTTTATGCTGTGACGGTGTGGAGTGGCGTTCGCAGCAAGCTTTCGGATCTACTCATATAAATATATATATATATATTCAATGAAAAAACCAAAGGTTTCACACATGTTATAAAACAGAAAAGAAACCACAGTGGTAGGGACAAAATGCGCTGGGAAATGATATATTGGTACTTGTGTATAAGTGAGAACCCTTGCTACTAGGTTAGCAATACGACGACCACTAACATCGTAATTTGGGCAAACAGAGTTTACCTTGAACATCAACAATTTATGAAAACCGAGCAATAGGGTTCAAAGTAAAGATCAAGTAATGGTGCTAGTGCACATCAATGAAAGTCACAGATTAAATTCCAGCTGTTCATGTCTTGTCTTTATTTCTTGACAAAGCTTCTTCGTTGCAAGCCCCCTGCCAGCCAACACGTGTTTCGTCCTGACTATATTATGTCATGGACTTCATCAGGGCTGCAGGCAAAGAAATAACCAAATTCCATAAGTATATATAACTAGTCAAAAAACATACGTACAACTGTACTGACATCAGAAACTATAATACTAATTGTACATTAATTGTACCATTCAAACCTAATAGATAAACATGATAGTCGGAGCAAAACATGTGATGTCTAAGTTCACCGAAAATTAAAGATTGTGATCAGTGATTATAGGAAAGGAAGCGAGACTACAGAAAGGGAGTAAAAGTTATTTAGAAAGAACCCAAAGAAGAAGACAATAGATATGAATATCGAGAGTCAAGTAAGATCAGGAAGCTGTGTATACCATGATAAGAAGACAGCTACTGACCTCAAAACTAGTGCCCTAAAATAGAAGCAAACGAAAGAAGAGGATATTTTATAAGAGACCTGAATCCACGTAGCCCGCCAGTAAGGTGAAACCATTGCCAATAGTGATCTGGTAATATTAATTAGTGCTAGAAATGAAAATCGAACTGATAATACATGGAACTCACCAAAATTTGGTGTAATCAAGGGCTTTGTCTAATAGGTGCAAAGACCTAATGCTGCGTCCGCATTCTACAAGTGAGCAAGAATATTATCAATAAAGTTAGTGTTCAAACAAGAGTGAATTCCTCAGTTAAGCGTAAATGGCGTAATTATTAAAGGGCGTACCAGTGAATTCTCTGGCTGTTGGTTTCTGTCCAATTTCTTAAGTATATCGATCTGTTGTATTAGTTCTAGTTGTCAGTAATGTAACCTAAAGCAGAAAGAAAACCGAAATTTACCGCTCTATCCACTATGTATCAGGGACACTAGTTCGAAAAATTATCAACTAAAACCATAGGAAAAACTAGCACAGCCAGCAAACGGCCATGAGATATAATGGTAGTACTGTAGTGCCGCAAACAAAATAAATAAAACCATATGGTAATGGCAATACGGATTGATAGAGCCCTATGAGCTTCTTCGGCTGAATAGATTGGCATCTCCATAGTCTAATACTCCGTCACAAGTTAACTCCTCAAGAAGTTAAAGTCGCTAAATTATCCCATCGCGCTAGAAACGCGCTTACCTCGGTATGTTCAGAACGGTCCGTAATCTCAACCTCGTGTAATCTTCTCGGCGTCAGCAATGAGCGCCATGTTGAAATGGGAATAAATAGTCCTATTAGACGACGGACTCTGTAGCTCGGTATTAGTACTTCAGGTAAGCGACATATTAGAGCAGTACATAATTAGTTCTTCGGACAGCGTTAATCGAACTAACAAATTGAACTTAATAAGGCGGAGCCAAAGTATACGGTATTTATGTGAGAGAAAGCTGCCATTACCTAAATCCTACTCATAGCAGTTGCTGACTTGCAGTGCATCAGAAATGGCGCGCCATATTTGATCGGGATCGTCACGCCCAAGTTAAGGCTACTAAACTATGCGCCATTTTTAAGAGGACTAGTACGTCAGTGGCGTAACTAACTTCGAACAAGATATGTAAGAGAAGGCTGCCATTACCTAATTGCTACTCATGGCAATTGTTGGCTTGCAGTGCATCGGAAATGGCGCGCCATATTTGATCGGGATCGACACTGAGAGGACTAGTACGTCAGTGGCTTAAATATAAATTATTCACTACAAATTAATTCTATGTCTAATTTCTAAACCTAAACACGCTTATCTTTGCGTATGAGTCTCAAATTCAGGTAATTAATTGATAAACAATCAATAGGTATGTATATACAGACTTATAGGTATCTATCGTGTAAATTATTAGCTCCAAGGAAAAGAAAAAGTAAAAGGAGAAATGAATTGCCAGAAACCAAATGTGACCCCACCATAGCTAGATCACTGTGAGGCAAAGCATATAATAATGTACAGCATATTATTTTGTATACACTATCTTCGAACAAGATATTACAATCATCCAGTAAACACATGGGAAGGCAAAAATAGAGGGGAGCACATAATAGAGATAATAACAGTTATACATAGTAATATTCAATATATATAACAGAGTTGTTTGAAATTAACATCATCGTCTGAGGCTAACGTGAACTGGGGTAATAAAAAGCAGTTATGTACCCAAAAAATACTGTAATTCATTTTCAATATTAATTCCCATATTCACCGCATGTAACCTCAGAATCCAGCGTGCTTCAGACTGCCGCAGCTTTAATTCTCGATTGCCACCTCTAATGTCACTTGGTACTGATTCCAGAGCATGAAATTTAAAGTTCTGTTGTTTATTCTGCTCCGAACATTCTAGAGCATGATGAACTATAGGGTATCTATCATCCATATTTTTCAATGCTCTGAAGTGTTCCGCAATTCGTGTTTTTAGGTTCCTAACCGTGCTACCCACATAAATCATTGAGCATTTGCAGATAATCACGTAGATAACAAACTTAGTATTGCAATTAATGTACTGGGTTATGTAAAACTTTCTGGAACCATTATATGTGAATTCTTTAGTTCCTGATAAAGCATATTTGCACATACTGCAATCACCGCATCTGTGAAAGCCCACGCTTCTGCTCTGTAGCCAAGACTTGGTATCAACTTTATTCTTAGGGTAGCTTGGGCTAACCATATTCCGAATTGTTAAACCTTTGCGGTATGTCAGACTTGGGTAATTGGTCAGGATTTTTTTAAGATCAGAATCTGATGTGAGAAGTTTCCAATGGCGTTTAAGTATATTGAAAACTTTATGAGACCAAGGGTGGAAATTTGTTATCATTCTCACTGATTCTTGTCTACCCTTAGGGTTATGATGTGATTTTAAAGTATCATTTCTATTAAGAAGACTGGCTCGTTTTTTTGCCTTCTTAATTATGTTATGATCATAACACCTATCCAAAAATCTTGCTTCAATATCTGTTACACAATTGATAAAATCAGTATCCTTACTGCAGTTACGGCGTGCTCTATGAAATTCTCCATAGGGAATCGAATTGACTTGCGTCCTAGGATGAGCACTTGCTGCATGCAGAACTGAATTACATGCTGTCTCTTTTCTGTGCATTCGACTATAAATGCACATGTCTTCAACAAAAAGTTCCACATCTAAAAAAACAATTCTTTGTTTGCTGTAAGCCATTGTAAATTTCATATTAAATGAATTGTTGTTTAGATGTTCGAAAAAGCCATTGAGTTCATCAATACTACCTGTCCATATTAGAAGACAGTCATCTATGTAACGGCCAAGAAACATTATATATTCCTGCCATCTCGTACCAGATGGGCCCCAGATGTGCACCGCCTCGAACCACCCCATAAAGAGGCAGGCAAAGGACGGCGCAAATCTGGAACCCATCGCAGTACCGCACGTCTGTTGGTACCACTCTCCCCCAAATAGAAACACATTGTGTTCTAAAATCATTCGTGACATATCTATTATCATTTGTGAATGTTCTAAAAATTCAACCGGTCTCTTATCCAAATAGTAGCGTAAAGCTAATAAGCCTTGCTCGTGTAAAATATTGGTGTAAAGTGACACCACATCGAATGTGACAAGGGTCATAGACTCATCCCAAGTGATATCCATAAGTGTATTTAAGATATGTTTCGTATCTCAAATCGTTGATGGTAAATTGTGGACATAAGGTTGCAAATAGGTGTCCACAAATTCAGAGATACGTTCAGTTGGTCCACCTATTCCCGACACAATTGGTCTGCCGGGTGGTGAAGTCGCATTTTTGTGAATTTTAGGCACTGTATAAAGGCAAGGATATCTGGGTTTATCAATCAGAAGATAACGAAGTTCATCATCACTAAGTAAGCCCACAATGTTCCATTCTTTAAGCTGCTCATTAATCACTGTCTTGATAGTTAAAATGGGATTACTGGGAAGTTTCTTGTACCATGATGTATTATTTAATTGACTCAATATTTCTTGTTCATAATATTCTGTAGACATTATTACAATATTACCTCCCTTGTCGGCTTCTCTTATTGTGATTGACAAGTCTGCCCTCAATTGTTTCAGTGCGAGTCTTTCTTTAGATGTTAGATTATCAACATGGGGGAAAGATTTCCGGTGATTGATAGTTTTTTCCAGTGCATCCAAGTCTTTTTCAACCATCTTATGGAACAGGTCAATGCTGTTACCTGACGCAAGGTGTGGGACCCATTTTGACTTGAGTTTAAGTCCACTATCCTCCCTAAGGTTTGTTGTACAGTCAAGGTCTTGCAGGACATTATGCATAGTAATAGGATCTTGTTCATTTTCCGTAATAGATAATAATAAGACTCTATCTCTTATATCTTGAATAGACAAATCACCAACCATAGTGTCTGTGGTACCTTTTTTATTCGGAACAATAGTAGTTGCAAAGAACTTTTTTAGTTTAAGATTTCTGGAGAATTTGAAAAGATCTATTTTCACATTCGTCATGTCACAAACCGGGGATGGGCAAAATCCCATACCCTTACTTAGAACCGAAATCATGTCAGTAGACAAAACAGTGTCAGATAGGTTTATAACCTGAATTCTCTCATTATTTTTATTTATTGTTTCACCTTGCTCCAGGATCTGGTGTTTACTCTTTCTCTTGTGTTTAGGTTTAGTGCCCCCCCTACAGCCTCTCCTTGCTTTACTCTTAAGTCCTCTCTTGCTCTGTTGTTGTTCTCCTTGTTGCCTATCCTTTGCGTTGTACTTCCCGTAAAAAACTATTACCCGGGAGTACGTTAGGCACCCCTTCTGTAATTCCCTCCGTTCCTGATACTGAGACATTACTAGATGAGGCAGAACTTACTGTGCTGAGTAGAGATGATCTGCTACTCGTCAATTGTTGGTCCTGTCTGACCAGATTATCAAATTTTTTGGCAAATGTAAAGACTCTACCATTGCGGTAGTCTATTTCATCACGTTTTAATTTACGAGCTTTCTTTTCTTTTGTTTCCTCTTCAAATTTGTTCAAAATGTTTTCCAAAATTGCATAGTTCTTTTTAGCTACTTCAGGCAAGTTTATTTCGACAATTTCTTTTTCCAAAATGTCAGCTTCTTCTGCTGCCTTTTGGACTTTTCTTTCGGCATTTTCTATAAGAATATTCATCAAACGCATAGAATTACCAGTGAGTTCTTTTTCCCAGAGGAGAAGTAAATCCTCCTCGAGATCGTCATATGTTGGAAATATAGTAGATCTCAAGCCTCGAGGGATTCTTTCTAATCGAATATATTCTTTAAGTGTAGCTCCATCCCACCATTTACCTATTTCGGTTTTTTTAAGTCTTTCCAATCTAGTAAATTTAGCTTTTAATCCTTCATTAATCTTCACATTACCTTGCGAAACCGCTTTGTTAACTGAAATTCCTGCATGTAAGTTTCTAAAGAGTTCCTCAGCTATTTTACTTCTTGAGCTCATGTTTAATAAGTATAAAATATCCTCTTCTTTCGTTTGCTTCTATTTTAGGGCACTAGTTTTGAGGTCAGTAGCTGTCTTCTTATCATGGTATACACAGCTTCCTGATCTTACTTGACTCTCGATATTCATATCTATTGTCTTCTTCTTTGGGTTCTTTCTAAATAACTTTTACTCCCTTTCTGTAGTCTCGCTTCCTTTCCTATAATCACTGATCACAATCTTTAATTTTCGGTGAACTTAGACATCACATGTTTTGCTCCGACCATCATGTTTATCTATTAGGTTTGAATGGTACAATTAATGTACAAATAGTATTATAGTTTCTGATGTTAGTACAGTTGTACGTATGTTTTTTGACTAGTTATATATACTTATGGAATTTGGTTATTTCTTTGCCTGCAGCCCTGATGAAGTCCATGACATAATATAGTCAGGACGAAACACGTGTTGGCTGGCAGGGGGCTTGCAACGAAGAAGCTTTGTCAAGAAATAAAGACAAGACATGAACAGCTGGAATTTAATCTGTGACTTTCATTGATGTGCACTAGCACCATTACTTGATCTTTACTTTGAACCCTATTGCTCGGTTTTCATAAATTGTTCACACATGTTATAGTTAGCTGGACATTTCACTCGTAAAAAACCAATGAAATTCCCCCGTTATAGTTAGTTCAGCTAACTATAACTCGCGCGCCCGCAATGCACTGCTGATGACGTCACATATTACATCACTCATGACATGGTCAGTGACATCACTCATGACATCACTGATGACATCTCAAATGACATCACTGATGACATCATTCAGAGAATGTGTGTTTTTCAGGAAATTACATATGTTTTATATATGTATATCTCAAGGTCGATGGAAGAATAAATGGGTATATAAGTGTCTAAATGGATGAATTGTTTTTGAAAAATTGATTGTATAACTGACTGATTAAGTGTATCTTAGTGAATACATGGCTTAGTGAGTAATGTTTAAATATGTAAATATCTGTATCAGTCTCTCACTTTGTGTATAAGTGGCTGCATGGGTTGGTGAGTAGCTACATGGGTGTCTATATAGGTTATTAGTTGGTTTTTTGAGTATCAGTGTCTGATGTCTGTATGGTTCGGTGGGGGGTATTACGTAGTGCATAGGTGCATGAATGAGTGACTCACTCTTTGTATGTGTTGAAGACAGCATGTGTGCAGGACTCTATGGGTGAATGAGTGTGTGCATGGGTGTGTTAGTGAGTGAATGACTGTCTCAATAGTGTCTCTATGAGTAACTACATATGTTTTAAACTAGTATATGTGACAATTGGTGTATATAAGCGAGTATATGTGAGAGTGAGAGATTGGAAGAGTTCCTGTATGAATAAGTATGTGTTTCTATAAGTGATTGTTTAAAAGACTAAGTATGTGTAAGTTTCTGTAGAAGTAAGTGTGGCGGTGTGTGTATAACTGTATATGCAAGTAAATGTATGTTTGATTCTTTATTAGCATGAGTGACTATGTGTGTGAGTACCTCTATGGATGAGTGGCATTGTGTAACAGGATGTATACGTGTATGAGTACATATGATGAGTGAGTACATGTATGAGTGACTGTACAGGACTGTTGGTGAATGAGTGGATGTGTATGTGGATCTTAGAATTACTGAATAGGTTGTTGTAACTGGTATTGGTATGTCCATTTTTTTTAAAATTTTAATTTCTATTTTTGAATGTGTGTATCAAAGGTTATATTAGGGGCAGAGGTGGTCTGCCACTCTATCACAAGGATGATGTCATCAGTGATGTCATCAGTGATGTCATTTGAGATGTCATCAGTGATGTCATGAGTGATGTCACTGACCATGTCATGAGTGATGTAATATGTGACGTCATCAGCAGTGCATTGCGGGCGCGCGAGTTATAGTTAGCGGAACTAACTATAACGGGGGAATTTCATTGGTTTTTTACGAGTGAAATGTCCAGCTAACTATAACATGTGTGAAACCTTTGGTTTTTTCATTGAATTTCTAAGGTTTTTTAAATGCTAATCCCTAACTATAACGTGTGTGAAACCCATGGTTTTTTCAGTGAATTGGCAAGGTTTTTTAAATGCTAATTCCTAACTATAACGTGTGTGAAACCCATGGTTTTTTCAGTGAATTTGCAAGGTTTTTTAAATGCAATTTTTTTTATTTTCTTCTATTTTTTAAACATATATATTTTTTAATTTTCTATCCTTTTTTAAGACTATGGTTAAATGTTTAAAATTCTATAATATGTTTTTTTAAAAATATTTTATAAAATAAACAGGTAAAATTTATTAGCAATACATTTTTTCCTTTTTTTAAATTTTTTTTTAGTACACGTACCGTAAGCTTACGGTAAGCGTACGGTTTACGCAATGTCCGTAATTTATCTACTCTGTTTGCGTATAGTTACGCAATTTGCGTAGCCGCGCGTACTCCGCGTGGGACGCGTACGCGTGTACGCTACACGCGCATGTTACGCGGAAGTGTCGGGTAGTGACTGTTATGCGCATGCGCGCAAGCGCGTGTCTTTTTTACGCGCATGCGTACTTTTGCCGTAAGCGTACCGTAAGCGTACCGTAAGCGTACGGTAGGTCATGTGATCATGAAACACAACTTTTGATTGGTTGAAACTACTTTCAGTTCTAGAACTCTCCTACACCACACCCATTCCCCTCATTTCTGCTTGTGATCCCTTAGGAGAAGGAGCTGGGTTGTCTTTGTGATACGATGGCAGAACAGCAGAGCCCTTCTGAGAGTGAGGCTAGCACTAGCAGCACTACCTTGAGGGAGAGAGCGAGGAAACAAAAGACCTCTTATGTATGGGATTATTTTACTTTTCCTGAAGGCCAGCAAAAGGTAAATGCACCCTTAGTGACTTGCAAGCTGTGTCAGCGTGTACTTTCAAGAGGTAATCCTGACAGGAAGTATTCCTTTGGGAATCATACCATGATGAGGCACCTCAAGGATGTACACAAAAGGACACATGCTCGACTTACTGGAGGTAACCCTTCAGTAAGTCAACCAAGCACATCCACAGCAGCTCAGCCTGGACCATCATCTGCAGGGCTGAGTCCTTCTTCTGCAGGTCAGGTGAGCCCTTCATCTGTGGGGGAGCATCTCCTTTTGCTGGCCCTCTGGAAATTAACCCTCGATTTCTGAGGGTTGATATTCGATGCGCCTCTTGTCATGATCTAATTTGTCATAGGGAGACCAGTGTTTCCCTAGTGAACCTCAAAATAGATCAGCACACTTGTCGCAGAGACTAATTTTCCCAATCTTTCTTTCCTCTGTCCCTGCATGAACACAACGGCTCTTTTAAGAGCCAACCTTATCTTTCATCTTTTTTTTATATATGTTTTTAAAAACTTTTTTTATTTTATTTTTTACCGTACGCGTACGGTGCGCGTAATTTTTTTTTTTTTTTTAAAAACACTAAAAATCAATTATCACATTACAAGGTCTTTGAGAGACTACAATTATTATTATTGACTTACCATACCCACTCAAAAAATATTTATTCATTTGTTTTTTAAAAAAATTGCTTTAAAAATGGTTCTAGTTTTCGAAAATTTTCTATATCAATCTGAAAAAAAAGAAAAAAGTATTAATATTTTTAAAACATTTTATAATACAGTACACATATTTACATATTTATCAAAAAATATTTTTGCCTTATTTTTGCTGTTTTCAGAATATATTGCATTTCACTATAAATTGTGAAAGCAATTGCATTCATCATTTTACAGCGGGCAAAAAAAAATAACAATCTCAAAGATTGTATTAAAAAAGCCCAGAATCTCTTTTTACTTAAACTTAACATTATAGAAATGCATAATATTCTAAAAAAATATCATCTAATATCAATACTTATTTCTTTAAAATACCGTCTGATATGTTTGTTTCAGAAGTATAATCACAATATTATATCTCAAATAACTCCACATTACATCTGGTTCCATTTCCTTTAGGCCAAATAGTAATTTTAAAATTCTTTTTTGATTAAATTTCCAATGGTAATCCAATAACATTCTAAAGTTTTATTTGTACAGATCTCACCGATACTCTGTAACATATTGGTTCCCAAAATATTTATTAATAATTTATTAAGTCCACAATAGAATTGTTTACCTTTCCACGTGGCCAAATAGTAATTTAAAAAATCTTTTTTGAAAAAATTTCCAATGGCACTCCAATAACATTCCAAAATTTAAATTGAGCAGATGTTACCGATTTTCTCTAAATTTTTGGTTTTCGAAAGTTTCATTAAAAATTAAATAAGTCCACATTACAATTGGTTATCTTTCCATTAGGCCAAATGATAATTTAAAAAATCTTTATTTTTGAAAATTCCAATGGTAATCCAATAAAATGGTAAAATTGTTTTGTCCAGATCTGGCCAAGTCTCTCTAAAATTTAGGTTTCAGGAAGATTAGATAGGAATTTGCTAAATCAAAAGGCAAACGTTGCTTAAAAACCAATTGGGAATCATTACACAGTGTCCAGCCTTTTTCACATTTAAGATAAACTGTGTAATGTCCAGAAGTAACAGTAGGTCCTTCATGGAAAATTATTGCAACAGTTACAAAAGTTTTTCCTGAAATTGATAATTGCTGTCCTGTAAACTTCTTTATTAAAGTATCCAATTTTGAACCATCAGCTCTACATCGTTGCATCATTAAAATTACATACTGTCCGTATTCCTTTAAAATTAATGTTGAAAACATGTCAGATTGACACTCACCGCATTGCATGCTATGATTAGCATCTTTAACTAATTTAGCAAAAGTGACTGTTTTAGTCTCTGGCAATGTCAAAAAAATAAACCTTTCATTATCAACATTAGAGCCACATATATTATAACAGTTTTCACAACTATGTTCCCATTTATAAGAGAGACCAAATAAATTATCAATTGCAACTTCTTCTTCTTCCAGTACCTGAAGAAAAAACATCAAAAATTCGTGTGCATCTTGCTGTTCATTTTGAGAAAACTGTGTTCGTCCTGAACATACATCTAAAAGTTTTCTAATTTCAGTAGCACTTTCTATTTGAGTTTTATCATTACTCAGCTTTTGAAAAAGGAGACTCAGCTCTGAACAGAATCTTTTTCCCTGATTTACTATTATCTGCTCTTGCAAACTTTCCAGATAAAATGCAACATTCAGCACTACATTTGCGTAGCAGTTGACACCAGAGCTATTTTCAAAATGACATCCTACAACCTGTTCTTCTTTCTCCTTACTCTTTTTGCTTGCAATTACATCACTCCTCTTTTTTTTCCTCCTCTGTACATCTTCATCACAGATATTCTCATTTCTCCTTTTACGAGAAACTACACGTTTCTCCAACACAGGATACTGACCTAAATGAGGAGCATAGCTTCTTCTTAATCTATTATACTCCTTTACACAATTTGTATCAGCACTAACTTTTGAGTCATCAAAGTCTATCATGAATAAACCTGATAATGTTTTCACTCGTGACAAAGCAACATATGCCATACCTTCTTTGAACACAGTTGAACCAATGTTCACAAATGCACAATCTACATTCAATCCTTGAGACTTGTGAATAGTTACAGCATATGCTAGCGAAAACGGAAACTGCTTCCTACGTACATATAAGTCTTTCACAAGCATGAAACGAACTGTACAACGACAAATGTCTTTAACTTCTTCTATCTGATCAAATTTTATTTTTAAACATTCAATTCCATCTTTTTTCTGATAATTAATAAAACCCACAACTCTTCCCATAGCTCCATTAACTAAACCTTTTTCAACATCCAAATTTCTCCTTAAAAATACTCTACAGTTCATGCAAACATATAGATTTTTTTCTAATCCAGCTGTTTTGGAAATGTTCTTCTCTAGTGACTACAATTTATTTTTCAGTGTGCCTGTTACTGTGACAGTAATTCTTCCATCCTCAATTTTGTCCACTGCTTCTAATTTCCTGATCTCTTCCTTTTCCAATTTCAAAAGCTCCTCATTGAATATTGAGCATTCACGTAGAGTTGGCATTAAGCAGATGATACTTTTGTTTTCTGCAATGTTCTTGTATATCTTCTCTGCAACTATTTCTTCCTTTGGAAATAAATTATGTAGCAGCCGACTCTGTAATGCTTTTTTGCCAACTTCTGTGAGTAGTCCAATTCTGATATCTTTCAGAATACTTCCATATTCTGCATCGCTTGCTTGCCTCATATTAGTAGTAAGTTCCTTGTACTCAAAGAAGGACCAAATATTTGTATTTCCGATGCTTCCCAATGACTTCTTCGTGTCTTCATGTGTGACAGTATTAAACACTGGTTGTCCTTTAACTGGAGTAAGTTGCAAAAGATCTCCAAAAACTATGACGTGTTTTCCACCAAATAACATGTCATAGTCTGTCTTCAGAATTTGCTGCATTCTTAAATGCACAAAGGCAAGCATTATGTTTGAAACCATGCTCACCTCATCAATAATGAGAACTTGCATCTTCTTCAAGACTCTTGAAACTTCCAAGGATGCTTCTCCAGTTAGCTTGTTGTATTGTATTTTGTTCTCATGCTCCACTGGTAACATTAGCAAACGATGTAAAGTGATTCCTTTTATGTTATATGCTGCTAACCCAGTTGGAGCAGTAACCACACAAGACAAAGTAGAATCCGTTTTTTGCTGTAGGTAGCTTCTGATGACTTTAATTAGGAAACTTTTTCCAGTTCCAGCTTGTCCGCTTACATACATCCTGATTGGATGAAATGATGTGCATGAGCACTCTTTTTTTTCATGTAGAAATCCGTGATCAATTTTGTTTCTGATCTCTTCATAAATTTGTTGCTGCTCTTCGTTCAGTTGTCTTTCCAAATTTTGTAAGTCTATAAATTCTTCTTGAGCTTGATTCATAGCCGTTTCCACTTCTTTCATGGCTATTGATGCTTCATTTTCAACGATTGGTTGTCCTAGGGGATCTTGACTGAGTGTTCTGAACTTTGGTTGTCCTGAGAACTGTCTCTAGCTATTTCTGCTGCAATTGTAGTTTCCTGTTCAATTTCTTCATTTAACATTTGCAGATAACTTGAGAATGTACTGCATTGTATGCTGTCTTTGCAAGCATTAAAAGAATCTTCATAGCTTTGAAATTCTCCCAGTAGTTCATCCTCTGTACGCCATGGTTTAAACAACTGTAAAAGAGCCAAGTAGTAAAATTCCTTCTTGTCAGTAGTGTCGCAACTTAGCTTCCTGTGATTTATCAAACTTCCTTTTGTTTGCTTCACCAAACATCCTTCCTCACCAATGACTTTATATTTTCCATTGTTGATGTCTTCTGCGGCTTTCCGTGAATAAATGTAGTTCTGCAGCACTTCATAGAGACACATGTTCTCCAGATGTTGACTTCTCTTGGGATAATATGTGTCCAACATGTTTGATTTCAAAATATCTGTACTTTTTGGGTCATTCTCGGCCAAATATTCAATTTCTCCAACAGATTTTAGTACCCGATTTCTCATTGCTGCAAGGCCTAAACTTGCCCAAATTATTCTTCTTGACTTCGAGTAGAGACTTGCAGAAGATAACCTATCTGAACATTCGTAGGATCCAATTTCTCGATGCGATAACATCTTCAAACTGAAACTGTACAGCTTCTTACTGACAGTCTTCTCGTGAGAAATCTCTTCCCACATTTCCTTCAATTCTGTTTTTTCTGATTTCGTAATGTAAGACGTTACATATCGAGCAACAGTAATGGAATTGTCAGCTACATACTGTATATCCATGTTAGCGTTCCACATGGATAAAATGACTGGGTTGTAGTCATTTATATTTTTTGATTCTTCTTTTCTTTTAAGGTTGTAGGTATTCTTAGGTGATTTTCTTGTGATAGTATGTCTCACAGCTGACATAAAACTGTTTACTCTTCTATTTGAAAGAACAGGTCTAGGAAATCCAAATCGACATTTAGGGCCTCATGTAGGTAAATAAATTTTACCGGTTCTTAAATACCGAGCCGGACCGAATCGGTAAATTAGAATCGGAAAGTTATATGTAGGTAAAAATTCGGTAACAGTTACCGATTCGGTAACATTCGGTAATCACGAATCGGAATTCACCGAATCGGTAAATACCGAGGTGGTATTTACCTAATCGGTAAATACCGAGGTGGTATATACCGAATCGGAAAATACCGAGGTGGTATTTAGCGAATCGGAAAATACCGAGGATACTACCACCTTCCCTTTACTAAGTAGCTATTATCATAATTATGCTATAATAGAAGGTCCCTTAGGCTTGAATAGGGGACCCCATACCTCAAAAATCAGCTTAGTGAAATCACATCACAGGAGCATCAGGAGCCTTCTCGCAGGAAGGCTCGTCTTCGGTCTGAATAATAAACATGATGCCTGTGACATGAAAAGCACCAACTTTCAGGTATTTGCAGCTGCGCGTGTGTCATGGCTAAATAGTGGGTCGAACAACCTAGAGTGGAAAACATGCATTGTGTAAAATTCCAGACTGTGTGTCACAGCATGTACAGACCAAGGTCGCTGCGCTGAGCTTGGGATGGTAACAACAGATTGCACTCGTCTGAAGGAAGTCTCGAGTCAGCAGTTTATTCAAGAAAGAACATGTAAACGCAGTGTCGTGTGCAAAGACAAAAAGATGGCTACATAACAGTCAACGTGGTTATGCTAACTGAACAATGTATGTACGTATTCAGGGAGAACTCACTACACGCCCCCTTGAGCGAAGCAATATGTAATAGGCAAGAAAAGAGAGAACGCAGAGTTCAGTTTCGTCAGAGCAGAACAAGGCGTAACCAATGCAGCGCCAAAGTCCTAAAGTCCAATAAATTGCAGCATAAAATTTCAAAAAACACAATGCAAGTATAGTAAAAAACTCAAGCCGACCATCAGGAAGAGAAAAAAGAGAAATAAAAGAAATAAATGTTGCGCCAGGGTGCTGTCCAGTAGCACAGGCGCAATGGACGACAATCCAGTTAATCCATGAATGTATAGGCAGCATATGTGGCCACGGCTTCCAACAAAAAATCGTTTGCAGGGCCACTGAAAGTCTCAGCCATCCAATTAAGTAAAGAAAAGGAACATACGTGTTCTCCAACCAACGGAGCCTCTAGCACAATCAGAGGGCACCCGGAATGTTCCTCCATATAGCTCATAGACAAGAAGTCGTAGGCTGCCGCTGAGATGTCCCAATTACCCAGGATACCATGCGCCGCACCACACGCCATGATCCGGACACCAGAACAGGACAACTCGTGAGACACTAAGGGCCTCATCAGTCGATCGAAATCCGGCACCGGAGACACCATGTTGGTCAAGCACAAATCCAGAGGCCATTCAAAGGGACAATCCAGGCAGTGAAATACAGGTTGTACGCAGGTGAAGTAGGAATACCTGAAGGATAATCCATAAGCCAGGCTCAAAGTCGCCAATGGCAAAGTACCATAGAAGTCAAGCATCCTATCACGAAGAAGATGCAGACGGGACAGGTGCTCGTGTGGCACAGAAGGAGCAGCCATTCCGGAGTATGAAAAGGAAAAGCAGCACACCTGCCACTAGCGCCAGGAGCAGCGGGACACCTCCAAAGATGCTCGAGAAAAGTGAATGAACAAATGCCGGAATTACACCAAAAAATAGTTTGGAAAGAGGTCACGAGACCCGAGGCCACATGTTTAAAAAAATGAGCCAGGCCGGTCGTGGACGAGGCATTGAAAATAGTTTGGATCAAAGGGCCGAAATGCAGGGGGAGGTCAGTATTCAGAGGCGCCTGTACCTCAGTGCGCGTATTAGCAACGTGAAGGACAAATGTTTCACGAGAGGAAGTCAAAGGCACCTCTTTGTGGGACAATAGCGCTCTATTCTGCTCAACTTGGTGAACTCTGCTTTCAAGGTTGGAATCGAAGGCCAGATGGAAACATCCAGCCGCACATGCGGGGGTGGAAAAAGAACAGTATTGCAGCAGACAACTTTATGCGAGACAGTCATGTACGGGATTCCCACTCACATCCCGCAGCAAGCTTCATTATTCAAAATTAAATAAATACCGTTTGCAAGCAGAGTGAAAGAAGGTGTAATCACAGGCACTGGGATACCTCGTAGGACGCACGCAAAAATCGGGGCTTGTACATTGCATGCGCCGTGTACTTGCATGTGCCTATTGTCTCATGTATGAATCCTAGAAGAGAGAGTGCTTAAGCTATTATCTATAACGGCTAAAGCCTTCTCCATGTTTGCTTGGTCAATATCTCTCAATCTGGAAGCCGCCTCACTGTGCGACAACTTGCAGACTTCGTTGTAAATAGCATACGCCCACCTTTTGGTTCTGCCACCCACTGGACCATTCACAAAATCATTCAATTCGGTATGCACATTGATGGAGTGGGTGGACTTCCTGATCCTGTAGATGTGCTCTGTGTCAGCTGGTGGACAGAGTGGGATGTGTGTACCATCAATGCAGCCAATGACATGGGGGAACTGTGCCATGTGATAAAAGTCAGTTTTAGTTTTCTGCAGTTCAGCCTGTGTGTTGTGGAAGCTGATGTAGTGGTGCATTCTCTGCATCATGGCATCCAGGAAATTCCTGAAGGAACGGGACAGGCAACTCTGGGATACACCACCCACCGCAGCTGTCACCACCTGATGACTGCCGGATGCCAACAGATGTGGGCTGCAGAGCACCTGCACATGTGGGGGTATGGCGTGCGCCCTTCGTATTGGCTGGTCCAGGAGTGGGTGCAGGTCCCTGATTAAGTCCATGATGGTTTCGGGGTGTAGCCTGTACCTCTCATGTATCTCTGCATCAGTCAGCTGGAATAGTGTGATGCGCTGTCTGTGGATGCGTTCCTCCCGTCGCCAAACCCTCAGTCCTGCTGCCTGTAGACGTAGGCGCCTTGCAATGACGTACATAGCGGCCAGGTTGTCCACGCTGTTGCATTTTGGGATTGCTTATCTGCACTGTTGATGGTTACCACCTGCTTTCAATCCGTGTTAATTACCGACTCTTATTTACCGATTTTCTGGGATTTCTTAATTACCGAGTGCTCCTACATGTCATTTTATTTTTTACCACTTCATATTTACCACTTCATATTTACCGATTCGTTAATTATGTATTCGGTAAATCTGATTCGGTATTTTGGAATTCGGTAAATATGATTCGGTATTTACCGCCTCATATTTACCGAAAAGTGGTTTTTGGACTCCTACATCTCACTTGTCTGAATACCGGTCGGTAACGGCATATTTACCGAAAATCGGCCATTACCGACCGGTATTTGGCTACCTACATGAGGCCCTTAGTGTAGTATTTATCTTTGCTCTTGTATTTCCGTCGACAGTATTTTCCACACCGATGACTTTGGAAACGTAAAACTTGCTCCTTTAACTTTTTCTCTTCTGTGCTTTTTGGTATAGCACATGTTGCATATTCTTCAATGTAAGATAACACTGCTTCATCAGTATCTGTTCCAAACTTTGGGGCATCCTTGATCCACAACAGCATATGAATATGAGGAGCACCTCTTGCCTGGTACTCTTTTCTCCAAAAGAAATCTACTACTTCTCCAAGAGGTGGATTTTTTTTATTGCAGATGAAGGACATCATAGCCTCAAATCTATGATTGAAATATCTGCAAACATTAACCGGATCCAATGAGCACAGTTCTCCTGCTGTCTTGTATTCGATGTTTTTAATGTTTGAATTTGCCTCTCGTAGAAAATCCAGTAAATCATCCCAAGCGTACTCGGCACAGCTTAGTGTAACGAACCATGTTGGTGTTCCTAAATTCCGTAACATGCATTTTAATTCACCATGGCGTCGGTACCAATATTCATTTGTCCCACGCTGACAAGCCATCAGATTGATCAGTTGTGTTTCCAAATGATCATCTCGGTGCTGCACTTTCTCCATAAAATCCTTAGCAGACACATTTTGTAAATGTACTCCACTTTTTAAAATGTGATTTACTGCATAAGACAGTGCAGACAAGTCGCTTTCAAATAAAAGATGGAACAAATAAGGAATACTTTGTCGAAATCTGGGATCTTCAGCATATAGTCTTGTAGTCCGATACTCAGAAGCTGGAATCTGTTCCGGACGTTCATCGTATCGTCCTCCTTTTCCTTTAGGAAACAGCTGGGGAAAACATCGAGCTTCCAAGCTCTCCTCCCATACACTCACGGGAGTTCCTTTTGCTTTCTTCATCTGAAAGAGATCAATATTGTCTCCCATAACTTCTTTTGAATGAAGAGGATGTATGCTAAAATGTTCATAAATTTCTTCTTCCTTTGACTTGTCCACTTTTTCAATTTGTCCAGTTGGTGTTTCTGTGTCTTCTTGTAAATCTTCTTCTTCTTCTTCTTCTATATAAATTGATTCATACCATTTGTTATTCCTTTTCAAATACAAATTTGCTCTTTGTACTTTCCGCACATCTACCAGCTCCTGCCAAATCTTCTTATTCTTTGTAGGTACACCATTAACCAGAATAATTAATGGTTCAGTTTCCAAAGTATCCGCATCAATAGTTTCCATATTTTTTTTCAAATCCAAGGGCAAATACACCACTCTACCTTTTAAACCTCTCAGTAAATCGGAAGGAGGTAATTTACCAGTTTTGGGCTCCATACGTACTATGGTCTGGAACGGATGAACACATTGAATGAGTATAGACTCATATGTATTTAATTCAGAAAGTTCAGCAGGAATAGCATCCAATTCTAAATTATTATGTACAGCTCTGGTCGGCATTCTATTTTCCTCTAACTTGTTGTAACAGTATTTACAAATACGCTGATCTTCACCCAAATCAAAACAATTTTCAAGAAATATATATGTGGCAAAATCCTTCCACTTATAAATATCTTCATTTTCACTCTTTCTGTAGAGATCAACATTCCTAGTTTGTTTTCTATAATGAGTTCTGCGGCAACAAATACAAGTAAAATTTGGTCTTTCATTAGAGATTATTGCAAATTTTGTTATGTGATCATTAAATGTGTTACTTACAGAGGGTTCTACATTCTCTTCCACTTCTTCCTCATTTACTGTGTCCTTCTCTGCACTGTTTTGTTCAGGACCAAAGTAACAAAACTGAATTTCATCAACAACCTTCTCTACATCTGATACCGTTCCTCGGAACAGAGCCCTATTCAATTCATTTAACTTTATTGCTGGACTTTTGGCAAAATACAACCGTCTCACAAACTTTCTCATTTCAGTATGATGAACAGCCAGCATCCTAAAATGATGGAAAACACTATTACACACTTTTCTAGATAGACAAGCCATAGAATGACCCTGCAAACCAGTATTCTCTCTCACTCTGCATGGATCCAGACTTTGAAGCACCTTAATCTTCTGTTTTATACTTTTTTTACTATATTCTCTTAGAAACTCACGAAATTTGTCAATAGATTCCTGACGCACAGTGCAAATACTACTACAATTCCAAGTGTACACTGGGGCTTTAGGACGTCTCCCCATAGCCTCATCTGCCATCACTTGTACCTCATCTCTTGGAACCATTATCTCCTTCTCCATTATGCAACCATTTTTTACTTCGTAAGCACGACCTCTGGTGTCAACTGCATGCAGCAAACTATTACTTTGAAAATAGCTCTCTTCATTAAAAAAAGGTTCACTACTTGAACTATGCATCCACTTTCCTAAAAACACTTTACAAAAGTTTGTTCTGTTCACTACTCTTTTCCTTTTGCTATGTGATTTCAGTACATTAACCATTTTATCTAATGTACGCATCCTATTCAAAATTAAAATGAATAGTTTCCTTTTTAATTCTAATGCCTTTGCTGCAATGGCTTCAATTTCTTTTTTTCTTTTATAAAACTTAGTCTTTTGCTTATATTTCTTCACATCCTTTATCAAATTGGACATAACTCTTCTCTGAAACATTTTTCTACGTATCTCTTTAAACGCTGTTTTTCTATTTATGTAAATCTTTTCAGTTGCAGAAGGTATATTTGCATTAACTAAATTCTCAATTTTTTCCTGTCCTTTTCTTTTCAAAACATTCTTTCCAGTACAGACATTTTGTACATTTTTCATTCTTTTGAATATATTTTTTAGAAATTGTTTTTTCTGCTTACCAGAAGATTTTTTCTTTTTCCCAACATGAGCATCTTCTACTAACTTTGGTCCTCCAGTTGTCTTCAAATATAGGTTTTTTTGTGAGTTTTTTGAACTCTGGATTTTGTAGGCATCTTAAATTTTGTTCACTGCTCTTCAGCAATACCTGAAAAAAACTAAAAAAAAATTCCTTTATTTTATTTAAATATATTACTACATTTCTTTTCACAATAGTCACAAAACGTAATTTCTTTGCCAATTTGAAAACACACTTATTACTCTTTGTTTTGGCAAGTGATAATCACTTTTACAGACTGACACATTATAAATCCACTTTTCAGATTTTTTTAAATGCACATGTCCAGACTGCTTTTTCAGACCACCACCATGTGTATCCTGGGTGACTGCCTACACTCCAGCAAGGGCAACCAGCCTTAGTGATGCTGAATGTATTTGCATTACAGACTGAAACCTCAAACCCCACTCGCTTGTAATACTGTGCATGATTATACATGGAAAGGAGCTGGGTGTGTGCTAAGAGTCTGCTTCTGCACCAAAAAATCGCTCCCCCTTTTTCCTACTAATGCATCTGTGAAATCACCAGAGCAAACCGCAATAAATCTCTGCCTGTAATTCCTATTTGCACACAGAGTCATGTTTTCACATTAGTCACAAAACGAAATTTCTTTGCCAATTTGAAAGCACACTTACTGCTCTTTTTTTTTGGCAAGTGATAATCACTTTTACAGACTGACACATTATGAATCCACTTTTCAGATTTTTTTAAATGCACATGTCCAAACTGCTTTTTCAGACCACCACCATGTGTATCCTGGGTGACTGCCTACACTCCAGCAAGGGCAACCAGCCTTAGTGATGCTGAATGTATTTGCATTACAGACTGAAACCTCAAACCCCACTCGCTTGTAAATACTGTGCATGATTATACATGGAAAGGAGCTGGGTGTATGCTAAGAGTCTGCTTCTGCACCAAAAAATCGCTCCCCCTTTTTCCTACTAATGCAACTGTGAAATCACCAGAGCAAAACGCAATAAATCTCTGCCTGTAATTCCTATTTGCACACAGAGTCATGTTTTCACATTAGTCACAAAACGAAATTTCTTTGCCAATTTGAAAGCACACTTACTGCTCTTTTTTTTTGGCAAGTGATAATCACTTTTACAGACCGACACATTATGAATCCACTTTTCAGATTTTTTTAAAAGCACATGTCCAGACTGCTTTTTCAGACCACCACCATGTGTATCCTGGGTGACTGCCGACACTCCAGCAAGGGCAACCAGCCTTAGTGATGCTGAATGTATTTGCATTACAGACTGAAACCTCAAACCCCACTCGCTTGTAAATACTGTGCATGATTATACATGGAAAGGAGCTGGGTGTGTGCTAAGAGTCTGCTTCTGCACCAAAAAATCGCTCCCCCTTTTTCCTACTAATGCAACTGTGAAATCACCAGAGCAAAACGCAATAAATCTCTGCCTGTAATTCCTATTTGCACACAGAGTCATGTTTTCACATTAGTCACAAAACGAAATTTCTTTGCCAATTTGAATGCACACTTACTGCTCTTTTTTTTTGGCAAGTGATAATCACTTTTACAGACTGACACATTATGAATCCACTTTTCAGATTTTTTTAAAAGCACATGTCCAGACTGCTTTTTCAGACCACCACCATGTGTATCCTGGGTGACTGCCTACACTCCAGCAAGGGCAACCAGCCTTAGTGATGCTGAATGTATTTGCATTACAGACTGAAACCTCAAACCCCACTCGCTTGTAAATACTGTGCATGATTATACATGGAAAGGAGCTGGGTGTGTGCTAAGAGTCTGCTTCTGCACCAAAAAATCGCTCCCCCTTTTTCCTACTAATGCAACTGTGAAATCACCAGAGCAAAACGCAATAAATCTCTGCCTGTAATTCCTATTTGCACACAGAGTCATGTTTTCACATTAGTCACAAAACGAAATTTCTTTGCCAATTTGAATGCACACTTACTGCTCTTTTTTTTTGGCAAGTGATAATCACTTTTACAGACTGACACATTATGAATCCACTTTTCAGATTTTTTTAAATGCACATGTCCAAACTGCTTTTTCAGACCACCACCATGTGTATCCTGGGTGACTGCCTACACTCCAGCAAGGGCAACCAGCCTTAGTGATGCTGAATGTCTTTGCATTACAGACTGAAACCTCAAACCCCACTCGCTTGTAAATACTGTGCATGATTATACATGGAAAGGAGCTGGGTGTGTGCTAAGAGTCTGCTTCTGCACCAAAAAATCGCTCCCCCTTTTTCCTACTAATGCAACTGTGAAATCACCAGAGCAAAACGCTATAAATCTCTGCCTGTAATTCCTATTTGCACACAGAGTCATGTTTTCACATTAGTCACAAAACGAAATTTCTTTGCCAATTTGAATGCACACTTACTGCTCTTTTTTTTTGGCAAGTGATAATCACTTTTACAGACTGACACATTATGAATCCACTTTTCAGATTTTTTTAAAAGCACATGTCCAGACTGCTTTTTCAGACCACCACCATGTGTATCCTGGGTGACTGCCTACACTCCAGCAAGGGCAACCAGCCTTAGTGATGCTGAATGTATTTGCATTACAGACTGAAACCTCAAACCCCACTCGCTTGTAAATACTGTGCATGATTATACATGGAAAGGAGCTGGGTGTGTGCTAAGAGTCTGCTTCTGCACCAAAAAATCGCTCCCCCTTTTTCCTACTAATGCAACTGTGAAATCACCAGAGCAAAACGCAATAAATCTCTGCCTGTAATTCCTATTTGCACACAGAGTCATGTTTTCACATTAGTCACAAAACGAAATTTCTTTGCCAATTTGAATGCACACTTACTACTCTTTTTTTTTGGCAAGTGATAATCACTTTTACAGACTGACACATTATGAATCCACTTTTCAGATTTTTTTAAATGCACATGTCCAGACTGCTTTTTCAGACCACCACCATGTGTATCCTGGGTGACTGCCTACACTCCAGCAAGTGCAACCAGCCTTAGTGATGCTGAATGTCTTTGCATTACAGACTGAAACCTCAAACCCCACTCGCTTGTAAATACTGTGCATGATTATACATGGAAAGGAGCTGGGTGTGTGCTAAGAGTCTGCTTCTGCACCAAAAAATCGCTCCCCCTTCTTCCTACTAATGCAACTGTGAAATCACCAGAGCAAAACGCAATAAATCTCTGCCTGTAATTCCTATTTGCACACAGAGTCATGTTTTCACATTAGTCACAAAACGAAATTTCTTTGCCAATTTGAATGCACACTTACTGCTCTTTTTTTTTGGCAAGTGATAATCACTTTTACAGACTGACACATTATGAATCCACTTTTCAGATTTTTTTAAATGCACATGTCCAAACTGCTTTTTCAGACCACCACCATGTGTATCCTGGGTGACTGCCTACACTCCAGCAAGGGCAACCAGCCTTAGTGATGCTGAATGTCTTTGCATTACAGACTGAAACCTCAAACCCCACTCGCTTGTAAATACTGTGCATGATTATACATGGAAAGGAGCTGGGTGTGTGCTAAGAGTCTGCTTCTGCACCAAAAAATCGCTCCCCCTTTTTCCTACTAATGCAAATATAAAATTACCAGAGTTGTACACAATAAATCTCTGCCTATATTTCCCAACATGTGTAACCTGGGTGACTGCCTACATTCCACCAAGGGCAACCAGCCTTAGTGATGCTGAATGTATTTGCATTACTGAGTCCAACCTCAAACCCTTAAACTATTCATTTTTTATACCAATACACCTTAATTTATCGTGAAAACATAGTCCATATTATTTTACATGTTCCTCACATTTAAATTTCTCCCAAAACAGAAAATAATAAACGCAACTTCAACAAAAAGAATTACATTTCTATTATTCATTTCTTAATTTACCATATACATCTCCTCTCAAACTCTAACCTCACCTTTAAAATTAGTTAGTTGTGAAAGAAATGTGGCACTCAAACAGCAGATTATCAGAGCCAGGATCTCTGTTCTCTACACCTCTCTCCTCTCAGCAGAACCAGATAATGGCAAAGTTTCCCTCTATTTTTCCACACATATACATGTATGTTTCAAATCTCAGTGCTTCCCCCTTTTTTTCAAATGTAATCACACATTTCTATTGGTTGAAAACCAACCCTTTTCCAAAAGTACCCTTCCCCCAACTTGACTTCTGCCTAGTACCCTTCCCCCAACTTGACTTCTGCCTGCTACCATAGCAACAGCTCATGGAACACTGCTGTGTGGAGTCAGGTCAGAAGTTCGCCAAACAATGTTTCAATTCCACAGAGCAAGAGTGCTTGACTTTTCAAACCTAACAGCAAATCCATAGTACTGTTCTTTGGTAACACATTTTTCTGTACCAATACAAAACATGCTTCTATTAATTTACACATACAGCCTAGTTTTTATTCTAGAATGGTATGAAACAGCCAATCAGTTCTTTTTGTTTTGAAAAAAATATGTATGCCTCCATTTCCAAACTGTCTTTCTTTTCATATTGCCATTCTACTGAAAGACACCTCCTGAGTGCATCCAGTTCTCCTTTGAAGATGTTCACAGTGTGGATTGTAGGGCACAGCTATGTCTTCTGGAGTGAAAAGTTTGCAGAGAAAACAGGTATGGTGAGAGACCTTGCTTTGCCAAATGTAGACATTAAATGGATTGGTCAGAGAGGGTTAAAGTGGCACCAATTGATGCCATTGGTGAAATCCTTCATGCAAATCCAACACCCTGACCTCATAATAGTGCACTGTGGTGGCAATGACCTAGGCACTTTGACTGGGGTAGGTCTGGAAATGCTTATGAAGGACACCTTTGCACAACTTTTTTCACTTTTCCCTAAAACTGCCTTTGTGTTTTCTAACATATGCCAAAGGCAAAAATGGAACTGGTCCAATCATTTCTGTCCGCAGATTGACAAAGCAAGAAAGCACGTCAACAAATCTGTTTCTGCTTTCCTCCGTGACTATGGTATGGGTTCCATTTACCACAACAACTTGCGTTACGACATGCAAGACATTTATAGAGGAGATGGTGTGCACTTCAATGATGAAGGGAACAGAGTCTTCCTCTTGAACCTTAGACTCTGCATCGGTACTTACTTGTAGGTACCACTAAAAAATCACTTAATAAACACAACGGCTCTTTTTAGAGCCCCCTAATATCTAAACACTTAAATCTGAATTTCATTTTTTTTTTTTATTTTTTTTTTTACCGTACGCTTACCGTAAGCTTACCGTACGCGTACCCCGTGATTTTTTTAAAAATCAATAAATGTTTTCTTTGTACTTTTCTGTCCTTCTTTGACCCCCTTACAAATGTTAGGGGGTCTGTAACTCTCTCCCTTGCCCCCTTTTCAAGATATCACTCTTTTTTACCGGAGTGAAATACACAAAATGGCGGCCGCCGCTTCCTGGTTTCGACCGATTCGAATGTTTACTAAGATCTAACAGCCAATCTTATTCGCGCTCGCGCACACCACCGTACGCGTACGGTAAGCTTACGGTAAGCGTACCGTAAGCTGGCTCAGATATATATATTGATTTAAAGGCTATTTTCTCAGAATCTACTGAACAGATTTACACCAAACCTACAAAAGGCACTTCCTTGACCTGAGGACTACCTCTCTGCCAAATTTCTAGTAATTCTGTTCAGCCGTTCGGGCTGTAGCCCTGTCTAAAGGTCCTATGGAAAAATGCATGGGAAAAACGCGTTTTGGGACCCCCCTTTTATCTCAGCCCCCGCTTGACGAATCCCCCCGAGACTTTCAGGGTAGGAGCGGAGCGTAGCGCCCACCTATTTTGAGAAATTCGCGAGGATTCGTCGACCGGCGCCAAAGTTATTCCAAATAGAATGTTGCGGATTTCCTATGGAAACAGGGTCCTAACTATAACTACCTACTGGCGACCGCCAGTAGGTAATATATATATATATATATATATATATATATATATATATATATATATATATATGAACAGCACTCCTCTCAAAACAAAAGGACACGACGCTGTGTCTTTGACAAATCCAGCCAGGGTTTATTCAGTGGCTCTGAAAAAGAGCCACTGAATAAACCCTGGCTGGATTTGTCAAAGACACAGCGTCGTGTCCTTTTGTTTTGAGAGGAGTGCTGTTCATAATTAGCGGACCGAGCTTGGAGGTTCGCTTGACGACGCACCCGCTGATCTGGAGTTTGCGGCGGCTGTTTCTAAGCAACGTGGTGAAGGATATATATATATATATATCTATTATCTACTGGCGGTCGCCAGTAGATAGTTATAGTTAGGACCGTGTTTCCATAGGAAATCCGCAACATTCTATTTGGAATAACTTTGGCGCCGGTTGACGAATCCTCGCGAAATTTTCAAAATAGGTGGGGCGCTCCGCTCCGCTCCGCTCCTACCCTGAAAGTCTCGGGGGGATTCGTCAAGCAGGGGCTGAGAAAAAAGGGGGGTCCCCATGCAATTTTCCATAGGGACCTTTAGTCCAAGGTACAGCCCGAACGGCTGAACAGAATTACTTGAAATTTGGCAGAGAGGTAGTCCTTAGCTCAGGGATGTGCCTTTTGCATATATGGAGTCAATCTGTTCAGTAGTTCCTGAGAAAATCAAAAGTAAAATCATATATATATCTGGGCGGAGCCTAACCACACATCTCATCCTGAGATCTGATTGGCTGTCAGCACTTCATCCAAGAAGTGTTGGCAGCCATCTTGGGACCAATATACATGATAGCACCTCATTAAAAAGCATTGCAGTTAATAAAAGGTTTTAAGACTTTAGTTACATTATAAATCACTTGTTGATGGTACCATACTCATTTAAGGAATTGTGGTGTGTTCTAAGGTGATTTTACCATGTGAAAAAGCCTTCTGCTGTGATATCATGAACCATGTTTTAGAGAAAACTATTGTCTCATGCTTTTCCCACAGAGGTTTGGAAGGTGATCTATAAGCTAAACTGAGAGCATATTTTCTGTAAATTCACATTATCTTTCTCAGTCATGTGAGAATGAAGTCTGACATTCTCAGTAAAACATGTACATCCAACAAGGGCAGAGACTGTCAGTTGATTCCTTTGTGTTCTACTGCAGCTTCCCAGAGTGTTCTAAAGAACAACTAGAGCACTAACAGTCTTACTTATGACAAAAGTATGGCACACCTGAAGCCATCTTGATTGGAATAAAGTGGTAACACTTAAAACATTTAATTTACAAAGGAACAAAATGAGGGGGTTCATTTTGCCATATAAATTATGATTAGTGCTGCACAAAGAAAAACACATTTTGACTTCTGAAATCCTCTTTTATTTCATAAAAAAATTCTGACATGCAGACTGAAACATGCACTTTCAATACCAGCAGCAGATTTGCCTGGTGAGCAGTAGCTTTACTACAGTGATCTAATGAGCAACTAGAGTGCTAACATTCAGAATTTATGGAAAATGTGTGACACATCTGAATGCCTTCTTGATGGAATAAAAGTAAAAAACTGAAAGTATTTCCTACTGAGGAGACTGCAGTAAATGAGGAAATTAGGAAACTTCATAACAAATAAATCTCCCAAGATGGCCACCAGAGACAAAAGAGCCCAAATGTAGCCCAAATGTAGCCCAAATATCACCCAGATGTAGCCCATGTAGCCCAATGACAGAACGTCCCAGAGTGTTCTTAAGATCAACTAGAGCGCTTACTGTCTTACTTATGACAAAAGTATGGCATACCTGAAGCCATCTTGATTGGAATAAACTGGTAACACTTAAAACATTTAATTTATAAAGGAACACAATGAGGGGATTCATTTTGCCATAGAAATTATGATTAGTGCTGAAGAAAGAAAAATTAGGGCATATTTTGAGTGACTTCTCAAATCCTCTTCTATTTCATTAAAAAATTCTGATATGCAGAATGAAACATGCACTTCTAATACTAGCAGCAGACTTCCGTGGTGAGCAGTAGCTTTACTACAGTGATCTAATGAGCAACTAGAGTGCTAACATTCAGAATTTATGGCAAATGTGTGACATATCTGATTACCTTCTTGATGGAATCAAAGTAAAAAACTGAAAGCATTTCCTACTGAGGAGACTGCAGTAAATGAGGAAATTAGGAAACTTCATAACAAATAAATCTCCTAAAATGGCCACCAGAGATAGAGATAAAAGAGCCCAAATGTAGCCCAAATATCACCCAAATGTAGCCCAAAGGTAGCCCAATGACAGAAGTGTGCAAAACACTTATTTTTTGTGTATTTCCAGTTTTATATAGTGCAGACTTGTCAGGTATTGGAGTGCTTTACATGAGCATTGGTTACATCACACAAGATCAAATTCATTTGGGTTGTAGAAATGGGGAGATTAAGTGATTTGACCAGAATCACAGAATGTTGTGCTGAAGCAGAAACTCCAACCTGGTTCCCCAGTTGCAAAGTCTGCAGCTCTGGAAGTAACACCACACCCTCTCCCCTTGGATGCAACATTTAATCAAGCGGTCAACTGGATAAAAAAACTAAGATTACAAATAATTTAAAAGTTCTTTGTCGCTATTTGAAAATTAAGTTTTTTTTCAACAAAAAAAATTAGGGTGCAGGCACGGGGGGGTGGGGTCCCCAGGGCTAATAAATTAGAAAAAGAAAGGGGGCCACACAGCCCTCCTTCTTAAAAATAAATAAATAAAAGACCGGCATCGCGCCGGAGGCCATGCCCCCTCCTTGCAGCACTCTGCAAACGCGCCCCCTGGCCAGTTGTAAGTTGAGGAATTAATTCCCCTTCAATACTGAGGGTCCCTGAGGGCCAACTAGCCCAACAGGTATCTCCAGTATGCGCCAGGGAGCTGCGTTGCAGACAGGTGTTCTGAGGCCACGCCACTTTTTACACCTCCATGCAACGCAGCTCTGTGGCGCTTACTGGAGGTACCTAGTGGGCTAGTTTGACCCCAGGGACCCTTAGGATTCAAGGGGACTTAATCTCTCAACTCAGAACGGCCACAGGGCGCGTTTACACAGTGGTGAAGGGAGGGGACGGGGCCTGAGGTGACGTGTGCAAACACGCCCTGTGGTGCGTTTTTAAGTTGGGGAAATAATTCCCTTTCAATCCTGAGGGACCCTGGGGTCCAACTAGCCCACCAGGTGCTTCCACTAAGCACCACTGCTCTGCGTTGCAGAGAGGTGGTGCAGGCCGTGCCACTTTTGACACCTCTCTGCAACGCAGCTCTGTGGCGCTTACTGGAGGTACCTAGTGGTCTAGTTGGACCCTAGGGACCCTCAGGATTCAAGGGGACTTAATCTCCCAACTTAAAATGGCTACAGGGTGTGTTTACACAGTAGGGAAGGGAGGGGACGGGGCATGAGGTGACGTGTTCAAACACGCCCTGTGGTGCATTTTAAGAGGTAGTTTTAATCCCCTGCCCTATTATACACTAGGGGCTTACAGAGGAGGTCATGCTAATCACAGGGGGACCCCAACGCAAATTTTAATTTCTATTTTTGAATGTGTGTATGAAAGGTTATATTAGGGGGAGAGGAGGGCTGCCACTCTATCACAAGGATGATGTCATCAGTGATGTCATGAGTGATGTCACTGACCATGTCATGAGTGATGTAATATGTGACGTCATCAGCAGTGCATTGCGGGCGCGCGAGTTATAGTTAGCTGAACTAACTATAACGGGGGAATTTCTATGGTTTTGTACGAGTGAAAAGTCCAGCTAACTATATCGCCCCTGAAACCTATGGTTTTTTCAGTGAATTTCTAAGGTTTTTTAAATGCTAATTCCTAGCTATAATGTGCCTGAAACCTATGGTTTTTTCAGTGAATATATATATATATATATTCAAACCATTCCTTGCAATAACCTCTGCCTCTGTATGGTGGTGGGCTGTCGGCAAGGACGCGACCCTTCGTTTCCAAACACCATTCAATCCTTCTTTCCAAAAGATTGCGTCGAGCCCCAATTTGCTTTTTTAAGCGTGCTTTATTCCATTAAGTTATGGCAAACAACTCCCGACGCGTTTCGAAACCAAAAGGTTCCTTGGTCACTGGTCGAGTGACCAAGGAACATTATGGTTTTGAAACGCGTCGGGAGTTGTTTGCCTTAACTTAATGGAATAAAGCAAGCTTAAAAAAGCAAATTGGGGCTCGGCGCAATCTTTTGGAAAGAAGGATTGAATGGTGTTTATATATATATATATTCAATGAAAAAACCAAAGGTTTCACACATGTTATAGTTAGCTGGATATTTCACTCGTAAAAAACCATTGAAATTCCCCCGTTATAGTTAGTTCAGCTAACTATAACTCGCGCGCCCGCAATGCACTACTGATGACGTCACATATTACATCACTCATGACATGGTCAGTGACATCACTCATGACATCACTGATGACATCTCAAATGACATCACTGATGACATCATCCTTGTGATAGAGTGGTAGACCTCCTCTCACCCTAATATAACCTTTGATACACACATTTAAAAATAGAGACTGAAATTTTCAAAAAAATGGACATACCAATAACAGTTACAACAACTTATTCAGTAATTCTAAGATCCATATACACATCCACTCATCCACCAACAATCCTATACAGTCACTCATACATGTACTCACACATCATATGTACTCATACACCTAAACATCCTGTAACACAATGCCACTCATTCATAGAGTTACTCACACATAGTCACTCATGCTAATAAAGAATCAAACATCCATTTACCTGCATATACAGTTATACACACACCACCACACTTACTTTTACAGAAACTTACACATACTTAGTCTTTTAAATAATCACTTATAGAAACACATACTTATTCATACAGGCACTCTTCCAATCTCTCACTCGCACATATACTTACTTATATACACCAATAGTCATATATACTAGTTTAAAACATATGTAGTTACTCATAAAGACACTATTGAGACAGTCATTCACTCACTAACACACCCATACACACACTCATCCACCCATACGGTCCTACACACATGCTGTCTTCAACACATACAAACAGTGAGTCACTCATTCATGCACCTATGCACTACATAATAACCCCCACCGAACCATGAAGACACTCAGACACTCATACTGATACTCAAAAAACCAACTAATAACCTATATAGACACTCATGTAGCTACTCACCAACCCATGCAGCCACTTATATACAAAGTGAGAGACTGATACAGGTATTTACACATTTAAACATTACTCACTTAGCCATGTATTCATAAAGATACACTTAATCAGTCAGTTACACAATCAATTTTTCAAAAACAAATCATCAATTTAGACACTTATATACTCATTTATTCTTCCATCGACCTTGAGATATACATATATTAAACATATTTAATTTTCAGAAAAACACACATTCACTGGATGATGTCATCAGTGATGTCATTTGAGATGTCATCAGTGATGTCATGAGTGATGTCACTGACCATGTCATGAGTGATGTAATATGTGACGTCATCAGTAGTGCATTGCGGGCGCGCAAGTTATAGTTAGCTGAACTAACTATAACGGGGGAATTTCAATGGTTTTTTACGAGTGAAATGTCCAGCTAACTATAACATGTGTGAAACCTTTGGTTTTTTCATTGAATTTCTAAGGTTTTTTAAATGCTAATTCCTAACTATAACGTGTGTGAAACCCATGGTTTTTTCAGTGAATTTCAAAGGTTTTTTAAATGCTAATTCCTAACTATAACGTGTGTGAAACCCATGGTTTTTTCAGTGAATTTGCAAGGTTTTTTAAATGCTAATTTTTTTTTTTTTCTTCTTTTTTTTTTACATATTTTTATTTTAATTTTCTATCCTTTTTTAAAGACTATGGTTAAATTTTAAAAATTCTACAATATGTTTTTATTTTACATTTTTTTAAAAATAAACAGGTAAAATTTATTAGCAATACATTTTTTTTTTTTTTTTTTATCGTGCGCGTACGGTAAGCGCACGTCTTGCTGTAATTACGTTAGATTTCTACGCTGTTTGCGTTCATTTACGCAATTTGCGTAGACGCACGTCACGCGCGCATAGCGCGTAACGCGTACGCTGCACGCGCACGTTACGCGGAAGTGAAGGGGCGTGCCTGTTTTGCGCATGCGCGCGTGCGCGTGTCTTTTTTACGCGCATGCGTACTTTTGCCGTAAGCGCACCGTAAGCGCACCGTAAGCGTACGGTTGGTCATGTGATCATGAAACACAACTTTTGATTGGTTGAAACTACTTTCAGTTCTAGAACTCTCCTACACCACACCCATTCCCCTCATTTCTGCTTGTGATCCCTTAGGAGAAGGAGCTGGGTTGTCTTTGTGATACGATGGCAGAACAGCAGAGCTCTTCTGAGAGTGAGGCTAGCAGCACTACCTTGAGGCAGAGAGCGAGGAAACAAAAGACCTCTTACGTATGGGAGTATTTTTCTTTTCCAGAAGGCCAGCAAAAGGTAAATGCACCCTTAGTGACTTGTAAGCTGTGTAAGCGTGTACTTTCAAGAGGGAATCCTGACAGGAAGTATTCCTTTGGGAATCACACCATGATGAGACACCTTAAGGATGTACACAGAAGGACACATGCTCGACTTACTGAAGGTAACCCTTCAGTAAATCAACCAAGCACATCCACAGCAGCTCAGCCTGGACCATCATCTGCAGTGCCGAGTCCTTCTTCTGCAGGTCAGGTGAGCCCTTCATCTGTGGGGGGAGCATCTCCTTTTTCTGGTCCTCTGGAAATTAACCCTCGGTTTGCGAGGGTTGAAGTACGGTGCGCCACTTGTCATGATCTAATTAGTTATAGGGAGACCAGTATTTCCCTAGTGAACAATAAAATAGATCAGCACACTTGTCGTACCATCTAATATTCCCAATCTTTCTTTCCTCTGTCCCTGCATGAACACAACGGCTCTTTTAAGAGCCAACCTTACCTTTCATCTATTTTTTATATATGTTTTTAAAAACTTTTTTTCATTTTTTTTTTACCGTACGCGTACGGTACGCGTAATTTTTTTTTTTTTTTTTAAAAACACTAAAAATCAATTATCACATTACAAGGTCCTTGAGAGACTACAATTAAAAACTGAAAATGTGATTGTAGAGAAGTGGAAAAAAGGGACCATGATATTATTGACTTACCATACCCACTCCCAAAAATATTTATTCATTTAAAAAATTTTTTAATTGCTTTAAAAATGGTTCTAGTTTTCGAAAATTTTCTATCTCAATCTGAAAAAAAAGAAAAAAGTATTAATATTTAATAAAACATTTTATAATACAGTACACATATTTACATATTTTACAAAAAATATTTTTGCCTTTTTTTTGCTGTTTTCAGAATATATTGCATTTCACTATAAATTGTGAAAGCAATTGCATTCATCATTTAACAGCAGGCAAAAAAAAAATTAACAATCTCAAAGATTGTTTTAAAAAAGCCCACAATCTCTTTTTGCATAAACATAACTTTATAGAAATGCATAATATTCTTAAAAAATATCATCTAATATCAATACTTATTTCTTTAAAATACCGTCTGATATTTTTGTTTCAGAAGTATAATCACAATAATATATCTCAAATAACTCCACAATACATCGGGTTCCATTTCCTTTAGGCCAAATAGTAATTTTAAAATTCTTTTTTGGTTAAATTTCCAATGGTAATCCAATAAAAATCTAAAGTTTAAATTGTACAGATCTCACCGATTCTCTGTAACATTTTGGTTTCCGAAAGATTTATTAATAATTAAATAAGTCCACAATAGAATTGTTTACCTTTCCGCATGGCCAAATAGTAATTTTAAAAATCTTTTTTGAAAAAATTTCCAATGGCAATCCAATAACATTCCAAAATTTAAATTGTGCAGATGTTACCGATTTTTTCTAAATTTTTGGTTTTCCAAAGTTTCCTTAAAAAATGGAAAAATTCCACATTACAATTGGTTACCTTTCCATTAGGCCAAATGATAATTTGTTAAATCTTTTTATTTGTAAATTCCAAATGGTAATCCAATAAAATGGTAAAATTGTTTTGTCCAGATGTTGCCAAATCTCTCTAAAATTTAGGTTTCAGGAAGATTAGATAGGAATTTGCTAAATCAAAAGGCAAACGTTGCCTAAAAATCAATTGGGAATCATTACACAGTGTCCAGCCTTTTTCACATTTAAGATAAACTGTGTAATGACCAGAAGTTACAGTAGGTCCATCATGGAAAATTATTGCAACTGTTACAAAAGTTTTTCCTGAAATTGATAATTGCTGTCCTGTAAACTTCTTTATTAAAGTATCCAATTTTGAACCATCAGCTCTACATCGTTGCATCATTAAAATTACATACTGTCCGTATTCCTTTAAAATTAACGTTGAAAACATGTCAGATTTACACTCACCGCATTGCATGCTATGATTAGCATCTTTAACTAATTTAGCAAAAGTGACTGTTTTACTCTCTGGCAATGTTAAATAAATAAACCTTTCATTATCAACATTAGAGCCACATATATTATAACAGTTTTCACAACTATGTTCCCATTTATAAGAGAGACCAAATAAATTTTCAATGGGAACCCCTTCTTCTTCCAGTACCTGAAGAAAATACATCAAGAATTCCTGTGCGTCTTGCTGTACATTTTGAGAAAACTGTGTTCGTCCTGAACATACATCTAAAAGTTTTCTAATTTCAGTAGCACTTTCTATTTGAGTTTTATCATTACTCAGCTTTTCAAAAAGGAGACTCAGCACAGAAAAGAATCTTTTTCCCTGATTTACTATTATCTGCTCTTGCAAACTTTCCAGATAAAATGCAACATTCAGCACTACATTAGCGTAGCAGTTGACACCAGAGCTATTTTCAAAATGACATCCTACAACCTGTTCTTCATTTTCCTTATTCTTTTTGCTTGCAATTACATCACTCCTCTTTTTTTTCCTCCTCTCTACATCTTCATTACAGATATTCTCATTTCTCCTTTTACGAGAAACTACACGTTTCTCCAACACAGGATACTGACCTAAATGAGGAGCATAGCTTCTTCTTAATCTATTATACTCCTTTACACAATTTGTATCAGCACTAACTTTTGAATCATCAAAGTCTATCATGAATAAACCTGATAATGTTTTCACTCGTGACAAAGCAACATATGCCATACCTTCTTTGAACACAGTTGAACCAATGTTCACAAATGCACAATCTACAGTCAATCCTTGAGACTTGTGAATAGTTACAGCATATGCTAGCGAAAACGGAAACTGCTTCCTACGTACATATAAGTCTTTCACAAGCATGAAATGAACTGAACAACGACAAATGTCTGTAACTTCTTCTATCTGATCAAATTTTATTTTTAAACATTCAATTCCATCTTTTTTCTGATAATTAATAAAACCCACAACTCTTCCCATAGCTCCATTAACTAAACCTTTTTCAACATCCAAATTTCTCCTTAAAAATACTCTACAGTTCATGCAAACATATAGATTTTTTTCTAATCCAGCTGTTTTGGAAATGTTCTTCTCTATTCAATCCAATTTATTTTTCAGTGTGCCTGTTAATGTGACAGTAATTCTTCCATCCTCAATTTTGTCCACTGCTTCCAATTTCCTGATATCTTCCTTTTCCAATTTCAAAAGCTCCTCATTGAATATTGAGCATTCACGTAGAGTTGGCATTAAGCAGATGACACTTTTGTTTTCTGCAATGTTCTTGTATATCTTCTCTGCACCTATTTCTTCCTTTGGAAATAAATTATGTAGCAGCCGACTCTGTAATGCTTTTTTGCCAGCTTCAGTGAGTAGTCCAATTCTGATATCTTTCAGAATACTTCCATATTCTTCATCGTTTGCTTGCCTCATATTAGTAGTAAGTTCCTTGTACTCAAAGAAGGACCAAATATTTGTATTACCGATGCTTCCCAATGACTTCTTCGTGTCTTCATGTGTCACAGTATTAAACACTGGTTGTCCTTTAACTGGAGTAAGTTGCAAAAGATCTCCAAAAACTATGACGTGTTTTCCTCCAAATAACACGTCATAGTCTGTCTTCAGAATTTGCTGCATTCTTAAATGCACAAAGGCAAGCATTAAGTTTGATACCATGCTCACCTCATCAATAATGAGAACTTGCATCTTCTTCAATACTCTTGAAACTTCCAAGCATGCTTCTCCAGTTAGCTTGTTGTATTGTATTTTGTTCTCATGCTCCACTGGTAACATTAGCAAACGATGTAAAGTGATTCCTTTTATGTTATATGCTGTTAACCCAGTTGGAGCAGTAACCACACAAGACAAAGTAGAATCCGTTTTTTGCTGTAGGTAGCTTCTGATGACTTTTATTAGGAAACTTTTTCCAGTTCCAGCTTGTCCGCTTACATACATCCTGATTGGATGAAATGATGTGCATGAGCACTCTTTTTTTTCATGTAGAAATCCGTGATCAATTTTGTTTCTGATCTCTTCATAAATTTGTTGCTGCTCTTCGTTCAGTTGTCTTTCCAAATTTTGTAAGTCTATAAATTCTTCTTGAGCTTGATTCATAGCCGTATCCACTTCATTCATGGCTATTGATGCTTCATTTTCAACGATTGGTTGTCCTAGGGGATCTTGACTGAGTGTTCCTGAACTTTGGCTGTCCTGAGAACTGTCTCTAGCTATTTCTGCTGCAATTGTAGTTTCCTGTTCAATTTCTTCATTTAACATTTGCAGATAAGTTGAGAATGTACTGCATTGTATGCTGTCTTTGCAAGCATTAAAAGAATCTTCATAGCTTTGAAATTCTCCAAGTAGTTCATCCTCTGTACGCCATGGTTTAAACAGCTGTAAAAGAGCCAAGTAGTAAAATTCCTTTTTGTCAGTAGTGTCGCAACTCAGCTTCCTGTGATTTATCAAACTTCCTTTTGTTTGCTTCACCAAACATCCTTCCTCACCAATGACTTTATATTTTCCATTGTTGATGTCTTCTGTGGCTTTCCGTGAATAAATGTAGTTCTGCAGCACTTCATAGAGACACATGTTCTCCAGATGATGACTTCTCTTGGGATAATATGTGTCCAACATGTTTGATTTCAAAATATCTGTACTTTCTGGGTCATTCTCGGCCAAATATTCAATTTCTCCAACAGATTTCAGTACCCGATTTCTCATTGCTGCAAGGCCTAAACTTGCCCAAATTATTCTTCTTGATTTCGAGTAGAGACTTGCAGAAGATAACCTATCTGAACATTCGTAGGATCCAATTTCTCGATGCGATAACATCTTCAAACTGAAACTGTACAGCTTCTTACTGACAGTTTTCTCGTGAGAAATCTCTTCCCACATTTCCTTCAATTCTGTTTTTTCTGATTTCGTAATGTAAGACGTTACATATCGAGCAACAGCAATGGAATTGTCAGCTACATACTGTATATCCATGTTAGCGTTCCACATGGATAAAATCACTGGGTTGTAGTCATTTATATTTTTTGATTCTTCTTTTCTTTTAAGGTTGTAGGTATTCTTAGGTGATTTTCTTGTGATAGTATGTCTCACAGATGACATAAAACTGTTAACTCTTCCATTTGAAAGAACAGGTCTAGGAAATCCAAATCGACATTTAGTGTAGTATTTATCTTTGCTCTTGTATTTCCGTCGACAGTATTTTCCACACCGATGACTTTGGAAACGTAAAACTTGCTCCTTTAACTTTTTCTCTTCTGTGCTTTTTGGTATAGCACATGTTGCATATTCTTCAATGTAAGATAACACTGCTTCATCAGTATCTGTTCCAAACTTTGGGGCATCCTTGATCCACAACAGCATATGAATATGAGGAGCACCTCTTGCCTGGTACTCTTTTCTCCAAAAGAAATCCACTACTTCTCCTAGAGGTGGATTTTTTTTATTGCAGATGAAGGACATCATAGCCTCAAATCTATGATTGAAATATCTGCAAACATTAACCGGATCCAATGAGCACAGTTCTCCTGCTGTCTTGTATTCGATGTTTTTAATGTTTGAATTTGCCTCTCGTAGAAAATCCAGTAAATCATCCCAAGCGTACTCGGCACAGCTTAGGGTAACGAACCATGTTGGTGTTCCTAAATTCCGTAACATGCATTTTAATTCACCATGGCGTCGGTACCAATATTCATTTGTCCCACGCTGACAAGCCATCAGATTGATCAGTTGTGTTTCCAAATGATCATCTCGGTGCTGCACTTTCTCCATAAAATCCTTAGCAGACACATTTTGCAAATGTACTCCACTTTTTAAAATGTGATTTACTGCATAAGACAATGCAGACAAGTCGCTTTCAAATAAAAGATGGAACAAATAAGGAATACTTTGTCGAAATCTGGGATCTTCAGCATATAGTCTTGTAGTCCGATACTCAGAAGCTGGAATCTGTTCCGGACGTTCATCGTATCGTCCTCCTTTTCCTTTAGGAAACAGCTGGGGAAAACATCGAGCTTCCAAGCTCTCCTCCCATACACTCACGGGAGTTCCTTTTGCTTTCTTCATCTGAAATAGATCAATATTGTCTCCCATAACTTCTTTTGAATGAAGAGGATGTATGCTAAAATGTTCATAAATTTCTTCTTCCTTTGACTTGTCCACTTTTTCAATTTGTCCAGTTGGTGTTTCTGTGTCTTCTTGTAAATCTTCTTCTTCTTCTTCTTCTATATAAATTGATTCATACCATTTGTTATTCCTTTTCAAATACAAATTTGCTCTTTGTACTTTCCGTACATCTACCAGCTCCTGCCAAATCTTCTTATTCTTTGTAGGTACACCATTAACCAGAATAATTAATGGTTCAGTTTCCAAAGTATCCGCATCAATAGTTTCCATATTTTTTTTCAAATCCAAGGGCAAATACACCACTCTACCTTTTAAACCTCTCAGTAAATCTGAAGGAGGTAATTTACCAGTTTTGGGCTCCATACGTACTATGGTCTGGAACGGATGAACACATTGAATGAGTATAGACTCATATGTATTTAATTCAGAAAGTTCAGCAGGAATAGCATCCAATTCTAAATTATTATGTACAGCTCTGGTCGGCATTCTATTTTCCTCTAACTTGTTGTAACAGTATTTACAAATACGCTGATCTTCACCCAATTCAAAACAATTTTCAAGAAATATATATGTGGCAAAATCCTTCCACTTATAATTATCTTCATTTTCACTCTTTCTGTAGAGATCAACATTCCTAGTTTGTTTTCTATAATGAGTTCTGCGGCAACAAATACAAGTAATATTTGGTCTTTCATTAGATATTATTGCAAATTTTGTTATGTGATCATTAAATGTCTTACTTACAGAGGGTTCTACATTCTCTTCCACTTCTTCCTCATTTACTGTGTCCTTCTCTGCACTGTTTTGTTCAGGACCAAAGTAACAAAACTGAATTTCATCAACAACCATCTCTACATCTGATACCGTTCCACGGAACAGAGCCCTATTCAATTCATCTAACTTTATTGCTGGACTTTTAGCAAAATACAACCGTCTCACAAACTTTCTCATTTCAGTATGATGAACAGCCAGCATCCTAAAATGATGGAAAACACTATTACACACTTTTCTAGATAGACAAGCCAGAGAATGACCCTGCAAACCAGTATTCTCTCTCACTCTGCATGGATCCAGACTTTGAAGCACCTTAATCTTCTGTTTTACACTTTTTTTACTATATTCTCTTAGAAACTCACGAAATTTATCAATAGATTCCTGACGCACAGTGCAAATACTACTACAATTCCAAGTGTACACTGGGGCTTTAGGACGTCTCCCCATAGCCTCATCCGCCATCACTTGTACCTAATCTCTTGGAACCATTATCTCCTTCTCCATTATGCAACCATTTTTCACTTCATAAGCACGACCTCTGGTGTCAACTGCATGCAGCAAACTATTACTTTGAAAATAACTCTCTTCATTAAAAAAAGGTTCACTACTTGAACTATGCATCCATTTTCCTAAAAACACTTTAGAAAAGTTTGTTCTGTTCACTACTCTTTTCCTTTTGCTATGTGATTTCAGTACATTAACCATTTTGTCTAATGTACGCATCCTATTCAAAATTAAAATGAATAGTTTCCTTTTTAATTCTAATGCCTTTGCTGCAATGGCTTCAATTTCTTTTTTTCTCTTATAAAACTTAGACTTTTGCTTATATTTCTTCACATCCTTTATCAAATTGGACATAACTCTTCTCTGAAACATTTTTCTACGTATCTCTTTAAACGCTGTTTTTCTTTTTAAGTTAATCTTTTTAGTTGCAGAAGGTATATTTGCATTAACTAAATTCTCAATTTTTTCCTGTCCTTTTCGATTGAAATCATTCTTTCCAGTACAGACATTTTGTACATTTTTCCTTTTTTTGAATATGTTCTTTAGAAAATTTTTTGTCTGCTTACCAGAAGATTTTTTCTTTTTCCCAACATGAGCATCTTCAACTAACTTAGGTCCTCCAGTTGTCTTCAAATATAGGTTTTTTTTGTGGTCTTTTTTTACTCTGGATTTTGTAGGCATCTTAAATTTTGTTCACTGCTCTTCAGCAATACCTGAAAAAAACTAAAAAAAATTCCTTTATTTTATTTAAATATATTACTACATTTGTTTAACCTTAGTCACAAAACGAAATTTCTTTGCCAATTTGAAAGCACACTTACTACTCTTTTTTTTGGCAAGTGATAATCACTTTTACAGACTTACACATTATGAATCCACTTTTCAGATTTTTTAAAAAGCACATGTCCAAACTGCTTTTTCAGACCAGCACCATTTGTAACCTGGGTGACTGCCTACACTCCAGCAAGGGCAACCAGCCTTAGTGATGCTGAATGTATTTGCATTACTGACTGAAACCTCAAACCCCACTCGCTTGTGAATACTGTGCATGATTCCACATGGTAAGCAGCTGGGTGTGTGCTAAGAGTCTGCTTCTGCACCAAAAAATGGCTCCCCCTTTCCTTCTAATGCAACTGTGAAATCACCAGAGCAATACGCAATAAATCTCTGCCTGTAATTTCTCTTTGCACACAGAGTCATGTTTTCACATTAGTCACAAAACGAAATTTCTTTGCCAATTTGAAAGCACACTTACTACTCTTTTTTTTGGCAAGTAATAATCACTTTTACAGACTGACACATTATAAATCCACTTTTCAGATTTTTTAAAAAGCACATGTCCAAACTGCTTTTTCAGACCAGCACCATTTGTAACCTGGGTGACTGCCTACACTCCAGCAAGGGTAACCAGCCTTAGTGATGCTGAATGTATTTGCATTACTGACTGAAACCTCAAACCCCACTCGCTTGTGAATACTGTGCATGATTCCACATGGTAAGCAGCTGGGTGTGTGCTAAGAGTCTGCTTCTGCACCAAAAAATGGCTCCCCCTTTCCTTCTAATGCAACTGTGAAATCACCAGAGCAATACGCAATAAATCTCTGCCTGTAATTCCTATTTGCACACAGAGTCATGTTTTCACATTAGTCACAAAACGAAATTTCTTTGCCAATTTGAAAGCACACTTACTGCTCTTTTTTTTTGGCAAGTGATAAACACTTTTACAGACTGACACATTATGAATCCACTTTTCTGATTTTTTAAAAAGCACATGTCCAAACTGCTTTTTCAGACCAGCACCATTTGTAACCTGGGTGACTGCCTACACTCCAGCAAGGGCAACCAGCCTTAGTGATGCTGAATGTATTTGCATTACTGACTGAAACATCAAACCCCACTCGCTTGTGAATACTGTGCATGATTCCACATGGTAAGCAGCTGGGTGTGTGCTAAGAGTCTGCTTCTGCACCAAAAAATGGCTCCCCCTTTCCATCTAATGCAACTGTGAAATCACCAGAGCAATACGCAATAAATCTCTGCCTGTAATTCCTATTTGCACACAGAGTCATGTTTTCACATTAGGCCCTTAAACGAAATTTCTTTGCCAATTTGAAAGCACACTTACTACTCTTTTTTTTGGCAAGTGATAATCACTTTTACAGACTGACACATTATGAATCCACTTTTCAGATTTTTTAAAAAGCACATGTCCAAACTGCTTTTTCAGACCAGCACCATTTGTAACCTGGGTGACTGCCTACACTCCAGCAAGGGCAACCAGCCTTAGTGATGCTGAATGTATTTGCATTACTGACTGAAACCTCAAACCCCACTCGCTTGTGAATACTGTGCATGATTCCACATGGTAAGCAGCTGGGTGTGTGCTAAGAGTCTGCTTCTGCACCAAAAAATGGCTCCCCCTTTCCATCTAATGCAACTGTGAAATCACCAGAGCAATACGCAATAAATCTCTGTCTATAATTCCTCTTTGCACACAGAGTCATGTTTTCACATTAGTCACAAAACAAAATTTCTTTGCCAATTTGAAAGCACACTTACTACTCTTTTTTTTGGCAAGTGATAAACACTTTTACAGACTGACACATTATGAATCCACTTTTCAGATTTTTTAAAAAGCACATGTCCAAACTGCTTTTTCAGACCAGCACCATTTGTAACCTGGGTGACTGCCTACACTCCAGCAAGGGCAACCAGCCTTAGTGATGCTGAATGTATTTGCATTACTGACTGAAACCTCAAACCCCACTCGCTTGTGAATACTGTGCATGATTCCACATGGTAAGCAGCTGGGTGTGTGCTAAGAGTCTGCTTCTGCACCAAAAAATGGCTCCCCCTTTCCATCTAATGCAACTGTGAAATCACCAGAGCAATACGCAATAAATCTCTGCCTGTAATTCCTCTTTGCACACAGAGTCATGTTTTCACATTAGTCACAAAACGAAATTTCTTTGCCAATTTGAAAGCACACTTACTGCTCTTTTTTTTGGCAAGTGATAAACACTTTTACAGACTGACACATTATGAATCCACTTTTCAGATTTTTTAAAAAGCACATGTCCAAACTGCTTTTTCAGACCAGCACCATTTGTAACCTGGGTGACTGCCTACACTCCAGCAAGGGCAACCAGCCTTAGTGATGCTGAATGTATTTGCATTACTGACTGAAACCTCAAACCCCACTCGCTTGTGAATACTGTGCATGATTCCACATGGTAAGCAGCTGGGTGTGTGCTAAGAGTCTGCTTCTGCACCAAAAAATGGCTCCCCCTTTCCATCTAATGCAACTGTGAAATCACCAGAGCAATACGCAATAAATCTTTGCCTGTAATTCCTATTTGCACACAGAGTCATGTTTTCACATTAGGCCCTTAAACGAAATTTCTTTGCCAATTTGAAAGCACACTTACTACTCTTTTTTTTGGCAAGTGATAATCACTTTTACAGACTGACACATTATGAATCCACTTTTCAGATTTTTTAAAAAGCACATGTCCAAACTGCTTTTTCAGACCAGCACCATTTGTAACCTGGGTGACTGCCTACACTCCAGCAAGGGCAACCAGCCTTAGTGATGCTGAATGTATTTGCATTACTGACTGAAACCTCAAACCCCACTCGCTTGTGAATACTGTGCATGATTCCACATGGTAAGCAGCTGGGTGTGTGCTAAGAGTCTGCTTCTGCACCAAAAAATGGCTCCCCCTTTCCATCTAATGCAACTGTGAAATCACCAGAGCAATACGCAATAAATCTCTGCCTGTAATTCCTATTTGCACACAGAGTCATGTTTTCACATTAGGCCCTTAAACGAATTTCTTTGCCAATTTGAAAGCACACTTACTACTCTTTTTTTTGGCAAGTGATAAACACTTTTACAGACTGACACATTATGAATCCACTTTTCAGATTTTTTAAAAAGCACATGTCCAAACTGCTTTTTCAGACCAGCACCATTTGTAACCTGGGTGACTGCCTACACTCCAGCAAGGGCAACCAGCCTTAGTGATGCTGAATGTATTTGCATTACTGACTGAAACCTCAAACCCCACTCGCTTGTGAATACTGTGCATGATTCCACATGGTAAGCAGCTGGGTGTGTGCTAAGAGTCTGCTTCTGCACCAAAAAATGGCTCCCCCTTTCCATCTAATGCAACTGTGAAATCACCAGAGCAATACGCAATAAATCTCTGTCTATAATTCCTCTTTGCACACAGAGTCATGTTTTCACATTAGTCACAAAACGAAATTTCTTTGCCAATTTGAAAGCACACTTACTGCTCTTTTTTTTGGCAAGTGATAATCACTTTTACAGACTGACACATTATGAATCCACTTTTCAGATTTTTTAAAAAGCACATGTCCAAACTGCTTTTTCAGACCAGCACCATTTGTAACCTGGGTGACTGCCTACACTCCAGCAAGGGCAACCAGCCTTAGTGATGCTGAATGTATTTGCATTACTGAGTCCAACCTCAAACCCTTAAACTATTCTTTTTTTATACCAGTACACCTTAATTTATTGTGAAAACATAGTCCATATTATTTTACATGTTCCTCACATTTAAATTTCTCCCAAAACAGAAAATAATAAACACAACTTCAACAAAAAGAATTGCATTTCTATTATTCATTTCTTAATTTACCATATACATCCCCTCTCAAACTCTAAACTCACCTTTAAAATTAGTTAGTTGTGAAAGAAATGTGGCACTCAAACAGCAGATTATTAGAGCCAGGATCTCTGTTCTTTACACCTCTCTCCTCTCAGCAGAACCAGATAATGGCAAACTTTCCCTCTCTTTTTCCACATATATACATGTTAATTTCAAATCTCAGTGCTTCCCCCTTTTTTTCAAATGTAATCACACATTTCTATTGGTTGAAAACCAACCCTTTTCCAAAAGTACCCTTCCCCCAACTTGACTTCTGCCTAGTACCCTTCCCCCAACTTGACTTCTGCCTGCTACCATAGCAACAGCTCATGGAACACTGCTGTGTGGAGTTAGGTCAGAAGTTCGCCAAACAATGTTTCAATTCCACAGAGCAAGAGTGCTTGACTTTTCTAACCTAACAGCAAATCCATAGTACTGTTCTTTGGTAACACATTTTTCTGTACCAATACAAAACATGCTTCTATAAATTTACACATACAGCCTAGTTTTTAGTGTAGAATGGTATGAAACAGCCAATCAGTTCTTTTTTTTAAAAAAAAATATGTATGCCTCCATTTCCAAACTGTCTTTCATTTCTTTTTACCATTCTACTGAAATACACCTCCTGAGTGCATCCAGATCTCCTTTGAAGATGTTCACAGTGTGGATTGTAGGACACAGCTATGTCTTCTGGAGTGAAAAGTTTGCAGAGAAAACAGGTATGGTGAGAGACCTTGCTTTGCCAAATGTAGACATTAAATGGATTGGTCAGAGAGGGTTAAAGTGGCACCAATTGATGCCATTGGTGAAATCCTTAATGCAAAACCAACACCCTGACCTCATAATAGTGCACTGCGGTGGCAATGACCTAGGCACTTTGACTGGGGTAGGTCTGGAAATGCTTATGAAGGACACCTTTGCACAACTGTTTTCACTTTTCCCTAAAACTGCCTTTGTGTTTTCTAACATATGCCAAAGGCAAAAATGGAACTGGTCCAATCATTTCTGTCCACAGATTGACAAAGCAAGAAAGCACGTCAACAAATCGGTTTCTGCTTTCATCCGTGACTATGGTATGGGTTCCATTTACCACAACAACTTGCGTTACGACCTGCAAGACATTTATAGAGGAGATGGTGTGCACTTCAATGATGAAGGGAACAGAGTCTTCCTCTTGAACCTTAGACTCTGCATCGGTACTTACTTGTAGGTACCACTTAAAAATCACTTCATAAACACAACGGCACTTTTTAGAGCCCCCTAATATCTAAACACTTAAATCTGCATTTCATTTCTTTTTTTTTTTTTTTTTTTACCGTACGCTTACCGTACGCGTACCCCGCGATTTTTTTTAAAATCGATAAATGTTTTCTTTGTACTTTTCTGTCCTTCTTTGACCCCCTTACAAATGTTAGGGGGTCTGTAACTCTCCTCCTTGCCCCCTTTTCTTGTTATCACTCTTTTTTTTCTGAGTGAAACACACGAAATGGCGGCCACCGCTTCCTGGTTTCGGCCGATTCGAATGTTTACTAAGATCTAAGAGCCAATCAGAATCGTGCTCGCGCACGCCACCGTACGCGTACGGTAAGCGTACCGTAAGCACACCGTAAGCTGGCTCAGATATATATATTGATTTAAAGGCTTTTTTCTCAGAATCTACTGAACAGATTTACACCAAACCTACAAAAGGCACTTCCTTGACCTGAGGACTACCTCTCTGCCAAATTTCTAGTAATTCTGTTCAGCCGTTCGGGCTGTAGCCCTGTCTAAAGGTCCTATGGAAAAATGCATGGGAAAAACGCGTTTTGGGACCCCCCTTTTATCTCAGCCCCCGCTTGACGAACCCCCCCTAGACTTTCAGGGTAGGAGCGGAGCGTAGCGCCCCACCTATTTTGAAAAATTCGCGAGGATTCGTCGACCGGCGCCAAAGTTATTCAAAATAGAATGTTGCGGATTTCCTATGGAAAAGTGGTCCTAACTATAACTACCAGTAGGTAATATATATATATATACTCACACACTGACCAAGGAACATTATGGTTTCGAAACGCGTCGGGAGTTGTTTGCCTTAACTTAATGGAATAAAGCACGCTTAAAAAAGCAAATTGGGGCTCGGCGCAATCTTTTGGAAAGAAGGATTGAATGGTGTTTATATATATATATATATTCAATGAAAAAACCAAAGGTTTCACACATGTTATAGTTAGCTGGACATTTCACTCGTAAAAAACCATTGAAATTCCCCCGTTATAGTTAGTTCAGCTAACTATAACTCGCGCGCCCGCAATGCACTACTGATGACGTCACATATTACATCACTCATGACATGGTCAGTGACATCACTCATGACATCACTGATGACATCTCAAATTACATCACTGATGACATCATCCTTGTGATAGAGTGGTAGACCTCCTCTCACCCTAATATAACCTTTGATACACACATTTAAAAATAGAGACTGAAATTTTCAAAAAAATGGACATACCAATAACAGTTACAACAACCTATTCAGTAATTCTAAGATCCACATACACATCCACTCATCCACCAACAATCCTATACAGTCACTCATACATGTACTCACACATCATATGTACTCATACACCTAAACATCCTGTAACACAATGCCACTCATTCATAGAGTTACTCACACATAGTCACTCATGCTAATAAAGAATCAAACATCCATTTACCTGCATATACAGTTATACACACACCACCACACTTACTTTTACAGAAACTTACACATACTTAGTCTTTTAAATAATCACTTATAGAAACACATACTTATTCATACAGGCACTCTTCCAATCTCTCACTCGCACATATACTTACTTATATACACCAATAGTCATATATACTAGTTTAAAACATATGTAGTTACTCATAAAGACACTATTGAGACAGTCATTCACTCACTAACACACCCATACACACACTCATCCACCCATACGGTCCTACACACATGCTGTCTTCAACACATACAAACAGTGAGTCACTCATTCATGCACCTATGCACTACATAATAACCCCCACCGAACCATGAAGACACTCAGACACTCATACTGATACTCAAAAAACCAACTAATAACCTATATAGACACTCATGTAGCTACTCACCAACCCATGCAGCCACTTATATACAAAGTGAGAGACTGATACAGGTATTTACACATTTAAACATTACTCACTTAGCCATGTATTCATAAAGATACACTTAATCAGTCAGTTACACAATCAATTTTTCAAAAACAAATCATCAATTTAGACACTTATATACTCATTTATTCTTCCATCGACCTTGAGATATACATATATTAAACATATTTAATTTTCAGAAAAACACACATTCACTGGATGATGTCATCAGTGATGTCATTTGAGATGTCATCAGTGATGTCATGAGTGATGTCACTGACCATGTCATGAGTGATGTAATATGTGACGTCATCAGTAGTGCATTGTGGGCGCGCGAGTTATAGTTAGCTGAACTAACTATAACGGGGGAATTTCAATGGTTTTTTATGAGTGAAATGTCCAGCTAACTATAACATGTGTGAAACCTTTGGTTTTTTCATTGAATTTCTAAGGTTTTTTAAATGCTAATTCCTAACTATAACGTGTGTGAAACCCATGGTTTTTTCAGTGAATTTCAAAGGTTTTTTAAATGCTAATTCCTAACTATAACGTGTGTGAAACCCATGGTTTTTTCAGTGAATTTGCAAGGTTTTTTAAATGCTAATTTTTTTTTTTTTCTTCTTTTTTTTTGACATATTTTTATTTTAATTTTCTATCCTTTTTTAAAGACTATGGTTACATTTTAAAAATTCTACAATATGTTTTTATTTTGCATTTTTTTTTAAAATAAACAGGTAAAATTTATTAGCAATACATTTTTTTTTTTTTTTTACCGTGCGCGTACGGTAAGCGCACGTCTTGCTGTAATTACGTTAGATTTCTACGCTGTTTGCGTTCATTTACGCAATTTGCGTAGACGCACGTCACGCGTGCATAGCGCGTAACACGTACGCTCCACGCGCACGTTACGCGGAAGTGAAGGGGCGTGCCTGGTTTGCGCATGTGCGCGTGCACGTGTCTTTTTTACGCGCATGCGTACTTTTGCCGTAAGCGCACCGTAAGCGCACCGTAAGCGTACGGTTGGTCATGTGATCATGAAACACAACTTTTGGGTGTCTTTGTGATACGATGGCAGAACAGCAGAGCTCTTCTGAGAGTGAGGCTAGCAGCACTACCTTGAGGCAGAGAGCGAGGAAACAAAAGACCTCTTACGTATGGGAGTATTTTTCTTTTCCAGAAGGCCAGCAAAAGGTAAATGCACCCTTAGTGACTTGTAAGCTGTGTAAGCGTGTACTTTCAAGAGGGAATCCTGACAGGAAGTATTCCTTTGGGAATCACACCATGATGAGACACCTTAAGGATGTACACAGAAGGACACATGCTCGACTTACTGAAGGTAACCCTTCAGTAAATCAACCAAGCACATCCACAGCAGCTCAGCCTGGACCATCATCTGCAGTGCCGAGTCCTTCTTCTGCAGGTCAGGTGAGCCCTTCATCTGTGGGGGGAGCATCTCCTTTTTCTGGTCCTCTGGAAATTAACCCTCGGTTTGCGAGGGTTGAAGTACGGTGCGCCACTTGTCATGATCTAATTAGTTATAGGGAGACCAGTATTTCCCTAGTGAACAATAAAATAGATCAGCACACTTGTCGTACCATCTAATATTCCCAATCTTTCTTTCCTCTGTCCCTGCATGAACACAACGGCTCTTTTAAGAGCCAACCTTACCTTTCATCTATTTTTTATATATGTTTTTAAAAACATTTTTTAATTTTTTTTTTACCGTACGCGTACGGTACGCGTAATTTTTTATTTTTTTTTTAAAAACACTAAAAATCAATTATCACATTACAAGGTCCTTGAGAGACTACAATTAAAAACAGAAAATGTGATTGTAGAGAAGTGGAAAAAAGGGACCATGATATTATTGACTTACCATACCCACTCAAAAAAATATTTATTCATTTAAAAAAAAATTTAATTGCTTTAAAAATGGTTCTAGTTTTCGAAAATTTTCTATCTCAATCTGAAAAAAAAGAAAAAAGTATTAATATTTAATAAAACATTTTATAATACAGTACACATATTTACATATTTTACAAAAAATATTTTTGCCTTTTTTTTGCTGTTTTCAGAATATATTGCATTTCACTATAAATTGTGAAAGCAATTGCATTCATCATTTAACAGCAGGCAAAAAAAAAATTAACAATCTCAAAGATTGTTTTAAAAAAGCCCACAATCTCTTTTTGCATAAACATAACTTTATAGAAATGCATAATATTCTTAAAAAATATCATCTAATATCAATACTTATTTCTTTAAAATACCGTCTGATATTTTTGTTTCAGAAGTATAATCACAATAATATATCTCAAATAACTCCACAATACATCGGGTTCCATTTCCTTTAGGCCAAATAGTAATTTTAAAATTCTTTTTTGGTTAAATTTCCAATGGTAATCCAATAAAAATCTAAAGTTTAAATTGTACAGATCTCACCGATTCTCTGTAACATTTTGGTTTCCGAAAGATTTATTAATAATTAAATAAGTCCACAATAGAATTGTTTACCTTTCCGCATGGCCAAATAGTAATTTTAAAAATCTTTTTTGAAAAAATTTCCAATGGCAATCCAATAACATTCCAAAATTTAAATTGTGCAGATGTTACCGATTTTTTCTAAATTTTTGGTTTTCCAAAGTTTCCTTAAAAAATGGAAAAATTCCACATTACAATTGGTTACCTTTCCATTAGGCCAAATGATAATTTGTTAAATCTTTTTATTTGTAAATTCCAAATGGTAATCCAATAAAATGGTAAAATTGTTTTGTCCAGATGTTGCCAAATCTCTCTAAAATTTAGGTTTCAGGAAGATTAGATAGGAATTTGCTAAATCAAAAGGCAAACGTTGCTTAAAAATCAATTGGGAATCATTACACAGTGTCCAGCCTTTTTCACAATTAAGATAAACTGTGTAATGACCAGAAGTTACAGTAGGTCCATCATGGAAAATTATTGCAACTGTTACAAAAGTTTTTCCTGAAATTGATAATTGCTGTCCTGTAAACTTCTTTATTAAAGTATCCAATTTTGAACCATCAGCTCTACATCGTTGCATCATTAAAATTACATACTGTCCGTATTCCTTTAAAATTAACGTTGAAAACATGTCAGATTTACACTCACCGCATTGCATGCTATGATTAGCATCTTTAACTAATTTAGCAAAAGTGACTGTTTTACTCTCTGGCAATGTTAAATAAATAAACCTTTCATTATCAACATTAGAGCCACATATATTATAACAGTTTTCACAACTATGTTCCCATTTATAAGAGAGTCCAAATAAATTTTCAATGGGAACCCCTTCTTCTTCCAGTACCTGAAGAAAATACATCAAGAATTCCTGTGCGTCTTGCTGTACATTTTGAGAAAACTGTGTTCGTCCTGAACATACATCTAAAAGTTTTCTAATTTCAGTAGCACTTTCTATTTGAGTTTTATCATTACTCAGCTTTTCAAAAAGGAGACTCAGCACAGAACAGAATCTTTTTCCCTGATTTACTATTATCTGCTCTTGCAAACTTTCCAGATAAAATGCAACATTCAGCACTACATTAGCGTAGCAGTTGACACCAGAGCTATTTTCAAAATGACATCCTACAACCTGTTCTTCATTTTCCTTATTCTTTTTGCTTGCAATTACATCACTCCTCTTTTTTTTCCTCCTCTCTACATCTTCATTACAGATATTCTCATTTCTCCTTTTACTAGAAACTACACGTTTCTCCAACACAGGATACTGACCTAAATGAGTAGCATAGCTTCTTCTTAATCTATTATACTCCTTTACACAATTTGTATCAGCACTAACTTTTGAATCATCAAAGTCTATCATGAATAAACCTGATAATGTTTTCACTCGTGACAAAGCAACATATGCCATACCTTCTTTGAACACAGTTGAACCAATGTTCACAAATGCACAATCTACAGTCAATCCTTGAGACTTGTGAATAGTTACAGCATATGCTAGCGAAAACGGAAACTGCTTCCTACGTACATATAAGTCTTTCACAAGCATGAAACGAACTGAACAACGACAAATGTCTTTAACTTCTTCTATCTGATCAAATTTTATTTTTAAACATTCAATTCCATCTTTTTTCTGATAATTAATAAAACCCACAACTCTTCCCATAGCTCCATTAACTAAACCTTTTTCAACATCCAAATTTCTCCTTAAAAATACTCTACAGTTCATGCAAACATATAGATTTTTTTCTAATCCAGCTGTTTTGGAAATGTTCTTCTCTAGTGAATCCAATTTATTTTTCAGTGTGCCTGTTAATGTGACAGTAATTCTTCCATCCTCAATTTTGTCCACTGCTTCCAATTTCCTGCTATCTTCCTTTTCCAATTTCAAAAGCTCCTCATTGAATATTGAGCATTCACGTAGAGTTGGCATTAAGCAGATGACACTTTTGTTTTCTGCAATGTTCTTGTATATCTTCTCTGCACCTATTTCTTCCTTTGGAAATAAATTATGTAGCAGCCGACTCTGTAATGCTTTTTTGCCAGCTTCAGTGAGTAGTCCAATTCTGATATCTTTCAGAATACTTCCATATTCTTCATCGTTTGCTTGCCTCATATTAGTAGTAAGTTCCTTGTACTCAAAGAAGGACCAAATATTTGTATTACCGATGCTTCCCAATGACTTCTTCGTGTCTTCATGTGTCACAGTATTAAACACTGGTTGTCCTTTAACTGGAGTAAGTTGCAAAAGATCTCCAAAAACTATGACGTGTTTTCCTCCAAATAACACGTCATAGTCTGTCTTCAGAATTTGCTGCATTCTTAAATGCACAAAGGCAAGCATTAAGTTTGATACCATGCTCACCTCATCAATAATGAGAACTTGCATCTTCTTCAATACTCTTGAAACTTCCAAGCATGCTTCTCCAGTTAGCTTGTTGTATTGTATTTTGTTCTCATGCTCCACTGGTAACATTAGCAAACGATGTAAAGTGATTCCTTTTATGTTATATGCTGTTAACCCAGTTGAAGCAGTAACCACACAAGACAAAGTAGAATCCGTTTTTTGCTGTAGGTAGCTTCTGATGACTTTTATTAGGAAACTTTTTCCAGTTCCAGCTTGTCCGCTTACATACATCCTGATTGGATGAAATGATGTGCATGAGCACTCTTTTTTTTCATGTAGAAATCCGTGATCAATTTTGTTTCTGATCTCTTCATAAATTTGTTGCTGCTCTTCGTTCAGTTGTCTTTCCAAATTTTGTAAGTCTATAAATTCTTCTTGAGCTTGATTCATAGCCGTTTCCACTTCATTCATGGCTATTGATGCTTCATTTTCAACGATTGGTTGTCCTAGGGGATCTTGACTGAGTGTTCCTGAACTTTGGCTGTCCTGAGAACTGTCTCTAGCTATTTCTGCTGCAATTGTAGTTTCCTGTTCAATTTCTTCATTTAACATTTGCAGATAAGTTGAGAATGTACTGCATTGTATGCTGTCTTTGCAAGCATTAAAAGAATCTTCATAGCTTTGAAATTCTCCCAGTAGTTCATCCTCTGTACGCCATGGTTTAAACAGCTGTAAAAGAGCCAAGTAGTAAAATTCCTTTTTGTCAGTAGTGTCGCAACTCAGCTTCCTGTGATTTATCAAACTTCCTTTTGTTTGCTTCACCAAACATCCTTCCTCACCAATGACTTTATATTTTCCATTGTTGATGTCTTCTGTGGCTTTCCGTGAATAAATGTAGTTCTGCAGCACTTCATAGAGACACATGTTCTCCAGATGATGACTTCTCTTGGGATAATATGTGTCCAACATGTTTGATTTCAAAATATCTGTACTTTCTGGGTCATTCTCGGCCAAATATTCAATTTCTCCAACAGATTTCAGTACCCGATTTCTCATTGCTGCAAGGCCTAAACTTGCCCAAATTATTCTTCTTGATTTCGAGTAGAGACTTGCAGAAGATAACCTATCTGAACATTCGTAGGATCCAATTTCTCGATGCGATAACATCTTCAAACTGAAACTGTACAGCTTCTTACTGACAGTTTTCTCGTGAGAAATCTCTTCCCACATTTCCTTCAATTCTGTTTTTTCTGATTTCGTAATGTAAGACGTTACATATCGAGCAACAGCAATGGAATTGTCAGCTACATACTGTATATCCATGTTAGCGTTCCACATGGATAAAATCACTGGGTTGTAGTCATTTATATTTTTTGATTCTTCTTTTCTTTTAAGGTTGTAGGTATTCTTAGGTGATTTTCTTGTGATAGTATGTCTCACAGATGACATAAAACTGTTAACTCTTCCATTTGAAAGAACAGGTCTAGGAAATCCAAATCGACATTTAGTGTAGTATTTATCTTTGCTCTTGTATTTCCGTCACAGTATTTTCCACACCGATGACTTTGGAAACGTAAAACTTGCTCCTTTAACTTTTTCTCTTCTGTGCTTTTTGGTATAGCACATGTTGCATATTCTTCAATGTAAGATAACACTGCTTCATCAGTATCTGTTCCAAACTTTGGGGCATCCTTGATCCACAACAGCATATGAATATGAGGAGCACCTCTTGCCTGGTACTCTTTTCTCCAAAAGAAATCCACTACTTCTCCTAGAGGTGGATTTTTTTTATTGCAGATGAAGGACATCATAGCCTCAAATCTATGATTGAAATATCTGCAAACATTAACCGGATCCAATGAGCACAGTTCTCCTGCTGTCTTGTATTCGATGTTTTTAATGTTTGAATTTGCCTCTCGTAGAAAATCCAGTAAATCATCCCAAGCGTACTCGGCACAGCTTAGGGTAACGAACCATGTTGGTGTTCCTAAATTCCGTAACATGCATTTTAATTCACCATGGCGTCGGTACCAATATTCATTTGTCCCACGCTGACAAGCCATCAGATTGATCAGTTGTGTTTCCAAATGATCATCTCGGTGCTGCACTTTCTCCATAAAATCCTTAGCAGACACATTTTGCAAATGTACTCCACTTTTTAAAATGTGATTTACTGCATAAGACAATGCAGACAAGTCGCTTTCAAATAAAAGATGGAACAAATAAGGAATACTTTGTCGAAATCTGGGATCTTCAGCATATAGTCTTGTAGTCCGATACTCAGAAGCTGGAATCTGTTCCGGACGTTCATCGTATCGTCCTCCTTTTCCTTTAGGAAACAGCTGGGGAAAACATCGAGCTTCCAAGCTCTCCTCCCATACACTCACGGGAGTTCCTTTTGCTTTCTTCATCTGAAATAGATCAATATTGTCTCCCATAACTTCTTTTGAATGAAGAGGATGTATGCTAAAATGTTCATAAATTTCTTCTTCCTTTGACTTGTCCACTTTTTCAATTTGTCCAGTTGGTGTTTCTGTGTCTTCTTGTAAATCTTCTTCTTCTTCTTCTTCTATATAAATTGATTCATACCATTTGTTATTCCTTTTCAAATACAAATTTGCTCTTTGTACTTTCCGTACATCTACCAGCTCCTGCCAAATCTTCTTATTCTTTGTAGGTACACCATTAACCAGAATAATTAATGGTTCAGTTTCCAAAGTATCCGCATCAATAGTTTCCATATTTTTTTTCAAATCCAAGGGCAAATACACCACTCTACCTTTTAAACCTCTCAGTAAATCTGAAGGAGGTAATTTACCAGTTTTGGGCTCCATACGTACTATGGTCTGGAACGGATGAACACATTGAATGAGTATAGACTCATATGTATTTAATTCAGAAAGTTCAGCAGGAATAGCATCCAATTCTAAATTATTATGTACAGCTCTGGTCGGCATTCTATTTTCCTCTAACTTGTTGTAACAGTATTTACAAATACGCTGATCTTCACCCAATTCAAAACAATTTTCAAGAAATATATATGTGGCAAAATCCTTCCACTTATAATTATCTTCATTTTCACTCTTTCTGTAGAGATCAACATTCCTAGTTTGTTTTCTATAATGAGTTCTGCGGCAACAAATACAAGTAATATTTGGTCTTTCATTAGAGATTATTGCAAATTTTGTTATGTGATCATTAAATGTCTTACTTACAGAGGGTTCTACATTCTCTTCCACTTCTTCCTCATTTACTGTGTCCTTCTCTGCACTGTTTTGTTCAGGACCAAAGTAACAAAACTGAATTTCATCAACAACCATCTCTACATCTGATACCGTTCCACGGAACAGAGCCCTATTCAATTCATCTAACTTTATTGCTGGACTTTTAGCAAAATACAACCGTCTCACAAACTTTCTCATTTCAGTATGATGAACAGCCAGCATCCTAAAATGATGGAAAACACTATTACACACTTTTCTAGATAGACAAGCCAGAGAATGACCCTGCAAACCAGTATTCTCTCTCACTCTGCATGGATCCAGACTTTGAAGCACCTTAATCTTCTGTTTTACACTTTTTTTTACTATATTCTCTTAGAAACTCACGAAATTTATCAATAGATTCCTGACGCACAGTGCAAATACTACTACAATTCCAAGTGTACACTGGGGCTTTAGGACGTCTCCCCATAGCCTCATCCGCCATCACTTGTACCTCATCTCTTGGAACCATTATCTCCTTCTACATTATGCAACCATTTTTCACTTCATAAGCACGACCTCTGGTGTCAACTGCATGCAGCAAACTATTACTTTGAAAATAACTCTCTTCATTAAAAAAAGGTTCACTACTTGAACTATGCATCCATTTTCCTAAAAACACTTTAGAAAAGTTTGTTCTGTTCACTACTCTTTTCCTTTTGCTATGCGATTTCAGTACATTAACCATTTTGTCTAATGTACGCATCCTATTCAAAATTAAAATGAATAGTTTCCTTTTTAATTCTAATGCCTTTGCTGCAATGCCTTCAATTTCTTTTTTTCTCTTATAAAACTTAGCCTTTTGCTTATATTTCTTCACATCCTTTATCAAATTGGACATAACTCTTCTCTGAAACATTTTTCTACGTATCTCTTTAAACGCTGTTTTTCTTTTTAAGTTAATCTTTTTAGTTGCAGAAGGTATATTTGCATTAACTAAATTCTCAATTTTTTCCTGTCCTTTTCGATTGAAATCATTCTTTCCAGTACAGACATTTTGTACATTTTTCCTTTTTTTGAATATGTTCTTTAGAAAATTTTTTGTCTGCTTACCAGAAGATTTTTTCTTTTTCCCAACATGAGCATCTTCAACTAACTTAGGTCCTCCAGTTGTCTTCAAATATAGGTTTTTTTTGTGGTCTTTTTTTACTCTGGATTTTGTAGGCATCTTAAATTTTGTTCACTGCTCTTCAGCAATACCTGAAAAAAACTAAAAAAAAATTCCTTTATTTTATTTAAATATATTACTACATTTGTTTTCACATTAGTCACAAAACGAAATTTCTTTGCCAATTTGAAAGCACACTTACTACTCTTTTTTTTGGCAAGTGATAATCACTTTTACAGACTGACACATTATGAATCCACTTTTCAGATTTTTTAAAAAGCACATGTCCAAACTGCTTTTTCAGACCAGCACCATTTGTAACCTGGGTGACTGCCTACACTCCAGCAAGGGCAACCAGCCTTAGTGATGCTGAATGTATTTGCATTACTGACTGAAACCTCAAACCCCACTCGCTTGTGAATACTGTGCATGATTCCACATGGTAAGCAGCTGGGTGTGTGCTAAGAGTCTGCTTCTGCACCAAAAAATGGCTCCCCCTTTCCTTCTAATGCAACTGTGAAATCACCAGAGCAATACGCAATAAATCTCTGCCTGTAATTCCTATTTGCACACAGAGTCATGTTTTCACATTAGTCACAAAACGAAATTTCTTTGCCAATTTGAAAGCACACTTACTGCTCTTTTTTTTTGGCAAGTGATAAACACTTTTACAGACTGACACATTATGAATCCACTTTTCAGATTTTTTAAAAAGCACATGTCCAAACTGCTTTTTCAGACCAGCACCATTTGTAACCTGGGTGACTGCCTACACTCCAGCAAGGGCAACCAGCCTTAGTGATGCTGAATGTATTTGCATTACTGACTGAAACATCAAACCCCACTCGCTTGTGAATACTGTGCATGATTCCACATGGTAAGCAGCTGGGTGTGTGCTAAGAGTCTGCTTCTGCACCAAAAAATGGCTCCCCCTTTCCATCTAATGCAACTGTGAAATCACCAGAGCAATACGCAATAAATCTCTGCCTGTAATTCCTATTTGCACACAGAGTCATGTTTTCACATTAGGCCCTTAAACGAAATTTCTTTGCCAATTTGAAAGCACACTTACTACTCTTTTTTTTGGCAAGTGATAATCACTTTTACAGACTGACACATTATGAATCCACTTTTCAGATTTTTTAAAAAGCACATGTCCAAACTGCTTTTTCAGACCAGCACCATTTGTAACCTGGGTGACTGCCTACACTCCAGCAAGGGCAACCAGCCTTAGTGATGCTGAATGTATTTGCATTACTGACTGAAACCTCAAACCCCACTCGCTTGTGAATACTGTGCATGATTCCACATGGTAAGCAGCTGGGTGTGTGCTAAGAGTCTGCTTCTGCACCAAAAAATGGCTCCCCCTTTCCATCTAATGCAACTGTGAAATCACCAGAGCAATACGCAATAAATCTCTGTCTATAATTCCTCTTTGCACACAGAGTCATGTTTTCACATTAGTCACAAAACGAAATTTCTTTGCCAATTTGAAAGCACACTTACTACTCTTTTTTTTGGCAAGTGATAAACACTTTTACAGACTGACACATTATGAATCCACTTTTCAGATTTTTTAAAAAGCACATGTCCAAACTGCTTTTTCAGACCAGCACCATTTGTAACCTGGGTGACTGCCTACACTCCAGCAAGGGCAACCAGCCTTAGTGATGCTGAATGTATTTGCATTACTGACTGAAACCTCAAACCCCACTCGCTTGTGAATACTGTGCATGATTCCACATGGTAAGCAGCTGGGTGTGTGCTAAGAGTCTGCTTCTGCACCAAAAAATGGCTCCCCCTTTCCATCTAATGCAACTGTGAAATCACCAGAGCAATACGCAATAAATCTCTGCCTGTAATTCCTCTTTGCACACAGAGTCATGTTTTCACATTAGTCACAAAACGAAATTTCTTTGCCAATTTGAAAGCACACTTACTGCTCTTTTTTTTGGCAAGTGATAAACACTTTTACAGACTGACACATTATGAATCCACTTTTCAGATTTTTTAAAAAGCACATGTCCAAACTGCTTTTTCAGACCAGCACCATTTGTAACCTGGGTGACTGCCTACACTCCAGCAAGGGCAACCAGCCTTAGTGATGCTGAATGTATTTGCATTACTGACTGAAACCTCAAACCCCACTCGCTTGTGAATACTGTGCATGATTCCACATGGTAAGCAGCTGGGTGTGTGCTAAGAGTCTGCTTCTGCACCAAAAAATGGCTCCCCCTTTCCATCTAATGCAACTGTGAAATCACCAGAGCAATACGCAATAAATCTTTGCCTGTAATTCCTATTTGCACACAGAGTCATGTTTTCACATTAGGCCCTTAAACGAAATTTCTTTGCCAATTTGAAAGCACACTTACTACTCTTTTTTTTGGCAAGTGATAATCACTTTTACAGACTGACACATTATGAATCCACTTTTCAGATTTTTTAAAAAGCACATGTCCAAACTGCTTTTTCAGACCAGCACCATTTGTAACCTGGGTGACTGCCTACACTCCAGCAAGGGTAACCAGCCTTAGTGATGCTGAATGTATTTGCATTACTGACTGAAACCTCAAACCCCACTCGCTTGTGAATACTGTGCATGATTCCACATGGTAAGCAGCTGGGTGTGTGCTAAGAGTCTGCTTCTGCACCAAAAAATGGCTCCCCCTTTCCTTCTAATGCAACTGTGAAATCACCAGAGCAATACGCAATAAATCTCTGCCTGTAATTCCTATTTGCACACAGAGTCATGTTTTCACATTAGTCACAAAACGAAATTTCTTTGCCAATTTGAAAGCACACTTACTGCTCTTTTTTTTGGCAAGTGATAAACACTTTTACAGACTGACACATTATGAATCCACTTTTCAGATTTTTTAAAAAGCACATGTCCAAACTGCTTTTTCAGACCAGCACCATTTGTAACCTGGGTGACTGCCTACACTCCAGCAAGGGCAACCAGCCTTAGTGATGCTGAATGTATTTGCATTACTGACTGAAACATCAAACCCCACTCGCTTGTGAATACTGTGCATGATTCCACATGGTAAGCAGCTGGGTGTGTGCTAAGAGTCTGCTTCTGCACCAAAAAATGGCTCCCCCTTTCCATCTAATGCAACTGTGAAATCACCAGAGCAATACGCAATAAATCTCTGCCTGTAATTCCTATTTGCACACAGAGTCATGTTTTCACATTAGGCCCTTAAACGAAATTTCTTTGCCAATTTGAAAGCACACTTACTACTCTTTTTTTTGGCAAGTGATAATCACTTTTACAGACTGACACATTATGAATCCACTTTTCAGATTTTTTAAAAAGCACATGTCCAAACTGCTTTTTCAGACCAGCACCATTTGTAACCTGGGTGACTGCCTACACTCCAGCAAGGGCAACCAGCCTTAGTGATGCTGAATGTATTTGCATTACTGACTGAAACCTCAAACCCCACTCGCTTGTGAATACTGTGCATGATTCCACATGGTAAGCAGCTGGGTGTGTGCTAAGAGTCTGCTTCTGCACCAAAAAATGGCTCCCCCTTTCCATCTAATGCAACTGTGAAATCACCAGAGCAATACGCAATAAATCTCTGTCTATAATTCCTCTTTGCACACAGAGTCATGTTTTCACATTAGTCACAAAACGAAATTTCTTTGCCAATTTGAAAGCACACTTACTACTCTTTTTTTTGGCAAGTGATAAACACTTTTACAGACTGACACATTATGAATCCACTTTTCAGATTTTTTAAAAAGCACATGTCCAAACTGCTTTTTCAGACCAGCACCATTTGTAACCTGGGTGACTGCCTACACTCCAGCAAGGGCAACCAGCCTTAGTGATGCTGAATGTATTTGCATTACTGACTGAAACCTCAAACCCCACTCGCTTGTGAATACTGTGCATGATTCCACATGGTAAGCAGCTGGGTGTGTGCTAAGAGTCTGCTTCTGCACCAAAAAATGGCTCCCCCTTTCCATCTAATGCAACTGTGAAATCACCAGAGCAATACGCAATACATCTCTGCCTGTAATTCCTCTTTGCACACAGAGTCATGTTTTCACATTAGTCACAAAACGAAATTTCTTTGCCAATTTGAAAGCACACTTACTGCTCTTTTTTTTGGCAAGTGATAAACACTTTTACAGACTGACACATTATGAATCCACTTTTCAGATTTTTTAAAAAGCACATGTCCAAACTGCTTTTTCAGACCAGCACCATTTGTAACCTGGGTGACTGCCTACACTCCAGCAAGGGCAACCAGCCTTAGTGATGCTGAATGTATTTGCAGTACTGACTGAAACCTCAAACCCCACTCGCTTGTGAATACTGTGCATGATTCCACATGGTAAGCAGCTGGGTGTGTGCTAAGAGTCTGCTTCTGCACCAAAAAATGGCTCCCCCTTTCCATCTAATGCAACTGTGAAATCACCAGAGCAATACGCAATAAATCTTTGCCTGTAATTCCTATTTGCACACAGAGTCATGTTTTCACATTAGGCCCTTAAACGAAATTTCTTTGCCAATTTGAAAGCACACTTACTACTCTTTTTTTTGGCAAGTGATAATCACTTTTACAGACTGACACATTATGAATCCACTTTTCAGATTTTTTAAAAAGCACATGTCCAAACTGCTTTTTCAGACCAGCACCATTTGTAACCTGGGTGACTGCCTACACTCCAGCAAGGGCAACCAGCCTTAGTGATGCTGAATGTATTTGCATTACTGACTGAAACATCAAACCCCACTCGCTTGTGAATACTGTGCATGATTCCACATGGTAAGCAGCTGGGTGTGTGCTAAGAGTCTGTTTCTGCACCAAAAAATGGCTCCCCCTTTCCATCTAATGCAACTGTGAAATCACCAGAGCAATACGCAATAAATCTCTGCCTGTAATTCCTATTTGCACACAGAGTCATGTTTTCACATTAGGCCCTTAAACGAAATTTCTTTGCCAATTTGAAAGCACACTTACTACTCTTTTTTTTGGCAAGTGATAATCACTTTTACAGACTGACACATTATGAATCCACTTTTCAGATTTTTTAAAAAGCACATGTCCAAACTGCTTTTTCAGACCAGCACCATTTGTAACCTGGGTGACTGCCTACACTCCAGCAAGGGCAACCAGCCTTAGTGATGCTGAATGTATTTGCATTACTGACTGAAACCTCAAACCCCACTCGCTTGTGAATACTGTGCATGATTCCACATGGTAAGCAGCTGGGTGTGTGCTAAGAGTCTGCTTCTGCACCAAAAAATGGCTCCCCCTTTCCATCTAATGCAACTGTGAAATCACCAGAGCAATACGCAATAAATCTCTGTCTATAATTCCTCTTTGCACACAGAGTCATGTTTTCACATTAGTCACAAAACGAAATTTCTTTGCCAATTTGAAAGCACACTTACTACTCTTTTTTTTGGCAAGTGATAAACACTTTTACAGACTGACACATTATGAATCCACTTTTCAGATTTTTTAAAAAGCACATGTCCAAACTGCTTTTTCAGACCAGCACCATTTGTAACCTGGGTGACTGCCTACACTCCAGCAAGGGCAACCAGCCTTAGTGATGCTGAATGTATTTGCATTACTGACTGAAACCTCAAACCCCACTCGCTTGTGAATACTGTGCATGATTCCACATGGTAAGCAGCTGGGTGTGTGCTAAGAGTCTGCTTCTGCACCAAAAAATGGCTCCCCCTTTCCATCTAATGCAACTGTGAAATCACCAGAGCAATACGCAATAAATCTCTGCCTGTAATTCCTCTTTGCACACAGAGTCATGTTTTCACATTAGTCACAAAACGAAATTTCTTTGCCAATTTGAAAGCACACTTACTGCTCTTTTTTTCGGCAAGTGATAAACACTTTTACAGACTGACACATTATGAATCCACTTTTCAGATTTTTTAAAAAGCACATGTCCAAACTGCTTTTTCAGACCAGCACCATTTGTAACCTGGGTGACTGCCTACACTCCAGCAAGGGCAACCAGCCTTAGTGATGCTGAATGTATTTGCATTACTGACTGAAACCTCAAACCCCACTCGCTTGTGAATACTGTGCATGATTCCACATGGTAAGCAGCTGGGTGTGTGCTAAGAGTCTGCTTCTGCACCAAAAAATGGCTCCCCCTTTCCATCTAATGCAACTGTGAAATCACCAGAGCAATACGCAATAAATCTTTGCCTGTAATTCCTATTTGCACACAGAGTCATGTTTTCACATTAGGCCCTTAAACGAAATTTCTTTGCCAATTTGAAAGCACACTTACTACTCCTTTTTTTGGCAAGTGATAATCACTTTTACAGACTGACACATTATGAATCCACTTTTCAGATTTTTTAAAAAGCACATGTCCAAACTGCTTTTTCAGACCAGCACCATTTGTAACCTGGGTGACTGCCTACACTCCAGCAAGGGTAACCAGCCTTAGTGATGCTGAATGTATTTGCATTACTGACTGAAACCTCAAACCCCACTCGCTTGTGAATACTGTGCATGATTCCACATGGTAAGCAGCTGGGTGTGTGCTAAGAGTCTGCTTCTGCACCAAAAAATGGCTCCCCCTTTCCTTCTAATGCAACTGTGAAATCACCAGAGCAATACGCAATAAATCTCTGCCTGTAATTCCTATTTGCACACAGAGTCATGTTTTCACATTAGTCACAAAACGAAATTTCTTTGCCAATTTGAAAGCACACTTACTGCTCTTTTTTTTTGGCAAGTGATAAACACTTTTACAGACTGACACATTATGAATCCACTTTTCAGATTTTTTAAAAAGCACATGTCCAAACTGCTTTTTCAGACCAGCACCATTTGTAACCTGGGTGACTGCCTACACTCCAGCAAGGGCAACCAGCCTTAGTGATGCTGAATGTATTTGCATTACTGACTGAAACATCAAGCCCCACTCGCTTGTGAATACTGTGCATGATTCCACATGGTAAGCAGCTGGGTGTGTGCTAAGAGTCTGCTTCTGCACCAAAAAATGGCTCCCCCTTTCCATCTAATGCAACTGTGAAATCACCAGAGCAATACGCAATAAATCTCTGCCTGTAATTCCTATTTGCACACAGAGTCATGTTTTCACATTAGGCCCTTAAACGAAATTTCTTTGCCAATTTGAAAGCACACTTACTACTCTTTTTTTTGGCAAGTGATAATCACTTTTACAGACTGACACATTATGAATCCACTTTTCAGATTTTTTAAAAAGCACATGTCCAAACTGCTTTTTCAGACCAGCACCATTTGTAACCTGGGTGACTGCCTACACTCCAGCAAGGGCAACCAGCCTTAGTGATGCTGAATGTATTTGCATTACTGACTGAAACCTCAAACCCCACTCGCTTGTGAATACTGTGCATGATTCCACATGGTAAGCAGCTGGGTGTGTGCTAAGAGTCTGCTTCTGCACCAAAAAATGGCTCCCCCTTTCCATCTAATGCAACTGTGAAATCACCAGAGCAATACGCAATAAATCTCTGTCTATAATTCCTCTTTGCACACAGAGTCATGTTTTCACATTAGTCACAAAACGAAATTTCTTTGCCAATTTGAAAGCACACTTACTACTCTTTTTTTTGGCAAGTGATAAACACTTTTACAGACTGACACATTATGAATCCACTTTTCAGATTTTTTAAAAAGCACATGTCCAAACTGCTTTTTCAGACCAGCACCATTTGTAACCTGGGTGACTGCCTACACTCCAGCAAGGGCAACCAGCCTTAGTGATGCTGAATGTATTTGCATTACTGACTGAAACCTCAAACCCCACTCGCTTGTGAATACTGTGCATGATTCCACATGGTAAGCAGCTGGGTGTGTGCTAAGAGTCTGCTTCTGCACCAAAAAATGGCTCCCCCTTTCCATCTAATGCAACTGTGAAATCACCAGAGCAATACGCAATAAATCTCTGCCTGTAATTCCTCTTTGCACACAGAGTCATGTTTTCACATTAGTCACAAAACGAAATTTCTTTGCCAATTTGAAAGCACACTTACTGCTCTTTTTTTTGGCAAGTGATAAACACTTTTACAGACTGACACATTATGAATCCACTTTTCAGATTTTTTATAAAGCACATGTCCAAACTGCTTTTTCAGACCAGCACCATTTGTAACCTGGGTGACTGCCTACACTCCAGCAAGGGCAACCAGCCTTAGTGATGCTGAATGTATTTGCATTACTGACTGAAACCTCAAACCCCACTCGCTTGTGAATACTGTGCATGATTCCACATGGTAAGCAGCTGGGTGTGTGCTAAGAGTCTGCTTCTGCACCAAAAAATGGCTCCCCCTTTCCATCTAATGCAACTGTGAAATCACCAGAGCAATATGCAATAAATCTTTGCCTGTAATTCCTATTTGCACACAGAGTCATGTTTTCACATTAGGCCCTTAAACGAAATTTCTTTGCCAATTTGAAAGCACACTTACTACTCTTTTTTTTGGCAAGTGATAATCACTTTTACAGACTGACACATTATGAATCCACTTTTCAGATTTTTTAAAAAGCACATGTCCAAACTGCTTTTTCAGACCAGCACCATTTGTAACCTGGGTGACTGCCTACACTCCAGCAAGGGCAACCAGCCTTAGTGATGCTGAATGTATTTGCATTACTGACTGAAACCTCAAACCCCACTCGCTTGTGAATACTGTGCATGATTCCACATGGTAAGCAGCTGGGTGTGTGCTAAGAGTCTGCTTCTGCACCAAAAAATGGCTCCCCCTTTCCATCTAATGCAACTGTGAAATCACCAGAGCAATACGCAATAAATCTCTGCCTGTAATTCCTATTTGCACACAGAGTCATGTTTTCACATTAGGCCCTTAAACGAAATTTCTTTGCCAATTTGAAAGCACACTTACTACTCTTTTTTTTGGCAAGTGATAAACACTTTTACAGACTGACACATTATGAATCCACTTTTCAGATTTTTTAAAAAGCACATGTCCAAACTGCTTTTTCAGACCAGCACCATTTGTAACCTGGGTGACTGCCTACACTCCAGCAAGGGCAACCAGCCTTAGTGATGCTGAATGTATTTGCATTACTGACTGAAACCTCAAACCCCACTCGCTTGTGAATACTGTGCATGATTCCACATGGTAAGCAGCTGGGTTTGTGCTAAGAGTCTGCTTCTGCACCAAAAAATGGCTCCCCCTTTCCATCTAATGCAACTGTGAAATCACCAGAGCAATACGCAATAAATCTCTGTCTATAATTCCTCTTTGCACACAGAGTCATGTTTTCACATTAGTCACAAAACGAAATTTCTTTGCCAATTTGAAAGCACACTTACTGCTCTTTTTTTTGGCAAGTGATAATCACTTTTACAGACTGACACATTATGAATCCACTTTTCAGATTTTTTAAAAAGCACATGTCCAAACTGCTTTTTCAGACCAGCACCATTTGTAACCTGGGTGACTGCCTACACTCCAGCAAGGGCAACCAGCCTTAGTGATGCTGAATGTATTTGCATTACTGAGTCCAACCTCAAACCCTTAAACTATTCTTTTTTTATACCAGTACACCTTACTTTATTGTGAAAACATAGTCCATATTATTTTACATGTTCCTCACATTTAAATTTCTCCCAAAACAGAAAATAATAAACACAACTTCAACAAAAAGAATTGCATTTCTATTATTCATTTCTTAATTTACCATATACATCCCCTCTCAAACTCTAAACTCACCTTTAAAATTAGTTAGTTGTGAAAGAAATGTGGCACTCAAACAGCAGATTATCAGAGCCAGGATCTCTGTTCTTTACACCTCTCTCCTCTCAGCAGAACCAGATAATGGCAAACTTTCCCTCTCTTTTTCCACATATATACATGTTAATTTCAAATCTCAGTGCTTCCCCCTTTTTTTCAAATGTAATCACACATTTCTATTGGTTGAAAGCCAACCCTTTTCCAAAAGTACCCTTCCCCCAACTTGACTTCTGCCTAGTACCCTTCCCCCAACTTGACTTCTGCCTGCTACCATAGCAACAGCTCATGGAACACTGCTGTGTGGAGTTAGGTCAGAAGTTCGCCAAACAATGTTTCAATTCCACAGAGCAAGAGTGCTTGACTTTTCTAACCTAACAGCAAATCCATAGTACTGTTCTTTGGTAACACATTTTTCTGTACCAATACAAAACATGCTTCTATAAATTTACACATACAGCCTAGTTTTTAGTGTAGAATGGTATGAAACAGCCAATCAGTTCATTTTTAAAAAAAAAAATATGTATGCCTCCATTTCCAAACTGTCTTTCATTTCTTTTTACCATTCTACTGAAATACACCTCCTGAATGCATCCAGATCTCCTTTGAAGATGTTCACAGTGTGGATTGTAGGACACAGCTATGTCTTCTGGAGTGAAAAGTTTGCAGAGAAAACAGGTATGGTGAGAGACCTTGCTTTGCCAAATGTAGACATTAAATGGATTGGTCAGAGAGGGTTAAAGTGGCACCAATTGATGCCATTGGTGAAATCCTTCATGCAAAACCAACACCCTGACCTCATAATAGTGCACTGCGGTGGCAATGACCTAGGCACTTTGACTGGGGTAGGTCTGAATAATGCTTATGAAGGACACCTTTGCACAACTGTTTTCACTTTTCCCTAAAACTGCCTTTGTGTTTTCTAACATATGCCAAAGGCAAAAATGGAACTGGTCCAATCATTTCTGTCCACAGATTGACAAAGCAAGAAAGCACGTCAACAAATCGGTTTCTGCTTTCCTCCGTGACTATGGTATGGGTTCCATTTACCACAACAACTTGCGTTACGACCTGCAAGACATTTATAGAGGAGATGGTGTGCACTTCAATGATGAAGGGAACAGAGTCTTCCTCTTGAACCTTAGACTCTGCATCGGTACTTACTTGTAGGTACCACTTAAAAATCACTTCATAAACACAACGGCACTTTTTAGAGCCCCCTAATATCTAAACACTTAAATCTGCATTTCATTTCTTTTTTTTTTTTTTTTTTACCGTACGCTTACCGTACGCGTACCCCGCGATTTTTTTTAAAATCGATAAATGTTTTCTTTGTACTTTTCTGTCCTTCTTTGACCCCCTTACAAATGTTAGGGGGTCTGTAACTCTCCTCCTTGCCCCCTTTTCTTGTTATCACTCTTTTTTTTCTGAGTGAAACACACGAAATGGCGGCCACCGCTTCCTGGTTTCGGCCGATTCGAATGTTTACTAAGATCTAAGAGCCAATCAGAATCGTGCTCGCGCACGCCACCGTACGCGTACGGTAAGCGTACCGTAAGCACACCGTAAGCTGGCTCAGATATATATATTGATTTAAAGGCTATTTTCTCAGAATCTACTGAACAGATTTACACCAAACCTACAAAAGGCACTTCCTTGACCTGAGGACTACCTCTCTGCCAAATTTCTAGTAATTCTGTTCAGCCGTTCGGGCTGTAGCCCTGTCTAAAGGTCCTATGGAAAAATGCATGGGAAAAACGCGTTTTGGGACCCCCCTTTTATCTCAGCCCCCGCTTGACGAACCCCCCCTAGACTTTCAGGGTAGGAGCGGAGCGTAGCGCCCCACCTATTTTGAAAAATTCGCGAGGATTCGTCGACCGGCGCCAAAGTTATTCAAAATAGAATGTTGCGGATTTCCTATGGAAAAGTGGTCCTAACTATAACTACCAGTAGGTAATATATATATATATACTCACACACTGACCAAGGAACATTATGGTTTCGAAACGCGTCGGGAGTTGTTTGCCTTAACTTAATGGAATAAAGCACGCTTAAAAAAGCAAATTGGGGCTCGGCGCAATCTTTTGGAAAGAAGGATTGAATGGTGTTTATATATATATATATATATTCAATGAAAAAACCAAAGGTTTCACACATGTTATAGTTAGCTGGACATTTCACTCGTAAAAAACCATTGAAATTCCCCCGTTATAGTTAGTTCAGCTAACTATAACTCGCGCGCCCGCAATGCACTACTGATGACGTCACATATTACATCACTCATGACATGGTCAGTGACATCACTCATGACATCACTGATGACATCTCAAATTACATCACTGATGACATCATCCTTGTGATAGAGTGGTAGACCTCCTCTCACCCTAATATAACCTTTGATACACACATTTAAAAATAGAGACTGAAATTTTCAAAAAAATGGACATACCAATAACAGTTACAACAACCTATTCAGTAATTCTAAGATCCACATACACATCCACTCATCCACCAACAATCCTATACAGTCACTCATACATGTACTCACACATCATATGTACTCATACACCTAAACATCCTGTAACACAATGCCACTCATTCATAGAGTTACTCACACATAGTCACTCATGCTAATAAAGAATCAAACATCCATTTACCTGCATATACAGTTATACACACACCACCACACTTACTTTTACAGAAACTTACACATACTTAGTCTTTTAAATAATCACTTATAGAAACACATACTTATTCATACAGGCACTCTTCCAATCTCTCACTCGCACATATACTTACTTATATACACCAATAGTCATATATCCTAGTTTAAAACATATGTAGTTACTCATAAAGACACTATTGAGACAGTCATTCACTCACTAACACACCCATACACACACTCATCCACCCATACGGTCCTACACACATGCTGTCTTCAACACATACAAACAGTGAGTCACTCATTCATGCACCTATGCACTACATAATAACCCCCACCGAACCATGAAGACACTCAGACACTCATACTGATACTCAAAAAACCAACTAATAACCTATATAGACACTCATGTAGCTACTCACCAACCCATGCAGCCACTTATATACAAAGTGAGAGACTGATACAGGTATTTACACATTTAAACATTACTCACTTAGCCATGTATTCATAAAGATACACTTAATCAGTCAGTTACACAATCAATTTTTCAAAAACAAATCATCAATTTAGACACTTATATACTCATTTATTCTTCCATCGACCTTGAGATATACATATATTAAACATATTTAATTTTCAGAAAAACACACATTCACTGGATGATGTCATCAGTGATGTCATTTGAGATGTCATCAGTGATGTCATGAGTGATGTCACTGACCATGTCATGAGTGATGTAATATGTGACGTCATCAGTAGTGCATTGTGGGCGCGCGAGTTATAGTTAGCTGAACTAACTATAACGGGGGAATTTCAATGGTTTTTTATGAGTGAAATGTCCAGCTAACTATAACATGTGTGAAACCTTTGGTTTTTTCATTGAATTTCTAAGGTTTTTTAAATGCTAATTCCTAACTATAACGTGTGTGAAACCCATGGTTTTTTCAGTGAATTTCAAAGGTTTTTTAAATGCTAATTCCTAACTATAACGTGTGTGAAACCCATGGTTTTTTCAGTGAATTTGCAAGGTTTTTTAAATGCTAATTTTTTTTTTTTTCTTCTTTTTTTTTTACATATTTTTATTTTAATTTTCTATCCTTTTTTAAAGACTATGGTTACATTTTAAAAATTCTACAATATGTTTTTATTTTACATTTTTTTTTAAAATAAACAGGTAAAATTTATTAGCAATACATTTTTTTTTTTTTTTACCGTGCGCGTACGGTAAGCGCACGTCTTGCTGTAATTACGTTAGATTTCTACGCTGTTTGCGTTCATTTACGCAATTTGCGTAGACGCACGTCACGCGTGCATAGCGCGTAACACGTACGCTCCACGCGCACGTTACGCGGAAGTGAAGGGGCGTGCCTGGTTTGCGCATGCGCGCGTGCGCGTGTCTTTTTTACGCGCATGCATACTTTTGCCGTAAGCGCACCGTAAGCGCACCGTAAGCGTACGGTTGGTCATGTGATCATGAAACACAACTTTTGATTGGTTAAAACTACTTTCAGTTCTAGAACTCTCCTACACCACACCCATTCCCCTCATTTCTGCTTGGGATCCCTTAGGAGAAGGAGCTGGGTTGTCTTTGTGATACGATGGCAGAACAGCAGAGCTCTTCTGAGAGTGAGGCTAGCAGCACTACCTTGAGGCAGAGAGCGAGGAAACAAAAGACCTCTTACGTATGGGAGTATTTTTCTTTTCCAGAAGGCCAGCAAAAGGTAAATGCACCCTTAGTGACTTGTAAGCTGTGTAAGCGTGTACTTTCAAGAGGGAATCCTGACAGGAAGTATTCCTTTGGGAATCACACCATGATGAGACACCTTAAGGATGTACACAGAAGGACACATGCTCGACTTACTGAAGGTAACCCTTCAGTAAATCAACCAAGCACATCCACAGCAGCTCAGCCTGGACCATCATCTGCAGTGCCGAGTCCTTCTTCTGCAGGTCAGGTGAGCCCTTCATCTGTGGGGGGAGCATCTCCTTTTTCTGGTCCTCTGGAAATTAACCCTCGGTTTGCGAGGGTTGAAGTACGGTGCGCCACTTGTCATGATCTAATTAGTTATAGGGAGACCAGTATTTCCCTAGTGAACAATAAAATAGATCAGCACACTTGTCGTACCATCTAATATTCCCAATCTTTCTTTCCTCTGTCCCTGCATGAACACAACGGCTCTTTTAAGAGCCAACCTTACCTTTCATCTATTTTTTATATATGTTTTTAAAAACTTTTTTTAATTTTTTTTTTACCGTACGCGTACGGTACGCGTAATTTTTTTTTTTTTTTTTTAAAAACACTAAAAATCAATTATCACATTACAAGGTCCTTGAGAGACTACAATTAAAAACAGAAAATGTGATTGTAGAGAAGTGGAAAAAAGGGACCATGATATTATTGACTTACCATACCCACTCAAAAAAATATTTATTCATTTAAAAAAAATTTTAATTGCTTTAAAAATGGTTCTAGTTTTCGAAAATTTTCTATCTCAATCTGAAAAAAAAGAAAAAAGTATTAATATTTAATAAAACATTTTATAATACAGTACACATATTTACATATTTTACAAAAAATATTTTTGCCTTTTTTTTGCTGTTTTCAGAATATATTGCATTTCACTATAAATTGTGAAAGCAATTGCATTCATCATTTAACAGCAGGCAAAAAAAAAATTAACAATCTCAAAGATTGTTTTAAAAAAGCCCACAATCTCTTTTTGCATAAACATAACTTTATAGAAATGCATAATATTCTTAAAAAATATCATCTAATATCAATACTTATTTCTTTAAAATACCGTCCGATATTTTTGTTTCAGAAGTATAATCACAATAATATATCTCAAATAACTCCACAATACATCGGGTTCCATTTCCTTTAGGCCAAATAGTAATTTTAAAATTCTTTTTTGGTTAAATTTCCAATGGTAATCCAATAAAAATCTAAAGTTTAAATTGTACAGATCTCACCGATTCTCTGTAACATTTTGGTTTCCGAAAGATTTATTAATAATTAAATAAGTCCACAATAGAATTGTTTACCTTTCCGCATGGCCAAATAGTAATTTTAAAAATCTTTTTTGAAAAAATTTCCAATGGCAATCCAATAACATTCCAAAATTTAAATTGTGCAGATGTTACCGATTTTTTCTAAATTTTTGGTTTTCCAAAGTTTCTTAAAAAAATGGAAAAATTCCACATAACAATTGGTTACCTTTCCATTAGGCCAAATGATAATTTGTTAAATCTTTTTATTTGTAAATTCCAAATGGTAATCCAATAAAATGGTAAAATTGTTTTGTCCAGATGTTGCCAAATCTCTCTAAAATTTAGGTTTCAGGAAGATTAGATAGGAATTTGCTAAATCAAAAGGCAAACGTTGCCTAAAAATCAATTGGGAATCATTACACAGTGTCCAGCCTTTTTCACATTTAAGATAAACTGTGTAATGACCAGAAGTTACAGTAGGTCCATCATGGAAAATTATTGCAACTGTTACAAAAGTTTTTCCTGAAATTGATAATTGCTGTCCTGTAAACTTCTTTATTAAAGTATCCAATTTTGAACCATCAGCTCTACATCGTTGCATCATTAAAATTACATACTGTCCGTATTCCTTTAAAATTAACGTTGAAAACATGTCAGATTTACACTCACCGCATTGCATGCTATGATTAGCATCTTTAACTAATTTAGCAAAAGTGACTGTTTTACTCTCTGGCAATGTTAAATAAATAAACCTTTCATTATCAACATTAGAGCCACATATATTATAACAGTTTTCACAACTATGTTCCCATTTATAAGAGAGACCAAATAAATTTTCAATGGGAACCCCTTCTTCTTCCAGTACCTGAAGAAAATACATCAAGAATTCCTGTGCGTCTTGCTGTACATTTTGAGAAAACTGTGTTCGTCCTGAACATACATCTAAAAGTTTTCTAATTTCAGTAGCACTTTCTATTTGAGTTTTATCATTACTCAGCTTTTCAAAAAGGAGACTCAGCACAGAACAGAATCTTTTTCCCTGATTTACTATTATCTGCTCTTGCAAACTTTCCAGATAAAATGCAACATTCAGCACTACATTAGCGTAGCAGTTGACACCAGAGCTATTTTCAAAATGACATCCTACAACCTGTTCTTCATTTTCCTTATTCTTTTTGCTTGCAATTACATCACTCCTCTTTTTTTTCCTCCTCTCTACATCTTCATTACAGATATTCTCATTTCTCCTTTTACGAGAAACTACACGTTTCTCCAACACAGGATACTGACCTAAATGAGGAGCATAGCTTCTTCTTAATCTATTATACTCCTTTACACAATTTGTATCAGCACTAACTTTTGAATCATCAAAGTCTATCATGAATAAACCTGATAATGTTTTCACTCGTGACAAAGCACCATATGCCATACCTTCTTTGAACACAGTTGAACCAATGTTCACAAATGCACAATCTACAGTCAATCCTTGAGACTTGTGAATAGTTACAGCATATGCTAGCGAAAACGGAAACTGCTTCCTACGTACATATAAGTCTTTCACAAGCATGAAACGAACTGAACAACGACAAATGTCTTTAACTTCTTCTATCTGATCAAATTTTATTTTTAAACATTCAATTCCATCTTTTTTCTGATAATTAATAAAACCCACAACTCTTCCCATAGCTCCATTAACTAAACCTTTTTCAACATCCAAATTTCTCCTTAAAAATACTCTACAGTTCATGCAAACATATAGATTTTTTTCTAATCCAGCTGTTTTGGAAATGTTCTTCTCTAGTGAATCCAATTTATTTTTCAGTGTGCCTGTTAATGTGACAGTAATTCTTCCATCCTCAATTTTGTCCACTGCTTCCAATTTCCTGCTATCTTCCTTTTCCAATTTCAAAAGCTCCTCATTGAATATTGAGCATTCACGTAGAGTTGGCATTAAGCAGATGACACTTTTGTTTTCTGCAATGTTCTTGTATATCTTCTCTGCACCTATTTATCCTTTGGAAATAAATTATGTAGCAGCCGACTCTGTAATGCTTTTTTGCCAGCTTCAGTGAGTAGTCCAATTCTGATATCTTTCAGAATACTTCCATATTCTTCATCGTTTGCTTGCCTCATATTAGTAGTAAGTTCCTTGTACTCAAAGAAGGACCAAATATTTGTATTACCGATGCTTCCCAATGACTTCTTCGTGTCTTCATGTGTCACAGTATTAAACACTGGTTGTCCTTTAACTGGAGTAAGTTGCAAAAGATCTCCAAAAACTATGACGTGTTTTCCTCCAAATAACACGTCATAGTCTGTCTTCAGAATTTGCTGCATTCTTAAATGCACAAAGGCAAGCATTAAGTTTGATACCATGCTCACCTCATCAATAATGAGAACTTGCATCTTCTTCAATACTCTTGAAACTTCCAAGCATGCTTCTCCAGTTAGCTTGTTGTATTGTATTTTGTTCTCATGCTCCACTGGTAACATTAGCAAACGATGTAAAGTGATTCCTTTTATGTTATATGCTGTTAACCCAGTTGGAGCAGTAACCACACAAGACAAAGTAGAATCCGTTTTTTGCTGTAGGTAGCTTCTGATGACTTTTATTAGGAAACTTTTTCCAGTTCCAGCTTGTCCGCTTACATACATCCTGATTGGATGAAATGATGTGCATGAGCACTCTTTTTTTTCATGTAGAAATCCGTGATCAATTTTGTTTCTGATCTCTTCATAAATTTGTTGCTGCTCTTCGTTCAGTTGTCTTTCCAAATTTTGTAAGTCTATAAATTCTTCTTGAGCTTGATTCATAGCCGTTTCCACTTCATTCATGGCTATTGATGCTTCATTTTCAACGATTGGTTGTCCTAGGGGATCTTGACTGAGTGTTCCTGAACTTTGGCTGTCCTGAGAACTGTCTCTAGCTATTTCTGCTGCAATTGTAGTTTCCTGTTCAATTTCTTCATTTAACATTTGCAGATAAGTTGAGAATGTACTGCATTGTATGCTGTCTTTGCAAGCATTAAAAGAATCTTCATAGCTTTGAAATTCTCCCAGTAGTTCATCCTCTGTACGCCATGGTTTAAACAGCTGTAAAAGAGCCAAGTAGTAAAATTCCTTTTTGTCAGTAGTGTCGCAACTCAGCTTCCTGTGATTTATCAAACTTCCTTTTGTTTGCTTCACCAAACATCCTTCCTCACCAATGACTTTATATTTTCCATTGTTGATGCCTTCTGTGGCTTTCCGTGAATAAATGTAGTTCTGCAGCACTTCATAGAGACACATGTTCTCCAGATGATGACTTCTCTTGGGATAATATGTGTCCAACATGTTTGATTTCAAAATATCTGTACTTTCTGGGTCATTCTCGGCCAAATATTCAATTTCTCCAACAGATTTCAGTACCCGATTTCTCATTGCTGCAAGGCCTAAACTTGCCCAAATTATTCTTCTTGATTTCGAGTAGAGACTTGCAGAAGATAACCTATCTGAACATTCGTAGGATCCAATTTCTCGATGCGATAACATCTTCAAACTGAAACTGTACAGCTTCTTACTGACAGTTTTCTCGTGAGAAATCTCTTCCCACATTTCCTTCAATTCTGTTTTTTCTGATTTCGTAATGTAAGACGTTACATATCGAGCAACAGCAATGGAATTGTCAGCTACATACTGTATATCCATGTTAGCGTTCCACATGGATAAAATCACTGGGTTGTAGTCATTTATATTTTTTGATTCTTCTTTTCTTTTAAGGTTGTAGGTATTCTTAGGTGATTTTCTTGTGATAGTATGTCTCACAGATGACATAAAACTGTTAACTCTTCCATTTGAAAGAACAGGTCTAGGAAATCTAAATCGACATTTAGTGTAGTATTTATCTTTGCTCTTGTATTTCCGTCGACAGTATTTTCCACACCGATGACTTTGGAAACGTAAAACTTGCTCCTTTAACTTTTTCTCTTCTGTGCTTTTTGGTATAGCACATGTTGCATATTCTTCAATGTAAGATAACACTGCTTCATCAGTATCTGTTCCAAACTTTGGGGCATCCTTGATCCACAACAGCATATGAATATGAGGAGCACCTCTTGCCTGGTACTCTTTTCTCCAAAAGAAATCCACTACTTCTCCTAGAGGTGGATTTTTTTTATTGCAGATGAAGGACATCATAGCCTCAAATCTATGATTGAAATATCTGCAAACATTAACCGGATCCAATGAGCACAGTTCTCCTGCTGTCCTGTATTCGATGTTTTTAATGTTTGAATTTGCCTCTCGTAGAAAATCCAGTAAATCATCCCAAGCGTACTCGGCACAGCTTAGGGTAACGAACCATGTTGGTGTTCCTAAATTCCGTAACATGCATTTTAATTCACCATGGCGTCGGTACCAATATTCATTTGTCCCACGCTGACAAGCCATCAGATTGATCAGTTGTGTTTCCAAATGATCATCTCGGTGCTGCACTTTCTCCATAAAATCCTTAGCAGACACATTTTGCAAATGTACTCCACTTTTTAAAATGTGATTTACTGCATAAGACAATGCAGACAAGTCGCTTTCAAATAAAAGATGGAACAAATAAGGAATACTTTGTCGAAATCTGGGATCTTCAGCATATAGTCTTGTAGTCCGATACTCAGAAGCTGGAATCTGTTCCGGACGTTCATCGTATCGTCCTCCTTTTCCTTTAGGAAACAGCTGGGGAAAACATCGAGCTTCCAAGCTCTCCTCCCATACACTCACGGGAGTTCCTTTTGCTTTCTTCATCTGAAATAGATCAATATTGTCTCCCATAACTTCTTTTGAATGAAGAGGATGTATGCTAAAATGTTCATAAATTTCTTCTTCCTTTGACTTGTCCACTTTTTCAATTTGTCCAGTTGGTGTTTCTGTGTCTTCTTGTAAATCTTCTTCTTCTTCTTCTTCTTCTATATAAATTGATTCATACCATTTGTTATTCCTTTTCAAATACAAATTTGCTCTTTGTACTTTCCGTACATCTACCAGCTCCTGCCAAATCTTCTTGTTCTTTGTAGGTACACCATTAACCAGAATAATTAATGGTTCAGTTTCCAAAGTATCCGCATCAATAGTTTCCATATTTTTTTTCAAATCCAAGGGCAAATACACCACTCTACCTTTTAAACCTCTCAGTAAATCTGAAGGAGGTAATTTACCAGTTTTGGGCTCCATACGTACTATGGTCTGGAACGGATGAACACATTTAATGAGTATAGACTCATATGTATTTAATTCAGAAAGTTCAGCAGGAATAGCATCCAATTCTAAATTATTATGTACAGCTCTGGTCGGCATTCTATTTTCCTCTAACTTGTTGTAACAGTATTTACAAATACGCTGATCTTCACCCAATTCAAAACAATTTTCAAGAAATATATATGTGGCAAAATCCTGCCACTTATAATTATCTTCATTTTCACTCTTTCTGTAGAGATCAACATTCCTAGTTTGTTTTCTATAATGAGTTCTGCGGCAACAAATACAAGTAATATTTGGTCTTTCATTAGAGATTATTGCAAATTTTGTTATGTGATCATTAAATGTCTTACTTACAGAGGGTTCTACATTCTCTTCCACTTCTTCCTCATTTACTGTGTCCTTCTCTGCACTGTTTTGTTCAGGACCAAAGTAACAAAACTGAATTTCATCAACAACCTTCTCTACATCTGATACCGTTCCACGGAACAGAGCCCTATTCAATTCATCTAACTTTATTGCTGGACTTTTAGCAAAATACAACCGTCTCACAAACTTTCTCATTTCAGTATGATGAACAGCCAGCATCCTAAAATGATGGAAAACACTATTACACACTTTTCTAGATAGACAAGCCAGAGAATGACCCTGCAAACCAGTATTCTCTCTCACTCTGCATGGATCCAGACTTTGAAGCACCTTAATCTTCTGTTTTACACTTTTTTTACTATATTCTCTTAGAAACTCACGAAATTTATCAATAGATTCCTGACGCACAGTGCAAACACTACAACAATTCCAAGTGTACACTGGGGCTTTAGGACGTCTCCCCATAGCCTCATCCGCCATCACTTGTACCTCATCTCTTGGAACCATTATCTCCTTCTCCATTATGCAACCATTTTTCACTTCATAAGCACGACCTCTGGTGTCAACTGCATGCAGCAAACTATTACTTTGAAAATAACTCTCTTCATTAAAAAAAGGTTCACTACTTGAACTATGCATCCATTTTCCTAAAAACACTTTAGAAAAGTTTGTTCTGTTCACTACTCTTTTCCTTTTGCTATGTGATTTCAGTACATTAACCATTTTGTCTAATGCACGCATCCTATTCAAAATTAAAATGAATAGTTTCCTTTTTAATTCTAATGCCTTTGCTGCAATGGCTTCAATTTCTTTTTTTCTCTTATAAAACTTAGCCTTTTGCTTATATTTCTTCACATCCTGTATCAAATTGGACATAACTCTTCTCTGAAACATTTTTCTACGTATCTCTTTAAACGCTGTTTTTCTGTTTAAGTTAATCTTTTTAGTTGCAAAAGGTATATTTGCATTAACTAAATTCTCAATTTTTTCCTGTCCTTTTCGATTGAAATCATTCTTTCCAGTACAGAAATTTTGTACATTTTTCCTTTTTTTGAATATGTTCTTTAGAAAAATTTTTGTCTGCTTACCAGAAGATTTTTTCTTTTTCCCAACATGAGCATCTTCAACTAACTTAGGTCCTCCAGTTGTCTTCAAATATAGGTTTTTTTTGTGGTCTTTTTTTACTCTGGATTTTGTAGGCATCTTAAATTTTGTTCACTGCTCTTCAGCAATACCTGAAAAAAACTCGAAAAAAATTCCTTTATTTTATTTAAATATATTACTACATTTGTTTTCACATTAGTCACAAAACGAAATTTCTTTGCCAATTTGAAAGCACACTTACTACTCTTTTTTTTGGCAAGTGATAATCACTTTTACAGACTGACACATTATGAATCCACTTTTCAGATTTTTTAAAAAGCACATGTCCAAACTGCTTTTTCAGACCAGCACCATTTGTAACCTGGGTGACTGCCTACACTCCAGCAAGGGCAACCAGCCTTAGTGATGCTGAATGTATTTGCATTACTGACTGAAACCTCAAACCCCACTCGCTTGTGAATACTGTGCATGATTCCACATGGTAAGCAGCTGGGTGTGTGCTAAGAGTCTGCTTCTGCACCAAAAAATGGCTCCCCCTTTCCTTCTAATGCAACTGTGAAATCACCAGAGCAATACGCAATAAATCTCTGCCTGTAATTTCTCTTTGCACACAGAGTCATGTTTTCACATTAGGCCCTTAAACGAAATTTCTTTGCCAATTTGAAAGCACACTTACTACTCTTTTTTTTGGCAAGTGATAATCACTTTTACAGACTGACACATTATGAATCCACTTTTCAGATTTTTTAAAAAGCACATGTCCAAACTGCTTTTTCAGACCAGCACCATTTGTAACCTGGGTGACTGCCTACACTCCAGCAAGGGCAACCAGCCTTAGTGATGCTGAATGTATTTGCATTACTGACTGAAACCTCAAACCCCGCTCGCTTGTGAATACTGTGCATGATTCCACATGGTAAGCAGCTGGGTGTGTGCTAAGAGTCTGCTTCTGCACCAAAAAATGGCTCCCCCTTTCCATCTAATGCAACTGTGAAATCACCAGAGCAATACGCAATAAATCTCTGTCTATAATTCCTCTTTGCACACAGAGTCATGTTTTCACATTAGTCACAAAACGAAATTTCTTTGCCAATTTGAAAGCACACTTACTACTCTTTTTTTTGGCAAGTGATAAACACTTTTACAGACTGACACATTATGAATCCACTTTTCAGATTTTTTAAAAAGCACATGTCCAAACTGCTTTTTCAGACCAGCACCATTTGTAACCTGGGTGACTGCCTACACTCCAGCAAGGGCAACCAGCCTTAGTGATGCTGAATGTATTTGCATTACTGACTGAAACCTCAAACCCCACTCGCTTGTGAATACTGTGCATGATTCCACATGGTAAGCAGCTGGGTGTGTGCTAAGAGTCTGCTTCTGCACCAAAAAATGGCTCCCCCTTTCCATCTAATGCAACTGTGAAATCACCAGAGCAATACGCAATAAATCTCTGCCTGTAATTCCTCTTTGCACACAGAGTCATGTTTTCACATTAGTCACAAAACGAAATTTCTTTGCCAATTTGAAAGCACACTTACTGCTCTTTTTTTTGGCAAGTGATAAACACTTTTACAGACTGACACATTATGAATCCACTTTTCAGATTTTTTAAAAAGCACATGTCCAAACTGCTTTTTCAGACCAGCACCATTTGTAACCTGGGTGACTGCCTACACTCCAGCCAGGGCAACCAGCCTTAGTGATGCTGAATGTATTTGCATTACTGACTGAAACCTCAAACCCCACTCGCTTGTGAATACTGTGCATGATTCCACATGGTAAGCAGCTGGGTGTGTGCTAAGAGTCTGCTTCTGCACCAAAAAATGGCTCCCCCTTTCCATCTAATGCAACTGTGAAATCACCAGAGCAATACGCAATAAATCTTTGCCTGTAATTCCTATTTGCACACAGAGTCATGTTTTCACATTAGGCCCTTAAACGAAATTTCTTTGCCAATTTGAAAGCACACTTACTACTCTTTTTTTTGGCAAGTGATAATCACTTTTACAGACTGACACATTATGAATCCACTTTTCAGATTTTTTAAAAAGCACATGTCCAAACTGCTTTTTCAGACCAGCACCATTTGTAACCTGGGTGACTGCCTACACTCCAGCAAGGGCAACCAGCCTTAGTGATGCTGAATGTATTTGCATTACTGACTGAAACCTCAAACCCCACTCGCTTGTGAATACTGTGCATGATGCCACATGGTAAGCAGCTGGGTGTGTGCTAAGAGTCTGCTTCTGCACCAAAAAATGGCTCCCCCTTTCCATCTAATGCAACTGTGAAATCACCAGAGCAATACGCAATAAATCTCTGCCTGTAATTCCTATTTGCACACAGAGTCATGTTTTCACATTAGGCCCTTAAACGAAATTTCTTTGCCAATTTGAAAGCACACTTACTACTCTTTTTTTTGGCAAGTGATAAACACTTTTACAGACTGACACATTATGAATCCACTTTTCAGATTTTTTAAAAAGCACATGTCCAAACTGCTTTTTCAGACCAGCACCATTTGTAACCTGGGTGACTGCCTACACTCCAGCAAGGGCAACCAGCCTTAGTGATGCTGAATGTATTTGCATTACTGACTGAAACCTCAAACCCCACTCGCTTGTGAATACTGTGCATGATTCCACATGGTAAGCAGCTGGGTGTGTGCTAAGAGTCTGCTTCTGCACCAAAAAATGGCTCCCCCTTTCCATCTAATGCAACTGTGAAATCACCAGAGCAATACGCAATAAATCTCTGTCTATAATTCCTCTTTGCACACAGAGTCATGTTTTCACATTAGTCACAAAACGAAATTTCTTTGCCAATTTGAAAGCACACTTACTGCTCTTTTTTTTGGCAAGTGATAATCACTTTTACAGACTGACACATTATGAATCCACTTTTCAGATTTTTTAAAAAGCACATGTCCAAACTGCTTTTTCAGACCAGCACCATTTGTAACCTGGGTGACTGCCTACACTCCAGCAAGGGCAACCAGCCTTAGTGATGCTGAATGTATTTGCATTACTGAGTCCAACCTCAAACCCTTAAACTATTCTTTTTTTATACCAGTACACCTTAATTTATTGTGAAAACATAGTCCATATTATTTTACATGTTCCTCACATTTAAATTTCTCCCAAAACAGAAAATAATAAACACAACTTCAACAAAAAGAATTGCATTTCTATTATTCATTTCTTAATTTACCATATACATCCCCTCTCAAACTCTAAACTCACCTTTAAAATTAGTTAGTTGTGAAAGAAATGTGGCACTCAAACAGCAGATTATCAGAGCCAGGATCTCTGTTCTTTACACCTCTCTCCTCTCAGCAGAACCAGATAATGGCAAACTTTCCCTCTCTTTTTCCACATATATACATGTTAATTTCAAATCTCAGTGCTTCCCCCTTTTTTTCAAATGTAATCACACATTTCTATTGGTTGAAAACCAACCCTTTTCCAAAAGTACCCTTCCCCCAACTTGACTTCTGCCTAGTACCCTTCCCCCAACTTGACTTCTGCCTGCTACCATAGCAACAGCTCATGGAACACTGCTGTGTGGAGTTAGGTCAGAAGTTCGCCAAACAATGTTTCAATTCCACAGAGCAAGAGTGCTTGACTTTTCTAACCTAACAGCAAATCCATAGTACTGTTCTTTGGTAACACATTTTTCTGTACCAATACAAAACATGCTTCTATAAATTTACACATACAGCCTAGTTTTTAGTGTAGAATGGTATGAAACAGCCAATCAGTTCTTTTTTTAAAAAAAAATATGTATGCCTCCATTTCCAAACTGTCTTTCATTTCTTTTTACCATTCTACTGAAATACACCTCCTGAGTGCATCCAGATCTCCTTTGAAGATGTTCACAGTGTGGATTGTAGGACACAGCTATGTCTTCTGGAGTGAAAAGTTTGCAGAGAAAACAGGTATGGTGAGAGACCTTGCTTTGCCAAATGTAGCCATTAAATGGATTGGTCAGAGAGGGTTAAAGTGGCACCAATTGATGCCATTGGTGAAATCCTTCATGCAAAACCAACACCCTGACCTCATAATAGTGCACTGCGGTGGCAATGACCTAGGCACTTTGACTGGGGTAGGTCTGGAAATGCTTATGAAGGACACCTTTGCACAACTGTTTTCACTTTCCCCTAAAACTGCCTTTGTGTTTTCTAACATATGCCAAAGACAAAAATGGAACTGGTCCAATCATTTCTGTCCACAGATTGACAAAGCAAGAAAGCACGTCAACAAATCTGTTTCTGCTTTTCACCGTGACTATGGTATGGGTTCCATTTACCACAACAACTTGCGTTACGACATGCAAGACATTTATAGAGGAGATGGTGTGCACTTCAATGATGAAGGGAACAGAGTCTTCCTCTTGAACCTTAGACTCTGCATCGGTACTTACTTGTAGGTACCACTTAAAAATCACTTCATAAACACAACGGCTCTTTTTAGAGCCCCCTAATATCTAAACACTTAAATCTGCATTTCATTTCTTTTTTTTTTTTTTTTTTTACCGTACGCTTACCGTACGCGTACCCCGCGATTTTTTTTAAAATCAATAAATGTTTTCTTTGTACTTTTCTGTCCTTCTTTGACCCCCTTACAAATGTTAGGGGGTCTGTAACTCTCCTCCTTGCCCCCTTTTCTTGTTATCACTCTTTTTTTTCTGAGTGAAACACACGAAATGGCGGCCGCCGCTTCCTGGTTTCGGCCGATTCGAATGTTTACTAAGATCTAAGAGCCAATCAGAATCGTGCTCGCGCACGCCACCGTACGCGTACGGTAAGCGTACCGTAAGCGCACCGTAAGCTGGCTCAGATATATATATTGATTTAAAGGCTATTTTCTCAGAATCTACTGAACAGATTTACACTAAACCTACAAAAGGCACTTCCTTGACCTGAGGACTACCTCTCTGCCAAATTTCTAGTAATTCTGTTCAGCCGTTCGGGCTGTAGCCCTGTCTAAAGGTCCTATGGAAAAATGCATGGGAAAAACGCGTTTTGGGACCCCCCTTTTATCTCAGCCCCCGCTTGACAAATCCCCCCGAGACTTTCAGGGTAGGAGCGGAGCGTAGCGCCCCACCTATTTTGAAAAATTCGCGAGGATTCGTCGACCGGCGCCAAAGTTATTCAAAATAGAATGTTGCGGATTTTCTATGGAAACGTGGTCCTAACTATAACTACCTACTGGCGACCGCCAGTAGGTAATATATATAATGAACAATAGCCAATAAACATTAATTTATTAACTTTAAAAAATGATTTGAGGACTACATATGACCTTTAAAATGTATCAATGAATTAAAGTAAAGTAAAGAGGCGAGAGAATCGGCATTTTTACATATGCATTGTTTAGGAAGTATATTTTTCTGAACATTTAAGCGCAGGCACTTTAATTGTATTTCTTACCTTTTTACTAATATTTCTCTTATTTACTGCACTATTCACTTTTCGGATAGCATTGGTCAGTGGGATAACCCGAATTTTTTGACATAATATTTTTTATCATAATATTTATATTTTTATGAGGAATGTTATATTATGTTCTGAGGACTGGCTGAAACAGATTGATTCCGCTTTTGGCAACTTTGTTATTTATGAGCAACTGGTTAATTCATTTTTAATTCCTTGGAGTTTACAAATGCTTATTATGTATTTTTTCAGGCTTTATGGGCATTCATGCCGTCATTGCAACACACGACTTACTTGAGTGTTCATCTACATGTCTTTTATGGATAACATGTTAGCCTGTGACTTGATATTCCGAATCCATTGCCAACGGTAAATTGTACTTTCCTATCCATCCATGTCCTTGTACCCATGTGATTCCCCCATGTGACCTGCAATATCACTTTAAATTTGTGACATCACGAGCTAAACGCTGTCATGTGATCAAGGCTCCACGGAGCCGAAACGTTATGGCCGTCGCTCTGGGCATTAAATGAAAATTGCACTATTTCCAGGCTCGTGTACTTACTTCTTTGGCAGTTGAAGGACCTTCAAGGCTGGTGGGAGTAGTCTGTTGGATATATATATATATATATATATATATATATTCAACAAAATATCACTCCAAACGACCTCCAGCTAACAGGAACTGGCGAAGAAGAAGACGGGCCATGAAGATTTGGCGAGATGGAATTTATTCAGCCCAAGTTACAGCAGTGATGCGTTTCAAGCCCAGGAGCCCTTGATCACACACCGGTCACAGTGAGCATGATTCGTTTTAAATGCTTGAAGGTGCACTCCCACAAACCACTCGTGTTTGGTCATGTGACCATGAACAGTGAGAAAATACTATTGATTCTGTATCGTGAGCTTAATACTCCAAGTGAATTCACATAATATCGAGTTAAATCTCAGATGTAAACTGATGCTCTTAGATGCAATTAAAAGAGGTTTAACAATATATATATTCCCTGAAAAAACCATAGGTTTCAGGGGTGTTATAGTTAGCTGGACATTTCCCTCGTACAAAACCCTAGAAATTCCCCTGTTATAGTTAGTTCAGCTAAATATAACTCGCGCCCCCCGCAATGCACTGCTGATGACGTCACATATTACATCACTCATGACATGGTCAGTGACATCACTGATGACATCACGGATGACATCTCAAATGACATCACTGATGACATCACTGATGACGTCATCCATGTGATAAATTAGTGCATCTTCTCACACCCTAATATAACCTTTGATACACCTACTCAAAATTTCAAACGGCCTTTTTGACAACCATAGATACTCCAATACCAATAACTACACACCAACTCATTGACTTTTAGGTCTACATACATGTCCACTTACTCACCTGTACAGTCACTCATACTTACAGTCACTCTGTGCATTTATACACCTATATAGACACTCACACACCGCCAATCATCCATTGAGGTACTGACACATCTAGTCAGTCATGCAAATAATTAATCACAGTCCAATTTACTCACCTATACAGTTAAACACACTCAAGTTCACTTACTCATAAAAATACTAACAAATACTGTGTCTTCCTGCAGAAAAACCAACAGCACATGACACAGATATCCTTGCACTATGGCGCATACAGCCACTCCTAAAATCACACACTCTCACATATAGATAGTTATATACTCTTACACACATATACACTGCGTTTCACATATGTAGTTACTGACACATGTACAACTGAGATATACATTCAATCACTAACACACCCATACATACACTCACCCAACCATACAGTCCATCACAGATGCACTCTTAAAACCATGCACCCACTGAATCACCCACTCATACATCTAGAACAATGGCCAAAATGAAACACACTAACAATGAGCACAAGTCACACAACCCGCCAACATCACACCACTGACCGAGCATAGAAGTGAACACCACGCTGTATTCATACAGGATGTGTACAAAGGCCAGTCATTGGTGTTGTGGGATGTTTGCGACCGTAGTCATCATGGATTAGATGCCCAGCATGTGGCACATGGTCGAGTTCACTGTGTGTTATGCTGCCAAACGGCTGCTCCTCCCTCCCACGAGCCCCCACACTTTTGTACAGTGCGCTGTTGTATCTCGTGCACTCGTACGGCACACCATTGTAATGCCTATTTGCGCATGTCCTGCTACTTTCCAACTACAACATCACAGTGCCGTTTGGAGGTGGTGCATGCCACTTTACAACATCGACTGCTGCGACTCTTGAAACAGGCCACACCAGAACACAGAGACACACTTACCGCACTTCCTGTACACGGACATGTCCGAGACACCCCGTTCCCCTTGCCAGATAGGCACACCCCTCAACTGACCTGTGAACCCCAGACCAGCACACGCTAGTTGTGCATTCAGGAGGATGCGTGCGTAGCTACACATCCAGGCTCACTGCCAACGCTGAGGTCACAGCACACTGTGATGTTGCAGGGCTCATGCCTATCATGCTAAGACAATGACCACAGGGACACACTTACTAAGATGTGGGTTTGGGGGGCATTGGCGGTCCTGGAGTTGTTGAGATAAGTCTTCTGACCCTCATGGGTATCCCTGTATCATGCTCATTGACACTATGGCACCTGTGGGTGTTCTGGTGTGGCTCTTGGCTGTGTTCCCTTCCATGGTGCAGGTAGTTGTCCTGCTTAACACCAGCAGAAAGCAGGTGTAAAATCCCTGGTGCTAACGTGTCTTATCGCCGGAATTTGTTTCGCATTGCAATTGGTGTGAAAGTTGTGATGTGATTTTTTTCGTGTGCAGAACAATATACGAACTGAGCAGTGTATCTTGTCAAGATCCAGCAGCTGACGCACTATTCCCAATCAATATAAATACAATGAGATTTCTTAATAGATTTTGTGTGTACACTGTAAGTGCAGCCAATACCTCAGTGCAATACAATACAGGATTTTAGTATTTAGAATAAATCGGAAAGGTGCACCTCGTGTCTTTTTGCACGGGAACAGCTACTCTCCATTTCATTATCAGCACTTTAACGGAAGTAAAGTTGAGATAAATCTAACACACTATTCAGAAGTTGGTGCAAACTGCAGATATCACCAGTATTCCAGCGATAAGTGCCCCAAAATTTAACACCATGGTGGACTCCATCAAATAACAGTTATAAGAACAAGAAAGAGTCACACAGCAGTTAAGAGAACAACCAAAAACATTATTAATTTTTTTTTCAAACTTTATTTTTTATAATAATAAATATATAAACGATAAACTATTTACAAACTTTATTTTTTTATTAACATAAATATAAACAATAAACTAATAAACAAAATGTAACAACAATAATACAAAACAACAAGGCGGAACACTCCTGTGGGAACCACGGATGTCGACGACAGACCTGCAAAATCAGAAAGATTGTTAAAAAAAACCCAACATGGTATTCTCAACAAAATACCACAAGAAACAAATCACAGATATATAAAATGCATACAGCTAACAAAATGTTATAAGTTTAACTTACAAAAACTGTAAATGTTGCCGCTTTAAAATATTTACCGAATCTGAGGAAATTTTTTTGCAGAAGGCCCCACGCCCACAACGTTTTTCTTCAGTGGTGAGGACATTTTTTACTTTTTCCAAGGGGCAAACAAAGACCAATGCCACCTTCGTCACTCGCAAGATTTGCCAAAGAGTTCTGTTACAAGGGGATCCTAACAAAAAATACTCGTGCGGCACAGCAAGTATGATGAAACACCTAAGGACCCTTCATCCAAACAATCTTGCACGAGAAGAGTGCAAACAGATGAGAAACACTCCTGTTCTGTATCTGTAACACATTTTATATAAAAACTGACTAAGAAACTATAGCCCTGAACCACAAGTGTGACGATCGTTAAAACACTACATGCATAGTGCATACTACTTTGAAGCAGTTCATGCCCTAAAGCCTACCTCACTAAAAGACTACATGCTAACTGACTAAATGATTACAGTACTATAAGGAGACACACTGGCTGAGTGACAGGGTGTTTGCTAGAAGAGTATGAATACTAACTAGGGAATTGAAGGTGTGAAACACAACTGTGTAGGTGATTAGAGGACTGCATACATACTGCATAGGCATTTAAAGCAGTCCATGTGCTAAGGCCTGGCTCACTGCATGACTACTTGGGTACTGACTGAATGATTAGAGTACAGCAAGGAGAGTGCCTAGGTGAATTTATCAGTGCTAGGCTTTTCGCACAGGGAATGGATTAGTACTTGGTACTGAATGGGTCACTAGAGGAGTGCAAAGGCAGTGACAAGTGCTGGACTGTATGGATACTGACTAGGAAATTGAAAGTGTGAAAGACAAGTGTCTAGGTGGTTAGAAGACTGCATGCATAGTGCATAGGGGTTTGAAGCAGTCCATGTGCTAAGGCCTGGCTCAGTGTATGAATACTTAGACACTGACTGAATGATTAGAGTACTGCAAAGATAGTATCTTGGTGAATTTATAAGTGTTTGGGTTTTAGCACAGTGAATGGATTAGTACATGGTGCTGAATGGGTCACTAGAGGACTGCAAAGGGAGAGACAGGGTATTTCGTGGAAGTGTATGGATACTGACTAGGGAATTGAATGTGAGAAAGACAATTGTGTAGGTGGTTAGAGGACTGCATGCATAGTGGATAAGGGTTTGAAGCAGTCCATATACTAAGGCCTGGGTCACTGGATGAGTACTTGGGTACTGACTGGATGATTAGAGTACTGCGAGGAGAGTGTCTGGGTGAATTTATTAGGGTTTGGCGCAGTGAATGGATTAGTACATGATGCTGAATGGGTCACTAGAGGAGTGCAAGGGAAGTGACAGGGTGTTTGCTGGAAGTGAACGGATACTGACTGGGGAATTGAAGGTGTGAAAGACAAGTGTGTAGATGGTTAGAGGACTGCATGCATAGTGGATAGGGGTTTGAAGAAGTCCATGTGCTAATACCTGGCTCAGTGCATGAATACTTAGGCAGTGACTGAATCATTAGAGTACTGGAAAGAGAGTGTGTTGGTGAATTTATAAGTGTTTGGCTTTTAGCACAGTGAATGGATTAGTACATGCTGTTGAATGGGTCTCTAGAGAACTGCAAAGGAAGTGACAGGATGTTTCCTGGAAGTGTATGGATACTGACTAGGGAATTGAAGGTGTAAAAGACAAGTGTATAGTATGTTAGAACACTACATGCATACTGCATAGACATTTGAAGCAATCTATTTGGTACTTAGAAACTGACTAAATAATCAAACTACTTCTAGGACAGTGCTTAGGTAAAACTTTTACATTTTCAGTTCTGCCACAGTGAACAGAATAGTACATGGTACTGCACCTTAGTGTCAAACCCTGACTCATTTTATCAATACATAAGCAAAGACTGGATTCTAATGCTACTAAAACTTGACAACATGACAGGTTTTAAAACAGTTATCTGTCAGCAAATACATGATGTTACCAAATGATTCTCTCACACTGATCCCAAATACACACTAACTCACAGTGTGATTCTGGACAACCACCACTATCCCTAGGAGTTTACCAAAACTCATTCACTACAGTGCAAGTGATAAGGGAACTGCACACAATCTACATATTTCACAACTGCAATTTACTGTCAATGAAAGCATGAGCCATAACTGTCTTCTAATGCTACTAAAACTTGGCAACATGACTGGTTTTAAAACAGTTATCTGTCAGCAAATACACGATGTTACCAAATGCTTCTCTCACAATCCTTACCCAAATGCACAGTGTGATTTTAGACAATCAACACTATCCTAGGAGTTTACCAAAACTCATTCACTGGTCTGGAAGAGTTAACGGTACTGAACACAATCTACATATTTAAGTACAGCACATCAGTGTCAAGGCATGACTCATTTAATCAACGCATAAGCAAAGACTGGATTCTAATGCTACTAAAACTTCACAACATGACAGGTTTTAAAAAAGTTATCTGTAAGCAAATACATGATATCACCAAATGCTTCTCTCACACTGATCCCAAATACACACTAACTCACACTGTGATTCTAGACATGCACCACTATCCCTAGGAATTTACCAAAACTCATTCACTACAGTGCAACTGGTAAGGGAACTGCACACAATCTACATATTTCAGGACTGCACTTTTCTGTCAAAGTCTGACTCATTTAATTAAATCATAAGCCATAACTGTCTTCTAATGCTACTAAAACTTCACAACATGACAAGTTAAAACAGTTATCTGTCAGCAAATACACGATGTTACCAAATGCTTCTCTCACAGTGGTTCCCAAATGCACACAGACTGACTGTGTGATTCTAGACAAACAACACTATCCCTTGCACTATACCAAAACACATTTCTTCATCTAGAAGTAGTACTACATTTTAGTATAGAAACATAACATAACTCATTTCACAAATTCATAAACAATGACTGGTTTCTAATTCTACCAAAATATAAAAACAGCACAGTTATCTGTCTACAAACACATGAAAAACACAAATGCTTATCGCAGAATGGTTTCTACATGCACACACATTGTAGAGAAAAAAGTACTCCCTACACTTTAGCAGGAAAAATACATTAGTCTGATTAAAATCAAAATAGTCTACATACATCCCCTCACAATTAAATAACTCATCTTTCAAGTTATTTTGTAGATTAAGAAGTATATCAATCACTCACCATATTTTCTTTTACAGAATCTCTGCACTGTGCACCTCTCAGCAAAAGCAAAGAATGGAAAAGTTTCCCTTTCATTTTCCACACATATACATGTAAACATCAAATCACAATCCTTCGCACATAAACTCAAAAGCAAACACACATTTCTATTGGTTAAACATTTCAACCCTTTCCAACTGAAATACATTTCAACCCTTCCCCCAATCTGCCTTCTGCCTGTTACCATAGAAATAGGTCATGGACCACTGCACTGAGCTCACAGGTCACAAGTTCAGCACACAATGTTCCTACACAAGACAGGAAGTGTGCTTGACTTTTCAACATATCAGCTTATCATATATAATGTTCCTTACCATCTGTTTTTGTTAACCAATAACAATCATACCTTTTAAAAACAGAAATATACACCCTACCTTTCAGTGTAGAAAGTTGTCATATAACCAATGATTTCTTGTCATTTTTCAAAAAACGTTGCCGTGGATCCGCGCACCCACCCACCGCGAGAGAATCCGTGCATCCAACGCGATAGGATGCGCACTTAGGGGGTCCCTTCTGGGACCCCCTAAGCACCTCTAGAGGGTCAGAGTATTTCCACTCTGCCCCCTTTATATGTTTTACAAACTTATTCCCCTTGCATCTTCAGCCTCGCTTCTACCGAGGCAGAAAATGGCCGCCAACAGTTCCTGGTTTCGAATGTAGAGAGACACTCAACAGCCAATTAGCATTCAGCGCGCGATCATGAGGGTGCGCTTACGGTGCGGGTACGGTCCGCGGATCCTCCGCGGCCATAGATATCACTAACTTTTTTACCCTAATTTTCTCAGGAACTACTAAACAGATTCACACCATATATGCAAAAGGCACGAGTCCGAACTGAGGACTACCTCTTTGCCAAATTTGGTGTCATTCCGTTCAGCGGTTCGGGCTGTAGCTGCGACAACAGATCCTATGGGAAATTGCTTGGGGAAAACGCGTTTTGGGACCCCCTTTTTTCTCGGCCCCCGCTTGACGGATCACCGCAAAACTTTCAGGGTAGGAGCGGAGCTGACCAAAAGTTTGGAAAATTTCACAAGGATTCGTCAACCGGGGCCAACGTTATTCCAAATAGAATGTTGCGGATTTCCTATGGAAATTAGGTCCTAACTATAACTATCTACTGGCGACCACCAGTAGATAATAAACAAATTATCTACTGGCGGTCGCCAGTAGATAGTTATAGTTAGGACCGTGTTTCCATAGGAAATCCGCAACATTCTATTTGGAATAACTTTGGCGCCGATTGACGAATCCTCGCGAAATTCTCAAAATAGGTGGGGCGCTACGCTCCGCTCCTACCCTGAAAGTCTCGGGGGGATTCGTCAAGCGGGGGCTGAGAAAAAGGGGGGGTCCCAAAACGCGTTTTCCCCATGCATTTTTCCACAGGACCTTTAGTCCGAGCTACAGCCCGAACGGCTGAACAGAATTACTTGAAATTTGGCAGAGAGGTAGCCCTCAGGTCAGGGATGTGCCTTTTGAAGGTCTCGTGTAAATCTGTTCAGTATTTCCTGAGAAAATAGCATTTAAATCAATATATATATCTATGGGCGCGCTCCGAGCGCGTACCGTAAGCTTACCGTACGCGCACGCTGCCGTGCGTGAGCGCGATTCTGATTGGTTGTTAGATCTCAGTAAACATTCGAATCGGTCGAAACCAGGAAGTGTCGGCCGCCATTTTGTCTCTCGCAGTCTGAGGGGGTGAAAAACAAAGGTGGATAACGTGAAAAGGGGGCAGGCTGGACAGTTCCTGACCCCCTAGCCTTTGTCAGGGGGTCCCAGAAGGACCCCCAAGGGCAAAAAATAAATGTTAATTTTTTTTTCAAAAAATCGCCGAATGCGCGCAGCGTACGCGCACGGCGTAAACGAAGAAATTCCGCGAGGAAGAATTCCGCGAACTTCGCGTAATTACGCGTACCGTGCGCGCACATCAAAATTTTTTTTTCAAAAATGAAAGCTTAAAAAAAAATAAAAAAAATTGTGAGGTAAGGTTGGCTCTTAAAAGAGCCGTTGGGTTAATACAGGGATGGAGGAAAGAAAGAATGGGAATATTATGAGCGTCTACAAACGTGCTGGTCTATCTTATTGTTAATAAGGGAAACACTGGTCTCCCCAAAAACAAAAAGACCACAACACCTTGTACACCTCATTGCAACCCTCTCAAATCGAGGGTTAACGTCCAGAGGAGCAGAAGAAGGTGATGCTCCCACCTCAGAGGAAGGGCTCAGCTGAGCTGCTGATGATGTACTCGGCTGAGCTTCTGAGGTTGGGCTCTGGTGACTTACTGAAGAGTTTTCTCCAGTATGTCGAGCAAAGGTCCTGGGATGTCTATCCCTAAGGTGTCTCATCATAGAGTGATTTCCAAAGGAATACTTCTTCCTTGGATTTCCTCTAGATAAAACACGGTCACAAAGTGTGCAAGTGACCAATGGAGCATTGACCTTTTTCTCCCCCTCTGGAAAAGTAAAATACTCCCATACAAAAGAATTCTTCTGTTTCCTCCTTCTCTGGATGATGGTGGTGCTGCTAGCCTCACTCTCAGAAGAGGTCTGCTGTTCTGCCATTGTATCTCAATGTCAATTCAGCTCCTTCTCCTAGGGGATCTCAAGCAGTAATGAGGGGAATGGGTGTGGTGTGGGAAGTTTCTGGAACTGAAAGTAGTTTCAACCAATGGAAAGTGTTCTTTGTGGATCACATGACCTACCGTGCGCGCTCCGTAAGCTTACGGTACGCGCTCGGAAAAAAGTACGCATGCGCGAACGTGACGCTTACGGAGCGCTTACGGAGCGCGTACGTAAGACGCACTCGCGCATGCGCATTACACGCCCCTGCGTAACCGAGACGTTGCTTCCGCGTGTACGCGTACGTCACGTACGTATCACGTAAGCGCGCTGTACTTATGACGTGCGGAGCGCGTAGCGTCAGCTTACCGTACGCGCATCGTATCACGTAAGCGCACCGTACTTATGACGTACGGAGCGCGTAGCGTCAGCTTACCGTACGCGCACGGAATAAAATGCATAAAAAAAAAATAACCATTCCATAATGCAGGATATAGTACATATATTATTTTATACATAGGTTTACCAAAAATCTCAAAAAAAAATTTGCATTTAAAAAACCGTACAAATTCACTGAAAAAACCATAGGTTTCACACACGTTATAGTTAGGAATTAGCATTTAAAAAACCTTGCAAATTCACTGAAAAAACCATAGGTTTCACACATGTTATAGTTAGCTGGACATTTCACTCATAAAAAACCAATGAAATTCCCCCGTTATAGTTAGTGCAGGCAACTATAACTCACGCGACCGCAATCCTCTGCTGATGATGTCAGATATTACATCACTGATGACATATGTGTCTTTATGAAAAATAAATATTTGTAATATATGTATAGCTAAAGATTAATGGAAGAAGACATGGGTAATTAAGTGTCTAAATACAGTGATGTAATATCTGACATCATCAGCAGAGGATTGCGGTCGCGTGAGTTATAGTTGCCTGCACTAACTATAACGGGGGAATTTCATTGTTTTTTTATGAGTGAAATGTCCAGCTAACTATAACATGTGTGAAACCTATGGTTTTTTCAGTGATATATATATATATATATATATATATATATATATATATATATATATATATATATTCCTAAGAATGGAGTTCCAAACGCGCTCGTAGGGCAAATTAACACCAGGAAAACAGCAGAGTTGGTCAACCAAAGGGGAGGTTTATTAAATTCATAAACCGGCCGTGACGCGTTTCGCCCACAGACGGGCTTGTTCACACAGCATGTCACATAACCAAAAAGCAATACATACTCTTGCGTAAAGGTGTCATGAACAGAGAGAAAGGGACTCTTTACATGATACTTTCAAAATTCCGTTATTGGAGATGCCATCTTGTAATGTGTTCCGAGTATGATATACCTATATAATGGGAAGGTAGTTCGTACATTACCCACCTACAAGTCCGCATTTTACACATCAAATAACAACTTAGTGTGATTGTGGTGCGTGGCGTTTTCGTTTACATAAAATAACATCAAAGTTGTTGACCGAAAATTAACCGCCATTAACAGCATTATTGTGTTCAAAATGCCATATATTACAAATAACGCTTGTGATTCTCTACGTGAGCAATACAAAGGATATTCAACGTTGTGTGACTCTACTGGTTAAGCATATATTCAGTCTCAGTGCCATTCATTTAGTGAAAGTCCTACATCTCTTTAGACGGAGTACTTTTGAATACAACTTTATTCACTCTAGTGGTATCACAAACATGACTCTATTCTACTGGTAAAATGTATATTATTTAAAGTCTGTGTACCTTCCATACCCTTTGTGTTCTCCGGAAAACTAATTGTATGTTTTGTCCTTGTAGTCCTTATGCAGGACACATAAATATTTTAAATAAAACTTTATTGACCATAGTGGTCACAAGGGCAACAATTGTCTTTAAACCTATCGTTCGTGAATGTATCCTCATCTGTGTGTGGTCTGTTGGTTTGTTTTTTAACTAAAATCCAAGCCCAATAGTGGCAAAGGACTCTTTAGAGTATGGAATATACTTCGTCCTTAGGATAATTGTATGTAGTGGTATAAGTTGTTAGATATAACTCCTTATATTTGGAAACCGTCTTGTATTGCACGAGAAAAGTTGTATGTAATGTGTTATGCATTCCCCTGTGTGTCATTCTTCATGTACTACACCCACATGTGGAAACCAAAAACATAATCATTAAAGAAGAATTCATCTGGGAGAGAGAGAATAAAGAAATCACAGATTTTTTACTTGTGTCTTTGAAAAATACTTGTAAGATATTTGAAAATTACTTGAAAAATACTATCTGGAAGATACATGAAGAAAAGGGTAGGGATCCCGTTGTCCCTGGTACAGACATGATCCCTTCCTTTCCTCCTGCGAAAAGAAAAGAAAAAGAAGAAGAAAGTAATTACAAACCATTTTTCGACAGTTGGTGAGCAACAATAAATAAAATATGTTACATATAGAATATTCAAGAGCATTAATCCAGATAAACATGCAGTGAAAAATGTTCCAAACATCTAACATCTGCTTGCTATTCAGTTTGCAAATGGATTGCCATCTCTTCGTCTAAGTTGTGTCCATTAGGAAATCTAGTGCACATACCGATGATGTGTCTAGACTCCCGTTGCCTGAGTCTCAGAACACGATTTCCACCTCTTTTGCTAGGTAGAACTTGCTCTATACCATAATAGGAGAGCTTGTTGCAATCGGAGAAGTGAAACCTTTCGAAGTGACGGGCAATAGGATATTGTTTATCTTTGTTAGTGATCGCCCTCATGTGCTCTAAGATAAGTTTTTTTGCCATATGCGTTGTGCTGCCTACTTACCTCAATTTGCATGGGCATTCCAACACGTAAATGACAAATGAACTGTTACATGTCAAAAACTGGTTTATGCTGATCATGGTATTGGTATTGGTATTCCAAAATTCTTTAATCATTCGGCTATTTGCACACGCTTTACAATGGCCACACGGAAAGAAACCTTGCAGATTAATGCCTCTTGTAATCGTGCTTTCTGTTATATCACTATGGATCAACAAGTCTCTGAAAGTACGGCCTCTTCTGTAGGTTATATTTGGTCTATCAGGTAGACTCTCACCTATTGTTGGATCGTTTTTCAGAAGTTTCCAATTTTGTACAATGACCTTTCGTACTTGGTCAGAATTGCCATTGTATGTGAGAATCATGCGTGTGGTGTTAGAATCTTCCTTATCGGAGAAGGGCACATCAGATGTATCTTCCAACATTTTCCTTCTGTCAATGTTGGATATTCTGTCCATTGCCCTTTTGAGTACCCAAAATGGGTACCCTCTTTCTCTGAACCTCTTCACCATTACTTTCTCTTCATTCTGATAATCATTGAGATTGCTACAATTTCTCTTAGCTCTGAGTAGCTCCCCATACGGTATACTCCATTTCAAGTTGTCGGGGTGGCTACTCATCGCATGGAGCAGAGTATTCCCTGCGGTAGAGGATAGTCTGAAGTTTGTTCTCTACCACTTGTACTTTTGTGTCTAGGTAGTTGACTTCCTTCTTACTGATGGTACTAGTAAGATTTTTGTCATTCTGATTAAGGGTATCAATAAAGTGACATAGTTCATCTTCCTCCCCCTGCCAGATGACAAAAATATCGTCGATATACCTAAGCCACAGCTTGACTTGGTAAAGGTATATCGAAGGTTGGCATTCATGTTGATGTCCTCCTCCCATGCCCCCATAAAAAGATTGGCAAAACTGGGCGCAAAACATGTGCCCATCGCGGTACCGAGTGTTTGTTTGTACATATCATCATTGAACATGAAAAAATTGTTACATAGGCAAAACTTGATCATGTCCAGAATCATATTAGTGTGTCCCAAAAATCTGATATTTCTACGTTTTAGGAATCTTGCACATGCCTGTATTCCCTGATCATGATCTATTACCGTATACAAAGAGTTCACATCCAAGGTGAGGAACCTGACCATTAAGGGCCAAGCAGCGCAGAGTACGCCTGAAATCCTCTAGTTCTCCTGCCTTGCAATACAGAGACACTGGACACTCCGTCTGGCGTAAAAGATCGAGTTTTATTATCTGCAGCTAGAACAGTTGTCCGTGAAGTCACACAGGGATGGGTTCACAAGAGACTGCTGCTTGACCTCCGTGGCGCACAAGCTTTTATACAGTGAAATACAATGGATACAATGGGTAACCAAAAACATATAGAATTTGAGACATCGACAAATGTCACCAACAATGGTTTAAGCTAAAAACTGACTCGGGTTCCAGGTGATGTTTGTTGCTGGCCCCTTTAAGCAAATTGCAAAGAGAATCCACATGATACAGTTTACAAGGAGAGAAAACATGGTTGTATGTTCTAGAAGGACAGTCGTGAAGCCAGAGAATGCATGAGATGTGTAGCGAAGGGCAGGAGATAAGATAAGCGGGAGGAAAGAATGGTGTGAGCTAACAGATAGTTCGGGCGGGGGTTATCCAGCTCAGACATGAATTAGTGTATTCGGCCAGACCCTGACACTAGTTAATAAACACGGGACGAAAGGCTACCTGACACGCAAGGGCAGAAATGACAAAAACATCTCGTTTACCAGCTGCCTGAGTGAGGGCAACCTAAGATGACGGAAAACACAAGATGGAGTCTGGGTGCGATCGAGAAACGACGAATTTCAGAACCTCAGACCCTCCTTTTGCCATTACTCAGGCAATAACACAATGACTGGGCTCATGTTAGTCTGAGTCGGAGTCGATATCAATTGCCATAAGGTCGTTTAACTGTTGCTGGACCATCATCTTACTATTCTCTGTTTGTTGGGTTACAGGCTTTGATACACATAAGGTAGCGAACAGACCACAGATAGCAGGACCACAGTGTATGCACAAGCAACAAGAGAATATGATGGCCAGAATTGCTCCAAGGAATGTTAGTATCTTCCATCCCCAGGTAGATAACAATCCCCATAACCATCCTATGAGGGACCAATCTCCTTCGTCCTGATGGATCGATGCGGAGATGGTATGTAATTTTGAGATGGCCTGATATACAGTCGGGGCGTCATCAGGAATGTATATACAGCAGCTTGATCCAATTAATTTACAGACTCCTCCTCGGTCTGCTAGGATCACATCTAGCACAATTCTGTTTTGTAACGTCATCAGACGGTCCGCTCGGAGTTCTGCAGTGATGTTACTTAACCCCTTGCATGCTCATGACGGAACCACTCCGTCATGAGCCACGGGCGCTGTGTGCTCATGACGGAGTGGTTCCGTCATGCTGCGGCTGTTGGCTCCACCCACGCGGCGCTGTTTCCCCGCCTGTGCGGGCGATCAGCGCAAGTGGGTGGAGTCATGACGGAACCACGCCGTCATGAGCACAGCTCGCCCGTGACTCATGATGGCGTGGTTCCGTCATGAGCATGGCGGCGCCGCGCTCACCGCAAACCCCCCCAGCGCTGCGGCGGAATTCGCGCCGCAGCGAAGGGGTTAAGGCACCTGCAGTAACATCGATGGTTGTCTCAACCACGCAAACTAATCGCCTAATGTTTCCGCTGTTAAACATTGGTCCCCAGAAGGGAATGAATCCTTTGAAGAAATCTCCTCCCTCCTGGCCAGCTGTGTCTTTGGCATCAAATACGCCTCTACCATATCTGTGTCTGTGATGGTCTGAGGGTGCAGTATACGTTGGGGGAAGCAAGAATGCTATGCAACATGTTCCCGAAAAGTCAGAGGGGAGCCATGTATATGCTTTGTCATAGCAGACAAAATAGGTTCCTTGTGATGGGATCAATGGAGGGTTATTTTGAGACGTGAATACATATATCTGGGAACAGTTTTGCTGAGTGTCATTCTCCTTGCTATTGATTCGGAGGCAAAAGTTGCCTTGGTGGGGTACAGTCCATGCTGGGGAAGACTTCTCTTGTTTGGTCTTGTTATTAAGACTGGAAATGTAATGAGTTACATTCCAACCTTTGTAGGCTTTCTTTTCATCCAAAGGAATCTTACTCTTCCCTAGAATTTTAGCCATGGCCACTATACCCTTTATCAAAGTACCGTGGCTAAAATCCATTCCTTTCTCAAATGTACCTATCGGATATCGAAGTCTGTTGTGGTAGGCAGCCGAAAACATGGCCAGGTAAGCCCATGCTGAACCTTCATATGAGAAAGGCAATACTAAATAGGGCATCCCTTTATGGGCAGTGTGAGGCATGAGTCCACATACCCAACAGTCAGATATGTTGACAACTAACTGGTGTTGGTGTAACAGCTGGATAAATGAATTATTTGTATACTCCATCCTTCTTAGTTGTTCATGTGAGGAAAGGGCACTTATCTTGTGTTGAATTTTAATGGGACGAGAAGGTACAGAAGTAGTTAAAGGAACAGTTTTTAGTTGTAACACATTGACAATCCAACCTATACATGCTAATAAAACACATAGAATCAGCAACACACACAAGGTTACGCCAAAACGACTACGTAATGATTTACAATATTTGGTTCGCATATTCTGTAAAAGTAACAAATGTTCAAGTCTTTGCTTCAGGTCTGGTCCTCAGGTTGTATCATCGCTTTGTTGAAGTCGTTTGGTCCTGAAAGATTATTTCCGGATTAGTAGTGTTCACTTGCAGATGTAATGGAATGATTCTTGGAAGAGTCTCATCACTTTCTTCCTCAGTCTGGGTGTCTTCCAGCCGTGCGTTACTAAATGGTACGAACCGGGGAGTCTTGTCTCCTTCAGACTCACCTATGCCCCTGCGGACCCACTGGTCAAAAGGCAAGGGCAAGGGTACCTTTTTGCAATGTACGACGTGGACCCAGTTTTTCTTGCCTTCTATCCTTACTGCTGTCCGCATAGCCAGTAGAACCAGGCGAGGAGGCGACCAGCGAGGATCAAGATTTTTCTTTCGTTGAAAGTTCTTGGTGCAGACCCAATCTCCCGGTTTGATAGAGTGACCTGGGTCTGTTGAGGCCTCTGGCAGAGCACTTTGAACCTGTTGGCGAAGAACACTTAATTTAGCAGTCATGTCATGAAGGTAATCAATAAGCATAGGGTACGGTATGTCTGAGTACTTCCTAGGGCGAGGAACTCCCCAAATATTGGCGGGGCGTCCGAATATCACTTCATATGGACTAAGTCCCATACGAGAGTGTACAGTAGTTCTGGTGGATAGTAAGGCCAATGGTAAAGCGTCAGGCCAGGCAAGACATGTGCTGGCCTGAATCTTTGCCAATTTCAGTTTGAGAGTGCCATTGTAGCACTCTACCAAACCCGCTGACTGTGGATGGTTTGCCGCGTGGAATTTCTGCCTAATACCAAGACCCGTACATACTTTCTGCATGATTTTGCCTACAAATTCACTTCCATTGTCACTCCAGACAATTTGCGGCAAACCGAATCTAGGAAAAAGCTGTGTTATCTTTTAAGGGGTAAGCCTCTATCCACCTAGAGAATGCACATACTACCACCAGAACATACTTGAGATTGTTGCATCGATCCATGTGTATATAATCAATCTGTAATACTTCAAAGGGGTACGTAGGGGGAGCGAAATGGCCTGCAGGAGTTGGAGTACCCTTCCCTGGGTTATGCATTAAGCATATGATGCAATTTTTTACCACATTTTCTGCACAGTTCGGAATTCCTTCATTTTGCCAAACTGGAGCCAGGAGTTTGCATATGCCTTTAGCACTAATGTGAGCTGGTCCATGAGCCATAGTCACTACAGGTAATACATATGCATCTGGCAACATCCATCGCTGATGCTCTGACAATTCTGTCCAACATCCATTCGAATCCAACATTCCCGTACTTTCTTTCCACTTACTCAATTCTTTCTCTGTAGCCTCTTCCTGAATCGTTCTTACACTCTCAATTGTGTCCTCACACATTCCTCTTTCTGGGATCTGATTTGCAGGGCCTGCAACATACATGTGACTTGTGATGTCCCTAGCTGTGTTTTTCGCTATCTCGTCTGCGAAAGCATTCCCGCGACCAATGTCATCTGTGACTCTTTTATGTGCACTACACTTGATGATGGCAATTTGGGTAGGTAGGTCAAGAAGATCGTGATCCAACTGGCCATGCTGAATCTTCGTTCCATGGGAAGTAAAGAATCCTCTTTCCTTCCATAAACGACCAAAACTGTGTGCCACGCCAAAAGCATATTGGCTGTCTGTGTAAACATTCACTCTTTTCCCTTTTGACAGCACACATGCTCTAGTCAAGGCTATCAATTCTGCAGCCTGGGCTGAATTGTATTGGATACATGCTGTCTCCACTACTGTATGTAATGTGGTGACTGCATAAGCTGAGGTAGTCTCGCCATTGGGTAATTTGAAACAGGAACCGTCAACCCACAAGGTTCCATCCGGATCCTCGAGCGCAGTATCCTTTAAATCTATTCTTCCTTATGTTTCTTCTTCTGTGCGAAGAAAATAGTCATGATGATCCTGAGGATCTCTTTCATCTGGGAGTGGTAACAAAGTAGCTGGATTCAAGGTGTTACATCACTTTATACGTATGTGGCTTGCTAAGAGAGTCAACTCGTAACCAGATAACCGAGCACTTGTGAGATGTTGTGTTTTAGTTCTATTCAATAAAGTGTCTACAGCATGTGGTACCATGACAATGATAGTGTGGTCCAATACTACTCCAGCTGATTGACGAATAGAAATTGCTGTCGCCGCCGTAGCTCTTAGACAGCTAGGTAACGCTTTAGCTACCGGGTCTAACGTAGCAGAAAAGTAGGCACATGGCCTCTGTATGTCTCCAAATTGTTGTGCCAAAACTGATAATGCACAACCTTCTCTCTCATGGACATAGAGCGTAAAACATTTACTGTAATCAGAGGTACCTAACACAGGAGCAGAACACAGGGCTGATCGTAAGTCAGAAAAACTCTTCTGACATTCATCAGTCCATGGGAGTGGATGGGGCGTGTCTTTCTGTGTAAGTGATAATAAAGGTTTGGCCAATAAAGAGAAATTAGGTATCCATTGTCTGCAGTAGGAAGTAATGCCCAAGAAAGCACGTACTTCTCTCTGCGTCGATAGTACCGACATGTGCGTAATTGCTTCAATGCGATCAGGGGTTAGTCGCCTTCCCTCCTTTGATAAGAGATGACCTAAGTATGTAACTTCTTGGCACACGTACTGTAATTTAGAAGGTGATACCTTATGATTGAGATCAGACAAATGCTGCAACAATGCCACAGTCACATCTTTACACACATCCTTTGAATCAGTCGCGATCAACAATTCATCCACATACTGAATAAGAGTGGCTCCTGGAGGCAAAGGGAATGTATCAAGCTGTGATTTAAGAGCTTGACTATAAATGGATGGACTTTCACAATAGCCTTGTGGTGCTCTCTTGAATCGGAAGCTTCGGCCTCCTAAACAAAATCCCAAAATATCTCTGCTCTCTTTAGCAATAGGAATGCTGAAGAAAGTGTTCTTTAAGTCAATCACGGTGAACCAAGCTGCTGAAGCTGGTATCATCGTCAGTAGGGCTGTAATGTCTGGGACAACAGGGAACTGTGGTTAAACAATTTTGTTCACCTCTCGAAGATCAATCACAAATCTATAGACTAGTGGTTGAGAAGGATCAGTTTGCTTAAGAATCGGAAGATAGGGCTGTTACACACATTTCCTCTCATTTCTTCCACCACACCCTTCTGGACCAAATCTTGAACAATAGCCAATAATGCTTTTTCACCTTCATTGGAAATCTTATACTGAGCTATACGTGGCAGTTTAACATTAGGCTTGAGAGTGACAACATATGGTGGAATCGCAAGACGACCCACATCATTCGGACCCGTAGCCCAAAGACTTTCAGGAAGAGATAGTAATTCAGGTGGAAACTTATCTCTAGACAGATGCATTGACGATGTTAGTTTCTTACCTAGTGTAAGGTACACACCAGAAGGGGAGCAGTGTAACGTGGCATGTAACTTTTTTAACAGATCCAAACCCAATAGATTCTCACCACAACCAGTTGTAAGGATAAGTGATGCTTCCAGGTCATATGGACCAATCGAAACAGGTAAAGGGCGAGAGACTGGGTTACGAACTGGGGCGCCGGAAAGTCCTACAGACGTGTTTATTAAGCCAGACAAAGGTGCCCCAGGTAGTTTAGAATGAATAATAGAACTTCTCATTGCACCAGTATCTAAAAGAAATGGCTCTGAAATACCCATTGCATTGACAGTGACATAAGGACCATTCTGATCTACTGGAATTGATACTACTCCCTTACTTTGTCCATGGCTGGCCTATTCATTTTGGAAACTTTCGTCGCCACCTTCAACATAATAGTCACTATAATATTGTGTAGACTGGACTCTCTGTTGGTCAAAAGAATTCACAGCGTTAGGGGAGGGAAAGGAACGCTTCTCTTGGAGGGACTTACCTCTACCTCTACCCCTGGAGACTGACTGGAAATTACCACGGCCTCGTGGGACAAACACTCCATTATTACGTTGGAGCAAAACTGGACAATTACTCTTAAAGTGTCCCTCTTCCTTACAGTAAGCGCATTGGTTTGGACCTAGCATAGATCGGGGTACATAATGTTCGAGCTTCTGAAACACTTTCTGAAACTGTGGGGGCTGAGAATACTGGTGCTGAGCAGGACGTGGAGGATAAGCCTGCTGTAAAAGAACCTTTGTTTTTAAATCTTTTTTTTTCTTCTCCTGCTTATCTTTCTCTTTCTTGTCTCTGTTTTCATAATATTGCGCTGTAGCCAATATTTTAGCAGTAGAAGAAACAGCCCATGCACTCTCGGAACTTTTTAATTTATTCGATAATTCGGGAAGCAAGTTAAATAGGAACTTGTCCACAAATAAGCGTTGTCCACCTTCCGTGCTCATATCCTGGTCACTATGATCCAGAAAGGTCTCCTCAAAACGAGTGAAGAAATCGGAGACGCTCTCGTCTTTCTTTTGCTTACAGGCGGTTAACTTATCCCAATTTACTCGTACTGCAGGCAGAAGAGTCTTCATTAAATCAATGATTCTACCAGGATGTGCTGTAATCAGATCGTCAGGCTTTGCGCCGCCAACTTGTGCTGTGTCAGCAGCTCTAATAGCTGCCCAAACACCACCTGTTCGGCAGCATGATCTTCCCTACGAATTTTCGCCCATATTGCTTGTGGAACAACATTCCCAAATAACATATCAATGTCAGCTAAGTTCATAACGCAAGCCTCAACTGTCTGGGATAGCTCCTTATAATAGCCAGCAGGATTTTTACGTGGGTCTGGAAGTGTTTGTTTAAGGGCTAAAACTTCGGCTCTTTTCCAAGGTTCATGTACCCATATACGCTGGAAATGAGCAGCCACCGGCTGAGCACCACCTACCGCCTCTCTCCATACTGGGGGGACTTCTCGCATTGGATAGTGTTTAGTTTTGTCAATAAGATCAGTTTCGGGGAGTTTTAGAGAGAGAAATGAAGTCCTAAATTCAATCAGCATAATCACCGCTTTCTCAACGTCTGCTCCTACTATAAAACCTTTATCAAAATCGGCTTGGAGCTTCATCAGTTCCATAGGAGCCGTGTTTAATTCCATATCGTCCCAACCCTTAATGAGAGTGTCGCACATTACGTCAAAAACATATCTTTGAATGGGCTCTGTCCATTGACAGAAGGTGCTCAAAATATCCCGTGCACTATTTATTGAACCTTTCTCAATCCATTTACGGGCGAGGGAACCTAATACTGCTTTTTCTTCCGTAACAGGAAGCTGACAACGAGATTGTCGTCTAGAAAAAGACGGAGACAGATTCAGGGCTCCAATTAAGGGAGAAAAGAAACTTGTGACAGCATTTGTGAGTCTCCTCGGTGTACCTGGAGAGTTTCTCACCAGAGCAGGGGATAGAGAGGAATTTAAAGGAGATGGAATAACAGGAGGAGGAGTAAACAAAGGCTGAGGAAGAAGTGAAGTATTATTTGGCTGAGCAGGTCGCTGAGCAGCTGCTGGCTGAGCCATAGGAGGTGCATTAGGAGTTTGCACATAGGGTGGAGGAGAATTCAACAAACAAGACATTAAAGGGTCTTCCTCTATATCTTTACTCTTCTCTGAAGGGGAAGTAGGCAACACCGGATAGCATCTATCTACTGCCATGCGATGTTGTCTTTCTGATACCTCCCTAGTAGAGTCTACTTCGTTATTTCTGAACTGCTGGGCAGCCTGTAAAATCGACATATTCTTATCCTTTTGATCTTTTCTTGCTTGTTTCATTTCTTTCTGTTTGGCTTCCTTTCGCCAAAGGCGGAACGAGTCAAACATTGCCGGCCGGGCTTTTCTTCTAAACAAAGTGGTTTTTAAATTGACTAATATATTGGGCTCAAAACTGCCATTTTGTGGCCACTGTAAAACACCGTCTCTTCCGGTATATCGGACCCATGTTTTGTTAAAAGTAATGGGGCCAATACCATGTTTTGAATAGAGCTCATAAGTGGGCGTTCCAACCGGAGGAATCGGACAAGAGTCCTCGAGCTGGGAGTCCCTAGTAAAACCTAAGCAACAAAATCGACGAAACTTACTTAGACCAGGCATCGTTATTTCTCTGGACTATTCTACGAACTTCAAAAAGGGGGGTGTGTCAATTCTTAACAAAAACAGCACAAACGTACTCACCCCTTGGCTTCAATTATTGCAACAATTAAAATACAAAAAGGAAACTCAAAGACCCAAAAAACAAAATTTGTGGGAGCGACCCACCAATCAAATACTTAACTAAGTATCTTCTTACGCCAACCGGAGGTCCGTCTATCGTCTCGCTCTACCAAATCGTCACAAAAACCGGGGCCAAGGCAGGACGGCAGTCAGGGCAGCAGTCGCAGCAGCCATCTGAAAGGAGAAGCCACGCCGCAAAATCCTTCGGTCCACTTCCGACATACAGGGGTCAATCACGTGGGGCGCCTCCTCTGGATTTTCCTTGCGGGGCCCCTCACGATCCTCTGGCTGCACCGCTACCACTGAAGCCGTCCCTTCGTGGTCGCCATTTGAGGAACCTGACCATTAAGGGCCAAGCGGCGCAGAGTACGCCTGAAATCCTCTAGTTCTCCTGCCTTGCAATACAGAGACACTGGACACTCCGTCTGGCGTAAAAGATCAAGTTTTATAAGCTGCAGCTAGGACAGTTGTCCGTGAAGTCACACAGGGATGGGTTCACAAGAGACTGCTGCTTGACCTCCGTGGCGCACAAGCTTTTATACAGTGAAATACAATGGATACAATGGATAACCAAAAACATATAGAATTTGAGACATCGACAAATGTCACCAACAATGGTTTAAGCTAAAAACTGACTCGGGTTCCAGGTGATGTTTGTTGCTGGCCCCTTTAAACAAATTGCAAAGAGAATCCACATGATACAGTTTACAAGGAGAGAAAACATGGTTGTATGTTCTAGAAGGACAGTTGTGAAGCCAGAGAATGCATGAGATGTGTAGCGAAGGGCAGGAGATAAGATAAGCGGGAGGAAAGAATGGTGTGAGCTAACAGATAGTTCGGGCGGGGGTTATCCAGCTCAGACATGAATTAGTGTATTCGGCCAGACCCTGACACTAGTTAATAAACACGGGACGAAAGGCTACCTGACATGACAAAAACATCTCGTTTACCAGCTGCCTGAGTGAGGGCAACCTAAGATGGCGGAAAACACAAGATGGAGTCTGGGTGCGATCGAGAAACGACAAATTTCAGAACCTCAGAGGTCACTAGAAGATAGTCCTTCATCCACTTAAAATTATCGATTTTGCTAAGGAAGTCTTTGGTATCTCTTACGTAAGAGGGTAAGGTAAAAGCAAAATCCCTCAAGAAGTGGTCAACATATCGTGAGATATTTTCCAAAACACAACCTTTCGAGGAGATAATGGGTCTACCTGGAGGATTCTCTCTGTTTTTGTGAATTTTAGGGAGAAGGTACATAACCGGCAGAATAGGATAATCTTTTTTAAGAAAACAAAATTCTTCCCACTCTATTAGTCCTTTGTCTTTCCATTCAGTCAACTTTTCCCAGATGTTAATGACACTATTATTGTACTCTATGCGAGTTGAAGGTGTATATGTAGTGTTGTCATTCAGTTGACACATGGCCTCTGTAATGTACATTGCTTTTGTCAGGATACCAATATTACCTCCTTTATCTGCAGGTCTCACTACAATATTTTCATCTGCTGCTAAATCCTCCATAGCTTTTTTCTGGGCATATGTCAAATTGTACTTAACATTTTTCAATTTTTTGGGCCAATTTTTTTGTCTAAACTTAAGAAGGTCATTACCGACAAGCTCTTAAAAAGTATCAATGTTGTCATGATTCATCTTGGGCAAGAAAGTGGACTTAGGTTTGAATTGGCTACACGCTGCTTTATCATGTCTGATCTCTAACTCTTCCAATATGAGCAAGGAATCTACACTCATTTGTGTTCCATCTGGATTGCTCTGTAATTCATGAAGAGTGACCATAGCATCAATATCACCAATGGTAAGGTCTTCTTCATAAATGGACCGTTCGGACTGTTGATGCTCGCGATTTTTCACTGGTTTCAATTTGTGCCATTTCTTTAATTTTAATTTTCTACAGAACTTAAAAACATCGATCTTACTGTCTACATAGTTCATCGGGACAGTTGGACTAAAAGACAGTCCCAGACACAGGGTTCGTTTATCTTTGTTACTCAAAGTTTTAGATGTTAAATTAACAATTGTCTGATTTACCATTTTCTCTTCCATTAGTAGTTCTTCTTGGAGCGTGTTTGCCTTTTTCCCATATACTCCGCTGTGTTGTCTTTCATGTTTCCTTTGTCTAATCCTCTTCCGCCTCTTCCTCTGGTACCCCTTCCTCTTCCTCTCCCTCTTTCCTTCGGTAAAGGGGAGTTCTCTCTTTGATTGGTCCTGGATGTTGATCTTGTGGTTTGTCTGCTCTTCTTCATGAGCCGATATTCGTCTAAAAAAGTTGTTTTGGGACGTGTGGCATTGTCCCCCATAGCCTGTGCGCTATCTGAAGACGATGTTGTTGCTGAGACATCTGTAGTCGTATCGCTGTTGTATCCTCTTTCATCATTAGATTGTTCCTGTACTTCAATTGGCTTTGTCTTTGCTTGGTTACCATTGGTATCGTATAGATGGTCATATTTTTTGCTATATGTCAGTATCCTTCCTGACTCATAGCCACCACAGTCTCGATGTAGTTTGCATTGCTTTCTTCTTTTTATTTCATCTTCCAGTATTTTGAGGCGTTTTCTCATGTCTTCTAGGTATTTTGTGATCAGTTCTTGTTCACTGTGAGTATTCAGACTCTCCCTTATCTTTTCAATTTCTTTCTTAATGTTCTCTCTGTCCGACCAGGCATATTTTACTAGAATGGCCAACATGTTTCTGGAGCTACTTGCAGAATTTGCTGACCATTTTTCTAGCATCTGTGGATCTGGTGACTCATAAGATGGAGTTATATAAATTCTGAGGCCGCGAGGCACCATTGCCTTCTCAATATAGTCCTGAAGCGATGTAGCCTCCCACCATTTGGATATCTCTTGTTTGTGTAGTTTTTCAAATTTTTGTAGCGTGTCCATAATCGTTTTCTCCTTTAGTGTTATCGTTTGTGTAAAGCGACCTATGCCTGGCGCTCTTGCAAAGAGAGTTAATGCTGCCTCTCTTCTTTCTCTCTCTTCTTCCATCTTGTATCATGGGAAAAGATCCCTGTCATCCTACTCTTGTTTCGCTGGTGTATATGCTCCCTCTTTGTGATAAAGAGTTCCCCTTGCCACTGATGATGATTTAAGGCTGTTGTCAAGAAAACGAGTTGCACTTATGCTTGTGGGTTATAGTACATGTACCGTTTGTGCAATCAACGTAGTCTTAGGTATACACTTGAGTGTGCCCTTCCACATTAGGTAAGTAAAAATCCTTCTTACCTGCACGGTATCGCTCTTAATATTGTTATTTGGTGTGTAAATTGTGGACTTGTAGGTGGGTAATGTACGAACTACCTTCCCATTATATAGGTATAACATACTCGGAACACATTACAAGATGGCGTCTCCAATAACGGAATTTTGAAAGTACCATGTAAAGAGTCCCTTTCTCTCTGTTCATAACACCATTACGGAAGAGTATGTATTGCTTTTTGGTTATGTGACACGCTGTGTGAACAAGCACGTCTGCGGGCGAAACGCGTCACGGCCGGTTTATGAATTTAATAAACCTCCCCTTTGGATGACCTACTCTGCTGTTTTCCTGGTGTTAATTTGCTCTACGAGCGCGTTTGGAACTCCGTTCTTAGGAATATTGATTGCCGGTTTCTCCGCCGGTTCCGCGCCACCCCTCTTAAGGGCTTGAACTTCAGAAGGGGTCGTGTTGGCAACATATATATATATATATATATATATATATATATATATATATATATATATATATAAATATATATATATATATATATATATATATATATATACAAAAATATAGAGGTATAAATACATTTCATCATAATATATATATATATAGTTAGTTGGTTGTGACTGGACCTCTAAATGCAGGTTCTCTGTAGTTACTTTGTCTGTATAAATACATGGATAATAGGTAGATTTTTTCACACTATATTTCAACAAGATTCTATTGTCTTTCTGTAGATTCCACCTAGTACATGCTGAACCGGTCTATTGTCATTAACTGTTACCAAAATAGATAAGGCAAATGGCCCAGCCACTGAACATATGTAAACCAATTTAATGCATCTATCTCAATTGCATATTTCGAACAGAATCCATTGACTACTAAATAGTCATTAAAGTGCAAATAACAAAGCAGCAATCAATCCACTGTGCAAAACTGTGCAAGTTAGTGCAAATATTCATTAAAGTGCCTGCCGTATGATTAAATAAATATATATGAATATTATTAACAATAAAAGAACCATTTCTGGATAATATTGTTAAAATCATATAAATAACATTTAAAAATTCATCATATCAGTAAAAATAGTGCAAAAAAGAGGTAATGAAATGTATTGTTTTCATAGAGCAAGCTTTAGAGTTATATAAGTTGTTTCAGGCAAAGATCAATTTCATTTTGTACTTAATATTAGGGAACCTATATATTAAGACCGCAACATGAATACAACTTAACTTGATGTGCTACATCAAATAGAAGAGGGGTGACACAGATATTTTGTTCTATTCAATTGCTGGGGTGGATATAAATGGATGGCATGGAGAACTGAAGGAATTAGAGGAAATTATACATATCTTCAGTGTTGTTCAACCCATTTGGCCATTTGCTGTCGAACTCCAAGATCAATTTAGTCTCAGCTGGCGCTCTCGATTTCCACCCCTGTGGGATTTCGGAAATGATCCCACCACAAAATATTTTAAACAAGCAACGTCATTATTATGAGTTCTTTTTAAATGACGTGCTACCGGGTAAGTGGGGTCACTATGCAAGTTGACACTAGGTAGTTATAGTTAGGTCTGCTTTTCCATAGATGGAGTAACTTTTGGTTTGCTAATAACTTTGGCCCCTTTTGACCAATCTTCACAAAACATTCCCAAAAGAAAGTTCATCCACCTCAGCTACTTCCTGGAATGTTTTGGGGTGATACATCAAGTGGGGGCCGAGAAAAAAGAGGGTCCCAAAACGCAAAATCTCAATGTTTTTCAATAGACTTCTTTAGACAAGGCTACAGCAAAAACTACTCAACGGAATTACACAAAATTTGCCAGGAAGTTAGATCTTAGTTTGCAGATTGTGGGCCAGATGTACGACCAGCAAAATTGTGCCTCGCGAATTGCAACTAATTTGCGAGTCACGATTTGCGAGGCACAATTTGCCATGTACAACAGTGTGTTTAACACTATTTGCGATTCCCAATGGGGTTCCAATTGCGAGGCTCATTAATATTAATGACCCTCTCGTAACTTACCAGCCCATTGGGACTGACAGGCCCTCCCAGGTATGGAGGCCTGCTGGGCAAGGCAGACCACCATGTCTGGGACTGCTTTTAAATAAAGCAGTTTACATTTTTTAAATGCTGCATATTTTCCTTAAAACGGGATGCATTGAAAAAAATGTTAAACGTTTTTGTTTAATTTTTGTAAGGGCAGGTAGTTGTCCCTTAGAAACAGTGGCAAAGTGGAAGGGGTCCTCTGGGGGCCCATTCCAAATTGCAACTGCATTACCACCCTCTTGAATAGGGTGGCAATTTGCGAGTGTTTTGCGACCGCAATTACGGTCGCAAAACATTGCTACATACCTTTGCAGTCGGTATTAGGAAGGGAACGCCCCTTTCTAATAGCGAGTCTCAAAACCCATTCAGCGAGTCGCAAATAAATTCTGATTCGCTAAATAGGCTTTGTACATGGCCCATGTGGCTTTTGCATGCGCACACGAGTCGCAAACCCGGTGAAGTTGTATTTTAAATTACATTTTATAAATGACCCTTTTTGAAAGTTGCCATTTTCTTGCCGCAGCCATTTGGTGCCTGCAGCCTGTTTCTGGGTCACATGACTGGGTGTAGTTGACAGCTGGGCTTTGTATATTCCTCCTAGACATCCTTACACAAAGGGGAGCTTAGGTGTTACTGAATGGGACATCACTGTAAGGATGGCTGGGAGGAGCTGGGCCAAATCCCACGTACACTTGCAAAGGCTGTGTCCTGTCTTAACACAAAGGACTGCATCCCCCCTTAAGTTCGTCTGGAGCCAGGGCTAGGAAGGTAGAGCATTGATGCACTTCAAAAGCATGACTTTAGAAGCTTCTTTCCACTTCAAAGGCACAACTGTGTATAAATACTAAACCCCTGACACCATCTCTTCAGTAAACTTCTGGACCTGTGGCAACTCCGCCAGGAAAAAGGACTGCTGGGCCCCAGAAAGAACTGCAACTCTGCTGGATTGCTACTCTGAAGGAGCTTCTGCTGTGTCGTATGTATGTTGTAAGTGGAACCTGTGTTCTACGGTTCCATTAGAATGGTATATTTTGAATTGCTGGTAGTCAGTTGGGTGAGGAGGCGGGCAGGATAAAGACACTTCGTGGCAGGCTGATTAAAGCTTCAACCTAAGATATATACTTGCTTGAACTGTGATTTATTCACAACAGTTTTGGTGACGATTAGCCAGCATGTAATTAGCCTGCATGGTGACATTAAAGTGGGGGCTGAACGGCCACACGTTACTCAGCACGTTCAGGTCTAAGTGGTGACACCAGCACGCTAGGAAGGGTTAGAAGTCAATCCTCTGAAGGTACTGTAAGTCGCTCTGTGCGTGCATGCGAAGGAATCTGCAGCATGACATTGACAGAAAAATTTGGCGTCACAAAATCTTCTTGTAAACTAACAGCAGTGGAGCACTTTTAAAAGTGTGCTATTTAAAGCGCTTACCATTTTGTTTGCGTGAACTATTCGAACATTTATTTACTTAGTGCGTCATCAGCGCAACCCTTTCTGATTATGTGAAGTCGACGCGAGCCTTTCAGGCACTTGCAGTCTCTGGTCAGAGACTCTCCTGCACATTGGACTAAGCGTGGTGACGTGCATGCCCGCTTAACCTCATAGAGCTCAAAGGGGAGGTACCCTACTCTTTAAAAGTTGAAGATACACAGCTTCTGAGCTGGGAGTTCAAAGGAGTGTGATGATGTGCATGCCACACTCCAGACTTCAATCAATATTGAAGTTTCACAGAGGGATTTAAAATAAAAAATAAAAAATGTTACCCAGTGATGCGACCACCTTGTTATAGAGAATAACGTTATAAAAGTGCATGAGAAATATTATTGTGTGTGATATCAAGTGCGATGATGCCCACAACATTTGCTAGAAAAGAATACATTTTTGTTCAGAACAAGCACGGTAATGCGCACACCATTTGCCAGAATAAGCAGTGGTGCGCCACCTTTTTCCAGAAAAGAAATAGTTTTGTTAAGAACAAGCATGGTGATGCCCACACCATTTTCCAGAAAGTGCTAGTTTTTATTTTATTGTCACGCGCATTGAACAAGTAATATGGAACAAGTATCAATAACAGTGCCACCTCCCTTTCTGTCTAATCAAGGGCGCCAGAAATCCAGTGGGAAGACTGAATTGATATGTTTGATAATTACTTGTTGGCCTTGGATAGAGATGAATTTATTTCTGAGAAGAAAAATCCAATTATTTTGAGTTCTTTGAGTTGTTAAGTCCAAAGAGTGTTTAAGCTTCTTCCGGAGGCATCAGAAAATGGTTCCAGAATATCAAATATTTATAGGAAAGCCAGAACTAGATTAAGTAATAGATTTGCCAAAGAAACAAATGTGGTAATGGCAAGATATAAATTTGATATTCAACCAAAATGCATTGGAGAAACAATTTATTGAATTTGTGTCGAAGTTGAGAGACTTGTCTGTGAAATGCCAATTTGGAGATATGGCTGATGAGTTAATAAGGGATCAGCTCATAGTGCAGTGTAAAAGCAGAAAAATACAAAAATACAAGAACGGTGAAAAGTCTTATGTTAGAAGGTGCTATTCAAATGGCAAAAGTTGCTGAAGAGTCTGAATTTTGCATGAGGGAAGTGAATAAACGTACAGATACCTACTCAGGGGATAAAGAGGACGCTGAAGCAGTTGGTGAGGTAGTTAAGCAGTAATGTGGAAGTAGTAGGAAAAAATAAAACACAGCAAAAAACAGCAGGAAACAAATACAATAATAAAACAAATCATGATATGTCATTTTTAAATAGTGTAGAAAGTGTGGCCACAAGGGTCATTTTGCACATATGTGTAAGGAGTAGGCAAAGTCTAAGGCAGCTGTAATGAGTGAAGAGTGTGGAGAGCATATTCATGACCGTAATTTGAGTTTAGGTGATAATGATGGTGTGAAAGGAGAAAGAATTGACCCAAAGCATAGTTTACAGCATTTGGGAAAGATATTGAACTTATGGTGGACACTGGTTCCAGATATCCTAATATTCCAAAACCAAATAGAGACTTGGTTTTTACAGAGTTTTATATAGCGCAAACTTGACCTGAATTGGGTATCAGAGCGCTTTACATAGCACCAGTTACATTACATGAGGACACGCATTCATTTTTGTTAGGCAAGGGGAGATTAATTGATTTGCCCAGAATCACAGGATGTTCAGCGACATTGCCGAGACTTGAACCCAGTTCCCCAGGATCGAGGTCAACTGCCCTAGCCGTTAGGCCAACTCCTCTCCTCCATAAACCTCCTCTACCCAAAGATAAAGACCAGCTGTGATCATTTATGGGAAAATGTTGCAACTAAGACAGGAGACTTGAAATTGTTGTTGAAAAAGGGTGTACTTCCAGGTGTGGTGTAGAACAGCAAAGGTGTTTTGATAATATTAAGCAGGAAATATGTGCAGTAGGAATTACTGTCCTTTTTGATATCAAGCTAAATACCATTCTTACAGTGGATGCCAGTGCCACTGGTGTGGGTGCTGTCTTGGCTCAACTTCATAAGGGTGTAGAGAAGACAGTAGCTTTTGTGTCATGTTTATTGACATACTGAGAAAAATGACTCTGTCATTGAGCGTGAGGCATCAACAGAAGATTCGTGTGCAGAATACTTCAGAACACACTTATGGGGAGTCAGTTTCAAATTGAGAATGGACTACAAAACTTTAATTAATTTTCTGACATCGGGGGAGTTGGAAAAGGGTCAACAAGGTTAGCAAGGTTGGCAGCACATTTGCAAGATTTCCAGAACTTCATTAAGTACATTCCTGGTTGGCGCAATGCTCATGCTGATGCTCTTTCCCATTTAGCTGCTGATTGGAATGTAGTTGAGAAAAAGGCAGTGATAAATAAAGAGAAAGAGGGTGCAGTGGCATGGTTAGAGGATGCTGTGCAGAATGGTGTGGGAGTTTTCACAAAAGAAGAATGGGTGCAAGAGATGACACAAGACAAAATATTAAAAGAAGTGTGCAAAATGATTGCAAGTGGTGGAGGGAGAGAGAGCACGGTTGCTCCTTTGGTGAGATCATATATAAAAACTTTAGATGAATTAACCATCAGTGGGATGAGTGTCTTGATGAGGGGTGACAGATTTGTACCACCTGAGAATCTGAGAAAGAGAAATATTCAACTAGTGAATGAAGGACATTTAGGGCAGACCATGACAAAGAGGATAGTGAAAGGAAACATTTGGTGGCCAGGGATTGATGTCCAAACTGATCAATGGAAAGATGTGTGAATTGCAAAGAAAATGAAAAAAGTTGCAAGGTAGAATTGCATCTCACTTGAGTCATATTCAAAGGAGCGTCGCATTGTGTGTGGATTGTCCATTGGCAGGAGTAAAACAAGAATTGAGATTTGCTGTGGTTTCTGGTTGATATTTTTTTCACAGTGGATGGAAGTCAACTTCATGAAGGAAGTTTCTAAAACGAGTACTAGAGATTTTTAGGTTACTTTGATAACAGACAATGATACTCAGCTCATGTCAATGGAAATGAAGGAGTTTTTGGAGGGTCATTGTTTTAAACATCATAGCACAGCACTTTATTGTCCCCAGTCCAAGGGCATTACAGAATGTATGCACCATATGGTGAGGGGTACCAACCCATTAACTGTGCAAAGTGGGTCTGAAGTGTGTGAATGTGTAGATGAATTAGTGTGTGCACAATGCACAAATGAAAACAGGCTGCTTTCAAGATCACCTTTTGAGATGACGAGAGGTCATAAACCTAGAACCAAGCTAGTACCAAGTTGGTTGAAGGATGGGGATAAACCCAATAATGTTGCTCCTCATTTGTATAAATTGTCAAACATTCAGGTGAGTGATCGGGTGAAAGTGAATGATAGATGCATAAGAAAGGGACTTCCAAAGTTTAGTGGTCCTTTCAGGGTCAACTAAGTCTTTGATTGATATGTTGTTCTGAAGATTGGGAATTAGTTGAACAAATGGAGAGTAGTCTTGTATCAGAGAGGAGGGAAATGTGAAACATCTGACATGGAAAGTAGTGCGAGCTGTTGAAAGTGAGAGACCAGAGAGTCACTTAAAGAGAGAAAGAAGACCCCCGCCTTTATGGAGGATTATGTATGGGAATTTGGGACATAAATGTGGGAAGTGTTTTCTTTCTCACAAGAATAGCATAAGGATATATATATGTCTTGTTGAATTTAGGACATAAAAGTGGAAAGTGGCTTCTTTCCTACAAATATTCTGTTAAGATATGTATATATATATATATCTTGTTGAAGTTTGTATAGGACAATAGATGAAGTTTCATTATGTCTATTATTAAAAAAAAAAAAAAAATTGTTGTAAGATATGTTATGTTATTTGTTTCAAAGTTTGTTTTTATTTTGATACTATTACTTGTTACTTTAATGTTTATTTTGTTGTATGTTAGTCCAATGTGAAAGGTGAAGGATGTGTTCTAAGGTTCCACTAGAATGTTATATTTTAAATTCCTGGTAGTCAGTTGAGGGAGGAGGCTGGCAGGATAAAGTCACGCCTTGGCAGGCTGATTAAAGCTTCCACCTAACATGTTTACTTGCTCGTCTGGTGATTTATTTACAAAACCCTGCTGTGCTGACCTGCTGCCTGCTGTCCTCTTGCCTTACCACCCAATACCCTTACCCACTCCTAAACCCTAAAACACCCTTACCATCCTATACACTTACCCCAAACCCTAAAACCACCCTTACCTTAATCCCTAATATATATATATATCCACTTCCAACTTCCTTTCCACATATATATATATTTATACATTTACCTGATATATACTTACAATTTCATTGTAAAGGCATGCGTGGTAAAGGTATATGTGCATGGTGAAGACCTACATGGTAAAGGCAATGTATGATAAAAACATTTTACGGTAAAGGGTGAAGGTTGAAGGCATTGCATGGTAAATGCCTCATTGTAAATGTTGTTTCCCTATAGACAGCTAGACCGAGATTAATTGTGGATGTAATGGACCATTGACATGTCCCCAACATACATCCTGCCTTGTTTTTAACCTTACCCGGATCCAGAGAATTAAATAAATCTAATAGGGAATTAAAGGTAGTTTTAAGACACACTACACAGATCCCACTGATTCTCAATAATTCTCAAAAAATGCTCCCTCCTCCAGGAGGTCGAGCCCACTCAGTCACTTTTTTCCCCTACATTGTTTGATTACTATGAGTAGAGAGATTACAATCATAAAAGTGGTTGCAAATTGTGTGCCATCTTTTTGCGAATTAAATCTGATTTTGCATATGACCTATGTGGAAATAAGTCAGTTTCGAAAGTACTGAATGCCATGGGGTTTTTTTATTTGCAAAATGGGGTTAGTACATCAGAAAAAGTGATTTAATGGTTGCACACCCTGTAATTCAGGATTTGTTAGTGCTAAATTACGTTTTACATCAGGACCACAGTCTTTCGGCATATCCCTAGAAGTAGTAGTGTGCATTAATAACTGAGGTTGCTCTCTCTCTGTTTCTATTCTTGTGGTGGACACCACTATCCCTACAAACACAGAAGGCCTAAGCAGGAGATGCCTTGTTAGGTCCTCTGCTTCTCACCACTGTGCCATTTCATTCCTGACACCTTGCATACACTCTTAGCCTAACCTTAACAAAAACCTTAGCTTAGATAAATATTGTCTGCTAAATCTCATTTACAAAAATATAGTCCCATTTGGTGCAGATTTTACTTTATTAGCTCCAAAGTGGTAATAATTGTGTAAAAGACAATTAGGAAGGTTCAGGGAAGACTTACTAACATTTCGTTCAACTTAGCACAGCAACTTTGGTTGCTGATGTCCCTTACGTAAAAAGAGGAGAGCAGAAAAGAGCCTTGTCTACTAAGATATGGTGCTCTGTTCCAGCTCTGGGACACTTTAGGCTGACAAGCACCAATGTACACACCCTTGCATCACTGTGCAAGAGTTTGAGCATGACGCCTAGCATAGGTTTTTGACTGGAAGATTATCCTTGCAGGAGAAAATACTATATTTAGACAGAGTTTTAAATGTTTCCCACATTAGAGTGCGCTGTACAGTGAAGCACACTTGCAATGTTGGAAAAGGTAGGGAAAATGAAAACATTTCTTCTTTTTAACGCCTACCTTGAAGAGGCTTTATTTTTTGCTACAAAGTTCAGAGCATTTTTAGTAGATTGGCCTTTGCTTGTACACCAATGGGCGGTAGTGTAGTATTGCCCATTCACGAACAATGGTATGCCCCCTTGATGCAAAACAATGCATTGGGGTGCTAGCTCTATTTTATGTTACTTTAGAGCTACTTTCCACCACAAATAAAGCTTTGCACTGTAAAATAAATCCCAAATCAACAGTTTGCACCAGTTTGCATCATTTTTATGATGCAGACCTAAGGAAAATTGCTAGTGAACCTGTCCCAATATTTTGGCCAAACAATATTTTATCCACAATGTTATGGTGCCATGCTCATCCATCGTCACCGTCTTTGATATTGGAATCAGTGGCCTTGGTTGTCTGAGTCACCCAGTAACATTGGGCTGCCATTCTCCAGACACATGCAGCATACATCTGGGGGTATTTTTACTAAGGACTTGCATTGCCCTTGCGTGACGCAAGTGTTTTCAGGGCAACACAAGTCCTTAAATGGGCAAAGAAAACCAGGCAAAGTCGGATTTGTGCAGACCTGCATAACTTTGTAAAGAAATGTAAGACAATGCAGCTGCTTGTGCTGTGTCCCATTACATTGTGTTGTCATCGATGTTACATCGGTAGAGCATGGTCGTTCCCGTGTATCCACCCAGGAACTTTGACTCAATACCAGCATTACTAAAGGCAGTAAACCTGGGATTGCACCAAAATGGTGCGTCTACCACAAAGAGGTGTAACGAGAAGAAATATCTTTATTTCTCCTAGTTACTTACTACTTTTCTATGCATGTTGCACTCTGCATCATGCATAGAAAGAGGGAATTGTCTCTTAGGATTGTTTTTGCGCAGGAAGGTATCCCTTTCTGCGCAAAAACAATTCTGCCTGCAATGCAGGCACTCCTGCAGTATGGCGCAAGGGTGCCTGCATTGGAGCTGGGCAGCACACATTGCGCTAGCGTTAGGAGAGAACAGAAGTGTGCCACATCTTAGATATGGTTCATTTCTGCTCTTTCTCTTTCACGCAGTACAATGCAGTAAGATGCCCTGCTGCTTTGTGTTGTGTGACAAATTAGTGAATCTGCCCCTTAATGTGCTGCTCGAAGACTAGGAATTCCGTGCTGGTCAAGAGTGGAGACATGCATGGATGTAGCAGCTTTGCTGGTGTTGGCAGCACATATGTAGCTTGGCCATAACTCCAAGAGCCTTGTTGAGGTCTATTGCTTCATTAGTTCACCCACACAGTACTACTCAGACCTACTGATGAAGTGAGCACCCCTGTACCTACCATCCATGGTGGTCTATAATGGAGTGCAAGGATGTTTTGCAGCCGAGGACATTGGCACAGGCAGTCACAGGAACCAGTTGAGATGATGGCCCAGGTCAACAACCAGTGTCCCACAGCACAATATGATTGGCAGCAGATCGACGCATGGCAGTTGTTGCACAGTCATCAGTCAGAAAACCCTGAGATACAAATTTAAAGAATGGCCATTGACGAATGTCATCTTGCATTTGAAAACGCAGAGCATCATGTGTTTTATGGTTTTTCAGTGTCACTAGGGTGCAGGGAGTTAAGGGGTTGGAAGGTGGGGAATTGAATGTACTGATCCTTTACCACCAAACTCTTCCTATCCACATGACCTCTCCCCACATCCAGAAAGAGACCTCAGGATTGTGGCCCTTTCAGGTCTGCGATTCAGAAGAAGTCATCAGCATCTGTGGTATAATGCAACAAACTCTTGTGCTGAATCCAAACCTAGCGTTCATTTATTGGGCATGTCTCAGCTATTATGTGGAGGTTCATTTGCCAGTAATCTGAGAGTTCAATACTGGAGCAGAAAGTGGTCTACCAGCTAACTTAATCCACACACAATGTTACTGATGCACCACAGGGTAGGAACCCTGGAACTTGAGCGCAAGCCAGACTCAAATCTGAACAACGTGAATCACAAAGGGGCATATTATCAAGGGCCTCATCTCTGCTTTTTTGGCTTTAAAAGCCCAAAAAGTGCAGATAATGTTTTCGCCCTATTAACAAGGCAGTGCTAACATGCATTACCGCATGTTAGCAGCCTTTTTACCGACGCCTCGCTTTGTATCTCTAATGAGATGCAAAGTGGGCGTCACTGGGCAGTACAACCTTGCAAATATCGCTGATGTGCACATCGCGATATTCACAAGGCTGCCACAGCATTTAAGCAGACGTTAGTTTTTGGAGAAAACCGCTGTTTTCGCCAAAAACTGACGTCTGCTAAAATGCAGACTTACCTATCCCTAACATTGGGGGTGGATTATGCTGATACGACCACAAGGTACTATAACGCGCTACCAGGGCGATAAATTCCAGCGATGGATGGCGATAAATAAAAAAGCGCTAAGCGCGCTTTGCGTTATTTATCGCCGTCCCTAGATAATATAAATCTATTTTTTACATCTGCATGAATGGGGCTTGCATACTCATGCAACTGATGTATTGGAATATTTCATAACCCTCCTTCAGAGCAGTTGTAAAGCACATTGCTTTCCAATCAATATCTTTTGGAATTGGCACCACAAGGTGTCATTTCTTTCAGTATTTTTCCAGACAAGAACTTGGCCAGGACATTCAGATTAAGGTGTAGTAAGCAGCAAAATCCGCATTTTATGCCCCATTAAACGGGAACAAACTCATAAACGGGTGCTATTCTAACGGACGAATTTCAACACATCTGTGTCGTGTTTCACTGCTAAACAATCTTACTTTTTAGATCGGATAACCAGCTGTTAAAAGATTGTTTAAAGCCGGACGAATGGCTTTACAGTATAGTTTATTGGGTCCATGAATTTCAGTGCATACCTGCCCGTGAACACGGACATTAATTTCCTCCAATTGCGACGGTAACATCCATCCTTAGGCAAAAACAATCAAACGCCGAGCTGAATATTTACGGAAGTGAGAAATGTGCATGATCGCCGCCAGTACCCAGCTGAGCATGCAGTGCACATTCTCTTTTCCCCTCAAATGTTTTTGGGTCTCCGCATAGGTAACCAGGATAAAGATCCGCGGGATTATTACTCATTGTCTTCTGGTTTCACGTGCTATTCTCTGCCTCTTATCAATTCTCTTCAGACCCAGCAGTGGAGACGCACAATGGGAGCTGGGCGGCGCAGCCTGCATCTCAAGCAGGCTCTTGGCTTCCGGTGACTCCTTGGCATTGTCATGTCTTGGTAACAAATGCACTACAGGCGGCGACGAGGATGCAACCTGTCCCTTCTGGACCTGCCTTGACTTTCCGCTCAAAAGACCCTTTAGATTGTCAACAGCTCGCGTCATACTGAGTGCAACTCATAAAGCGCATGTAGAGAGATGTGAGAGATGCATTCGGATTATTATGATTACACCGCGAGTTGTCGTGGTACCTGTCTGGCGCGAGCTATGGCTGTGAGTGATATCAATGCTGGGTACATCATGCTTAGTGGTGAAACCAATCATCATGCAGAAACCCAGGTCAAGCACTGATTCTTTGCATAATTTATGGGAATCAATTCACAACAGAATCAGATTCTTCCATCTTGCGTTTAATTGCAAGAGAAGCGAAGACTCCGTCACAGCTGAGCATACATAAAGCCAGGTTAAGTTTAACGTTGCTAACTATAAGCAGTTATTTTGACATGTTCTAGGTGTTAACCGTTTTTTGAGTGATTGGGAACAAAAGCTTCATCATTGGTCCCGTTTTGTTGCTACATTGCACTGTAGCACATCCCCCTGTGACCTTTTTCATGTAAAGTTTTAGTAGCATTCTCTGCACTAAAATCCAAAACGTCTTTAATAAAAGCTGACCTCACTGTTCGATATTTTCTATCCATGGGTAAGGGTTGGACTAACAACTAAATGTAGTCCCAAATATCAGCCCAATTTTGCACCGAGTGAGCGAACATAGTGAGTGAGTGTAACCTCTTTCAGGAGGGTGGGTGGGGAGTGCACTGCCTTCAAGAATTTCTTTTGTAAAATGTGTCCACTTGGTACATTTTATTTTTGGCTAAGAAGTCAAAGGTTTTTCATGAAGTTATGAAGAGAAATTGATGAAGTGTTCAAATCCCTCAAGATGTAGAACAGCACCAGAAAGCATTACTTTGCTGCTGCAGCAGTCAACCATGTTTGTCCCTCTACGAAGATTGCGTGTTACCAGGCCGCGGGCTTCTCATCAGTGCTTTGGGCGCTCGCACTAATTATTTTACAAATTAAGCAAGGTGTGTTGCTTCCTCAGCTATGAAATCGGTTTCCTACAGCCTAGCCTACCAGCAATGTTTCCTGTGTCTCATACAGCTGACCGGTCCAGCCTGGATGAAGCCAGTGTCAATGGCAATAACATGAAATAAAAAAAGACCTAGCTATGGTACAGGAACATTTTGATTCTATTAAGGTAACAGAGGTAAGGGATATGCTCATCTTTAATTATTAAAATTCTCAGCAGAAAAGTATAGCAATAGTTTATCACTTACAACAGTACTACAACTACATTTCCCAAGAGTCTCTGAAAAAGTATAAGCGCAACATGTGACGCCCCAGCAACCAAACATCTCTCAGAAATGTCCTCAAAATCTCCTATATCCACCATTGTGTCTTTTACATTTGTAATAAGGCTTTGTGTATCTCATAACACCAGTCTTAGCCACATTCGCCCAACCATTCTTGTTCCTTTTCTGCTGAAAAATGTCCATCAATAGACTGAATAATCTTCCAATAACAATAAATATGCTGCAAAGAATACACAAATAACAATTACACCATTGTAAAATAATGCAACATAATTTCAATGGCTGGCTCACATAATAACAGGAATGGACAATAATTAAATTGAAATTGAGTGTCAATAACAGAATCAACAATTTTCTTTTAGCTAAGAAATGTTTTATTCTAAGTGAGGATTATGCTCTTTCAAAGCTTACTAACAACCAAAGAAGACACCCTCATCAGTGGCTTAAAGTAGAAATTCTTCTTTTTTTTTTTTTGAGTTCAAAATATTTTATTGAATTTTGTTTATATACAACTAATAAAGACAATACATAAAATATTATTATTTAGCAAAAATACATAAATAACAATTCATACAGTAACCAAAGTTGTTAAAAAATTACAATAGGTAGTGAGACATTACATATTCAAAAGATACATAAAGGGGGAATGGAAGGAGGGGGAGGGAGGAGACAAATATAACAACTAATGCGTAAGATGTATACAGAGTTACTATATTTCATAATAAGAATAGTCTAGTTGAGTTAAAATCAAAATTAAAAATATTAATACAGCATTAAAAGGATAAATATACATCAACAGGTAACCAAAAAGATTGATAATCCCATTCATGGATAATTTAAAGTAGACATTCTTAAAAGCAGATAAGACCAATTTGCCAACCTCATGATAACCAACAGCCTGCAGAATGAAACCCTTAGAGGTCACAGTACCACCATTAGAACCTGTGCCAGGACCACTGAGATGTAGAATTCCTATAGAAGAACATGTGTACCCTAGGGAACTATGCAGAGTGTAAGTGTATGCAGATTCAACCAAAGGGACCCTTTTAACCCAATCTGACTCGTGCTTTGAGATAAACATATTGTTCTATGGCCTGATTGAGTCTCACTGTTTGTCTGTTTACAGATGATATCTGGATGATTTATAATTTATTGTTTTCATTTGCTTGAGTACAGTGTTCCAAAATCCAAAGATGATCCTTTGTCGAAAATAATAACTGGAAACCCATGCTGGTATGCTATTCTTTCTAAAATGTCTGGTCAGTTCTGCCGTTGTTGGTAATTTTGTGCAGGGTATGTGCCAGCTTGGTGAAATGGTCCATGGCCACCCATAAAACTGTAAAACCCCGGTTACTGGAAAGATCTGCAATAACGTGCATACATTTGTGAGACCAGCAAGGCAGAGATTGTAGTGATCCTAGTTGTTTCTATGAAGTACTCATATTATGAATGTGTTCTGGATAATATTTTGCATATTGTTTCACCAAGGGTGTCATCTCTGGCCACCAGACTATTCTTATTTTTAATATTATTTTTTTTGTCTGTTAAATCTTTTTTTTTTTTTTACTTTTTTATTGAGGTTTATCAATGGTACAGTATTATGCGGTCCAGAACAGAAACAAATACAGTATACAAAATACACCCCAACAAGGGGAACAAGCCCCCTCTGCCACCAGGATATTCTTGATACTAAGGGGCCCTTTAGGATGTAGGGTGGATGTGGCGATCCGCCCTACATCCGTCCCCGCCCGTCACCCATTTGCCCCCCAACATATTAGTATGGCGGGGGGACCACGGCGGACGGAAAGACCGTCCACCGGTTTTCCACCGGTCACACAGGTTACCGGGCGGGAAAGGGGCCTGCTATAGTGGCGGCCAACCATATTAGGATGGCAGTGGAAAGCTGCCTTTCCGTGGCGGCGAAAGGCATGCGGTCCTTGCCATTGGGGGCCCGTAGCGGGACCCCAGGAATTCTCAGGGGTGGGGGTGCACATGGGGGGTACCTATGGTACCCCCCGGCATTTGCATGCACAACATGCATTTTTGGCATTTTTTCCAGCACCACCCGCCGCAATGTCAGGAATGCGGGATGCACCCGCCAGAATGGTGGGGGCATCCTAATGCCTAATGCGGGACCGCCGCATACATAGCGGGCGTTCCCATTTCCCGGGCCTATCCGTCCGCCATACTAATGAGCCCCTAAGTATACACCTTTTTTTTTAACCGCAATGTATCCTGCACAGAGTGAGTCATGGCACAAGTAGAGGGCTGTATGCTATAAATAATTAGTAGACACATAAAATTTATCAACATGAAAAAGTAATCCTTCCTTTTCTCAGGATCTTCTTGAAATCAGCTAATTTTGTCCACCTTGCATTGTACCTATTAGACCTGCCACAGAATACCCTCAGATGTTCCTTTATTTTCAAAAGATCCAGAATTGCTGCTGGTGATTCTGTTGTATCCATCCTGACTTCTTCTTCTTGTCTTGACAGAGTAACCGCCTACCCGTGTCTCTGTCCCGGTCTGTAAGTGATGCTGTACTTAAAACAAGAAAAAACAGGAACTGCTTAATGTGTCTACGATTTGCACACTTCATTGACCTTAAAAAAACTCAGATCTTTGTGATCAGCGATGGGAAACGCTGATCCCTCTAAATAAAGCCTTCAATGTGCAATAGTATCTTTGATGTACAACGGTTCGCTTTCATATATCCTATAATTCTTTTCAGCAGCTGCCAGAGTCTTGAAACAATATGCCACTGAATGTAGATCATTGGCTTTGGGATTTCTATGTGACAGAAAAGCACCCATAGCAAAGCCGGGAGTGTCTGTTTCAACTATAGAGGGTCTTGAACAGTCAGGACATCTTACAATAGGAGCGTTGGTGAAGGCTTCCTTAAGGAAGCCGAATGTTTTTCATGTTCGAAGCCCAACAAAAAGGTTGATCCTTCTGGCTTAAAGCAATGGCAGTTTGTATTATAAGTGAAAATATGACTATAAAAAGTGTCAAACCCAAGAACTTCTGCATCTGTTTCATGGAGGAATGTGGACCACACTCAACCACTGCATTAATCTTATTAGAGTCCATCTGTATTGCCTTGTCAGAGATAATAAATCCCTAACAAGTGTTTGATAATTTTTCAAAAACAAATTTTACCATGTTAGCGTAAAGGTATTTTGTTCTTCATCAGGTACGGATCTCCTTTATATGTAGTCAATGTTGTTTTGATGTATCAGAAAAAAACATGATGTCATCTGAATATACTACTGCAAAAGTGTCTGAAAGAATCTATTGGCAAAGTGCGGGACTGCAGTGGGGGCATTATCTAATCCAAAGAGCATACCGCCCATTCTTCATGTTAAAGGTTGGCTTCCATTTGTCGCCCTCTTTAATTTGAAACGATTGTGAGCCCCTTGCAGTTCTAGTTTTGAGAAGAGTTTAGCAGATTGTTCTTGATCCAATAGGACCAGGATAAGAGGAAGTGAACATCAGTGATGGATAGTGATTTCATTGAGTTCCCTGTCATCTGCACAGGGACAGTAATCGCAGTCTGGTTTTGAACTAAAACCAAAACGAGAGCCCCGAATGGTGATACTGAATGAAGCATGAAGCCGTTCTGAAGATTTTACTCCAACTATGGCTTCAAAACTGCACCTTATTTGGATATGCCATGGGAAATCATTGCATTAGATTGAAGATCATGCAATCAAAATTCAAATGGGGTGGTAGCTTGCAGGTGCTCTTCTTGTAGAACGCCGCTTTGAACTCTTTCCATGCCTCTGGTGTCTGGCATTCGTCTAAGGGTTCTTGAAGTGTGGAACATGTCAATGTTTGTTTTCCCTTCATTCGGGATCTAGGCTAACAGTGCTGTTTCAATAGTTAATGAGCAACAGAATATCTTTCGACTTCCATTCAGTTTGAGGATTCTGAGTTCCTAATATCAAAGGAAAACATTTAGGGGCATATGTATCATACTCCCGTTTAGCGAATCCCAATTTGCGAGATTTTGCGATTAGCAAATTGAGATTCGCTAAACGGGATGTCAAAAATAAATCGCAAATATTTTGCGAGCTCTTAAAAATCGCAAGACATTCTCAGAAACCCCATTTGCGATTTCTTAATAGCGAAATTTGCAAATTAAGAAATCACAAAAACGGGAATCTGCAATCCAGGTGCAGCCTGATGACATCACAACCAGGAAACTGGAGTGATTTCCTGCACCTGCTCACCTGAGCCACACCCAGAGGCTGCTTGGGGAGTGAGAGGAGGCATCCAAGGAGAGTGCAACCAGCAATGGATTCCACCACAGAAAAGCAGGGCAAGGATGCAGAGAAAAGGAAGAGAAAACATAAGTTCTCTGAAAAGGAGCAGGAGGTCCTCATTGAGGAGATGGTGTGCAGCCATGAACTCCTTTTTGGCAAGAAGGCACTGCGTGTCCCAGAGGCCAGGAAGAGGAAAATATGGCTGGAAATACAGAACAAGGTGAATGCAGTGGGAGTCACCACACGTACCATTGAGGAGCTGCACAAGCGGTGGTATGACATGCGCCAGAGGTCCAAGGAGAGGGTGGCAGCCAGACTGAAGGACGCTAATCAGACTGGAGGAGGACCATCCACTGCAGAGCAGCCAACCCCCCATGAGGAGCTCGTGGAGTCTACTCTCCTGCCAGAGAGCGTTGGTGGTGTGGCTGACATAGACAGCTCCGACCCTGCATCCAGCAGTCAAGGTAAGATGCATGCAAAATCAAGCTGCACTCCTCCCCATCCCATGCACACTTCCCCAAATGCGCATAGTCAACTCCCAAAATGTAATTCCAGCCCAGGTCTTACAGCACACCCAGCAATGCATCATGGGACTTGTAGTACTGTGTCTGACAGTGTGTTCATGAGACAAAGGAAATTAAATGCAACATGTGGGTTGGGGATAAGTGAATGATACAGAGTCAGAGGTTAGCCACGAAAAACTGTTGGAACTTTATTGATTGCTACATGCAGACAATAACACAAACTCATGTAGTCCCCTTTACATCCACAGCACATTCCAGGGCCTAAGAAGACAGCGCAGAGGGTGAGGAGCCTGCACACCCAGCGGACTCCAGCGATGACACTGAGCAGCAGCCAATCCAGCGCAGGAAGCGCGCACATGTGCCCCCACTGCCTCCATTTGAGGACGATTTACCTGCCACAGGGGATGACACCGACAGGAGAGAGGGGAGTCAGGGTGTGTCACACATGCCCATCCATGAGACACAAAGGCCAAGGAGTACACCGCAGGACACATGCAGATCAAGGCCCAGGAGCAGCACTGCGACTGAAGCTGTGGGATCCGTGTTCGCAGGCCTGGAACAGGGCATGCTGCAGGAACAGCGCCTGCAAAGCAAAGCACTGCGGTCAATTAATCGGCAGCTATGCCGCATACACACGGAGCAGAAGAACATGGGGGAGGGCTTCGTGGCCATGGCAGGGGCAATCCATGAGCTGTGTGACACTTTGAGGCAAAACCAAGCCGCAAATGAAAGGGCTGGCCGACGTGCCAATGCACGCCTACAAAATTACACCAAGGCCGTGAACCACCTCTGCACCACCACCAGCACCCTAACACGCAGAAGCGTAACTTTGCAGGTTGAGATGGCACACTGCTGCCAGGATATTGCCCGTGGACTTGCGCAGGTGACCACTGCTGTGGAGCAGCTGCAGACGGCCAATGCTGGTGGCAGCGCACTAATGGCCTCTGCCGAGAGTGAGGACACCTCAAGTCGTAGCAGCATCACTCCCACCTTGCCAGGGGAAAGACGCCGCAGTGCCAGACAGGGCGCAGGACAAGGGAACCCCATGGGGGGCACTCAGCCTGGACGGCACCGTAGGAGGTGAACAGGTGCGGTGACACTCACTGCAACACGGGTGAATTAACCCTACAATGCTGTTTGCACAGTTACATGTGCCTTACCTGCACTGTGTGCACAACATGTGCTGGGGACAGCTACTATTCCTTTCATGTGAAGTGTGAATAAACACTTCACACATCATCAAGCTTTGTTGTCTCATTTCATCATTACTCACCTAGAAGTAGTTTTGTGTGATCTCTGTCCATCTCTGGCGTCCAGCAGCTGCCCCAACTCCTGCTGCAGGTCTGGCAGGAGGAGCAGGGCGCTCGTCATCCGATGTGTCTGTATCGGTCACAACAATTGTGGTGCCTTTCCTCATTGCCATGTTATGTAGCATTGCACAGCTTGCCACGATTTTACAGCAGGTCTCAGGGCTGTATTGCAGTGCGCCTCCACTTTTATGCAGGCACCTGAAGCGGCTCTTCAGGATTCCAAAGGTACGCTCAATGACGCAGCGTGTAGATCTGTGTGCCCTGTTGTAGCTCCTCTCACTTGCATTTGCAGGATCTAGATATGGGGTCAGGATGAAGTCGCGCACTGCATAGGCACTGTCACCTGCATGGAAAAAAACACAATAGGTAAGTCAATGTCCCCCCCTCAAGTGATGTAGTGGATGTGTTGATGTGTGCCATGTATTTACCTAGCAGGTACCCCTCCCCAAACTCTCCGGCACTCAGACGTCTGTATATTCCACTGTGTCTAAAGATGAATGAGTCATGTGTACTGCCGGGGTATTTGGGTACGATGTCTGTGATGAGATACTTTGCGTTGCACACAATCTGTATATTGAGGGAATGGTAGCATTTCCGATTCCTGTACACATATTCAGTTGCTGCTGGGGGTGTGATGGCCACATGGGTCCCGTCGATGCAGCCAATGACGTGGGGGAAACGTGCAATCTGGTAGAAGTCCAGTTTTGTTTGCTGTAATGCCTGTTGGGTGGGGGTAAGTAAATGTGATGTTTGAGCCTCTGTAGCATAGCATCTAGGAAGGCATGGAAAAAACGCGAAAGTGCACTCTGTGACACCTCATCAACCTCCGCTATTACCCGTTGAAAACTCCCTGACGCCAGGAGGTGCAGGGAGCACAGTACCTGCACATGTGTGGGAATTGTTTGTGTCCTGCGTGTAGGGTGCTCCAAGTAGGGTTTCAGTTCCTCAATCAGGTCCATTATGGTCTGTGGGTGCAGTCTGTACTTGTCATAGATGTCCTCCTCTGTGTGCTGGAACAGAGTGATGCGCAGCCTGAATATACGTTCCTGTCTCCTTCTCCTCTGAGCAAGGGCCCGAATACGCAGCCTCCTGGCTATCACGAACATTGCTGCCATTGTGGGTGGGTCTGTTGCATTGTGGGGTGGTTTAAGTACCTTGCACCAGTTTACCACCTGCAAGCAATTGGTGTTAATAGCGATTTCTTAAATTGCGAATTTCGTAAAATCGCAATTTGCAATTTTTTCATACATGTGCTTGCGATTTCTTAGTTTGCGATTTCTTTTTAGCGATTTTCGCTAAGCTAAAAAATCGCAAACTAAGTATTCGCAAGGAAAATCGCAGTTTTCAGGTTTCGCAGCCTAAGAAATCGCTAATTTAGCGATTTCTTATTTTTCTGTGTGGAAGTGTGTCATACATCTGTAATTGCGAATAGTTAGTCGCAAACGCTGTTTTTTGCGATTCGCAGCGTTTGCGACTGATTTTTCCTTTCATACATATGCCCCTTAGTCTGTATGATATCAAGCACTAAAGTATTTTTATGGCCTTTACCTGGGGTCATTAATATAGGTTGAGTCTCTGTGACATCAAACACTAAAGTGCCTTTATGGCTATTAACCAGGGGCATCAATATAAGTTGAGTTTCCCAGCAAACAGCTCCTGAAATCGAAGGGAATCCATTGATGCTTAGAATGGCTTTGGCTAAGGTTTTCATCTTTAATGGAATCTCCTCTTCAGTATTAAATGTGGAATTGATAAAGCATCCTAAAGCTCCACAACCAATAAGAGCTTGTATTCTCAAAGAACCTTTGGTGTGGGGATACGGCCAAAGACATGAAACAAGGCCCTCTCTTGGATTGGTCTGTCGAGTATGACCTTGTTAGTTTTCCTACAGCGAAGGACATTTTCAGAAAAAAGTTCCTTCCTTGCCACAAAAAGGCGTAGGCCCGCCTTTCTTCCTCTTTCTTTTTCCTCATGGGTGTGCAATCTCTTCACTAACCCGATCTGCCTGGGCGCCTAACTTTTCCATTCAACTCTGGGAACTTCTGGCGTGGGGATTGTCATATATGTTTTGTATCCTCATCTTAAGTATATTGAGCCTTTCGCTGACCCTCTATTTGTAGGGTTAAGTTGATCAATGCATCACAGATATTAGTCCTCTAGACCACTAGTACTAGAGTTTAATTCCTTCCTACAATCCCTGATAAAAAAGCTGCTTTTAGCAAATTCATCAACCATTCTGCATGCCCGATGCTGTTGAAACAGGTTAAGGTAAGGAATTATTTCTTGCTTTACTTGTCAACAATAGAGCGATCCCAAATGGGGCCATTGGCTGGTTTGTTGTCTATTGAATACTTTACCAACGGTATCTAAGAAATTCTGCTGATTACTCAATAATGCAGTTTGGCCATCAATTTATGGGGTAGTCCAGTTAAAAACTTCCTAATTTTAATGGGAAAGTCTAAAAGCCAAGTCAGAGGTATTATTTGAAAAAACTTGTGGCCTTTCCGCTTTCAGTATCTTGAAAGCTCCTACATGCTCTCTAAGTTGATGTTTTCTCTTTGCTTTTAAATGAGCAGACAACATCCTCCAGCACTATGGTCACAAAGATTCAGAATGTTTGCTTCTTTCTGGGTGAGAAGTAAAATAGGGCTATGACCGAATAGATTCTTGCTTGCACAGAGTTTTCATTGCTGCTGATATGGAATGCAGCTTTGAGGAGCTGATAGCTTCTGAAGAACCCTCATCCACAGCAACAATTGTTTGTGCCTACTCTATATAAATATCTTGGCTGAAGAGAATATCATTTTGCTGCTCCACCATTGCACGGGTCAATGCTTTTACATTAGCAGAACAGCCCTGCTTTCCGTTACTGCTGCTGTGCAGAGATGTTCAATTGTTTTCCCTCATTTCCCTGCTCACACCACCATTGCTTCCTTGCCGTACCCGTAGCGCCATTTTTTTCTTCAACCAAGGCTTTTCTCTTTTATGGAGGGCACAGCAGCTATTTTCAAAACAAAGTACTTTTGTACACATTTTATATAGTTTTTTAATTTACTGCTCCAAATTTCCCATCTGCCATCTTGGAACAGGAAATTGAAGAGAAAAAATGGCATCTGCGTCATGACCTATGCACGCTCACATGCCATAACACATGCATGCCCATTCTTCCACATGCTGGGGCCATGTGCCTACATGTGCTTGTGTGGTGATGTGTGTGTTCATATACAACATCACGCATGGAGCTCTTTTTTTGCTGAGGCTGTGTAGCATCAGGAATAACCATTTTTAGATGTCACCTATGGACAGCTTATCTCTTAACTATCAGTTTAACTATCTCTACAATACAATAATACATAGAGTGCTCTTTGGCTCAAACCATTGCTTCTCACTATTTAGCTTTCTTTTCAATCTCAGTTGGTTGCTTTTTATTCAATGACTTTTCTTCCTCTTATTGTGTTCCTACCCCGGAACATACCCTCTTTGCCATCCTTTTGAATTCAAGCCTGGGCAGCGCATGCTGCTCTGGAAGGCATGCTGTATTCAAGTAGGGACTTGAAGCTTCACCCACTCCCCACCCATATTTTTCATTGGCTTGTGTCATTCTCCACCGTAAACTATGGCTGTTCATTGGTCAATAGGCTTAGTAGTCCCTCCTTAGTACCACCTTCTCTCATTTTGTAACCTCCCATGGCGACACCCCCCGTTGCATGTGTTGTGACTCTGTAGCCTTTAATTACAGCCTCCATGCACTATTTTCTCAAAGAGCTTTGTCCTCAGTCAGGACACGCTCTCTCCTAACACTTTTTAATAAAAAAAATATAGCACAAACGCATTTGCAGTGCAATAGGTTTTGTATTTGCAAGAGTTTAAGCTATTGGCATTGTAAATGACAATGCCTTTTATTTATCTTTTTTAAAAACAACACAAAAATAAAAGGCATTGTCATTTCCAATGGCAATTGCTCAAACTCTCGTAAATATAAGACCTATTGCATTGCAAATGCTTGTTTCTTTTGCTTTTAGCTATCCATGGGAAAGAATGTGTTTTCTTGCTCTCCCCTATGTTCTGCTCTCCTTGTTGCTTTCCCATTACCTGAACTGTTGCTTCACCAACCATGCCCATCCATTTTTTATAGCCTCTTTCACTTCCGTTGATCACTTGCCACTCCATTGTTCACCATCGCCACTCGTCTTTCGTGTTTAATTGCTGCCCTCAGTCTCTAATCCTACTTTGCACTGCCAGATCATTTTTAAATAATTTAATTTATTTTCACTTTTTAGAAGAAGTCCGTGAATGTGCTGTTGTGGTCCTTTATATATATATTTTACATTTTCAGCCTCAATGTGGGTGTCTGCCATTTAAAAAAAAAAACAAGTCGGCATTGGTTCATGATTTATGAGCTCACATGCATGGCGGTGTATACATATGAGCATGCATTTATGCTGGGGCCATATCTTTGCTTTTGTTGTGCAATTGTGTTCAGCATCAGCAACAAGTATTGACAAAGCCAAAATGTTGGCTAACACCTTTCGAAGGCAAGACCTATTGCTTTGGCAATGCTTGTTTGTTTGTTAGCAATTTTGAACACCATTACTAAAATGCATTGACAGTGCTAAAATGCAAGACCCTCCAAACCCTAAGCTTATGCAACTTATCTAAATCTACTCACCCAACACACAAATTGCCTATTTCACAAAGGTATAAAGTGGCAAATTCCGCAGGATGGCTCAGTGGGGTAATTGCTCACTGCCTACAGAAGTGGATGTATGACGTTACAACGCACACTATTACAACGCATGCACTTACAACGCATTTTTTACAACGCATAATCCATTACAACGCATGACATTACAACGCATGACACTACAACGCATTTTTAAAAAATACCTTTACAACGCACTACCATTACAACGCATACTACCTTTACAACACATACCATTACAACGCATAATATTAAATTACATTTAAGGTAAGTATTAGATAGTATAGGGGTAAAAATTACTATTCTAACTCCAGGGGGTGCAACAGTAGGGTAAGTGTTGGATAGTGTAGGGGTAAAAATTACTATTCTAACTCCAGGGGGTGCAACAGTAGGGTAAGTGTTGGATAGTGTAGGGGTAAAAATTACTATTCTAACTCCAGGGGGTGCAACAGTAGGGTAAGTGTTGGATAGTGTAGGGGTAAAAATTACTATTCTAACTCCAGGGGGTGCAACAGTAGGGTAAGTGTTGGATAGTGTAGGGGTAAAAATTACTATTCTAACTCCAGGGGGTGCAACAGTAGGGAAAGTGTTGGATAGTATAGGGGTAAAAATTACTATTCTAACTCCAGGGGGTGCATCAGTAGGGTAAGTGTTGGATAGTATAGGGGTAAAAATTACTATTCTAACTCCAGGGGGTGCATCAGTAGGGTAAGTGTTGGATAGTATAGGGGTAAAAATTACTATTCTAACTCCAGGGGGTGCATCAGTAGGGTAAGTGTTGGATAGTATAGGGGTAAAAATTACTATTCTAACTCCAGGGGGTGCATCAGTAGGGTAAGTGTTGGATAGTATAGGGGTAAAAATTACTATTCTAACTCCAGGGGGTGCATCAGTAGGGTAAGTGTTGGATAGTATAGGGGTAAAAATTACTATTCTAACTCCAGGGGGTGCATCAGTAGGGTAAGTGTTGGATAGTATAGGGGTAAAAATTACTATTCTAACTCCAGGGGGTGCAACAGTAGTGTAAGTGTTGGATAGTATAGGGGTAAAAATTACTATTCTAACTCCAGGGGGTGCATCAGTAGTGTAAGTGTTGGATAGTATAGGGGTAAAAATTACTATTCTAACTCCAGGGGGTGCATCAGTAGTGTAAGTGTTGGATAGTATAGGGGTAAAAATTACTATTCTAACTCCAGGGGGTGCATCAGTAGGGTAAGTGTTGGAAAGTATAATGTAATATTATGCGTTGTAATGGTATGCGTTGTAATGGTAGTATGCGTTGTAATGGAATGCGTTGTAAAGGTAGTTTTTAAAAATGCGTTGTAGTATCCTGCGTTGTAATATCATGCGTTGTAATGGATTATGCGTTGTAAAAAATGCGTTGTAATGGTAGTGCGTTGTAAAAGTTGCGTTGTAAAGGTTGTTCCCCTACAGAAGTGATATACAAGTCATGAGTTTGAATCCCTACAACGGTGACTCAGCCTTTTACCCTTTCGAGGTCCTTACTTGCGCATCATTAATTTGGTAATATTGACACTTGATACGTGTGGGATAAGGTGCTATATGAAAAATAATTTCTTATTATTAGGCACAGACAGGTAAACAATGCAATAAGTAGGTTACAATAAAAAGTGCATAGTGTACCTCTTGTTATTTGTGTAGGTTCCCTTGCAACACTTGCAATTGTGACTAGGCCCTTTCTCCCAACCTCTTTTACAAACACTGTAGAGTAACCCTCATTAGTATGTGTGTCCACATAATTCAATTAGACAGAATACACACACCTGCACCCAGCGCTGTTCCCTGCTTTGAGAGTATCAGGCAAGCGTTACAGAGCTCTAGCTATAACTGCATAATCGCTGTGTAAAGCCTTTCGCATACAAAGAGACCTTTGGGGTTCTAATAAATTCATAACACTTTTTCAAACTATGATTTCCTAGCAGGCAATTGCTTTAATTAACCGGATCACCTACAGCAACACATGTCCTTCAAAAAACTTACATTATATTTTCTTTTTGAATTTCAAAGTTTCTCTGGTAGGAGTCGAATAGCTGAGTAGCTTAACCTCAAAGAAAAGCAGGCTTTTATGATAGTCATAAACCACCATGGCGCCTCCTTTGCAAGAAGAAAAGATTCTTAGCACAACAGAGAAGAAGGAAATCTCTTTTTAGACGTAGCTAGAAGCAAGCATTTCCTCAAAAGGGCAAAAAACTTTTCTCCCCTTAAAGCTTAACTTTTAAGGACGTTGCGGCTCTACTTGTGTATGTAAGCTGTTTTACTTGATGAATTAAACATGCATTTTCCTGCAGCTAGCATTTTAGCCTTTATACTGCATTGATGGGTGTTTTTTACCTAAAGAAAATCTGAGAAGGCTAGAGATTATAACTGAATATTTCTTCATGGAACGACAATGGAAATATTGAATTTTTCCTAACATACATGCAAGAATATTTCTGCTAAATCTATATCGTTTGCCTCGGGAAGAAACGGCGCAGAACAGACCAGTGTGAAACAGCAGGTTTTTTTCAGACAGGTCTAATTAATTAATTTCTGAATTTATTACGTATGTATTTATTCAATAAAACACGCTGGGGTTTATTTACAAGCGTTACAACAAACAAATGATGGACGGAATGCTGACAATGCAGACATTCTCCCCCAGTCAAGAGATCTGGGTTAAATCCATCGTTCTTTAGCCCACTACGCCACCCCAGTTCAGACATGGCCATATGCAAATCAGTCTTGACCCTGTGCCTCATGGGAACAGTCCAGCCCGAGCTGCCAAGCCATGTCTTCCCTGGACCGGAATCAAGCATCCTAGGACCGGTTTCGCAGTTGGTGCGTCACATGTGGAGAAAAGTGACGTACCGGCGGCACGAGGGGCTTGTTAATAAGCTTCACTGTACGTAGTCCTTTGGTCTCTTAAAAGCTTTAAAATTACAAATATTCCCTTGCCCTACAAAAAGGCCTATGGTAATGCTGATGTTATATTCTGTTTTTACATATTTAACTGTTATTATATATTTACACTTTGTGTTAATTACATAAGCAGTGTGCATCTTTCACACGGCATTCTATATTCCATTTGGATTGCTCCAACCTACATTCCACTGGTTGTTTCAGTTGCCACTGGAGATCAACCTGTGAGGATGTAAGCCGTGCTGCCAATAAACCAACTCTAAATTTAATCGTATTTCATTAGAATTCTTACAATGGCGACGAAGGGAAGACTACCATCCACTCCTGTCTTAACTGCAGCACGGGAACGGAGTGTATGCGGTAACCAATGCCGGATTTAATTGATTGCAGACTTAATACTTGTTGAGGTACATTATTTTTTGTTCGTAGAATTTATAGTGGAGCGCGTTAATTCATCGCAGATTCGCAAGTCAAGCTCCACGTTTTATGTGACTTTCGGACATTGTGTTGTTCATTTGCATGCCTCATTGCAAAAAAATTTAAAGGAAAATATTTTCAACGGACGCTTACCGGACACGAGACAGTCTCCGTCACCGAGTGCATCAGGATTCGAATGCGAGTCTGGAGTCAGGAATCTACGAACAGGAGCACGTAACAGGTCAGTGCAAACATTCAGTTGTCATCACGCTGCCTGTGCATGCAACGTACATCTGGACGGCCATTTCAGATGTTACCATGATAACAACTCAAAGCGCTGTTGTTACCGATTCATCGTGACAGCAAGTTGTTTTTCACGCTCCAGTAGAAGCTTTTTAAAGTAATTCATTGGTAGAAGCGTTTTCAAGTAATTTATTAAATATGACTTCACCGCAATCACAAAGCTGTTCAATTTCATTTAAAGAAAGTACAAGTGCTATTCTGATCTTCGAAGTACAGGTTGGTTTCTTTCATTATTTACACTTAAAAAGGATTGCTATGCTGCAGTGTATAATCTCCAGTGCATAAGGAATTTTGTTTATTTTACAAACACCAAAAATATTATTTTTGACTTACAGAAGGGATTTTATTTAAAATATACGATACATACAATCCAAGTGTCACACATTGTTAAATATCTTGGTGCAAAATGCAATTTGACCCACCAGCTAAATTTCTACAAAACAAAGGAGACCCACCCAATCCTTGGTCAAGATGGAAAGAGGAATTTATAAACTATATGAAGGCTATAGATGGTGAACGGATGGGTGTGAAGAGGAAAGAGAGTATTTTTTTTACATTGCTTAGGGTCAGAAGGACAGGATGTATTCAGAGCATTTCCTCAGGTTACGACATTAAATGGAAGTGGGGATAATATGAATGTATATGTTGAAGCCTTAGCCAGAATGGAAAAGAAGTTTAAAAAAGTTACTAATATCGCTTTGAACAGATTTAAATTCTACACAAGGGCACAAAAGGAGGAAGAATCGTTCGACGATTTTCTAACTGCACTTAGATCTTTGAGTTTACATTGTAATTTTGGTGGCATTACTGACGAAATGATTCGAGACCAAATCATTGTACACGTTAAAAATAAAAAAACTCAAGAAAAACTATGGGTCATGGGAGATCCCAATTTAGAGGAAGCTATTGCCACAGCAAAATCTACTAAACAATCAGAGAAATGGATGGATATTGTAAACAAAAAGTCTAATACAACAACCAAAGAGGAGGAGATTTGTGTTATTAAATCCAAAGTAGAACCTAAAAATGATAATTCACATGGAAGTTCCGTTTCAAAACCTGTCAATGGTCATCCGAACAGGAAGATGGACACAATCAGTGGTCACACTTTTTGTTATAGGTGTGGCATTAAATTCCATGTTGCATAATTTCCTGGTTGTCTCACTATTAATAAAGAGTGCAGAGTTTGTGGTAGGTTGGGTCATTTTAGTAATGTTTGTAGGGATGTGAAACGACATTCCAATCGTACACGTAATACCTCCAGTAATTCGGAAGCCTACAAAGTCACCAGTATCAAAGAAGCTCCAGAACAGGACAAAGGATTTGTGGTCTCAATTTTAAACAAAGATCCTGACACTAATCTGAAATCTCCATTATGCACCTTCAGTATCATGGAGACTGATATAGATCTCATGGTAGACTCCGGATCACCTTGGACAATTATCACTATGAAATATTTCAATGAGAAATTAGTTGATGTTTGTGATTATAACAATTTACAACCTTCAGATATTTTTGCAGAAAGTTTTGATGGTTCAAAGATCGAGATAGAGGGTTTCCTACATGTAACTTTAGGTTTTAAAGGAAGGTTGGTACAGATTAAATTATACATTGCCATCAAAGAGGGTGAATGTGTTGGGATGGCGTGATCAATGGAGGTTGGGCATAATCCTCAATCCACGATCCAAGGAACCTGTGTCCTTAAGTGAAGAAAATGTTGAAAATATAGCTATTATCAATCCAAATGATAGTATAAGAAACAAAGAAACAAGGCTTATCGAAACTTATGATAGAGTTTTTTGTGACAAATTGGGCAAGTTGAAAAATTTCACACACAAAATTGTTTTAAAGACCAATGCGATACCTGTTAAACAAAAGTTAAGAGGTGTTCCCATAAATATAAGAGAGGAATTGAGAGATATATTGAAAGATTTAGCTGATGAAGGTATCATAGAACCTATCAAGTCCTCCGAGTGGGTTTCGCCCATTGTTTTGGTGCGCAAACCAGACCAAAAACTGAGGGTGTGTGTGGACTTGAGGGTCTTAAATAAAAATATTGTCATAGATTGCCATCCGCTTCCAAATAATAATGAAGTAGTATCTATGTTGGATGGTGCTAAAAAAAGTTCTACGTTAGAGTTAAGATCTGCATACCACCAAATAGAGCTCACAGAGGAGTCAAAGAAATTCACTGCCTTTTTCACCCCACAAGGCCTATTTCAATATACCAGAATGCCTTTTTGGTTTGGCGTCAGCAGCGTCTGTGTTCCAAAGAGTGATGTTCTAAATTTTCAGAGACATTAAATGTTTTCAAGATGACATTTTAATTTTCTCGAAGGACGTTGAAGAACATGAATCATATTTTAATGAAGTATGTAGGAGATTAGATAGTCATGGACTAACATTGAAAGCTCATAAGTGTAAACTATTTAAACAGTCAGTGGAGTACTTAGGCCATACTCTATCTGGGGATGGCGTTGTACCAAAAAAGTCTAATGTTGATGCCATAATTAATGCTCCCACTCCTAAAAGATCAGCTATTATCATTCGCGGGAATGTGCGAATATTATAGCAAATTCATTGAAAATTATGCAACAAAAATGGAGCCACTACGGAATTTTTTTTTTTTTTGTGAAACCTTTATTACAAATTTCAATGGATATACAAGTATGGGCCTACAACCTTCAGGCCGGCCGCTAGTAGACAATAAGACCATAAAACATATTTATAAACACAAGCGGCAAGCAGTAAAAGACCCACAGATCAGAAATATCATTTGCGGCTACAATGCCTGAACATCCCAAATGGCGGTTTCATTTTAAATGAAAAACGAGAAACAAACCCACAAGGCGGCAAAAGTCTAGGCAACATTATGTGCTCCCCTCGGGAGGGCCCTACCAACCTACAAGAATAGGAGGGGGGAAGGGCAGGGGGCAGAGACAAAGTAATCACGGTAACACAGAATCAAGGGAATGCACAGACTAGGGAGACAGGGCCGCAGCCAAGTCGCGCGTCAGTGGCGGGGTACAAATCCCGCCGCGATAGGTGTTCCAGGGGCACCACACCTTTACCCATTTCCCAGGCCTGCCTCTCGCCACATACACAGCCTTTTCTCGGAACATACACCAATCCATATTTTCCTTCCATACCGAAATCGTGGGTGACCTCTGGGAGCCCCACAGTTGTGCTATGTCACGCTTGGCCACCATATATCCCAATGTCACCCACCACGTTTTCATCACCGTGTAATCAGTCGGCTCCCAAACATTCAACAAACACCTCCTCGCCTCGGGGAACAGCGCAACATGCATGACCGCTTGCAACACCGCATGCACACCGCGCCAGAATCGAGTCACCTCCGGACATTCCCACAAAATATGGAAGAAGGTCCCTAACATACCACACCCACGCTTATACATCCCATCCACCGCATATCCCATACGCATCAGGCCCGGTCCCGTAACATAGACCCTGTGGAGTATCTTGAGCTGGACGAAACGAAGGCGGGCCGGTATGGCCACCTCTTTCGGGGAGGCCACCGCAGACACCCAATCCTCGTCGTCCAGCTCCAATCCATCAGCGACCCATGCCTCACGAAGGGCGGCCAGCAGTCCCGATCGATCGTTGATGAGCTTTTTATAGATCAATGATATAGTGCCATCCGGTACATACCCGTCTAGCACTCTATCTTCCAATGGGGAGCACTCTGGGATGGACGCGACCTCCGGGAATACGTAACACAACGCGTGACGAACCTGCACATACCGGAAGTACTCCCTGTCATGCAACTGGTATTCCGCTTTCAGCACATCAAACGTTTTAAATCCCCCTTTCGTCCAAAGATCCCCCACCCTGCTGATGCCAATCGTGTCCCACTTCTCAAAGCCTTTCGTCGTCCACAAACAACCCAGTCGCTCAGAAGCATACAATGGCGTTGCCCGGGTCAACCGATCCTTCCACCCCATCGCCGAGTTTGCCGCATGCCACACCCGTACCGCGACCCGTGTCGGACCCGTCAAACGTGCGTCGAGCGATCTAGAGTAGAGCGCACGATTGTAGTCGCCACCCGGCAACAACAATTTGTCCATTTCAAAGGCCGGATTAAGGGCGGGCCCATAAAGCCCGTGGTTTATCGCCGCCAGCTGGGAGGCCCAGTAATAACGTTTGATGTCGGGGAGGGTGACCCCCCCATCGTACCACGGGAGCGTCAGCTTCGCGAGGGCGATCCGCGGCCTCCCATCCCAAAACAGTTGGCGCTGCAGACCCTCCACCTCCCGAAAGTAACTAGCCGGAACGACATCCATCGTGTTTTGTAAGGCATGTAAACACCGTGGCAACGACATCATCTTAAACAGCGCCGCCCGGCCGAGCGGCGAGAGCGGCAAACGCCGCCAATGCGCCACATCCGCCTTCAAACGTTGGAGGGGAGGGAATAGGTTCTGTGTGTATCGGGCCGCAGAGTCCAGGGTAATAAAAATTCCCAGATACTTAAATCCCTGTTGAGCAACCTGGATAGGACAACCCCGCGGGAGGATAGGAGCCTCCCCTGAAAGGACATATACACAGGACTTAGCCCAGTTGATGACTAGGCCTGAGTTACGGCCAAAGGAGTACAGTACATCCACCAACACAATCAACGATTCACGCGGGGAAGCAAGATACAAAAGAATATCGTCCGCGTAGAGAGAGACTCGATCCTCATACTCAGGAGTCCATCGGAGACCACGAATCGAAGGGTGCCACCGCAGCCACTCCGCCAGGGGCTCCAAGGCGAGCGCAAAGAGGAGAGGCGACAGCGGGCAACCCTGTCGCGTGCCCCTGCCCAATTCAAAGGGAGCCGATACTCTACCATTCACCACCACCTGCGCTAGAGGTCCGGAATACAACAATTTCACCCAGCCAATGAATCCCGGGCCAAACCCAAACTTCTCCAGCGTCGCCCAGATATATGGCCACTCAAGCGTGTCGAACGCCATAGTGGCGTCCAGGGACGCCAAAATGGCTGGCTCACGTATGAACGGAACCCTCGAGAGCACCCCATGCAAACGCCGCAGGTTAAGCGCGGTGTTGCGATGAGGAATAAAACCGGACTGGTCCTGATGGATCAGATCGCACACCACGCTGACCAGCCGATTAGCCAGCACCTTGGCCAGAATTTTCGGTTCCGCATTCAAAAGCGAAATGGGCCTGTAAGACGCGACCCGATCACGCGGCCTCCCCTCCTTGTGAATAACCACAATAGTGGCTAGACGCTGGTCCAGCGGGAGGGAACCCGCCGCCCGGGCCGCGAGGAACATATTACGAAGATGCGGCGCCAATGTATCCGGCCGCGATTTGTACAATTCAATGGGAAGGCCATTAGGACCCATGGCCTTGCCAGAGGCATCTGAGCGTATGGCCAGGGCGATCTCCTCAGATGTCGGAGTCGCGTCCATCAACGATTTATCCTCCTCCGAAAGGGAAGGCAACGCAATATCTTTAAGCAGGCCGCGGGAATCCTCTTCCGAGCGAGAAGAGACCGGGGAATACACCCCGCGGAAATACTCTGCGAAGCAATCAACAATTTCCTCAGGATCAGTAACACACACACCATCCACTCTCTCAACCAGCGGGACAACTCGAAACGCTCTCTCCTTTTTATCCAGCCACGCGATCAGTTTTCCAGCCTTATCACCCATATCATACAGTCGCCCCTGTTGCTCCCTACTCAGGCCCCTGGCCGCTTCGGTGACCAGGGCCTTGTAGTCCGCTTGTTTGAGTCTGAGAGCATGCAATTTGTCTTCCGTGACACCACAATCCAGGTCACCCTCCAACTCAGTTATCTCAGACTCGATACGGGTCACCTCCTCCCGCTCGCACCTCTTGGAATGGGAAATGAGGGACAGGGCTTCCCCCCGGAGTACCGTTTTGAACGCCTCCCACAGAGAAACAGCAGACGACACCGATCCAACATTATCTCCAAAATATTGCTCAAGGGATTTAATCAAATCTGCGCGAATTGCGGGATTACGCAGGTACCAGGAGTTGATCGGGACCACCCTCCTCTCCACCCCCAGGACAATATCGAAGTGTAACAAGAGCGGGGAGTGGTCTGAAATACCCCGAGCAAGATGTCACACCTCCCCGATCCTCCCCGCCTGTGCCGCTGGCATCAGAACATAATCAAGTCTCGAAAGACTACCATGAGCCCCGGAATGAAAGGTGTATTGTGCCTGCGCAGGGTGTTTTAGCCGCCAACAATCCACCAATCCCAGGGTATCCAAGAGGCCAGACAACCAAGTTTGGGCCCGGGGGAGATCCCTGGGTGGGTAACGATCCTCAGCTCCGGAGACCACAGCATTAAAATCCCCTCCAACCACTAGAATCCCCTCCAGCAGCCCAAGAAGAAGGCGCCCCAAATCAGCAAAAGTAGTCATCTGCAACCCCGGCGGGACATAAACAGAAACCAAAACAACCACTTTACCCTCCCATCTACCCACCAGAGCCGTATAGCGCCCCCTGTCATCATGGAGCACCTCGTCAACCTCCAACGGGAGCGAGGTTTTAACCATAATGCCCACACCCCTCAAACCAGAGGTGAAGCCCGAATGAGCCACAAGGCGATAGCCCCGCCTATTCATAGCACAGAAGGAATTACCAATAAGGTGTGTTTCCTGCAAGAACACGATGTCAGGTGAAATCCGTTTTAAAAACTGCAGGACCACCCCCCGTTTTATCCTGTCCCCCAGTCCGTTAACATTCCAGGAAAGAAGTCTCAGTCCCCTACCCCCATCACAGCCAGAACCAATCAGTCCCCTCCCAGAGAGCACCTTGAATATGACACAACAATATTCCTGCCTTGTGGTACGAACAAACAATACCCAACCCCAACCCAACATTCCAAACAAAACTCCCCCCTCCCTGCACCCCTGCATGAGCCCAAACAGCCCCCCCAACTTGCAGTGTGCCTGTCACCCTTGCATGAACTAAACTACAAAAGACCCCCTAGAGGAGGAAAGAGAACCCCCTCGAGACACCCCACAACCTCCAAGCGAGGGAGAGCAAGACACGACAGTCAAGAAACCCTGAGCACAACCGAAGAGTGGCATCATCAGGAATTAGCCCCAGTGTCAATACCTCAGGCCCGGTCCGGTGGGCACTCTCCTCCCACGGCCCCCATCCCCTCTCGATCATGTCCCCTAGGCAAAGTGTCCAACCAGTCCCCCGCCGTCTCCGGACGGTCAAAGAAATGAGAGCGACCCTCGGACTCCACCCGCAGCCTGGCCGGGAAAAGCATGGCGTATTTCAAGTTCATATCTCGGAGCCGCCGCTTGACGCCCATGAAACCCAGCCTCTGCTTCTGGACCGCTTGCGTGAAGTCAGGATAGAAGTTCACCTCCACGTTCTCCAGCTTAAGCGGCCCCTGCACTCTAGAGGCTTGTAAAATCGCATCCCTGTCCCGAAAGTTGAAGATACGGGCAATAAGAGGCCGCGGGGGAGCTCCGACCTTCGGCTTGCCACCAGGAACTCTATGGGCCCTCTCCACCGCAAAGAATTTACTCAAACCTCGAGGCTGCAGACGATTAGAAATCAAATCCTCCACAAAGAGATCCGCGGCCGAATCCTCCAATCCCTCAGGCACCCCGATAATGCGAATGTTGTTCCTCCGGGCCCTACTCTCGGAATCCTCCAGTCGCCGATCCGTGAGCGCACTGGCCTGCCGGAGCCGACATACCTCCGTCTGGAGGGCCGCCACCTCAGCAGTGAGGCCCGACGCGGTGAGGGCCAAAGAGTCAACCCTATCATTTGTCTTGGAAAGATCAGCCCTAACAAGGTTGACATCGATGAGAACCGCGTCGAGTTTGTGCGTCAGGGTATCAAACTGTTGACCCACCGAGGTCTTCATCTCCGCTATGGCGCCCATGACGTCCTGCAAAGTCAGATCCGTCGGCAAATCCGGGGCATCCGCGGGCCACTCAGGAGACTTATGCGACCCGCCGGGAGAACCTTTCGGTAGGGTGTAGCGATCCATAATGTTGGCCTGAGTAGCGGCGCCACGCCGGGTCGATTTGGCCTTCAGCCTCTCTCCATCCTGCTTCGTCACCATCGCCCTGTAACCCGTACACCCACGAGTCCTGCAGCGGAGGGCGAACAATCGAGGCCAAGGACCCCAGAGGTCGCCTCAGGAAGGCGGAGCGGGTCCCCGCAGAGCAGGCAGGGTCCCCCAGCGAGCCAACCACCACACAAAGGAGCGCCGAGATCCCACTCGCGATGATGGCGAGAGGGCTCGAAAGCGAAAGTGAAAGTGTGGGGTGCGCGTCTCGCCAGGCACGTCCCGCCGTTGTTATTCACTTCTCCACTGGATCGCCCCCCAACTCAAGTCCGGGGTCAGGAGAGAAGCAGGCCGCAAACTTCAAGCGATGCCCATCACGGCAAACGGGGTCCGATTCGAAAACGGAAAACGGGCACCACCTCGGCTCAGGTTCACCAACAAAGTCCCCTCAACCGAATCAGGATGAAGACAGGATAGATGTAGGAGGTCGCGTAGGTCCTCGGGAGCCTCGCACCTACGCGGCCATCTTGGTTGCGCGCTAGGCTCCTCCCCTCACTACGGAAATTTTTAAGGCAAATGTTACATTTTCTTGGGAAAATGACCAGCAGAAAGCTTTTGAAAGCATAAAAAGAGATGTAGTAAATGCACCCACGTTAAAACCTTTTAGAATGAAAAAAGAGTGCATTATTACAGTTGATGCCAGCTTATATGGTTTAGGTAGTGTACTCTCCCAAAGGGAAGGTATGCATGAATGGAATGTTGCATTTGCATCAAGGACTTTAAATGAAACCGAACGTAAATATGCTGTCATAGAGAAGGAATTACTTGCATTTGTATGGGCAGTAGAACACTATAGAATTTATGTGTGGGGGAGTAAGTTTATCCTCAGGACGGATCACAAACCCTTAGTTACCATTCTGTCTACAGGTGGAGGTTGGAATTCTACAGCCAGAATTTCTAGATTGGTATCAAGGCTTCAAGAGTACAATTTTAAGACTGAATATGTGCCAGGAAAAAAAAATTTCACTGCGGACTTCTTATCACGATGACCATGTAACCATAATGATGTTAATGTTGTTAAAGAGACAGATTTCGTTGTAAGCGTTAATGATATTGTTCCTTCACAGTTCCAAGATATCACAGAAAAATTGTGGTCTGAATGTGAAAAAGAAGATGACAGATGGAATGATCTAAAAACAAAATTTTAGATGGGTGGCCCAACAAACATCAAGTAAGGTCAGATTTGATACCGTTTTACAATGTTTCAGATCAGTTAGAACTGGAAGGAAATGTGATTTTAAAAGGTGGTAAGTGTGTGCCACCCAGAGGAGTTCAAGAAACAATTCTTAAACTATCTCACAAAACCCATCCAGGTATTTCAGCGATGAAAAGATTGATTAGAAATTATTTATGGTGGCTAGGTATGGACAGGCTTATTGACCGTGTGGCCAGGGAGTGTGATGAATGTATATCCAGTGAAAGGATGTTGAAGGTAAACGTTCCACCCATGAAAATTGTCCCTTGGACTAAGGAGCCTTGGCAGAAAGTAGCAGTTGATATATCTGGACCGTTTAGTAACTTGCCTGACAATTCTAGGTTTGCTTTAGTCATTATTGACTATCATTCAAAATGGCCTGAGATTAAGTTTGTGTCAAAAGCTACCACCAGTGCTGTGATTAGTTTTTTCCAAGAAGTTTTTGCACATGAGGGATGTCCTGCAACATTGGTATCTGATAATGGTGTGCAACTTACATCACATGAAATGAATGTGTTTCTTAATAATTGTGGTATTAAGCACACGTTTACTTGCTTGTATAAACCACATGAAAATGGGCAGGTAGAAAGGTTCAACAGAGTTCTTAAATCTTTTGTCTCAGATTCTTTAAAACATGGTAGTGATTGGTTGAGTGCTTTGAGAGAGCGTTTGTGGGTTTATAGAATAACTCCACATACCACTACTGAAATTAGTCCATTCAAGTTACAAAAAGGGAGAAATCGTGCATCTAGTCTATGTCCAGGGTGGTTCAAAGATAAATGCAAGGAGTTGCCAAATGACAAAGAATGGGTGCATGTTACAGCTCAAGGCCAAAAATTGGTACGACAACAAATGGAAAGGAAAAATGCATGATTTTAAAATTGGAGATTGGGTTAAAGTCTTAAGACCTGGTTTAGTTAACAAAGGCTCCGGGAAATTTGGACAGGCCATACAAATTAAAAAAGTCTTCTGCAACAGTGTTGTTACTCAAGATGGGAAGGTGTGGAATGTTAGGAGATTAGCCAAATGTCCTGTCAGTTATTCTAGTCAATTTTTTGGTTCTAGAAATGACGATTACAGTCCTAGTGTTCCACCCCAACACATCTTAGAAATACAGTAGCTTCAAGAGTTAAATTCAATAATCGTAAAAGTAATGTAACTAAAAGATTTTATGATTACGTTTAGTTTAAATGTTATGGTCCATTTATGTTCAGAATGCTATTTATACTCTTCATGGTTATGTTATCTTTTTGTTGATAAGGGAGATATGTTATATTCTTTTTTTTTACATATTTAACTGTTATTATATATTTACACTTTGTGTTAATTACATAAGCAGTGTGCATCTTTCATATGGCATTCTATATTCCATTTGGATTGCTCCAACCTACATTCCACTGGTTGTTTCAGTTTCCACTGGAGATCAACCTGTAAGGATATAAGCCGTGCTGCCAATAAACCAACTCTAAATTTAATTGTATTTCATTTGAATTCTTACAATCCCCTTGCCCTACAAAAAGGCCTATGGTAATGCTGTGGACAACACATAACCCGCCCCCATCATTCAATCCGCTCCCTGATTGGCCTACCGTTCCCCACTCCATGCTGGCGGTTCCTCCCATACTTATCTGCCCCTCACACACAAAACAAATTATTCCCCTTTGCTGCAGGTTTTGAGTATTGGTCCCCCATGGGACAGAGATGATGACACATACTCAGAGTCCCAAACAGCTTGTGAACCATGGATGGTGCCACTGCCTAGTTATTGTTTACGTTAATTATCACTTATGCAGTGCCCAGTCTGCCACTAGTATGATATCACAGTGCCCTTTGTGTCAAACCTTTCCACTACAGAACCAACTGCGATTCAGCTCTATGGATGTGTATGGTAAACAGGGTTAGTATGTCTGCTGTTTGAATAGGTGAGACTAGGGGGGGGGTACCAAATTCAATGTCTGTACTGTATTTTAGATCGAGCCTGGGCAGTGCATGCGCTGCTCTGGGAGGTGAAGAGATCTTTCGGAGTCTTCTTGTAATTTTCAATAGCAGATTTATTATCAAGTAAGGGAGAAAATAGCATGAAGGTATAAAGAGCTCAAGGAGACAAATGCAACTCACACCAAGAAGTTCCAATGCTTGCCTCACACATTCCAACAGTACGAATGCATATAGTACAGGCTCACGAGAATATGAAGATTCCACATATGTCCTGTGAAAGAAGGTACGTAAAAACAATATAGAAATACATAACACAAGAGAGAAAAGCATGAACACCCCATATCTCCCCCTTTTTACAAAAATGAAGATAAAGAAGCACAACTTCAATCATTGAATTTACTAGGTGCTTTTCTGATCCTTGAACTTCTCCTGACAACAGATAAGTCGTAACTTCTCCTTTGCACATTAGAGAAATTTTCAGTGTTCCTGACCTTAGCTAGACGTGAAATATTCCACCATTGGTCATTGTCCAATTTCATAGCCTGACCTCTGATGGCAACAATGCGTGCAGGCTCTCTAAATTTAGATTTACCTTTTTGCAGTAATAAAGGTTCTTTGACGTGAACCCAATCCCCAGTGGCAAACTTGATCACCCTTTTTGCGGCAGTTAATCTAGTGCTACCCTTTGCCAAACCTTACTGGGGCATAAAACAGGTTTAGAAGTAGGCGAACAAATGGTTAAATGTTTGTCACTGTACGAACATTGAGTGGACGGAATGCAGAGCAAATCAAAACATTCACCCCCAGTCAAGAGATCTGGGTTAAATCCATCATTCTTTTGCCCAGTTTAGACCTTTTGCTTTCTCGTCTTTTGCTTTCTTGCCTTTTGCTTTCTTGCCTTTAAGTGCGCCAGGCATGCCCAGACGTGGGTCCTGGGCTCACTGTGCCACTGGAATCAAGCTATCCTGGCTGAAGTGGGGTGAAGCCCCAAAACCAGTCGTAGGATGCTTCTTTCCGGTCCAGGGAGGACCTGGCTTGGCAGTTCGGGCTCGACTGTTCCCATGAGGCACAGGGTCAAGACTGATTTACATATGGCCAGGTCTAAACTGGGGTGGCATGGTGAGCAAAAGAATGATGGATTTAACCCAGATCTCTTGACTGGGGGTGAATGTTTTGATTTGTTCTGCATTCCGTCCATCAATTGTGTGTCTTTTGCTTTCTCGCCTTTAAGTGCGCCAGGTATGCCCAGACGTGGGTCCTGGGCCCACTGTGCCACTGGAATCAAGCTATCCTGGCTGAAGAGGGGTGAAACCCCGAAACCGGTCCTAGGATGCTTGTTTCCGGTCCAGGGAGGACCTGGCTTGGCAGTTCGGGCTGGACTGTTCCCATGAGGCACAGGGTCAAGACTGATTTACATATGGCCAGGTCTAAACTGGGGTGGCATGGTGAGCAAAAGAATGATGGATTTAACCCAGATCTCTTGACTGGGGGTGAATGTTTTGATTTGTTCTGCATTCCGTCCATCAATTGTGTGTCTTTTGCTTAGATGACCAGAATGAGCTGTTTCTAAAATTCTTAACCTGAAACAGGAAGGAGGAACCAACTTTCCCTCTCTAACCAATAAACTATTTTCAGTTGATAACTCATTGGCAACTTTGCAGAAAGGTTGAAGATTAGGATCAATGGACCTTTCTCTGGGCCAACCTGTTACGACAAAATTCGTGACTTGTACAAGAGTGGAGTCGCTTTCTAAAGCTTTGCGCCACTCCTCCATGTTGGCACAAATGACGGTATCATCAACAGTGGCAATGATACCATCAATTGCTCCTAAATAAGCATCAAAAGACCTGTACCAGAGGCGCCACTTAATGGGTGGTTCTCCAGGTTTCTGTAAGAAAGGAGAAGGAGGTGTGACTGACTGCATGTTGAATAAGAAGAAGAAGAATAGAGTGTAAAGAAAAACAACAACAAAAAAAAAACAACAAAAAATTGTAGCAAGAGAATGAAGTAAAAAATATGATTTGGAGAAGAAAAAAAAATTTGGGGAAGGAAAATGGAAATTTTGAGAGTATCAATAAATATTAATCCATAATACAATTTTGAAGTTAATGTTGAAGTAAAGCGTGTTAATCGCTGTCAACAAGTGCAAGTAGAAGATTCAATGTTAGTGTTGAATTGGTGTAGTACACTGGTACACCAAAGGAGGCGCTGTTGAAAAACTTGAGGATTTCTGGACGACAGTCTTGCACAGTCAGGTCCTTTAATGAAGACAGAAAACTGATGCGAGAGGAAATCGGCTGAGTTGTAAGAGGAAATGATTGAAATCAGTGCGATCCGGTGCGAAGAAAACCAATATCCATGAAGCTGCACGTAAGCAGAGAGCAGAGAGATCAACGTGAAAACAGGGAGGCAGCCATGGCAACGGGTAAGCTTGGCACTGCATTGCAGGAAACAGGAAGGAGGAACCAACTTTCTCTCTCTAACCAATAAACTATTTTCAATGGATAGCTCATTGGCAACTTTGCAGAAAGGATGAAGATTAGAGTCAATGGACCTTTATTTTTTGCCAACCTGTTACGACAAAATTCATGATTTGTACAAGAGTGGAGTCGCTTTCTAAAGCTTTGCGCCACTCCTCCATGTTGGCACAAATGACGGTATCAGCAACAGTGGCAATGATACATTCTTCAATGTCTTCCTCATCATGAGTACTTGAGCTGGAACTTTTAGCGGGACAGTCTAAACAAAAAATGAGCTTTGATATTTTTGCCTCCGACAATATGTTGCACAGGAAAATTTAACTCCAAGAGTTTGGTGGCCAGTCTATCTAATCTAGCCGTAGATTTTTTAATCTTGTTGCCTGATAAAATGTCTACTAATGGATTGTGGTCCGTCCTGAGCCAAAACTTTCTCCCCCAGAGATACGGTTTAAATTTCTCCACCCCCCACACACGAGCAAGCATCTCTTTCTCGATGCCAGAATATCATTGCTCTACATCTTTCATTCTGCGTGAGGCAAAACCAATGGTGACTTACTTACTGCCCACCATTTGTGAAAGAACAGCACCCATGCCATAGGCACTAGCATCCACCGTAACAAAGGTATCACAACTATCAACATACGCTTGATGCGCCGGTGCAGATAAAATACTCTCCTTAATGAGTTGAAAATGTTCATCACATGTTGAGGTCCACACAAAATCCGTGCCTTTCTTTAATAAGCTCCTGAAACATTCAGTAAGATTGGCAAAGTGTTTGATGAATTTAGAATAAAACTCATTCAAACCAATAAAGGAATGAAGTTGATCCTTGTCAACAGGGTGAGGTGCATTAATAATGAAGTCAATGATACTTGGTTTGGGTTTCACACCATCTTTTGAAAGAATATGTCCTAAATATTCAACTTCGTTGACCGCAAAAATACATTTGTCATCCCTAACAGTGACATTGTTGTTTTGCAAAATAGAAAGCACTTGTTCAATTACACCGTAATGATCTTCCTCAGTAGCAGAATGGATTAAAATGTCATCTTGGAATATTACGTTAGAAATACCTTGGAACATATTGCTCATGACTTTTTGAAATACCGAGGCAGCTGATGCCAGTCCAAATGGCATTCTCCTAAACTGAAACGTACCATCAGGTGTAACAAATGCTGTTAAGTGCCTGTAAGACTAGTCCAGTTTCACCTGATGGTTAGCTGCCCGTAAATCCAGTTTAGAAAACCACTTGGACTGGCCCACTGCTGTGATGAGGTCGTCGATGCGTGGGAGAGGAAAGTTCTCCACCCAAATGGCGTTATTAAGTGAGCGTAAGTCCACACATAAACGTAATTCACCATTCTTTTTCTTGGCCAGAACTATGGGAGAAAGCCACAGAGTGGCATCAACTTTTTCTATCATGTTATCGCTTTGCATTTTTTTTAACTTAAGTGAGAGATCTGATCTAATGCTGTGAGGAACATTGCGTAATTTGTGTTTAATGGGTAAAACACCTTCCTTGACCTTGATGGTGTGCACAAAATCTTTGATCAAACCAACTTTATGAGCAAAAAAATCTTTGAATTTTTCTTTCCATAATGTATGATCAGAAATGGAGTTGGTTACAGAGACAGGATGCTTGTGACCTGGTTTAATGATCATGCCAAATTCTGCTTGGTGCCACCATCTTAAAACATTGATGCCTTTGTGGGCTACATACATTTTCCAGAAGATAGTTTTTGTTTCAAAGGTAATGTTGCCAGTGAAGTACCCAGCCAAATCAATTTTACTACCTTCAAAAGCAGTGGTGATGACATCTGGTGGAGATAAAACTTAGTGTACCCATGATAATTTGTATTCATCAATAGAAATTATAGTAATTCTTGCTCCTGAATCTATTATAAGGGAAATGTTGACATCATCAATTTTAATCTGAACTAAGGGAGCGCTAATGTTATTGTCAGATTGAATATTATTGATGTTCATAGAGTCAACAGCTAAAAGTAGTTCCTCAAGTTTCTTTTCAACCACCTCGTGTTCATTGTCTACAGAATGGTCTTGCACGTAACGTACAGGAGTGCGTTACCTCCTCTACAGACATTGCCAAAGTGACCAATTTTCTTGCACTTCCAGCATTCCTGCGTTGCAACAGGACAGTTCTTAAAGCTGGAAATATGAGAAGCTGAGCTACATCTGTAGCATATAGATTTTGGACAACCAGAAACAGTACCTCTCTCATCCCTGATGCTGGTATTAGAGAGAGGTTTGGGTTTCCTGGAATGTGAATCAGAGGCTTGCGCATCGTTGTTTGAGAATTTTACAACACTAGTGTTTGAGGATTCAACCTCTAGTTGTTTAGCATCCAATTGGGAACACTCAATGCTTTTGGCTATGTCGATAGCCTCATCAAGGGTAGGATTTTTACATGACAACAATTTTTGTTGGATCTTTTTGGAATAACACCTACATACTATTTGATCTCTGATTAGCTGTGATGTGAAGTTTTCAAAATCACAATAACCAGCAATAACATTTAAAGCAGTAACATATGTGTCAATAGAGTTGTTAGGACCTTGAACACGTGTAAAAAACTTATGCCTGTGGACAACTAGATTAACTTTTCCTTCAAAATAAATAGATAATTTTTTGACAGCTAACTGAAATTCATCAAGATTGCCTCTGTCACCTCCTAAGTAAGCAGGCAAATGGTCAAAAACATTTTGGCCTTCAACGCCTAGATAATAATACAAAAGACTGTTTTTTCTATCAGGTTTGAACTTGAGACCATCAATTGCTCCTAAATAAGCATCAAAAGACCTGTACCAGAGGCGCCACTTAATGGGTGGGTCTCCAGATTCCTGTAAGAAAGGAGAAGGAGGTGTGACTGATTGCATGTTGAATAAGAAGAATAATAGAGTGTAAAGAAAAACAACAACAACAAAAAATTGCAGCAAGAGAATGAAGTAAAAAATATGATTTGGAGAAGAAAAAAAAAATGTTGTGAAGGAAAATGGAAATTTTGAGAGTATCAATAAATATTAATCCATAGTACAATTTTGAAGTTAGTGTTGAAGTAAAGCGTGTTAATGGCTGTCAACACGTGCAAGTAGAAGATTCAATGTTAGTGCTGAATTGGTGTAGTACACTGGTACACCAAAGGAGGCGCTGTTGAAAAACTTGAGGATTGCTGGATGACAGTCTTGCACAGTCAGATCCTTTAATGAAGCCAGAAAACTGATGCTAGAGGAAATCGCCTGAGTTGGAAGAGGAAACGATTAAAATCAGTGCAATCCAGTGCGGAGAAAACCAAAATCCATGAAGGTGCATGTAAGCAGAGAGCTCAACGTGAAAGCAGGGAGGCAGCCATGGCAACGGGTAAGCTTTGCAGTGCATTGCGCGAGATAGAGCAAAGGGTAAAGTGTGGACACCCAATTTATTAAAATTGAAGTGGATGAAAACACCAACAATAACCCTAAATAGCAGAAATATGAATAGGCAGTATTAGAAGTATACACAGAGCCTCTGCGATGCGGATAAAGTATCCAGCAAGGAACGAGGCTCCGGTTCTTCAACAAAGCGGATCCTTGAGCCCTGGGAAAGTAAAGTAAACAACAGTCACAGTACCTTAGGTTGACGAGGGAGCTTGAAAGTGAAGCGAAGAGCAGACCTTAAACCTGGATAAAGTAGATGAGTAGAACATGGTTGATTGTAGATAATAAAAGAAAAAAAGAATCCGGTGGAAGAATGAAGTCTCAGGTGAAGGTTCTGCATCCCATGGTTGTCGCAAAATTTGAAGAGATCTTCCTGAGTCTTCTTGTAATTTTCAATAACAGATTTATTATCAAGTAAGGGAAAAAATAGCATGAAGGTATAAAGGAGACAAATGCAACTGACACCAAGAAGTTCCAATGCCTCCCTCATACATTAAAAATTGATACTTGTATAGCGCACGACTCACCTGTAAGGGACTCAAGGCGCTTGTACGAATACCACTGTGGAACCCATCCTGGCTTTCCCTGTGAGGTGTCCACTCCTGGGCACCTCCAAGGTGGAGGCCAGGCATCCTTAGCGTTGTGAGGGCCGTTGTGGAGATTAAGCAAGCTATTGCCCAGAGTTGCAGAGTGGGACTCCATGATTGGAATAGGCACCGAGGGGAGAATTGTCAGGTCTGTGGAATTTTTTAGCCCAAGACCCACCGAGGTGGGGAATTGAACCCTGGTCCTGGGCCAGACCTCTGCATCAGGGTCTGCCACTCTAACCATTGAGCCACACTTCTTCTACATTCCAACAGTACGAATGCATATAGTACAGGCTCAAGAGAATATGAAGATTCCACATATGTCCTGTAAAAGAAGGTAAGTAAAACAACATAGAAATACATAACACAAGAGAGAAAAGCATAACACCACAGGAGGCATGCTGTACTCGAGATGCACTTCAAGCTCTGCCCATATTTGTCATTGGCTTGTGTCATTGTCCTTCGTAAATAGTGGTTTCTAATTCGTTACTAGGCTTGTTAGTCCCTCCTTAGTACCGCCTTGTCTTCAATTGTAACATCCGATTAGGACTGGCCCTTTTACTTCTGTTGTTACACAGTAGGTCTTATTAAGTCCGTAAGCACTATTTTCTTCATGAGTTTCTCCTACTGCAGGCACAACATGCTTTCCTGCAACATTCAGCGTGCCATGTGCGCTTTCACTTTCCAAGCAGCTCAGGACAATGGCGTCCGCTTCTTTGAAATGAAATAGGTCTCGCATTTACAAGAGTTTGAGCTATTGACATTGTGCATGACAATGCCTTTTATTTATGTTAATTATCAAAAACGATAAATATAAAGCAATGCCAATAGCTTAAACTATCGCAAATGTAGGACCTATTGCATTGCAAATGCTTGTTTTTGCAGGCACAGGGTTCTTTCCAATGCATTCTGTTGGAGGATGCGCAATGAATGTTTTTAGGGCTCCATGATAGCCATTAAGGTATATCTGAGCTTTGGTAAGTGCACATGACATGTTTTGTTAAAAGTGCACTGATGACTTTACCTACAGAGCAAGGAAAGATGCAGATAGTCTTGATTATTAAAGGAAAAGCAAAATAAATAGTAGTAATTACATTAAGATTTGGCTCTGATTGTTAGAGAAGACAAAGATAATGGCCATATGAGGGACCAACCTATTGGATAATGGTGTCCTAGATCCGTGCCTTCCGTAGATGTCTAGAGATGTCACGGCTCTGCCTTTGTGAATCAAGCTATGCCCAGCTACAACCCTATACGGAAGGACAGGCAATGCAGACCACCTCCTTGGCTCCTGAATACTGCCGTTTGGAATATTGACAGTCTTTCCAGACCTGAGGCTGAGTATTAGATCCATTCGTAGCATGGTTTTTAAGATATGGATAATCCATCAGCCTTAAGCAATTATAGAATACCTAGTGATAGCACAGACTGGAAGTATACCTCCAAGCTGGGGAGACAAGATCCCCTGTTCTGTCAGTAGATATAGCATCTTGTTTTTCACCTTTAGTTGTTTACACAGACTTTTTCTGTTATTTTAGGTGGAGTAGGTAATGAAATTGTCTGGAAGAGATATAATAGAATTAATTTAATTTGATTATAGTTATTCTCTGTAGTTATGAGAAGAAGCCTGTATCCCACGTCTGTACGATGCTCAGCTAGCAAGGGGGTAGTTTAAACACTATAATTTGAGGAATAAAAGGTGTTCTGACAATACTCAAACACTTTACTGCCCTGGAGGCCCACTTAAATGAGGAGTCATGGCAAAGAGTCCCTGGTTGCAACCAAAGATTCAAATGTATTTACATCTATTTTAAATGCAGAAAGTTCTTGATATATCATTAGTTTGGCTAGTAATATTGGGAGCGCTTGCAGTAGCTTTAGAAAGAACACCATCACGTTATCAGCAAACATTGTGAGTTTAAGGTTATTGGACCAACCTGAACTCCTTGGATCAGTGCATTCTTACAAACCTGTGAAGCCCCATTGTTAAGACGAATATCAGGGGAGACAAGAGACACCCCTCTCTTGTCCCCTTTTGAAAAATGATGGGACTGAAGTCACTCCATTTACCTTAGCCGTGGTCTGTGGGCATTGATAACTTGCCTGTACCCATATCCTAAATCTAGGTCCCAGCCCTATAGCGTCCAATATTGTGGTTGTATATGTCAAATGCTTATTCAGCATCCAATGTCACAAGGATAGCATCCTTATCTACTTTCTGTACATTTTCCACAATGTATATTTTCTTTGTGTTATCTACACATTGGCGTCCCATAATTAAGCTTGATTGATTCGGGTCCATTAGTATGGGAAGTAATGAAATTACCTTTGAACAATTTTCTGTTGATGTTCAATAACAATATCAGCCTGTAGGCACTGGTGGTCTTAGGTTCTTCCCTACCTTGGGAATCACTGTCATAGTGTCCTCTGCTATGGTGCTCAGCAGGCATCTCTGTTCAACTGTGGCATTAAATAGATGCGTTAGCATGAGAACCAGTGAGCTACAAAGCTGGAGATTTTAATGCACACCATAACCTCATCAGAGGTGATAGGCTGTTCTTGGTCTTCTTTTAGAATAGAGGGGTTCTTCCTCTACAGATCCTGGAAAAGTGCTGAACTTGTTCTGCTATCTCCTCATGTGTGTACATCTTAGATTCCTCTTTTTCCTGCAGCTAACTGATTCTCTTGCCTGTTGCTCCTGCCCTTATTTGGGCCACCAGTATATTCACCGGTTTATTCCCAGCATTGTAGTATTTCTGTTTAGTGCTGCATATAATGTACGTTTCCTTGTCTAAGTCAAGGGCTTTAACTTGTTTCATACTTACTAGCAGCTTCCTCTGTTTTTAAATTATTTGTGGATCCTTGTGGGCCTACTTTCGACCTGATAAGCTGATTTTCAAGACTGCGCCTTTTTGTCTTGCCTAAATTGCTTGATTCTGGAGGCAGTCCCAACAACCCTCCCCCACCCTTGAGTACTGCCTTTATGTGTCACACGGTGTGCCAATGGGCATCCCTTCTGTGCCATTTTCTTTTTATAAGATTTCAGTTAGTTTCCTATTTTAATACTGCATGCAGCACCAGGCCTTCCTCTGGGATGCTGGACTCTGTGCTCAGGTAATTTCCTTGTTGCTCCCTGTTATGGCTCTCAGTGACTCACAAGATGGTGGCACTTGTCAGCTCCACTTCTCCTATCATGGTTTGAGCTCCTGTATGCAATCATTCTTCTCCACGGTAAAGGTCAATGCTGACTTTCTCTTAACAGTTTCAGGGACCCTCCAACCTCTTTGCATCTCTGGATAAGCTTCTTTGCGGGCTAAAATACGAAGAATCGAGCGGGCACCCGGGAGATCACATCTGCTGTATTCCACCTGCAGGACACGCTTCCTGGCCATGATATTTTGGCTGCTTGATATTAAATTCTTTTTTATATGAGTAGAAATCTGGCAAAGACCTTATACAAAGGCATACTGCAAAAACAGAAAAAAGTTATAAATCTGCACAGATACAGTGCAGCACCAAACCATTGGTGGACGCAACACTATGACAAAATACCACCACAAAAATATCATGGTACAAAAATACTGGGGTTAAAACACTGACCACAAAAAGATTGACTTTACAAATTTGTAATATATTGTGATCCAAAACATCGACATTAGAATAAGTGTATATATTTAATTGTAATTAACATTATTATAATTTAACATAAATGGGCCGATTCCGATCTCGGTCGGAAGGGCACCAAATCGGGTTCGGCCGGACAAACTACGAGCCATACGCGTGTTTTCCAGCCGACTCGTACAGCTGTACGAGTGAGCAAGTACACTGCCAGCTACATGAAATTCACCGACAGAGTCGTTTCCGGGTCCGAACCGCTCCGTACGTCACGGTCGGAAGCTAACCGTGGCGTGCAATGAATGCGATTTACAACCGAGCCAGTACGATGCATGCGTCGGACAGCCTGTGCGAGCCGGAGTGTCCGGCTCGCAAAAGCTCCCGGAGTCGGACTTTGGGGGTCTGCGTCGGACCCCCTGACACCCGCAGCCCTACGACTCGGATACAGGGGGAGACCTATGGGTCTCCCCAACACAGGCTTGTACGGTGCGGGTGGCACCGATGCGTACCCACTGTAGGGGGCGCACTTGTTTGAGACGTACCCATTCAGTCAATGGGAGCCCATGTACGCGTCGTATGACCGGCTCCCCTTGACTTCTATGGGAGTCCGACCGATCTGAGTTTATTTTTCTAAAGTTAATATATTCAGAAAATAAATAATATATATTTATAAATATCCACAGATTAACTTTAACAACAAATTAAAAAAACTCATGTAACTTTCAAAAGCATCATAAATTATAATCAACTTAATATACAAAAAATTATAGTTTAATAAAAATATGTACTAATTGTAAACTTATAATAAAGAATAAAACACCACGGATATATAATTATTAATCATTTGTTAAAAAATATTAAAACAAATTTTAAATATAATCAAGCACAAATCTAGTTTTCATAACAAAGTTGAATATTTATAAAACATTAAAAATAGATAGTAAACAATTACAAAACACAATAGCAATACATTGGAAAAAAATAACATATGTATAATAATATATAGAAATCCATAATAAAGTAAAATTTAGTAATCTAACTCCAATTGAAAATATTTAAAAAATAAACAAATGAAAAACAGATCAACTACACTATTCTAATTACAATCCTACAAAAAGAGGGGAAAATGCATGTATTTGGGGCAGGAGCAGGGAGGTGAAAATGCGCTATGCTAACCTGAAGCTAACAAAAAATTAGAGAAACGGCATACATGGCTGAGCACAAATATTATTATTCTAACTCTAGCCAAATTTAGCATTGTGGAACATGCACACACGGGATGGCCAAAATTGCTATTCTAACTCTAGGCTAATGAACTTTGGGGAAACTTCATAGCTTGTGGGGGGGTGTATAAATAATATCCTATTTCAGTCAAACATTGGGGAAAGTGCAACCCTTGTGGGGTGTCAGAGTTACTATTCAAACCTCATAAGCATAGGGGAAGGGACAGATTTACTATTATAACTATAATGTAATAAAGAATGGGGAAACTGCAAACATTGGGAGGGTCACATTCACTAGTCAAACTCCATTCTAACAAAGAATGGGAAAGTGCATTACTTGGGGTGATTCAAATACAACTCACATAGATAAACAGACATTAAAAATGATTTAACTAATTAAAATAAATAAAAATCCTTAAATGTATTAAAAATTTAACAAAATAAAATAAACCTTAAGAAGTAACAAATATACCAGAATAGCACATTTTGAAAAGTTTAAATAATTAAATAACAATTAAAATAAACATCACTCCTCAGCCACGCCAAATATACCATATAACCATAGAATAAAAGTAATACAATCTGATATGATACAACTAGTTATTTAATATTAATTCCCCCAATATTGCCAAATACAGAAAATTGAAAATAGTAAAACATGCGCGTTAACATTTGAAAATTTAAAAAAATGTAACAATATTTAATGCACACCTAAAAAATGACAATACTCTCCAATAATCCAATACACAACATTAGCCATACAAAATACATACAATCCCTGTGGCAATGGCCCATCAAGCCACACTTGAGAAGAACACCTGTCACGTTTACAGCATTTCAAATGACAATTTCAAGGTCACTCTTCCATTTACTTCATCCGTTGCTTTGTTGTCATTCAAGGTTCAGTAGCATACTGGGCTTTATACTGTCTGTATTACAAGAGGATCAAAATCACCTTGGACAAATTTACTGCCAACATCAAGAAAGTGTATTCAGCTGGATACAAAGTCATTGAGATCCAGGTATGCTGAAAACACTGAGAGGCATATTTACAAGGGAATATCGGATCGTGGGGTTAAGCACAAAATGCTAATGCCACATAGCGCCATTCCAAAAGTGCAGGAATGAGCCGTATTCACAAAGATATGGCACAACCCTGCATTTTCCCTAGCGCTGGTGCTAAATTAAGCTGCTTAGAGCTGGTGCTAGCGCTGGTGCTAAATTAAGCAGGTTTTCCCAGGTCTTAATTGTGGCGCTGCCACCTATTTACGCCACTCTTGTAAACAGGACCCAGCATCAAAATCAATGGGTGTTGCGGCGGAAAGCCCACTGCAACACCCATTGCCTACTCCTTTCACGCTAACTATAGTGTGAAAGGGTGCCTTATTTACAAGGCTGTCTTAAGCCACATTAAGTCTCTTAACGTCACCTTGTAAATAAGGTGAAGCCTCTATCGCCACAGGAACTTTGTTAAAAGTGACACTCCTGTGGTGGTAGGAGCTTGTAAATATGCCCCTGGGTATTGCTGTGTCTGGGTCTACAAACCACAATTATGATAAAGTGACTGGCAGTCTGTAACAGACAACCGTGCACCATGATGAAAAATAAAGACAGAGAGAGTCCTTAACTCTACAGTTAGGGTGGACCGGTTTGCTGTTACATACAGTGAAAATCAGAACAGTATAATGCTATGGAATAGTGTAAATCAAAAGGTTAATGTATACCTCTGGTGGACATTATGTGAGTTGTGGAAGTAACCAATATTGTTTATTTTTTTATTTGCAATTGCAGACACCTCTGTCGCTGGGTAATAGGCTGGCGCTGGTAGCTCACTTGACTAATACCACTAGAGGAATCTGTTTTTGACTTCATTGTCACAGGTTTGAAACCCAACTGTCTACCCACCCTTTTTCCGAGGTTGATAAACTGAGTACCCTTCAGTTGGGTAACAATAAACATCTGTTATTTCAGTGCTAAGAAACCCAAAGGTAAAAGTGAATTTTGCAAATAGACATTATGTACTTCACCATATCACATGAAGATGACATGCAACAGTCAGGCACCAACACCAGATATCAATATTGTATTGGATTACAGCTAGGCAAGGTAATATCCACCATTTCCACAACACGTGTCAAGTAATATACAGCATCACTGTACAAAGCCACACTGTGAGCACTACCTTCAATAACACAATAATCAGTGCTTAATTTTTTAAAACAACAAGTAGCCCATTGTTTTGTTCAGAAGCCTACAACCAGTGCCACTGAATGTTGACATGCCAAATACCAAGCCTGCATAGTTTTGTTTCCACATCATGCCTCTCTAATACTCAACCAGACACTCCCTGTCCCTTTATGTCACTCTTGCAAGGTTTTTCAAACCCCGTTTTGTAGGTCGAGTCTCCAAGACCTGATGTATACACTTTGTGGGCTTACAGCCCGCCCATTGCTTTTTATTTGTTATGTGGATTGTCCTTCCAAAATACGTGCTTGCTAGTGGTGAGTCCTTCCTCTTTGTTCCTCCTTTTTGTCTTTTATTTCCTCTGACGGAGCACCGCCCAAGTATTGTATCTCTACGTTATGGTTCTTTATGTGTTTGTTTTGTGGTACTATTTTTTTCATTGTTTCCTGCTCGTGTTACTGTTTGCCTGTCTGCCTGCATCATTCGTCCCTCCCACCTCCTCCCATGTTGCTGCATACCCACCCCACCTACCCCCACGTCGCTGTTTGTTTACATCATTTATGATATTTAGTCGCATAAAGGTTTTCAAGCAATTTCTCCTCGCGCCCATCTCCTTTGCAGAGTGCACTCGTGTGTCAAATTGACCCTCGCCCCAGAAAAACCCACCCTCCCCATTTCAGTGCTGATGTTCCGTAACACTTGATCTTGTGCATAGCTTTCCCTCCCGCTAACTCACTTCCAAACAGGTGATGTGATCAATGTGTACTGTTAAAAGATGGGCATTGTTTCTTTGCTCGCCATTGTTAGTGTTATATGCCAGTAGCGGCCCGTGGTGGGAGTGCTGCCGGGCGCTGACGTGGGGCGGGGGAGAGTCGGGGTGGGGGGCAGTAAACTATGGATTACGGCCGATTAGAGGTAAGTAAACATATAAATAAATAAAACAAATTTTGTTGCGCGCAGTGCATCGCCACATGCGATGCAGCGCGCACAACGAAATTCGTTTTATTTATGTATATGTTAACTTGCCTCTAATCGGCCGTAATCCGTAGTTTACCATGCCGTACTGGAACTCTGTTTGGCGTTCGCACTGCAGTGCCCTCTTTTAGAGGCACCGCTGTGGGAACGCCAATGTCGTAATCGGGCCCTAAGTGGGTAACCTTATTAAATAAAAATACAACCAGCACATTTTTACTGTAAACCCATTTAAAATATAATTATCAAATTCCACACCTTTGTTTATAAATGTTGTAAAATTCAGTCATTTCTAAGCTTAGTTATATATTTACATATGGAAATCATATTTGTGATTAATGAAAAGTGAAACAGATTTCAATAATATTCTTTTTCACGTTTGTGTGACTGCATTCAATTTTTCAATAAATTGCGTATGTTTTCAGAAGGCCATTTCAGATCAAAAACCTCATGGGCCATTTCACATTTTTAAATGTGCCCTAAATAATATTGTTTAATGTCATATATCACCACTTACCAATTTCATTAACTCTAGAGACACATGATGTTAAGAGTATGCAGTTTATTGAGTTATATCTGTATTCATCATTTTAATTCGCACATTAATATATACTATACCATATGTTAGCTTTTATGATTCAGCATGGGATTTCGAATAAAGCTTATTTTGATTTTTTGATTGATTGATATACTATACCATACTACATAATGTATACAGAAACATTAGTTCATTACTGCATATTAAGCAAATACTTAGAATTACTTAGAATGTATTTGCGCCACATTCAAGGCTCTTTACCTGAGTCATGTTTCAGGTGTACTGTCGATTCTTTTTAATTTGTCACACAAACGTTATTTCCTTCATTTCCTATGCACTACTTGCTGTAATTATGCATGGAAGTAGATGTTCCTAGATGTTTCTTATTTGATGTATTATCATTTCTTGAAAAACTATTGTGTAAGTAACATTATTAATACAGCCCTTGATGTCAGATCACATTATGTTGAGTGCGTAACTTGTGCAGCCTGAAACCTATAAAATGTGCCCTTTTTGAAATGTGTGCCAGACTTTCCTAGTTTTCTTAATTATGAAGTTTTTCTGCGCTAATCTGTCTATTGATTTATACTTAGACTTTCCTTGACTTTTGAACTGAGCAGATTTACACTGGTCCTCTTGCTGAACTATATTTTGGTTCTGGCTATTTACTTGCTTTTATGGTAGACCATATGTTGATCCTCTCACATTTGTATTATTTGATGCATTATTGATGCTGATTTGAATTTGACTAACTACTTTTTGCCCTCTGTAATGATTCTTAAATTTAAACAAACCTTTATTGTTTTGACTTTGAATTTTGTCCTGTGGAGGTTACTTTATTTGCACAAGCGCTGCCTTCTTGCGAGACTCACGTCCCCAGTCCTGCGTTGTGCCTCAACTCTTTTGATTTATTAAGGATTGACAACTATTTTTATCATCTAGAGTTTGCTGCATCTACTGGATCTTGCCCATGTGGGTTTCATCAAGGCCGAGGTGTGGAATCAGCCTTGATCTCCAACAGGGATGACCTCAAGCTATTGGCTAATTCTCATTGAGTGGCTGCCCTGGTTCTTTTTCACAGCTCTACTTCCTTTGACTGTGGCTGACCTTACACCACCAGGCTACAGGAGCAAGGAGTCCAAGACATACTCCCAACAAGTATCATCTCTTGGACAAACTACATGCGTTTTGGCCGCTACGGAGAATGACTGCAGAGGGCCACGCCTCCGGCTAGTCAGGTGACCGCAGCTCTCCACACCCACCCTGTGATGGCAGACATCGATCGTGCGCGTTAATGGCGTTTCTCCTGCTCGGCGTTGTGCAGTTCCTCATTCCTCCGTGTTGCGCTTCAGTGCCTCGGTGGAGACCCGTGGAGTGCGTGGACGGCGGGGCTGGTGTGTCCGGGAGGAGCAAGGCGCTGCATCGGCAGCAAGTGAGTAACGGGAGTCTCTGGCAAATAGAGGCATTTCTGGGGAAAAAAAATGCCTGGGACTCGCTGCTTTCTTTGCTAAAATCTCTACGGCCTTGCAGAAAAAGGAGAAATTAGAAAGGATTACTGCTACTTTTAAAATCAGCCCCTCCCCATCACATAAACGCCGAATTCTGGGGAGAATGACTCTGTTCTCTGTCTACTAGCTGTTGTCGTTGTGGCTTAAAACGAAGCGATATCAGTACTAGCGGCCTGGAGTCAACGGGAAGACTTTTCAAGCCCAATCTATCCAAGCACAGGCCAGTAAAGACAAAAAGAGAAGAATGGGTAAACCTCTTAAAAATACCAGCGGGAAGGCTAAAATTGATAATGTGGCCCGTCAAAAAATTAAAACTCGTCTGGCTCAGGTAAAGGAAGCAAAACAAGCTGCTCGCCTGGCCCGAAAAGGAGATGAGCTTGCGTCCACTCCGGTCCTAGACAGCACCTTTGAGAGCTCTGAAGAGGAGCTGGCTTTGTCAACGTCCTTAAAAGCCAAGGAGCCTCATATGGAAGACGATCTAGGGCAGGTTCGTGAATCTGATAGAGTGGACGCAGATGGGTCTAACGATAAAATAAACTCTTCTAAACAGTTTCCGTTATTCTTTAAAAAAGCAACTCTACCATCTCCGGGTTCCAGCTCTAGCCCACCTACAAGGACTATTATAACAGCTAAAGCTAATATAGCGGGTAGAGGCCAGGCAATAGGACCACTCGATAGTATGCCCCCAGGACAGGAAACATTTCCTCGGAATCACTCAACTGAAGGGGGCAAAAATCTGGAGTTGACCCAAGCAAAAGGCCAAGATCGAAATCAGAATACGGGCAGAGGCCATGAGTTATTAATCCCGCTAGCTGCTGAGACACTGGACACAGGCTCATTAATCTCATTAGCCTCACTGCCTCATAATTCTATAGGGTCTGAAAGTCCACTTGAAGGACCAGCACAAGAGGAGATCATAACAGTAATTACTCCTCCCGAGCCTATTGTATCTCAGCTTAAGTCCATCTTAAGCCCAGAGAAAAGGGAGACAAGCGACACAAAGTAACTAGACATTAAGGACCTTCACAATCTCATTTTGGATGAAATTCGTGAGATGAAGAGGGCCCAGAAAATTGAAACTGCCACCTTGCATCAACGTTTAGGGAAAATTGAAGAGGTGATGCAGGGGTTCCCTATTAGACTTCAGGAGGCAGAAGCTAGAGTTTCGCTGCTGGAGGATCAGATGTTTACGGTGACTAAAGATATGAAAGCAGCCATAATTAAAGAGAAACATCTAGAAAGCAAGATTGAGGATCTTGAAAATCACTCCCGGAGATCCAATTTACGGATAGTCGGAGTTCCCGAGGGAATTGAAAAGTCCCAACCACTGCAATGGGTGGACTCCTTCATCAAACAGACTGTTCTTCCTGAGTTAGAAGGAGACCTCACAATTGCAAGGGCACATCGTGTACCAGCACAATCCTTCCCGAACTCCTCAATGCCACGAACAATTTTGGTAAGTTTTACGGACTTCCGAATCAAAGAAAGAATAATTACAAGAGCAATTCAGCAGAGGCAGTTTTCAGTGAACGCAACCACCAAATGTCATATCTATTCTGACATGAGTGCCTCTGCTGCGCGCAAAAGAAAAGAATTCGTTAAACTCTTGCAACTTTTTAAAACCTATGGCGCCCAAGCATCTATCACACAACAATCCAAACTTAAGGTTCTCGTCAAGGGCAAGTTTTTTTTGTTTTCAGACCGGGATGAAGCACAGGCATTATTAAAGGAAATTTCAAAGGGGGACCAAGTTTAACAGGAGTTTTCATGTAAAAGCCTTGGGCTAGCTTGATCTTTACAATTAATTATCAACTTTCAAGGCTCTTAGTTAATTCACATAGGCAGGGGGGTGGAGTGGGGCTGCGGGTCACGAAGGGTGTAAGGTCAAGACACCCCAAGGTGTTGTAGGGTGGGTAGTAATGTGGTTAGTGTGGCTGGAAGGGGATACTCCACATTCTAGGGAGGGGGTTCTTTTTTCCAGGGGTTGGAGGGGGGGCCGAGGGTTCACGTATGGAAAAGGGGGCAAAAATAGAGCAAGAGCAAAAGGTTTTTTGAATAAAGTTACTATTAGAATATACATTAAAAAGCAAGGCAAAAAATTGATCACGAATAGTTGGATAGATGGTTAGGGAATCGAATAGATGCAAGATTCTATCAGCCAATGTATATGGCATATTGAATAAAAAGAAGTATGGTGCTTTAATTAGATGGCTAACTTCGTTCAACCCTCAAATCCTTTTCCTCCAAGAAACTCATCTTAAGTCTAACTCCCCCAAGTTATTTATACCCAGAATTTTCTCGAAAGTATTTTTTGCATCTTCGGGTTCAGCAACGAGGGGTGTTGCAATTTGTCTTTCAAGTAAGCTTCCTTGGGAGGTTGTAGAAGTTCATAGGGATTTGCAGGGGAGATGGATATGGGTAGCAGTAAAGCTAAATGGGAAAAGGCTCAACCTAATCAACTATTATGGCCCGATAAAAGATGATGAGGCTCCGTTAATCCAAATATATACCTTATTATCTGGTGCCTCGGGCCAGATGATACTTGGTGGAGATTTTAATTTTATATTGGATCCAAGAAAAGATACGGCAAATAAACAGAGGAGACAATTAAAACCGAGTACTAAAAAAGCTCTGGAAACTATTATTAAGGGATTCCAATTGGTAGATGGTTGGAGGGAAAGGAATGTGGAGAAGGAATATTTTTCCTTTTTATTCACATCGTTTTCAAACCGCATCCAGAATTGATTTCTTCCTTAGATCCAGGTCCCTTCAGATTTTAGAAGTAGGTATAGGATGTAATCCCTTTTCAGATCACGCCTATATTAATCTGGAGATTAAAATCCAGGGAGAGAATAAGGAACGGCCCAGGTGGCAGCTGGACCATTTCCTACTGCAAAACGAGGAATGGGTAAAGGATTTTAGGGTCTGGATCGGGGAATATTTCCGGATTAACGAAAATACCGCTACCCCTTTCTCTGTCTGGGGAGGGTTTAAAATGACAGCTCAGGGTTTAATAATAGCTTTTACTACTGCTCAGCAAAAGGTTCGAAGGAACAAGATAGCTCAATTACAGATAGAACTGGAGCAGGAGTATGTCCTCCAACTTCAGTCTCTACCAAATAAATATGATCAGGCAAAAATGGCATTGAAAGACTTTTTTACCATTGAAGAGGTATGTAACTCTCAATTATTTCAACAGAGGGTCTACGAGGAGAGCCAATTAATTGGCAAACTCCTGGCAAATTCTACGAGGAAGAAACAGGAATCTGCCTCAATAATAAAAATATTGGATCCCTCTACTGGATTAGAAGTAGTTGATAGCTGCAATATTTCCCAACTCTTCTTGGATCACTATGCCCGGTTATACTCCACCGAATATGTAATACAGGAAAACTCGATCAAAGAGTATTTTTCAACTTTGAATCTCCCTCAACTATCTTCGGAGCGGGTTCATAATTTAGAAAGAGAAGTTGAGGTAAGGGAAATGTTAGCGGCTATTAAATCAACTGCGGGCGCTAAAAGTTGTGGGCAAGATGGCTTCCCAATCGAGTTTTTTAAAGTTTTTTCAAAGGAATTATTCGTTCCTTTGAGAAATCTGTTTAATTTTATTAGAGAAGGGGGCCAGGTCCCGGGCGATTTTAAAGAGGCGACTATTGTTTCATTCGTTAAAAAAGATAAGAATCCCGATGATATGAATTCGTATCGGCCCATAAGTCTTTTAAATTCTGATTATAAACTATTTATGAAGGTTTGGGCTGAGCGTCTGTTACCAGCTGCTCAGGAAGTAATTCATAGGGACCAAACTGGTTTTATTGCGGGTAGATCAATGGCAGCCAATACCCAATTTTTAATACAGGCTTTAGATTATATCAATACAAATCGTATCCCTGCAAGCATTGTAATGGTCGATGCAGAAAAAGCATTCGACCTTGTAAATTGGAAAACTTTATTCATTACTTTGGCTCAATTTGGCTTCCCTTTGAATGTCATAAGAATGTTAAACAATATTTATCAGGATGCTACAGCCAAGCTTGTAATAAATGCCAGCTGCGCAGGAACAATAAAAACTAGGCGCGGAACGAGACAAAGCTGCCCGCTTTCTCCTCTACTTTTTACCTTTTTTATTGAACACTTGGTTTTAAAAATTCGAAACAATGCTGCTATCCATCCCCCAATTTCTGATATGCCTAAACTTAAATTATTTGCCGACGACATTTTTCTATACTTAGCCCCAAATAGGATCAATTTCGAGGAGGTTTTGGGAGAATTTTCTCAGTTTGAGAGAATAGGCGGTTATAAAATTAACACAAATAAAACAGAAGTTCTTGCCATGAACGCTGATTTTGATGCATTTCCCTGTTCTTTGAAACTACAAGCATTGAGAACTGACCCTATAAGATACCTTGGGATATATGTTTCCTCACAGTTTTCTCAATTATTTGAGTTAAATTATTTAAGAATGAAGACAAAAATAAGTAAATTATTGGAGCAATGGTCATTGCTCCCATTATCTATAATAGGGCGAGTATCATTAATTAAAATGTCTATATTACCCCTATTGATTTTTTTATTTTCCAATGTTCCAATTAAAATTAACCAGGTATTTTTCAGGGAAATGGATACGCTTTTTAGACAATTCATTTGGGAGAAGAAAGCCCCTAGAGTTAAATTGAATACTCTTCAATTGTCTATAGATTCGGGGGGGCTTGCGCTCCCACATATAAGATTATATTATGAAGCTGCCCTTCTTGATTTAGTATCTGGGCTGTTAGGATCCAGCTCTTGTAGAGATACTTTTTTTATCGATAGAATGCTGCTAGAAATCGGTTCGTCCACTCCAGTGTTTTTAAAAACTGCTAAACTTCCTAAGAAAACTCGATATAAAACTTTAAAAGACTCTCTTTTTAGACTTCAAGATGTCTCTAAGGAAATGAATCTGATGGGTTTTCAGTATCTGAATATAAGAGAATGTGCCAGCCTCGGTTTCCAGATACAAGCGAGCCATATCAATGTTTGGGAGAATTCTGGGTTAACCGAATTGAGACATTTCATAGTACAGAATAGGCAGATTTCCTGGCAGGAAATATTGGCCAGGACAGGGACCCATCGGAAACCGGCCTTCTTTGAATATCTGCGGTTAGTCTCCTGGTTTAGAAGCACCGGTGGTATAATTGAATCCCCCAATCATTTGGTAGTTGCCCTTTATGGGGCCAAATTACGAGGAATAGGCAACTGGCATAAGTTGCTACATAAAACGAAATATCCTTTGGTGATTCAGAATCATTTGGAAAAAATAAATCGGGAGACTGACTGCAGATTATCCGAAAGGGAGTGAGAGTGGATCAGCCACTTAGGAGGCAGAGCGTTGCGTGCTGCCAATTACAAGAGGATGGCCTTTTTATCAAGGTGGCTGGCTTATCTAACACCTTTTACTCTAAGCAAAAGGTTTCCAGAGGTGGAAGATAAGTGTTTCCGGTGTTCTATACCTGGGGAAGGTGGCTGGCATCATATTTTTTTTGTATGTCCCGGTCTCAGGTCTTTCTGGGAAGCCGTTTTTTCAGATATGGAGCGCGCAATCGGAAATAGAATCCCGGTTGAAGCTGAGGCAGTGCTATTTGGCTATTGCAAGGGAGGGATACAACAGTCTAAACCAGAAAGAGTTTTTATATTTATTGCAACTGCGGTTGCACGCTCATTAATCTTGCAAAATTGGAGATCTACAGAAGCCCCCTCGCATCTGAAATGGATTAACAAAATGAAAAGGGTAAACAAATGTGAGGAGGCTTACGCTAGGAGGGTAGGAGCTGTAAAAAAAGTTTGAGCGAAAGTTTTTTGAAATGTTAGAGAGGTCTTAATAGAAAATGAAATATTGGAAGGGATATACCTAGAAGTCTTCTCCCTACGTGGTCTATGTACGGAAGTGAACCTCCTTTTTGATTGTTTTTCGTCAAGAATGCACTAGCACTTTATAGACATTACATTTTAAATACTGGAAGTGGTGAATTGTTTCGAAGTATGTTTTTTATCGATGTTTGTATATTAATGAATTCCCTTTATCGTAACATTATTCCAATTATTTAAGCCTTGCACTTGCATTTTAGTGGTTTTGAGTATCTGTATTTTATTTGGTTTTTGATCTTAAAATCTACGGTCAATGTTGTTTTGCACATGGCACATTGCACTTTCGATTGCACTTTAATCTCATATTATCTATGATATGATTGTAAAATTTATTCTGTAATGTATTTTGAACCTTTTGCTCTGCTCAATAAATAAAAAAATTAAATACATAAATATATTTACAACCTCAACCCTGATCTCTCTTGGTCGGCATGCTTGCAGACTCCACTCACTGGAACCTGAAACTCAACATCTATATCATACTCCTAATTTCTCCTTCAGCACGTCTATTTTCAGTCATGCTGATGGCAGAAATATCACCTTCCACCTCCTTCTAAACCTCAGTCTGGGATGGTGCCATCTTGAAGCAATAATTATGATTTGATGGTAATGGTAACATTTGTTAACTCCACATTATATGGTAATCTCTGGATGGATACATTACTGAATCTGTGTTGAGTTTTATAAATATTTGTTTTAGCTACGATATAAAACCAGGACATGATGGTTCCAGTCTGTTAGACTGGCAATGGAGCATTGAGTAACACTCAAACCTGATGTGGGCAAGGACCAGGCAACACTTTTGTAGCAGCAAAATAAATGGAAGTCCAATCATAAATTGAACATATTGTGACTTAAAATAAAAGAATGAAAGTAGAACGACATTCTACATTAAAACATTGAATAATCGAAATATTTCTCTCCTCTGTGAATTGTATAACATGAAATGCAAAATTAAGTAACAGATTTATTTGAAGAACGAAAGGCACTTCTGTTAGTTTTGATATTGAGAAGAAATGTCAGCAACAGCAAAAGATGCTAAGCAGGATAACAGAAGATAGATGATCATTTCAAAGGATGAATTTAATCTGCTGAGACGAAACAAAACTAAAAATGTATAGCAAGAGTGAGAGGACCATGCTGAAAAATCAGGGAATGATTGTGTTACAATGCATCTTGCCTTTACAAACGCTGCCTTTTAAGTGTATAGAAGGAACCAACGTCATAGAATGAGATGCTGCGACATCTTGGATTTAAGGTTCCAATAAATCCTAAAGAAGAGAGAAGCATATTGGATCGGGCTCTTTCTATGGCCAAATTCCGCTGTTAATTGGGAACTGATGACGTCTGGTAATACATGAAGAAGAAGGCCAAGTTCGATCTTTGCATGCCGTGAGGATTTCTGAAGGCCTACGGTGTCTGCCAGCACTTTATGCCATTTAATACCTATATGGGGCCCCACCAGGTCTCTGCATGTACAGAGGTGCCAGGGAGATTGTGACAATCAGAAGTGCTTTTTTTCAACATTACATGGCATGCAGCAACATCATGAACAGGAAAGATAGAACACTTCCTACCCTTCTAAAATGGCATGAACTTGGGTAGGCTCTGATCTGTTGCTTAGTTTTGTGCACAAACGTGACAAAGATCAACTTTGAATTCCAAAGCCCCCTCCTCCTGAAGAAGGCACCCTTCACAACAATAGTATTCAGCTGAAACAAAAATCACAAAGTAGACATATCGAAATGTGTGCATTTCATTGTTTGCAGGATTTACAGATCTGCAGACTGCTAAAACCTGCTTTGGTGCTTCATCTTCTGTGTGAGCATCACTGGCTAAGGTTGGAGAAACGTATTCAGTTTAAGACTCCCTGTTACGTCTTCAAAGCTAGGGCTGAGACTGCGCCTTGCCCCATCACCGGCTTGATAAAATCATATCTACCGGCACATCGTGTGCACTCTAGCAACAACTCTGTTCACAGTTCCCACGATTAAACAATCTCCTATGGGAGGTCGCTCCTTTGCTCACCTCGGTTGAACGACTTACCGGAACATCTGATATTCTGCCCTTCACAAACCACCTCTAGGCAGACAATTAAAGACATGGCTGTTCTGAGCTAGCTGGGCTGGGATCACTCAAGTCTGTTGTTAAAGCGCCGGAAAGCCCTGAGTTGTTGGCTGTCGCGCTATTTAAGCTTCTTAATCTAATCTATGATTCCAAAATCATGTGACATCACATATGTAACATTTATTAGAACATTGGAATGTTGGGAGCTCCATTGTAGACAATGGAGTGCTCCATGCTTCTACGGGCCGGTAAAGGCCCGATGAGCAACATTCCAATGTTTTACAATAGCTTCTCGAAGCTCGAGGGGATTTAAATCTCCTCGAGCTTCGAGAAGCCTTTGTTTAATTTGTTAGAACATTCTGCCCTCTAGTGGCAGAATGTTCTAATAGCCTTATAGCCCTTCGTAGCAGGGCTATACCGCTATTAAAGTCCCGCTGCTTTTGTTAAAGTCCCTCACCTTCGGCTCGGGCCTTTAACACTGCAGCGGGCCTTTAATAGCCGGTATAGCCCACTACGGCGGGCTATAAGGCTATAGCCTTATAGCTCGCCGTAGTGGGCTATACCCCCCTCGAGCTTCGAGAGGCTTTTGTAAAACATTGGAATGTTGCTCTGCGGGCCTTTATCGGCCCGTAGAAGCACGGAGCACTCCATTGTCTACAATGGAGTGCTCCACATTACAATGTTCTAATAATGAATAATGACTACTGAATATTGTGCAGCAGTGAACCTATAGTCCTTCTGCAATACTTCATAAGAGATATTTTATGGATTCACAGAGAAATATATGATATTATATGATATTTGGAGAATGCATATTGGTTTATTGTTTTAAGCAGTAAATGTATTTACTTGAGGTATAAATCCTCATAGAAAAGCCGAAAATTAGCTAAACTATCTTTAGACCATGTCTTTTCTCTGAGATATTTATCTTTATGCCATGAAGAAAGTGTCCAGCAGCCCATTTTATATATTTAGAAAGAAATGATTGCTAGTAGGGCCTTTTTGTCTGAGAAAAAAAATATGTGTGTTAATGTTGATAAAAAGTATAATGCTAGAGGTATATGCCCAGTACTTTTACATGCGTGCTTCTGTTTACAATAAAATAAGTCCACAAACAGGAAAAAGGTATATTTGCAAGTTAGATACCATTCTGTGGATTTGGATTCCTTCCCTTCTCTGTCCATATGTGATTTGCATTTATTTAATCCCTCCCAGCTTGCATACGCTAATTTTTCTTTTGCCCTTTATCTTATGCAAATACCATGCTTGAGCAACCATTGTACAATTTGAGTATGCTCAGTTAATATACGGTAATGGCCTTATAAAACTGTGATGAGGTTAAGTACATAGGTTGTGTTGAACCCAATCAGAAATCGTCATCTTTAAGGTCTGAACAAATTTGTTTTGATGGATTCCTCAATGACATCATCTAGAGACTGAAAATACCAATAGGATCCCTTAATGCCGCCTGCTTATCCTTGAACATGCATGTTTTGTGTGAGTGAAAATTTGATGCTAAAATAGATAAATATTGAAGATGAGCTGTAGATCCGGAATGTTCCGGATGGAATGATCCGTTGCCACAATGTGCTAAAATATCGAGGACCAAAATATTGATATTTTAAAATGTATAGATTTTCTACACCTAACTCCACATATATGTACCTTGGCAATATATATATCTTCATGGTACATAGATGTGGACTTAAAAATACTACATCTATACTTACCTATGTGCACTTACCTCCTTGATATTTAGTGTTTTGATATTTTGGTCACAATATTCCATCCTCGATATTACGGTCTACAATCCGAATCTGACTAATATGACAACTGTAGATTTCCACAAGAGACTTCCCTGAGCTGAATCTATCTGTCAAAAATGTACACTCTGAAAGAAACAACATTATGGTTCTTATAACGAGTACGGCGGTCCGATCGCTGTATTACGATGGTGGTGTGGGACAGCCAGCAGCCTGACAGAATACCGCCTCCACCGCCAGGATCCTGGATCCTGACAGGTGGCGTGTGGAAAGGCAGTGGTTTGCTGCGGCAGTGCCGATCCCTGCACCGCCGTGCAGATTAAGACCTGCCTTTCCTCCAAGCATTACATGGTGGTAACCCCGTCATTAAAAATGCTTGGCCGATAGGCATGTATCCGCCAAGGGCCCCTGATGAAATTTCCCCATGGAGGTGAGTGGGGGGGCAAATGGTGTGGCCCCCCAAAAGTGCACTCTTGTGCGTACACAGTGTGGCATGCAGAACATGGTGCATGCCACACCGTGCACGGACAACCTGGAGGCGCAGTCACGGTGGTGGTACGCTTGAAAGGATCTCCTATGGGCCAAACATGCTACTGCCGTGACACCACTGCTGCCGCACTGCCAGCCCTAGATTACACTCCTAATCCAGCGGGCAAGAGACCATGAGCTTGTCAGTTGGCGGTCCCACAGAAAGACCAATCTTTTTGCCTTTTTACCCTACACTTTTTGCTGAAGTCATTTTTGTTGGCCTTAGGACACTGTGCACTTTACCATTGCTAACCAGTGCTAAAGTGATTGTGCTCTCCCCCAAAAACATGGTCATATTGGCTTATACCCAATTGGCATATTTAGTTGACGTATAAGTCCCTTATAGTGTGGCATACCATATACACAGTGCCTGTAAACTAAATGCTGCCAGTGGGTCTAGAGTGCTTACTTAAGTAGCACCCTAAAACATATCAGAGACCTGCCATTGCACCCTGAATGTAGTGTTACACTGCCATGTCGACTTCGCATTTAAATCCCCTTGCCAAGCCTTGAACTTCCCTTTTATTACATATACGCTGTCACTAAGGTAGGCCCTAGGTAGCCAATGGGGGATGGTGCAGTGTAATTAAAAGGTCCGACATGTACTTTTGAGTTTTACATATCATGGTAGTGAAAAAGTCCTAAACTCGTTTTTCACTACTATGAGGCCTACCCCTCCCATAAAATAACATAGGGGATTCCTTATTACATTTAATAAGATGTAATTCCTAATTGGGAGCAGGTTGATAAATGATGCTTGGTACCTATGAAACTGTAATGATAAACAAACTTTCATGGTAAAGTTGGATTTGTTTTTATATTGCTTTATTTTTCATTTTAACAAATAAAATGCCGTACCGTCACATGTTGTACATTAGTTTCCATCCTTGCTTACATAGAATGTTACACAGAGAGCAGCAATTCAATTCTATAGCGTGTGTGATCAAATCTCCCCTTACCTGAAGGAGTTGCCTTCTACTCAGCAGTGCTCGCTTTATCTATGTCCATCTTTTTGGGGACTGTGATTGTGCATTATGTACAGCTTGCGGGTCAACTGGTTCCTGTATCTCAAGCAGGTATGTGCGTATCAGCTATCATATGTCTCGTGGTCTAGATGTTGGTGGCTGCAAATGTGCATAAAGATCACTATTCGTGTTACAGTGTACTAGGATGTTGAGCCATGCCTGTTGTGCTTGCGGGTACTTGCTTCCCCTGTGTATGTCCACTTCCCTTTTGGCAAGCATTAACGCTATTGCAGCGAAACGTTGTGTTGATTTTGGGATGTCATGTACAAACAGTGCTTGCAATGCTGCGGATGAGAGCTCAAGTTGTATCATGTGTGACAGTTCTGTGAATATGGCCCTCCAGTACTTAGCCAGTTTTTAGCAAGTCCATGTCATATGTGCAAAGTCTGCTAACGGGGAGTGACATTTGGGACATGTATGTGGACGGGATGGGTCCATCCGATGCACTTTGATAGGAGTAACATATGCACACCATAGAAACTTAAAGTGTAATAATTTATGTTGGTGGTTTAAAAAAACAATGCATGTATGCCTACAGCAGTGATGCCATTGGAAATCTGAAAGTGAGTGACCCAGATCCTGTTCCCACGCAGCACGTACTCCTGTATCTCTTGCAAGAAGTAGTGCTATACATGACTTGTACAGCTTGGACATTAGGTTGTCCCCGCCGTAGCCTTGATGAGTAGCGCCAAGGGTGAGAATTCGGCAGTTCAAGGGGGTAGCTGGGGGTCTGAGCCCTGAACGCTCCCTGCAGCCGCCGCAACACAAATTGATCCATCAGTGGAGCGTCTCAGATGTGCCTATCAGGGAACAGATCCCCAAATGTTTCCAGGGAGTACCTGGACAGAGTACGCTTTACGTGATGGGAAGCCAATGCCTCCTGATAGACCTCTACAGGGCAAGCGGATGCTTGTATGCTTTATAGAAACTGCCCAAGAAGCCTACGAGGCCAGTCGCTTTCGAGCCATCCATAGTGTCTATCACCTGGATAATCTCTTCTTCCGTGAAAGGCTTACCTAAAAACTGTTGATGTGCCGAGCTGAGCCGTACCATGGCTATTCCGTCTAGATACTGATTACTGTTCACAGTGTCCACCGTGACCCGTGATGTGTACAGGTCAGAATAATAGGTAAGTACTACTTCTTGAATACCAAGCGTATCAGATATATATATGCTGTCGGGGGTTGGAGAGCAGAGATGTATGACTGGCCCCTTGGGGGCTGTAGCAGTCATGCAAGTGTGCGACCCAGCCTTTTCCCCTTCCTGTATCACCGCACTACCGTACATTTCCCCAGGTACTGTGTTTCGCGCTCCGCAGCTTCATGATATCCTGTTAATAATGCGGCTCAACGCTGTAAACAGGACGATTGATGCTGTAGCGTTTGGGTTTGATCTAACTAAGATAGTTGTTTCTCTAATTGGAACAGTGTGCTATATAGATCTCTGAGGATGACGGCATGTTTCGATATACAAACCCCTCTTATGTAGGATTTAAAGGCCTCCCATAGTGTGGCCCAGGATTTCACAGTTCCTTTATTAAGCTCAAAGTATTCCACTATTGCCGTTCGCAGTTCAGATCAAAATGTTTTTTGAGGAATCTCCACATCCTCTCCACCCCCTACCCTGGGGATACACAGCTTCAAGAGGACCGGTGAGTAATCAGACAGAGTGTGCAGCAGGCGCTGCATGGAGTCAAGCCATTGTGTCAGGTTGGGTGCGAGGAGCCAATAGTCCAAGCAGGTCAAAGTGTTGTGTGGTGTGGAGTAGTGCGTGTAGGCTGCTTGCGTGGGATGTTGATGTAGCCTGTGGAAGGACTCTGAGAGAACCTCCTGCTTCTGTGACCTGGTGTGCATTCCGTAAGACTAATGCTTTACCTGAAAGGACTGCTTTGATGCCTGGAGCCTGCCTTGAACCCTCAGAGGCCAGCCCTGCGGTTGAGCCCTGCATCTTCACCTGCACCCAGGATTGCCAGAAGTGACTCCAAGGGCTAGTTTGTTGGCCTCCTGTTCAGAGCCACAGGGACATAAAAGGCTCCTACCATCTTGAACCTGCAACCGGAACAAACCTAAGTGAGCTAAAGGTGCCCAGAAGACAATTTTTCAAAACTAAGGACAAAATGTGGCCAAAGAATGAATGAGAACCAGGACTAGACCAGGCCCAACCTGCACGCCTATCTGCCCGAGGTGCCTTGCTGGTCTGATTGACTTTGCGACTTCATCTAAGGGGTATCCAACCTTGTAAAACTGTCTTTGGCTGCAGCCCCCTGCTTTGTCCTGCAGGAGTTTTTCGACTTCCATTTTGGAGACTTAGGTGCTGATTATGATGCGGTCGTAAAAGGCTCTGACCATCCAAAGGTCGGAGCCTTTTACGACCGCATCGTAATATGCTGGTCGGATTCCTTTACGACCGCCTCATTACAATGGAGGCAGTCGGAAAGGAATCCGACCAGTCATTCAGCTAGTCTGAATGCGGCCTGTAATCACAAGGGTTACTCTTTCCACCATTGGGATTACGATATCACGATTTGGCAGCCTTTCCATGCCAGCCTTTACGACACAAAAATGCTGTCAGAACTCACATTTAGGGGACTCCAACAGGGCCCCCTTGGGTGCACGGCCTCTGGTTGGAGGTGCCCCCCTGCCGATCCCTGCACCCCGTGCCAGCTACAGGGTGCAGGGATGAACTGCACCTCCCATTTTGCAATGGGTGCATGCATTCCGGCCGAAATGCATGCTCTATTGTAAAATGTAGGAATGTGACCGAACAGTGTTCGGTGGCATCCTAATGGGCCGGTCGCACCGACGACCGGGTGTCGGTCAGTCCCATGACCGAGACGATGTCGGGCGGAGATATCGTAATCAGCCTCCAAGTCCGAATGTAGAAATCTTAACTGCGGCTTCGACCCAAGGCGACCCGACAATGATGCTCCCTCCTTGGACACCTCCAGCAGCCTTGCCCCGCTTAACTTTACCTTCTCAGACAATTTTCTAAAAAATGTTTCTAAGTTGAAAGGTAAGCGCTGACCGGGCCCAATCCACCTCTTATATCTGATTGCAGTCAGCCTTAACATTCAATTTTGCCCCGGTCTCACTTAGGTGTTTGTTTTTACTAACAACTTTAAATCAACTCTGGTTCGACTGATTGGAAATTTTTCATTTTGCTGTCAAATTATTTATTACGTTTTACTCTATTGTCCTAAATTGTTTTGGGCTTTTTCTTGTGTTTTCACTTTATTACTATGTGTGTGCTGCATACATAATTTACACATTGCCTCTAAGTTAAACCTGACTGCTTTTTGTGCCAAACTACCCAGGGTTAAGCACAGGTTAATTTAGTGACTTTTGATGCTTCACCCTGCAAGGTATTTTGGCTGCTGTTTGACCAGGGCATTGGGACAGATAATAAACCTTTAAATTCAGAAATCATATTTCTATATGACTCCCTTGTTGGCCCATTACCTTTACTTTGGTCACAACTGGTTGGAATTCTCAGACTTCCTCGTTCCTCTGATCCACCTTCCACTGATCAACATCAAGAGATGCCTGCTCTTTTCTTGTGAATATTACTCACGCTGTACATCCCAGCATATTGAACTCACGCTTCCCTACCTGTTTCTTATTCTGCTAATCCTTTTGAGATGTTATGCCAGGCCTTTCAGACAAACATGTACTTATTTTATACAAATAAATACAAATACTGACTCCTATTCAAAAGTTTAAATGCAACAAACTAACTGTGTTGACCAGCTGTGCACCAGATCATTGTCCATCCAAATAGGCCTTGTGGAGAAACTCCTGTCTTATCTTTGGTCCAATTTGGGTCATAGAGTGGAGGTAGGGTCCAGCACCAGTTGTCATTCACAATCAAGTTGTTGCAAATCCAATGTTAAGGCAGAAAGATAGTTCAAGAGCACTTTAATACTCTGTGCTGGGGTTTAGTCTTCAAAATGTATTTATTAAATAGCTGTGGTCACAAAATTCAGGCAGTGATCCATTTGGCAGTCGCTAAGTAGAGGAGCTCCCCCTAGAGGCTTGGCAATACACACTTAAGTCCTGATTATGAGTTTGGTGGTCTGTGGACCACCCAACTCAGAGTGGTGCAGCAGTGGTAGTCCAGCCACCCCCACACCAGGGGTCCAACCACCCTATTACATCTTTGGCAGTTGGACCGCCATTTGACAGCCGCTACAGCTGGGGAACTGCATTTCCTGGCAGTGGCGCGGCGGTCAGGGCCTCACAATATGCTGGCGGTGCCGCTGCAGCACTGGCAATCATATTATGAGTTTTCTGACCGCCAGCAGTCCCATGGAGGTTCCTACTCCATGAAACTGCTGGCGGTCATGAAACAACCTCTTGACCCATGCATGGTGGTACTTACAGGGGGGCACTCCTATGTGCATGCTCTCCCAGTTCCAGCACGGCATGAACTTCAGAGGTCGTACCATGCTGTAACGTTCTGTGGCACTGGCTGGCTGCAAGGCACTACCGTGGGACCGCCACACCGCCCGCCCACCAGACCACGATTTAATTCATAATCTGGCAGGCGGGCGGTGGGCCTGTTTGGCCTTCCTGGAGCAGGCGGTGGCATGGCGGCCCGCTCCAGGACCACCAAACTTGAATCGGACTGATAGTCTCTATCGAAAGTTTGTAGAATAAAGTCACATGATAATATTTTATATACTCTGATCAGCAGGTGGAGGAAGAGACCACGAGAAGCAGTGCGATTATATGTAAACATGAGACTTCACTCTTTCCCTAATCTATTTACAGAGCAATTTTTGAAAATCAGCCTTGAGGTACCAAGTACAAACATGTCTCGTGGCGAGGCGAGGGCTTCCGGGTAATACCATCACATGACCTAATTATATTACAAACTACATGGTTAGAAGTTAGTGCAATTGTGTCGACTTTTTTTTCTTCCAAATTTCAAAATCTAGAAGATACCTCTTGTTTGGAAACCTAATTAATGAATTAAAACCTGTAGCGTTTTTTTGCACATTCTAAAGCAATTCCAAATTACAAACTATCAAAATGTAGTGCAGCATTTCTTAATCCAGCTTTTAGATAAATGCGCGAATTGAAGTGCAGCGGGTACAGGATCGAATGAAAATCCCTGCTTTGAGATGAAAACCTGGCATTTCACCATCAGGTACTTCTGGGACTAATGTATGGATGGAATTATATTTTAAAGAAGAGAGAATTACATCCAGGAAAGGAAACCGAGAACTGACCGGTTGACCATGCAAAAGCCACAAATGCAATTGAAATTCACTGGAGCCTTTGATACACAGACACATGTTACGAGTACAGTTGCATTTACAGTGTTTGCCATTTAGGTCTCAAAACTTCCATTATTTAAAAATCAGCATAAGTACAAAGACCTAGTGGGCGTAAATCATTTTGTATGTACCAATGTTTTATGATGGGCCTTGAAGATAAACAAATGCATTTTTTTGACAGACACCATATATTCTTGCCTTTACAAGTAGTCTGCTTCTTTACTAACAATGCCAAACGAGGACCTTTTGTGCTTTATTTCATCGAAATGCATATTTGATCCTTTGTGTCACCCGGAAGCACTTTTTGTTATCGCCTGCTTCGTCTTCCAGTGCTTGCCTGCCATGTGCTGTTTGTTATCTGCGCTCCTTGCTACGCCTCTTTCACGCCCCCAACATTAAGACTGCAGTGTGGGAGGGACCAGCCAGCCCTGTTTGTGAAATGAAGATTAAAGACAAAAGCACTGTAGAGCCCAGTACAATCTGCACCCAGCACATTGTCTACTCACGCACCTGGGCTGAATGATAACATGTGTAGAGCCTTCCAAGCAACCACAAGCAGGCGTTGTGATAAGGCCTTCCTTACAGCTCTGTATGGGGTGGGAGAAATAGGTAGTAGATATGTGCTTCCTTGAACCACGTCTCTGAAACAGAAATACTCCTAAGAAATAGGGCCCCATATACCATGCACTATGAAGTTAAATATGGGAAAGATAAGAAACTGCATTACTATCATGGATTGTCCAGAAAGAAATTGGTGTTTTTTCCTATAAAGTTAAGGTCATGACTGGAGATTTTTTCAAGATGAATTTCCACTGGATCCAGACCGGACAATCTACATATCATATAAACAAGGAACTGAAGGTCATGGGTATTATTAAGCTGTGAGAAGAGCCATGCCTACATTACAGTGTGAAAGACCCTTAGTGAACATGAAAGGCCACTGGACAGGCAGGGAGTGGAGACCAGACTTTCAGGATCACTGCCAAGCAAGGACATCTGGGATTTACAATGGTCCATTACTGACTCTATAATGGCACTTTTTTCGCAGTATCCCATCTGAGAATAGATTAACCAGATTCAGAAGCGGTAACAAGATCCCCAGTCACCTTAGTGAAATGACTGAAGCATGACATTCCTGGCAAGTTCAGCAAAGTCTTATATTGTTAATATAGTAACCACTAGGTTATTGTAGTTGATTTAGACCATTGTTTTTATAATTGGCATCCTATTGTTACATGGCCATTAGGGTCATTGTCGACATTGCTAAGTTAGCATGAGCTTTGCTGCCATGATGCTGCTTTTGCGCACGTTACTACATGACTTTATTTTTGCAAGACTCTGTTTATGCCTTTCACATGTGAACTGTCTGCTTTTCACGTTCTCTGCTAAGTTCCTGTAGTTTCGTATGAGCAAGATGTGCAAGGTCGATAAACAATGCCCCTTGTTACTCTGTTCTGGTCAGTCCCTAGCACCTAGACAAAACATGCTAAACACAGCTGCGTTGATGGAGACTTTTATATTACGGCGATGCATGTTGTTTTAACACACACTTGGAGAGAGTCCTTTCCAAGGAGAAGAGCTCCACTGTTCCCATGATGTAAACCTTCCATCTAGGCTTTAAGGTATGAGGTCTGCTGACAAAGCCGAGATCTTCTTTTAAATAATAAACTTCTTCCAGTCAAGGGGAGGGTGGTTAGGCCTTCTAGTCCTTTTTCCTCTGTCTTTATATAATGACTTCCCCCTTCGTACCCTATGGAATTGTAACAATGCTAATTGTTTAGAGTTTATGCATTTTGCTGCTGGTAGTGGCTCGTACACTGTATTGTAGAGCACGATAGTTAACATAAACATTTTGAACTATTACAGTGACTCTGCCAATTCTTATTGTTGACAAGTACGAGTGAGCGAGCGAAAGGGTATGTCTTACTACCGCGATTCCTGAGAGAGTCAGGAGTGTTGTGTTCTGGGTTGTCTAATCATTTGTAACTTCTTGATTTTGGAGGAGAACGAATGAGACACTATAGCTAGTCAGTTTTGGGATTTTGGGTACTAAGGTGGTAGGTTGGTACACCCCTATACACCGAGGTCCCGTTTTCCTGCACATAGTTCTGTGTAGGTGCAGAGTCCCCGCAACACTATATATTGCCCTCGAGGTATTTACTAGCTATATTCTGCCAAGGTGGTGTCCTCAACTGCATGTGGACAACCTTTTATCCATTTTAATTCCATTTGTAATTCACCAGTGCGTTTCCCAAATGCCAATACCTATCAAAGGAAGGGATGTTAATGAGTTGTCACCTATCCGCAGTCTCTTGTTATCCAAGGGTGAATTGCCAGGGGCAACATTATGCATGATTAAGCAAGCCTATCTCACACTGAAATATATCACATGAGCTGACTCTTGCACCCTGCACATTACACAAAGATCTGTGTTCCTGGGGTTTCAACATGTGAGACTCACAAACACTGTATGAATGTTACTTCAGTTTAGATGATCATAGGTATGACAGGCAATTAAAACAAACTGCTTATCACATGCCAATGGTCTATAATTTTTTTAAACTTATATTGCATTATTCTTCACTTTGTTTTAATTTCTCCCTTCGCAAGTAGATACTCACGTATGAGTTACTGGTATCTAGTAGGAAGATGGTAGAAAAAATAAAAAAATACACAAATCTCCCAATCATGCGAGAGAACACAGAACTACGCAAACATACAAGTTTACAGGGCAATTCTAGTGCCCCTTTAAATAGAGACCACATGATCGGATAGCTGACAGATTACACCTCCAACAGTGGTTCAATAAAAAAAAAGAAGAAAATACGTGCGGAAGCTCTCATCAGCAGGCAGCTTGCACCAGCCCATTTCTCCTGTTAGCGCCACCTAAAACAGAACCAACTACTAACCATGAAAGTGGGGAGGGGATGTGGCGTAACTGCCAGAGCTGCCGACTTCGGAGCTGGGAAACCAGTTTGAGTCTCGGGTCAGCCCAACATCCTGTGATTCTGGGCAAATCACTTTATATCCCATGCCTACAATACATGATGAATGTGTCCTTAACTGAAAAGCGCTGGTACTGATGATTAAGTGCAGGTGAGCACCGGAAACCACAGGCTCAAGTTAAGTGCTGACTCCATGCTCAGCTCTCAACAACAGTAGTGATAGTGTTATAAAAGCTGAATGGATGATAAGAAGCCTCTACAGAAATGATGAAGTAATTGTCAAGTGTTCTCTGCTTCCGTAGAACAAGAAAAAGCAATGTTCTCCTGACCTAAGCATGAATTAGCCTTCGAATGTCCGCTTTAAATATATGCCAGAAATGTAACAATATTCTCTGAAACTCCAGTGTAACAGTTTCTTAAAACAACAAATATTTCACCAATGAATTAAAAATTTCACTTTGGTTAATTTGGATAAATTCTCCCAAAGAGAAGCTCAACTGTCATGATAAAATATGTTTTGGAACTGAAATACTGGATTATAATTTTTAATGCATATCCAAACTTGCCTTTCTCGTCAAATACTCATGTACTATTGTGACACATGGACAGATCTGATTCTGCCTTTCAGTCCCGTGCAGCATGTGCATCAATAGGAAGGAATTTCACCACCATTTGACAAGAATAACCAGAACTATGTCAGTATTGGCCACAGTAATTCAAGGATTAGCACATTGTGTCATTGCTACCATTGTGCAAAGTATAGTCACAATTACAGTATAAACGCCTACAATATGTTAAAGAATAGGACTTTTATGGCAATGATAGCAAGAATGTCATCACTAATGGCCACAATATAATATGTCAAGGATAAGCCTCGATTACAGCAGGAAGAGCCTAAATACATACCATTAAATAATAGAAAATAGACTTAAACAGACTAATATGTGCTAGAACTGGGGGTCTCTAGTTGGCTGAGGTAGGTACCTTAGTCCAAATAGGGACCCTTGCTTCTAGTCAGGGAAAGGAGGGACACCCTCTTAGATAACCCCTGCTCACCCTCCGGTAGCTTGGCACGAGCAGCCCGGGTTATCTCCAAGGCAATGTGTAAAGTATTTGCAACCACACTCCCAGTAACACAGTGATAACACCACAAATGGACACCACACTGATTTTGGAAAATAGCAGTATCTTTATCAAGAAGAAATACGAAGAGACCAAACGATAAAAATATCCAGCATATGCGTATTCGTAATATTTCACTGGGCTGGTTATTAGGACAACAATCACTTGTAGGTTCTTGCGGTATTAATGAGCAGTTCACAGTGATCTAATGCACGCCTAATTCAATGTTATGCAGTTTGTAATGTAGAAATAAGACAGTTCTTAATGCAAGTACTAATGAGGATTGTAAAAGCAAGTAATAATGCAGTTCATAGTGCAAGTGCTAATGCGGATCGTAAAAGCAATTAATAATGCAGTTTGTAGTGCAAGTACTAATGCGGATCGTAAAAGCAATTAATAATGCAGTTTGTAGTGCAAGTACTAAGGCGGATCGTAAAAGCAATTCGGCACCGATCGTGGTGCTAGTGAAGGTCTCTATGCCACTCTTGGCTGACTCGCGGTCATACGACTGCCAATATATGCCCCCAATACGGTTATGAAGGAAACAAAGTGCAGCTTCACAATCCGACCCCGGTACTGCCACTCCTAGTGGCTTGGGCGTCCCGCTGTGCGGCTTCGGGTTTGCGGCGGCTGCTTTTTGCAGTGAGAGCCGGGCTACCAGGCGACGGCCTCGCAGCTAATCGGCTCCCAGCGCGAATCCGCTGATCTTGTGCAAAGGACCTCGGACCCACGATGGTGAAGGTTAACAGGTCTCTCCTTGGCAAAGGCAGGCTCGGGCCTGCGGCGGTGATTTCTCGCGGCTCCCCCTTGGGACGGCGATCCGGGCCAATAGCGATAACGATCACAGCACTTCTGGTATTGGGGGCAGATCATAGCAATGTAGGCTGAAAGAATTGGGCAAAAAGAGGGACCAACATGATCTCTACTCAATTTCTAAAACCACAGACTTAGGACAGGGCACTTGCTTTTAGGGCTTCAATGTGGTCCTACCAATTCAACTTGTCGTAAAACCTCATCCTGCTTTTTATCTACTTCTTTTTTGCTTTGTCCCCAAAGCTATTGAAACTTTGATTTGGACTTCCCGAATACCACTACTTTAGTCTTATCCATATTAACTGAAAGTTTCTTTCTCGAACAGTAATCAAAGAAAACATTCAGTTTTCTCTGCAGGCCTACTACTGACGTGCTCCTGGGGAATTACGTTATTAGTTTCCACCTTGGCTTTCAACTATTGTAGCAAAATCTTTGAAAATAATTTTCCCTTACATCTAATAAACTAATGAAATGATAATTTTTTGCCAGCATTGCATCATCTTTTTTATAGATTGGCCTTATAATTGCCTCCTTCCAACTTTCAGGAAACATTCCAGAACCTAAGACCCTTTGAATTGTCAGGAAGTAACAATTTGGCCAACAGTCTGTGTTTGATTTAAGTATCACTGCCGGAGGTTGTCAGGGCCTGCAGCCTTCGTTAACTTTAGGGCGTTTATTGTTTCCTTGATATTTTTCTAGGAATATACAAAACAAAAACTGGTGAAGTTCCTTGCTCATTGGAAAATTAATTCTCTAAGAATCCTAATACCTACACTTCCGTAGATGACATCTAAGTAGCTAACCCAGGCATCTTCGCACACCATACATTTCAGTTTCCCCCATTCCTTGCCCAATCCATCCTGCACCAAGTACCAACATTTTCTTAAATTTTTCATTTCAATAACCTCTATCATATTTTTCCAACAATTGTTAAGGTCATCTTTTTTCTTTCCATTCAATAAATTCTTATACACTCTTTTGTCCCTCCGTAAGATATTTTCCTGCTCTAGGTAATATTTTTTCTTAAGGTTCCTTATCCTTTTACGTATCTTTCATTTTAAACTTCTACATTCCCTATCAAAGCAACCATTTATTTTTTTTCCTGATTCCCCTTTGCTCCCTGTTGTCCTTTCGCCTTCGTGTACTAACTCCAGCTTGAAGATAACCTACCACTTGGGTTATTATTTCCTTCTACCAGGATAAGTAACCCTCAAGTACTTCAGTCCCATAAATCCTTCATGTTGCTGCTGAAAAGCACTCAAAAGCATTACGTGTTTATCTGGTTACCTTGTATTTAGTCACTTGGGATAGTCTACTTGTACTGGTACAACCTTTTCTCTAAGCTCCCACGCCCCCATTTTAAGTACAACATGAATAGGCCATTGATCGCTACCATCTAAATTTGTAATCCTAAAATCAAACCCTCTAAATATGAACCACACATAAATAAAAATATCATCCTTCGCTACCATATCTGAAGGTTTGCTTTGCTGGGCAATCCGTGCGGAATCGTCCGTTCAAACTAAGCCAACCCAAATGATGCCAAATATTCTTGTAGTGCCATGGGCCGCACCGTGTGTCCATTCATTGGTAAGGTTGCGGGACTTCGTCTTATAAGCAGTTAGCACATCTTTATGCAGTAGGTCACCATTTTGAGGGTTCAGTATATGAATTATATCTCCCAATAGCAATATCTTCATTGGCAAATACTTTGTTGATAATCTTTCCAGGTCCTCTTTCATAAGGTTTAGCCGAGTCCCGTACTCATTCATTTTTGCTGGCTGAATATACACATTAATACCAATTATAGAGTCCATCTTTTCATACTTATTAAACAATTGAACTAAACGAGAAATATACAGACAATAATGGTGACAATGTATATGGTTTTTAAGTTTTGTAAGACGCTGATAATTAAACGACGTACATGTTTTCTTAAAAAAAACAATGATATTCAAATAATGTACATATCTCACGATCTGTCATATTGTCCAATTTATTTGTGGGAAGCCCTGTCCTGAAGAAGGTGTTTAAAAACAAACTTCACAGAAACGCCGCGTCGACTGTTGCAGTTTTATGATCGATGACTGCTGTAGTTTTCTGTGTTACAAATCATTGGGGCCCGATTCACAGAATTAACTTAAGACAAAATCCTAAACTTACTACTTTTGGTATTCACAGAATGCACTTACTACTTTTGGTATTCACAGAATGCACTTACTACTTTTGGTATTCACAGAATGGATTTACAACTACTAACTTTATGTCCGCACTCGGGGAGGCGGAGCTTCCGGCCCAGAGGCGGGGCTTCCGGCCCAGAGGCGGGGCTTCCGGCCCGGAGGTGGGGATTCCGGCCAGTGGCGGAGATTTAGCCATGGCCAAAATCTCCACCTCTGGGCCGGAAGCTCCGCCACCGGCCCGGAAGCCCCGCCTCCGGGCTGGAAGCCCCACCTCCGGGCCGGAAGCTCTGCCTCCGGGCCGGAATTTCCGGCCCGAGTGCGGACATAAAGTTAGTAGTCGTTAATCCATTCTGTGAATACCAAAAGTAGTAAGTGCATTCTGTGAATACCAAAAGCAGTAAGTGCATTCTGTGAATACGAAAATGGTAGTAAGTTTAGGATTTTGTCTTAAGTTAGTTCTGTGAATCGGGCCCTAAGTTTTTTAGTAATGAAATGTTTAAGTTTTTAACATATATGATTTGTTTGTGTCTTATTTTTAATCATTATGAATAAATCTGTATTTTGAATTTTATACGTTCTTGCATTATTGTCTTTTGATATAAAAACAAATTTAGTTTTTGTTTGAATTGGTTGTTTAGAAATATCATATTGTCACATTATATGCTTGTAATCAACACATGATCCATAGCTTTGGTTAGGGACTTTATTTCTTTTTTGCTATATTACCCCGTCCTTATCCTTTGATAGTAGGGTTCCTCCCTCTTTTTTGACCTTTTAATGCACAGCTTGTGAGCTGGGGAGACTGTTACACAATTATTAATTTTTTTCATCCAATATCAATATTGAAAGCGATCGTCCAATCTTCATGATGGATGGTTTTAAAACATGTGGATTTACTGAGGACCAATTTAACAAAATTATTAATGGTACCTCTAAAAATATTTCCTCCATTTCTATTATCAATAATGACGAGGAACAATGGAAAACATTATGGAATTACAAGAACAAAAACATTCGGACTGAACTACATGCAGACTTCCTTATAGAATACCTTAAAAAAGGTATTATCCCCAGAGGTCTGCAGGTAACAAATGAACCTGGCATCTTTATAAAGAACCAGAAATTCATAGAAAATTGGACTTTTACTACTAACAGATGCAGCCGTGAGTGGATGCTTTTAATAATAGAAACAGCACACAAAGTCCTTATCATAGAAAGGAAAAAACTTGAAGAAATGGAATTAAAATTAAAAGAAAATACTGCCTTAGAAGATGCTAAAAAGAAACTAGAAGATATTCAACAAGACATATCGGGATATAGAGAATATCTAGTTAATAAAAAATCCACAAAACTTAGAAAAGATATATCTAAATACAACTTAGAACAGGTCTATCCCTATTTACAAAAAGATTACTACGACAGACCTAGGGAAGATACTTACTATAAAAAGAACTGGACACAACCTAGAAGGAACTTTCTAAACAAAGGAGTTACTTTCCTTGACTCCTCATATACAAGCTCAGACTCAGAGAATGAAGTACTGAAAGACACCTATAACCACCAAAACGGGGAAGGTACCCCTGGCACAAGCAGAAACACTTTCTCTTTTTTAGAGAAACGCCCCACCAACCACAACCAAAACAGGGGTCGAGGAAGAGGGAGAGGGAGATTCTTTACTCAAAATACTGTACAGAATCACCCAATCATAAGAAGTCAGAAACATTGGGACTAGCTGAGAAGGCCCCCATCATCAATCTCTCCAGTCGATTACTGACACAGGATAAGGTATCAGTTTTAGAGAAAGGGTTAGGATAGGCTGTCACCTCACCTGTGGACAGATACAACTTAGAGAGAGATGTCCAAAAGTTCTTTAGAAAGATACGCCTAAACAGTTTTTTTGTAGGTAGAGATAGGATTCCCACAGAAAATAAATCTGGTCTAAAACCAAAATCAACTTGGACTCCCCCCATTACAACTAGTGAAAAAAGACATTGAAGTCTTCGAAAGAACACAGTGGAAAAAAGCATAGACCATTTACTCAATAAAAAATCTTGGATAAATAATAATCTTTCATTCCAACAACGCATAGCTTTATCTAATTTAAAACACTGCCAAAGCCTAACTATCAAACCTGCCGATAAAGGCGGAGGCATAGTGTTAATGGATACTAAGTGATTATAACAACAGAATCATGGCACTTCTAAACAATACTGAACATTATCAGAAATCAAGCAAAGGTGAGTGGAACGCTTTAATCCATAAGGTTACTCACTTATTAGAATTTGCAAAAGAAGACAATATCATCTGCCAAGATGAATTTAATTTCTTGAATAACATGCATCCAGCAATCCCTGCTCTTTATGGCCTACCGAAAGTCCACAAAGACATGGAAAATCCGCCTATGCGACCAATAGTGTCAAGTATTAATTCACTCACTGAACCGTTGAGTAAATACGTAGACACATTCCTTCAACCGTTGGTGACACAACAGAAAGCATATATAAAAGACACTACAGCAATGATTAACAAAATAGAAAATCTTCCTTTCAATAGTGATACCCAATGGCTTGTGACGTTAGACATCGAAGCCCTGTACACTAATATTCCTCAAGACGACACAATACAAATGATCAAAGATTTACTTAGTAACAATGAGGGTGATCTGACAGCACATGCTACTTTTCTTGTAGACTGCGTGGAAGTTATTCTTAAAAATAATTTTTTTTTATTCACTACAGAATTCTTTAAACAAACCAAAGGTACCAGCATAGGAGCAACTTTCGCTCCAAGTCTAGCATGTCTATATGTTGCTAGATTTGAAGAGCAACATTTTTTTAATATAAGAGCTCCTTTTTATGAGAACATCACGGCATGGTCTCGTTATATTGACGATATTATTTTCCTATGGCAAAGATCCAAAGAGGCTCTTATCGAGTTTATCGATTGGCTTAATCTAGGAGATGTGAATCTATGCTTCACATACTCTATCAATAAACAAAGCTGTGGTTTTCTAGATATTACAATCAAAACATGAATGGCCAACTTCAAGTAGAACTGTTTACAAAACCTACGGACAGAAATACCATGCTACACTACAACAGCAAACACCGAGCATATCAAAAGGATAACATTCCATCGGGTCAGTTTTTGAGAATCAGTCGCAATTGTACTGACATCACTGACTACAATGTACATGCTGACATATTGACCAAGAAACTCATAGACAGAGGTTACCCTAAAAAATTGGTGAAACTGGCATACAAACGTGAAAAATACCATAATAATTTTAAAACATGGCAATGTAATTACTGATCCTAACAACAGCTTATATAGGCCTACTACATTGTCGGTTTCTTTGAATAAAATCCATATAAAATCACTGTAGAGTAGATGCTTTTTTGCATAGACTGTTTTATAGTAGATTCTTTCAGCCTAGTTACTTTTTAACAATACTCAGATAAACTCAGAATTAAATTTTAAAAAAGGGACTATTTTTTGATCAAGGACATACGTCTCTGTTTTTTTATTTAGTTCCATAGGGATCTATATAAATGCTTATTAGTTCATAAGCAGTCCCCTTCCTTTATTAGCACTTGCATATGTTAAACCGTATGATGACAGAAATATACGGATGTTTACATGTTTAAAGATGGCCGCCAGGAACGTATCACATTCTTTATTAGTTATTCAGGTCAATAATAAACTTAGGACTATCACTAATAAATTGTTTAATGGTTTAAAAAATCTAAAGGATTAATATATTGAATTATTTTTTGTTACGTTCCATATAACATTCGGCGTCGATTTCTATCATTTTCCATCTTGATCACGTGACGCTCAACGCACATATTTAAGATGCGTCGCGGGTCACCTGTCCGTGTATCCTGACCCGGAAGCCGTTCAGTTTGGAGCAGGGAGGCCGCAGTATTTTTAGCAAGTAAGTCAACATAGCAGCTATGTAAGGTCCAGTATAGAGTAGATATTAAGTACTTAACCGATAATGTCGACACCTTTTAAAGTTTTAAATTAACATTCCCAGCAGGTCTATAAAAAATAACTTGCCACATAGTGACTCCCAGCGCATGCCGAGTGTGGGAGCTTTAAATATATGGAATAAATATACCTATTTTTCTTTTTTCTTTTATCTTTGACTATATTTGTCTTTACCATAGAACTGATACGGCAAGCATTCTGCCACATTCACTAATTGCACGGATATTGCAGCACATAACGTGAATCAATAGTAGAACGCTGACAATTTATCGATGTGCCGATACTTAAAGCATCTTTTTAAGGCATGAATTAAACGACCTTATCTAAAATATAGCAGCATGGTGGGATGAAATTAATGCACATTTATTTCCTTCATGTGTAACTATAAGGTATCTATTTTTATTAAAAAATACGTTATTCCCTCCATAACCGCAACTCAATGTACTTATAGTGAATTAACAATAATAGTGATACTTACACCAAAAAGACTTCCCCGTCCTTTGGTCACATCAGAGGGATATTTTGATGTTAGATCATATGATTGAAAACGGATTCATTTAGATAACTGGACCGTTTTCCTTCTTGTTGCTATTCACAGACTCTACCTCCTCAGTTGCAATATTATGAGAAACAACAAGACCAGGTATTGCAATATTCTATGGGATAGTAATACTTAAAAAAATGTTTACTTGATTTAAATATACTAAATATGGACGAATAATACAATAAGGTTTTTCTTTTCTAGTATATACTCTACTTTACCAATATACAAGTGGTCAATCACAAGCCCAATCACGGCTCACCTGTTTTGGTTCTTGCATGTACTGTTTTAATGGTAATCTTAGATAAAATGAGCCCATGGATATGTAATTCTTTACCATCCTTTCCTTATTCATAAGGTTTTATATAGATAGCCTCAACTTAATCGGTGGCTCCAAAAGAACGTTAACACCAAGGAATGAGACCATATAAAAAGGTACGCTACTTTAAAAGGACATTATAGTATCTAATAAAGCGGGCTGTAGGAATAGATCCCGTATTCTCTTTGTAATGTGTATCAAGCACTATTTATTTTGTTTCAGGTTTTTCCATAATTTTAAATTTCCTCTCTGAAAGAAAATTTTCTTTCTCCATGATGATAAAGGGATTTATCTAACCCATGATATTCTATTAGGTATTATTTTTATCCCTTATTAGTAGACATGTTGGATCATGTGTTGACCTAACTCCAAAGGGAGTGATGTAACGTTAGCTGATGATATAGATGACTATACAGACATTAATGGTGACAACGTATATGTTTTTAAGTTTTGTAAGACGCTGACAATTAAACGACGTACGTGTTTTCTTAAAAAAAAACAATGATATTGAAATAATGTACATATCTCACGATCTGTCATATTGTCCAATTTATTTGTAGAAAACTCTGTCCTGAAGAAGGTGTTTAAATACAAACTTCACCGAAACGCCGCGTTGACTGTTGCAGTTTTATGATCGATGACTGCTGTAGTTTTCTGTGTTACAAATCATACGTTTTTTAGTAATGAAATGTATAAGTTTTTAACGTATATGATTTGTTTGTGTCTTATTTTTAATCATTATGAATAAATCTGTATTTTGAATTTTATACGTTCTTGCATTGTTGTCTTTTGATATAAATTTTATTTTAGTTTTTGTTTGAATTGGTTGTTTAGAAACATCATATTGTCACATTATATGCTTGTAATCAGCACATGATCTGTAGCCTTGGTTAGGAATTTTATTTCTTTTTTTGCTATATTACCCCGTCCCTATCCTTTGATAGTAGGGTTCCTCCCTCTTTTTTGACCCACTAAACAAGAAATGCCACTTACTGGCCATCTTAATACCGTCACTTTTTTGCCACTTTAATGGATATCAACATCATCAATCTCCCCGACGGGAGACCCTGACCAGCTTTCTCAGCTCTTTTAGAGATCAAGAAAAATCCCTAGACTGGAGCAGGCTTTTTGCACAGCCATGTTTCCTGCAAGCATAAGATCTCCTATGTTCCCATTACTTCTTTAAGGTGCACATACATCAATATAGGCAATTGCGATTCCTTAATTGCGATTATTAAGGAATAGCAATTATGGAATCGCAATTGCCTATGCATGTAGGAATCGCAAAAAAAATTGCGATTCCTACACATTCCTTAATTAAGATTCACAAATTGGGAGTCGCAATTAAGGAATGGAGTCCCATTAATTCCTATGGGCCTAGAGGCCCATAGGAATGAATGGGAATTGCATGCGCAATTTGCGTGTACCCAATAGGTACGCAAAAATTGCGCATGCAATTTCAAGGGTTCAAGGGTGTAAAAAGAACACCCTGTTTCACCCCTGAAATTTCCATTTTACCATATGTTGCGCACACACATGCCCCAATGGCATGTGTGTGTGTAACATGGAACTTTGAAAAATGCACGTTAGTGCATTTTTCAAAGTTTTTCCAAAATACCATCAACTTGAAATTGACGGTAATTTGCGATTCCTATTTGCAAAATCGCAAATATATTTTTGTTAATGCATTGCATTTAAGGAATTGCAATTTGCGATTCCTTAAATGCAATCGCAATTTAAGTAATCGTAAATTTTGCGATTAATTAAATTTCGATTTTTGCATTTGAGATGATGCATCCCAAATGCAAAAAAAAGGTTGCAAAGGGGCAGATTCTGTGAATCTGCCTGTTTGCGACTGGTATTTTCGTTGATGCATGTGGCCCTAAATGTGCAAAATACCTTTCTCCTTGTCCAGATGCACCCCCGCTCTCTTCCAGGGCACACATAAAACATATCTGATAAGCACATACTCATACTAGTGCCCAAGGTGGATTTCCCTCCCTACCTGACTTACCATCTCTTTTATGATTGACTAGTGGTATAGTCACTTGAACGCTGCCTTTATCAACTATTCTTCTATTGCACCTCTCCTGGGAATATATCTCTACTTGCAGAACACAGGTTGAGGGTACAAGCGGGTGCTCTTTTCACAGGGTAGGCACCATATCCCCTGCCAGGAGGTTGGGACCCTACAGAAATATACTGAGCTCATCTTGGTGTAATTTTTAGACACCGGGACTCATTCAGTAGTGCCTGTGCGTTTTCTGCTTTCATTTTGATCAGAAAGTGCAGGTGATGGGGCTTTTCTATTTAAAATTCCAGCTGAGCCCAAAAACATGGGCCCAAGTTAAAGAGCCATCAGGCCTTCTATTGAGTATCCTGACAGGAAAATATTTGGAACCTCACACCTAGCTTCAAATGCAATGGAGGGGAATCAAAGGTTCACAGCTTGTTATTACTTCACAGGTATTTAGGAGAGGCATGCTTTTTACTTTGTTCAGTCAGTATATAGAAAACATACGCATGTACTGTAAGAATATCAGATGTGTTGGTCTGTCCCAGTATTTACACAAATAACAGCCTAAAAAACACTATTTTGTTTTATTTCTTTTATAGCACTACTCATCCCAATCCTGGGTGTCAGAGCGCTTTACATCACATACACATTATAGATTGACAATAAATCATATGTATGTAAATCAATGTATAGCATGTGTTACATAAGACAGTGAGGCATACAGGGTGCAGGAGTCACATTCCCTTCAGAGCTCACTGTTATATATTAGAAGGATTACAATGTAAGAACTGTGAGTACCAAAAGGATCTCTGTGTTAAAAGCAATAACCCACTTACCCATCTACATAAAATAAAAATCTGTAATCTGCGTGTCCCATAATTGCAGAAGACATATGAACCCTTTATGCTACTTTGATTTAAAAAATGGGACCAGACAAAACACAGATCCCTCCAGCAGGTGCATTAACCTCCAGAGTTATCTTACCATTATTATTATTCCCTGCTTTTTACTGGGCACACAAAGATTGTAGTATCCCGCATTTGTTAATGTAATGTATTTTACACCTCCTGCTCAGCTAGTGCCTGTGCCCTGTGCTCAATAGAATTTTGGAGTCTTGATGTGCCTCGGAATGTTGGGACACGGAGAGGTGAAGTGACAGTTGAGCATGGGCCGAGCAGCAGGCAGGCTGCTCCTGGTGGGGCTCCCCCTCACAACTCTACTTCCTGTTGTCTGGAACTATTCAACTTGTTACCTGCTTGAATAAATCATCTTTAATTACATCCTACCTGCGTGGGCCTCCTTAATACAAAGATCTATGCAGCAGGTGCCCTAACCCAAAAAGATATTTTAAAATGCAGACTTTGCAACCATTAAGCAGAACAGAGTTACTGCCATGTTAATCCTTTTCGCCAATTTTTTTGTGTCGGAGTTTTAAAAAATGAATGTATAAGTTGAAGTCCAGATTTTATGTCGAGGTTGCGTCATATTTTTTGGCCCAACCCCGATGCAAAATCTAATTTGTTAAATACTGTAATCAACTCAAATGTAGGCATGATAGACCTGGTAAACATTTGTGCGAGATCCTAAGATCTGATGTCACTTCTTGTGATATCACTTCCTGTGAGGTGATGGGTTGTGATGCCTCTTCCTCTGATGCTACATGCATTGTCACTCTATGTGATGTCACATGCTATGATGTCACGTGCCATGATGCCACTTGCATACTGCCTAACTTGGCTAGTCCCCCCACTTCTTTTTTTAGAACTTACAACATGGGTACTTGGTTTTGGCAGACATGTGTGATGTTTCAAAAGGATAACACCCCCAAGGGATCTTTCACTTCTTTCTCCTGAGGCTGAACTAGTTTAATCCTTTCCTTCAACATTTCATTTTCTGCTTCCATCAAGGCCATTTTTACAATCTCGAATAAAGTAATACCTTTGCCACCTCTTTATGTTCCTTAGTTATAACAAAAGCTACTTGCTTTAGGTCTTCTGAGGATACTTTTCTCAGGCTCAGGCTCAGGCACTTAGCAAGGGAAAACAGGAGTTGTGATCATTTTAGCGGGAAAAACATCCTTATTCTTTTCCCAGATGTATTCTGTTGTAAGGGTTCCAAATAAACCCACAAATTGCTCTTCTCCCTATGCAGATGTCTATAGAGGTTATACCGACTTCTGCTATAAACTCCCCCCCCCCAATAGAAGGTGGTTCTCACTGACCTGGGACCTTCGGCCATCTTCTCTTATTCCTATCTGTTTGGGAGATTCCTACCCACCTTATCTAATATTGGGATTGTGCCTATATACAGCTATCTACTTTTGTGCCTGCTCCCCACAATTCTGCATATTCCACTTGACCCCCCTTTGAGACTCAGCATTTTTCTCTTTGATATTCCTAACTGGTCTGACTTTATTACCCTTATTACTTTTCCTAACACTATCCTTCCTTCTTACTTTGGATCGCCACATCCCACTTTTTGCCTTGGCCTTTTTCTTTTTCTTTTTGTATACGCTCCTTAGACAGGAGGAATAGCTCTTATATCTCACCTGTCTCACTAATGTTTTGCTCAGCATTGACGTTTTGAAATATAAACATACTGGGACCCCCCACATCCCTGAGTGATATCTTCTTAATTTTTGGTTTCTACATATCCTTTCAACCTACTGCCGGACTGAATAGTGAAGGTGATAGAGCTTCATGTTATTCTGAAAGTTGTAGAGGTGCATCATATTCACTGTTAGTCAGCACCCACATTTTAATCGACGTAGTTTAGGTGTGACATAGAAATGTATCATTAGAATTGTTTAAATTAGATTAAACGTGTGCCATGTTAAAGTTGCACGTGCAAGTTTGCTTATTCACGTATATGAGAGTAATGAACTAATGCTTACAGTGTGATTTAGTAGTGTGTTTAACAGTGTAAAGGCCTGATCGCATATACGTCTAAAGAGAAAGGCCTGTTCATTTTCTTATGTTAGCTAAACGTTGTAGGCCGAAAATGATTTCCCTTGGTAAAGGCTTTGGGTTACAGGATGATGGAAAATCTTAGAGAAGAGAAAAGTTTTTCGATTCCATGTTTCTGTTGAAGGTGCAAGGACATTTAGCTCGTTAGTGAGACTAGGTCTTTGTTTTAGGAGTTAGGATGGTACGAGAAGCTAACAGGGGAGTACATTGGAATGTGCGGATGATACTTTCAGCGGAGAAGGTGCCTGGGACCCAAGGTCAAGCTAACCGTCGTTGGATGAAGTACAAGTTTCACTGGAAAAGTACTGGAAGGAGACCTGGCTGAAGAGGTGTGCCGAAGGGCGTGTTCTACGTTTTTGGGATTTTGTATTAGGGACAGTGCCCCGTGGTTTGAGCAGTTGAGGTTTAGATGGGAAGCTAGAAGGAGCATCTTAGAACGAGCTCTGACTAAGTGAATGTACTTCTTAGGAAGTCTTCACTTCTGACACCTTTTTATTCTCTTTGCTGGGAAGGGAAATGCTAAGTAGGGATGTCACCTTAGAGATAGAGTAGGGAAAGTCTAACAATCTCTTTTACGCTAATGGTTTCAGATATAGAGATTGGACTAACCATTGTTTTATTGATGCTTTAAGAATTGATTATCCTTTTTATTCTGAGTCATATGAGACTCTTGCGTAGAATTTCCTTTGTATTAGCGCCCATTTATTTTCTTCACCTTGTATTGAGGTGGTTGTATGTGCATTTATTCCTGGTTGTAATAAAATCTTAAAAATTTAGATTCGGAGTCAGTGGTCCTTTGGAGCAGAAATTCGAATTTGGTTAATTATGTATTGAGTTTTGAATTTTCTCCCCTCTACGCTATTTAGCAGATAAAAAGATCCTGGCGACCTGAGAGGATTCTTGGAGATAACCAGGTAGGCAAGACTCCGGTCCTATCAAAGTCATAAAATTGTTCCTCTGTTTTAATTCAACTCCAATACCTTGCAAGTACACTACCTGGCTCTGTACCAATTAATTGTTTGCTTTTATAGCCTCCAGAACTTCTTGCAGAGGTTCCTGCATTAAAAGCATTATGTCCAGCATTAAGGCTGTAGGGAAAGCTAGACGTTCCAATCCCAACACAGGCTCTAGGGTAAAGGAAGTAGCCTCATTTTGGACTTGTTCCCCAGTAATCTTACTGTCATTTACGAGATCTTTATTCCTATGTGGTAAAAGGTCTGCGCTTCCTTTTGTGGAGACAAATAATTCTGAGTCCAAGTCCAACCCCGGTCCTTCTCTTATTGAACCCTCCACCACAAGCGGAGTGAGCAAAGGGAGCTTACTATTGAGTCCAGTTCCTTTAAACAGGACTGACCCAGCACTACCTCAGGTGAGTCACCATTCATCTCCCCTATAGCATTGCATCAACTTCTCCCTTCTATCGTCCTTTGCATAGCCAATATAAGGCTCCTCTTAAAATGCCGACCCACAAATTCTCAGTTAACACTGAACGCCGTGCTTAACGCCGCTCAAAAATTCAGGCCTGGAGCACACGAACAAGGTGGGCACGAACACAACAGCAAACTCTCTGAAGCTCTCTGAAGCACCATGATGAAACCGTAATGCAGCTGTGATGTGGCAGAAGGGAGGGGTCTCCTGAATAATTTGCTCTTTTCAGTTTCTTTACACTGTTCCTCTAATTATTTGAGTGACAATGTGTTCTGTCAGGCAATGCAATTGCTTTCCCTAATCGAAAAGTATTCTAAAATTCCAACAAATCAATCTTTAAATGGAGGCGTTCAGTAACCAATACATGAAATATAGAACATGTGTGTTCCCTGTTTGACCAATATTTGACACACCTGTTTATCAATGAACAATGAATGTAAGACAACACACCACACAATTATTGATCAGTTTTGTATATTCACAATCATATTTTTGACTGATAAGTATGATTTCCTTCATATATGGCTGACACAGATACAAAGCACATAAGCGTGACTTGGTGAAAAAAGTGACAAAGTGCAACAGTGGGCCATATTCTCAAGGAGCTATCGCAAAGTTATCGGCACTTTATTACTTCCAAAGTCACGATAAATTAATCGCTCCATTCACAAGCTGGTGCAAACAGCCTGTATCACCAGTATATCCGCGGCAGCAGCCGCAAAAAACATCGCCACAGATGACCCCGGCAACTATCGCTAATGAGATGCAGAGTAGGCGTTCCAGAGCAAAAAGCCGCGACAACACCACACCACAACATTCTCAACGACCAGCCAGATCGGCGATAAATCACAAAACATGCGATAAGGCGCGTTAGCAGCAGGAAACTAACACTTGCTCTGACATTGTGTAAAGTCGGACGACAACCGGCAGCAGCAAAGTGAGCACAGCCCATAGCCAAACTGAAGAAGAACAGATGCCCATGACCAACTGTACATGCAGCCCGGAGCCCCAATAGGGCAACAACACACACTGCCACCACACCCAGAACCACCCCCCTTCCCGGAAATCCCCCCAGACCACCACAGAGGCAGCACGGACAAAGACAGCGGACCCACAGGAAACGCACCACCCTCACAGACTCAACACCAGAGGATGCCATTGCCCACTACAGGCCCAAAAGGACAACCATCCTATGCATCCTGACCATCATCCCCCAACAGGTCGACTGCACCAACACAGCGGAAAATTAACATCCCACCCCACACAAAGCTGCTGGCTGCGATGCACCTGTTGGCCTCTGGTGCCCCCCAACCAACACCCGCCAGAGTCGGAGGAGTCAAACAGCCAGCCACATCCAAGTCCCTCACACCTGTCCTGGATGCCACCATCATCCTGGTACCCCAGTATCCATACGGCCACCACAATGAGCAGGATCCGCTGGAGACCAAGCAAGGATCATACGCCTTAGCCAGATGCACGCACGTGTTGGGGGCAATCCACAGCACACATGTCCTATCTGTGCCCCCTGGTGACACAGCACACAATCACCACAACAGAAAACACACGTCTCACATCACTGTGCAGGCAACTTCCGAACACCTTGGAATCCCCACCTACGTCGTCGCCAAATACCCAGCCAGTGTGCATGATTCCTTCATCCTCCGACAGTCCATCATCAACCAGCGCTACAAGGATGGCACCAAGGGAAATGCACAGCCCCTGGGCAATTTCTAAATGAATACCCCACACACCTCAACTCCACAACCATGCAACTCTGGCAATGCACACGTCACAGAATCACATACAAAATGCAAAACAACATGCCCACCCACCAGGCACGACAGAACAACTCACAATTGTAACCTAGGCAAGCCATCAACAGCATGGCACCTCAGCCACACAACAGCGGAATGTGGGGCGAGGTGGGAACCAAGCATGTGTGAAGGAGGCAGGAGAACCATGATTGGGAAAGTACACAATGCCAAGAGTGGCGGCGATGTGCTGGATAGACCGCAGTATGCAGAACACACCGATCCTGTGCGCCTGCCGTACCCTGGCCCGCTGGACCCCTAACCTATCAGGCCTGCCCCCGCGCAGCCCGATCACAATGATCACCTGCCGACACCAGCGTGAGTCAAGGAGGGCCCACCACGTGCCGGCGCAAGCTCCAAGCCCGAGGCCCTCGAGTCAGGCAGCCTCCTCAGACCATCACGGCCTCCACGACACAGGCACGCTTTAGTCCTTTTTCGTTGACGTACTCTACTGTTGTCTACGGCCTTCACTACGGTCAAGTAGGTCACACATTTGGAACTGAGTCTTGATCATACATTGTCCAAGTATGCACAATAATGAAGAGGTCACTTCACTGTACTCCCTTCAATGTGGTGACACCAAGTCTGTGCCTGGCATCACAACCACACGTGTCTGTGGGCCCTTGAAGACTATGCCGTCGGCCTACACTGCGGTCGAGTTTGCCACACACAATTTGAATTCAGTCTTGATTTATTTATGGCTGACTTGATGTCACTGTACAGGCCTCAAAGAAGACTGCATCCCCTTTCAACCCCGGTGCCACTAAGTCTGTTCTCCCGAGACCCATGGACACTTTCTGGTTGGACTTTGGTGGCGACTGAGTCCATGGACTTGGGGTTGTCTTCGCCATCATGTCGGTGATACTGACTTTGTGGGGAAAACAATGCAGTGGCATTCCACTCCTCCATTTGCTGCTTCCGGACAGCTTCCACCCTCTGCATCATGTCCTGGAGGACACCTTCCACTGTCCCCCACAACCCTCCGCCACATACACATAGGACATTGATTAGGACCCGCTCAGCTCACGTGGATCATCTGACTGCACCGCAAGTCACTGTCCCGTGGCCACTAACTCTGTCCTGGTCCGGTTCGGGACCCCTTCTTCTGAGATATTGCAAGGCCTCTGAGGCGACGGCCTTGGGGTCATCAATGCCATGTGTCTGTGGCCCTGCGCTGTCCGCTGCCTCCGGCATCACCTGCGTCCCACCAGGGCTCACACATCAAATCGAGTCCTGACCGGCCTGGACGTCGCTTCACCGCAGGAGGCACACGCCACCACTGCCAGTACCAACCCCAACCCCCAACTGCCAGTGTCGAAACAGACGTACTGGCAGACTGACGGAGTTGCTTGCACCTGTCGTGGATGCCATCTTCTGCCTGATTCCCTGCTCAGCACTCCAGGTGCCACTAGCTCGGTGCACCATGAATCATCATCCATTACTGTTTTTAGTTATGTGCTGTGGGGAGTTGACGCAGCAATGTCACCTCAGGCAGTGTTGGAGACCTGGGACGACGATGAGGGAGATGACACCCCCCACTGCAGTTGCATCAGGAATGTCTCGAATGGACCCAATCCTAGGCATTTTCTTCACATGGGCGCACTCTGCTCTGGTGCCCCACATTCAGCGCACTGCAACTCACGGACAATACTGTATGCTCATTGTGTGACCTCTGGACTTGATCCGGCTACCTCCATGATGCTCTGCAGTTTTCCCTGTGATGCTGCTGTTGTCTGTTTCCGTATTCATAGTGTTCACTGTTGTATGTGTTGCCAGCACCAACAACTCCCTGTGGCTGGCTTGCACTCACCCCACACATACATGTGGCCCTGCCAATAAAGGGGCCAGGCTCACGTGCCCGTAGCCAGTTCAACATAATAACTGCGTGTGTCCCTGTGGTCTTTTTGTATGCATGAGGGCCCTGGGTCCTACGACATTACATTGTGCTGTGTACGGCTGACGCAGACATGTCACCGCAGGTAGCGGGTCGGAGCTTGGACATGTAGCTTTGTCATCACCCACTCAATTTGTAAGGGGAGTGGACTGTGCCGTCGTATGCAGAGCCAACGTGGGTGTGTGACTGATATGTGCATGCCCCTGGGCGTGGTTCTGTACTGGGAATGTGTATCTGCCTCTATGGCAGTGTGGGTCTCCTTTGTGGGGTGTAGGTGGTCCCTGAAGGGTATTGGACACCCACGTATGTGTTCTAGTTCGCCTTCCATGGGTTCGGACCACAACCTCACCTGTTGGGCCACCTCCTTTTGGCGTTCTGACACCTGGCATTGGGGTGCCATGTGTAGGTCGGTGAAGTGTTGTGAGCCAGCTGTGCTTGCGGGTGCTTCATGCTGTGTGGTCTGTTGCAGGGGCTGGGTTCTCCTCTAAGTAGCTTGTCTGCCTTGGTCCTGGTGGTGGGTTACGTGGGATGTCCATGGGCGTTGGTGTCGAGGGTGTGGTGGTCATCTCCGGCATCATTGATAGGTTGTCTGGTGTGACCTGCCCGAGGTGTTGTTTGCCCCTATGCACTGTGACGGGGAGATGCATGTTGACATTGTGTTGCCAATTATGTTAGTGCATTATTCTTGTGAACATGCAGACTGTGTGACAATGTACCTTGTGACTGTTTGGGCGGTGCTGGCAATTTGAGTTGGGACAGTGGACATTTGGACTACATGACTGATGTGAGGTTGTACCCGTATATATGCATCTCACAGTTCACTGCTCTGTCAAATGTGATTGCCATGTTTCTGCGCATGGGCGGACCCAGTTGGGTCCCCTGTTCTGCAGTGTTGGTGGTTCACTTTGTGCCACATTGTCATGGGATGTGCAGTGATTGCTATGTGTGTGTGCTGCAGTGTGCCACGGGGATGGTGGACATGTCCCTGGGAATTTGTGGTTGTGCAGTGTGCTACACATCGTTTTGCATGTGTGCCATTGTGCCCATCTCCCCCCTTCCCCAGAGTCCCTGTTGGATCCTCACCCTGTTGTTGTTGTGTCAGATCCTCTCGAGTTGTGTCAGTACTCCCACCTCCTTGCACCGTCTCCACACTGATGACTGGCCTCCATTTCCTCCAGCTCCTCCTGTTGCGCAGAACTCCCACCTCCTGTCGCAGTTGCTGCCTTCCTGTTGGCAGCGGCTTTGTGCCTGGTTTAGGTTTTCACGTCATGCCAGCGCCTCTTGGCCTCCTCCATTGGCCTCCTCGACACTCCGGCTGCATTCCAGGTGGTTTGATTGTGGGCCAGTTGCTGGTAGTGTTCTGTCACCTCCGTGACGCTGGTCTTGTTTTCCTGCGGACTGCACCCCGTCTTCCTCTACCTCTTCTCCTTGGCCTTCCCCGAGCCCGTTGTTCCTTGCTGGTGGTCTGTGGGGCTTGTGGGGTTGGCGTTGGCCTCTGCACTGGGTCAGGGTGCATCCATGTTGCTATGCACTTTGAATTGTTTCTGGTGTGTTGTTTTTGTTGCTTTCATTGTGCATTTTCTTGCCAGATGCATGGGATTTGCAGGCCTGCCGTTGTTTTTCGCTGCTTTTTGTTTCGCGATAGGTCTCATCGTAGCTTTTTTGGCAGTCGTGTTTTGCATTTTTGCAGCGAGGTGTTGATTTTAGCGCGGTCATTTGACCCGTTATCTGGTGACTATCGCATGGTACTGTCGCGTTGTGAATACTTGGTTGACATGGCGTAAATTTCCCACGATAGACTGCGATGTTGTAGGTTGCGTTCAGTAACTTTTGCAATGGCTATCACACGTTCTTGAGAATATCCCCCTGTGTTTTATACAATACAAAAAATAAGGCATACACAGATGTCCGTCCTTTTTATCAAATGGTTCAACATGCACCCGCTAGCCACATTAGATTCAATTTCAGGATGATTTGACCAAGGACATGGACTAATCAAAATATCGTTGACGCTTCAACCATCAGAGTTAGTGCTAATGAGTACACATCACGAAGGGTCTTCCTCAGGACTGGTGAGAGTTTCGGGGGCAGCCACAGAGTTATAAAATCAATGGACCTCCAATGACCACTGTTGCTTACGCATCGCGGGAAGTTTGCATTCACTGCAAGGAGACATTTCGGAATTAACTCTGAAGAAATAAATAAACATAAGTGGGCTAGGATTTTGCCCAGCCACCAGCACTTGGGTATTTTACATTGGAGGACTAAATGATGTTTCCCCCCAACACATAACGAATCCTTATTTTGGGGCATGAGAAGATCTATTTCATGAATCTTGATTGATGCCTCTGTGTGGACTCTATCCCTGTGTGGAGGAGGTCCAATAATATTTTTTACTGCTTGGTTGTCCCCAATCTGCTGGAACACTTTTCCATAACTGGGCTTTTATGTAAAATACATAGGGACATATTTATCATGCAGTTGTGTCACCCTTGCGCCTCGCAATGGGGCACAAGGGTGATGCAACCACTAAGTAAGATTTATCAAGCCACGCAAGGACACCTTGCGTGGCCCTGCTTGGCTTAATATATCTAGAGTAACGCGGCGCAAATTGCTGCATTGAGTTACTCTGCCTCAGGGAATCATTCCATAGGTAGAGTGTGGGTGTTCACATGCATCCATCCATGGATTTTGGCGCATTCCCAGATTTACCATTACTTGCAGACCTGGGAATGCGTCAAAATGCTACGCCGCCCCAGGTGATATGTAACAAGGGGAAATATCTTTATTTCTCCTCAGATTTTCCTCTTTCTATGTGTGTTGCATTCTGGAAAATGCCTCAGATGATTGTTTTTGTGCAGGAAGGTGTCCTTCCTGCACAAAAATAATCCCGTTTACAATGCAGGCACCCTTGCAAGGGTGCCTGCCTCGGCTCTAGGCAGCCAAAAGTGCGCCAGTGCATGGAAAATACAGAAATGCACCATATAATGTTAAATACGGTGCATTCGTGCCTTTCCCTTTCATGCAGCACAGCAGGGTGGCTTGCTGTGTTGCCCTGTATGAATTCTGATAAATGTGCCCCCTAGTGCTAGTGCGTAATTTGCTCCAGTGGTTTCAGTTGAGGCCCACTGGCACACATTTTTTTCTCCTCAGACTTTTATCCAGAGAAAGAGAGAGAAATCCATGAATATGGGAAAGAAAGAAGAAGAGAAAATTGGAAAACAGTGACAAATGGAGAAAGCAGGAATGAGAAAGTACCTGCATGAATGAGATAAACAGGCAGGGAGGGTTTGGGTACTGATTAAAAAGGCATAAGGTGGAATCAAGATAAAGCAGCCTTTGGTAGATCCAGTCGTGGGCTTCGGAACAAAACTTTGGGACCTGCGCTTATTTGTTTACAAATTAGACACTGTATAGTCTCAGTTTGCTTTAGTTGAACTGACACAGCTGAAAACAATGAATTGTAAAGGAAAATCTTGGACTGAAAGATGGTGTTGTGCCATCATTGAGTAAAATAGTAGCTCTTCCCACAGTGTGCTGGAAACTAACTCTGTTCAAGGTTTTATATTAAAAGTACTCCATTAATTTAAAATAAATTGATTTTCCAATCAAGGGACTGGCAAAATATCAGCTGGTTGTACTCCAAAGCAAGATCATAACATCTGGTAATTTATACACAGCTGTTCAGGTATTCCGCCCTTATGGGCACTGCTCAACCTGGGGTGTTCTGTATGTCTACTAGATGTCCCCCCTTTTATACATATAATATAGTGAACATACATAGTCCTTCACTAAAAATGAACGGGTGCTCCACAATTTTGCAATATATACGGCACCCAACCATAGCTGTGACCTAGCCCCTTGACATGACAGATACTTTTAGGCAGTCCTTTTATTTCAGCCAACAGCATTAAACAAAGTGAGCCTTTAGGCCCCTATCACATGCAGGCCGCAAACTGTGTGAGGTCCAGGACACAAAATGTGCACCAGATAATGAGGGATTGCACAGGTTTCTGAATTTACCTGAGACCACCTGGTTTCTTTGAGTACAGTCAGTGCAAGTGGGCGACTTGCTCGCCCGATTTGCGTCAGGTCAGCTTTGACCGCGCGAAAATCATAAGGGCAAACAATTTTAGGATGTGCATTTGAGCCTGGTTTGTAACCAGACCCTCGAGCTTATTACATTTTTATGAATCGCTAAACTAAGTGCCAAATAGTTAAAGGGCCGCAAAGCCCCCAATTTCCAACTAATTGGCCACAATAAACATAAACTCTCTATCCTTGAAGTTTGTTTTCTTTTTTCTTGTTTCTTGAAAATACTCTCTTGTTACTGGCTAGGGGTTTTCCATAAGGGGTGAGAAGTGTATAGGGTAGCAAGACAGTTTTGGGCTCAGGTATGGCTAATCTACAAGGGTAGTAAAGTGTTTCAGGGTTAAGGGATGTGTTTTTAAAATATTGACATCAAAACTTAATTAAAAAATAGTATTATTGTACTCAGCAAATTAAAGAACCTAGACCTTATGGGTCTGGCGGCGCAGGGTACGCCTTAATCTCCTGAGTTCACCTGCTTTGTCGAACAGAGACACGGGACACTCCGTTAGGCGTAGAAGATTTGGTTTATTAGCTGCAGCTAAGTACAGTTGTCCCAGAAGTACACTCGGTATGTTCTTAGGAGACTGCCACTTTACTTCGTGGCGCACAATCTTTTATAACACACATATTCACTAAGAACACTCCCAATGCATACAGGTCAACCAATGAGAAGAATGTGAAAACAAGATATTAAGTAACTCAAATAAGCCTCCCTTCCAACTGTGTTTGTCACCCTTCCCCACAAGTTAATCAGTGGTAGTGTTTATAAGTCGACTTGCAGGTGACAGGACACATTTGTATGCCCCGCAGGACAGTTGTGAAATGAGAGAATAAGAGTAAAGAATAGCGAAGGCTAGAGGATAAGATAAAGTCAGGAAAGAATGGTGCGAACAAACAGATAGTCGAGACAGGGATCAGTCAAACCAGAAGTGGATTAGTGGAGTCGGCCGGACCCTGACACCAGCTATAAACAGAGGCAGGAGGTTATTTGACACGTTGCAGTAGGATGAGGGAAAACAAAACCTCGTTCACCGTGCCGCCTGAGTGAGGGCAACACAAAATGGTGGAAAGACACAAAATGGTGGCTAAATACGAAAACTGGATTACCTCAGACCCTCCTTTTGCCATTACTCAGACAAGACACACAGACTCATTTTAATCTGAGTCGACGTCAATGGCCATGAGGTCATCAAGCTGTTGCTGCAACATCATTTTAATGCTCTCTGTCTTCCGTGGCACAGGCCTTGGGACACACATAGTGGCACAAAGACCACAGATAGCGGGGCCACACTGCATACAGAGACAACAGGAAAAAATGATAGCCAAAACCACTCCAAGGAATGTTAATACCTTCCATCCCCATTTGGACAGTAATCCCCAAAACCATTCCAATAAAGACCAATCTCCTTCGTCCTGATGAATCGACTCGGAGATCGCATGTAATTTGGAGATGGCTTAGTATACCGTAGGGGCGTCGTCAGGTATATAAATGCAACAGCTAGATCCGATCAATTTACAAACTCCACCACGATCCGCAAGAATAACATCCAGAGCAATCCGGTTCTGCAATGTCATGAGACGATCCGCTTGAAGTTCAGCTGTGAGATTACTCAAGGCTCCCACAGTGACATCTATGGTAGTCTCAACAACACGAACCAATTGTCTCATGTTTCTACTGTTGGCCATTGGGCCCCAAAAAGGAAGAAATCCTATAAGGAAATCACCTCCCTCTTGTCCTGCCGTGTCTTTAGAATCAAGAATCCCTCTGCCATATCTGTTTCTGTGATGTCCCAAAAGAGCAGTGTATGTAGGGGGGAGAAGAAAGGCTATATAGCACGTTCCTGAAAAATCAGTCAGTAGCCACGTGTAGGCTCTATCGTGGCAGACAAAATACGTGCCCTGGGATGGTACTAACGGTGGTGAATTCTGAGATGTGTGAATGTATGTATGGGAACAAACATTCTTTCCTTGTCCAGTGTCAGTAGTCTGGCCATTAATCTGTAAACAAAAGTTACCTCGATGAGGCACAGTCCAAATTGGTGGAGATTTTCCCTGTTTAACTCTATCTGTAAGGCTAGTAGAGTAACGAGTCACGTTCCAACCATCGTATGCCCGTTTCTCATCAACAGGAACCCTACTATTCTCCACAATTCTAGCCATAGCCACTATTCCTTTTATCAGAGAACTATGACTAAAATCTTGCCCACTACCATATGAACCACCTGAACGTCTCAATCAGTTCTGATATGCATTTGACAACATCACAAAATAGGCCGAAGCGGAACCTTCATAAGAAAACGGAAGGGCTAAATATGGCATCCCTTTGTCTGTGGTAGGAGGCATAAGTCCACACACCCAATAGTCGGTTGTGTTGACTACCAATTGGTGTTGATGCAACAACTGGACAAATGAATTGTTAAAATATTCTGTTCTTCTGATCAGTTCATGTTGGGGAAGCGTATGCAATTGATGTGGGGAGAAAGTAGAATGAAAAGGCAAGGAAATAGAAGTAAGGACAGATTTGTGCTGCATAGCATGAACAATCCAACCTATACAAGCCAATAAGATACTAGAAAACATAAGAACACACAATGTTATGCCACATTGACTGTACACTAATTTACAATATTTCTTTCTCATCTCTTCCTTCTTCTTATTCTTTCCCAATTTGACATCCATCCTCTAAAATTGTTGCTCACGGCAATCTTCCTTACTCACTTGGCTGTGATTATTAGCCGTCCTATGACATTGCAAGTCCTGGGGGCCTAGCCACTATACAGGTCACGAACCAAGACTCCTACCGTGACCCTGCAACCTGGACAGATGATACATGTCACAAAAGAGATGAAAACCTCAGGTGTCCTTGACCAGTCTAGGCCTTAAATTATATCCAGTTCTGTTCAGTACAGTTTGGTCCTGAAATAGTGTCCGTGGATCTGTAGTGTTCAATCGGAGATGTGGTGGTACTGCTTCTTGTAAAACGTCGTCATCTTCTTTCTCAGACCGAGCTCCATCTAGGTGTGCACTACTGAAAGTTACAAACCGAGGGACCCTTTCGCCTTCAAAATCACCTACACCCTTACGGACCCACTGGTCAAAAGGCAAGGGCAAGGGCACCTTTTTGCAGTGCACGCCATGGATCCAGTTCTTTTTCCCTTCGACCTTCACTGCTGTACGTGTTACCAGAAGAACCTGTCGAGGCCCCTTCCAACGAGGTTCCAAATTCCTTGTCCTCTGAAAAATTTTCACACAGACCCAGTCTCCCGGTTGGATAGAATGACCTGGGTCTGTGGAGGCCTCTGTTAAAGCGTTTTGAACCTGTTGGTGGAGAACACGTAATTTAGTGGTGAGGTCATGTAAGTAGTCAATCAGCATTGGATACTGTATGTCAGAATACCTTTTAGGGCGAGGGACTCCCCAAATATTAGCCGGGCGCCCAAAAACAACCTCGTATTTGCTGAGTCCCAAACGAGAATGTACTGTTGTTCTAGTGGATAGAAGAGCCAAAGGTAAAGCATCGGGCCAGGCAAGTCCCGTGGAAGCCTGTACCTTTGCAAGCTTGTGTTTGAGAGTGCCGTTATAGCACTCTACCAAACCCGCTGATTGGGGATGGTTTGCCGCATGGAATTTCTGCCGAATACCAAGACCAGTACACACCTTTTTCATAATTTGGCCCACAAATTCACTTCCATTGTCATTCCAGACAATGCGTGGCAAACCAAACCTAGGGAAGAACTCTTTTAGAAGAACTTTGGCAGTGGACAAAGCAGTGTTGTCTTTCAGCGGATAGGCCTCTATCCATCTGGAGAAGGCACACACCACCACCAAGACATATTTGAGATTGTTGCATCGTTCCATGTGGATATAATCAATTTGCAACACCTCAAAAGGATATGTTGAGGGAGCAAAATGACCTGCTGGAGTTGGGGTTCCCTTTCCTGGATTATGCATCAAGCAAACGATACAATGCTTCACTAAATTATCTGCACTAGGCCTGGGCTAAAATTTCGTTCCGTTCGCGGAAATTGCGCTAATTTGACATTTTTGCGTTCCGCGGAAAGCGCGAAAATGTCAAAATTTCTGCATTCCGCAGCTTAGCGATAATTTGGTTCATGCTCACGCTGTAAAATAATAAATTCTCGCGCGCGCACGATCGCCTTACCTGAATCCCTGCGTTCGCCGACAAGTTTTCTTGATCCGGTCGCGTTCTCCATGAGTTGTATTGTTTTTAGCCATTTGCGCTGTCTCGCGACAGTTCGCGCCCGCAGTGACGTCATGTGTCGCGCGATCACGTCTTTCTTCTCGTGATCATGCACCGCGAGACAACTGAAAACAAGATGGCCGCGCCCGCGCGCAACCACATGGGTAAGTTGGCGAGCCGCAACCATGCAGAAAATCTCGCGAACATGCGGGAAAAAAACTTCTGCATCTTCGCGATATTTCTGCATGTTTGCGATAATTTTTAACATTTTCGCGATAATTTGCGAAAGTGGATTTCGCAAATTCCGCCCACCCCTAATCTGCACATTTTGGAATCCTTTCGTTCAGCCACACTGGAGCCAGAAGCTTACATATTCCTTTCGCACTGATGTGGGCTGGACCATGTGCCATAGCAACTACAGGCAGTACATAGGCATCTGGTAGCAGCCAACGCTGATGTTCTGACAATTCTATCCAACATCCCATCACGACTAACATTCCTGTACTCTCTTTCCACTTACTCAACTCTTTCTCTGTAGCCTCTCCTTGAATCGATCTCACACTTTCTATTGTATCTTCACACATTCCTTTTTCCTTGACCCAATTTGCAGGGCCCGCAACATACATGCTCGTCATAGCATCTCTGGCTGTTTCTTTCGCTATCTCATCCGCAAAAGAATTCCCGCGACCAACATCATCAGTAATCCTCTTATGCGCACTACACTTTAGGATTGCTATCTGGGTAGGCAAAGCAAGTGACTCAAGAAGATCAGCTACCAACTGACCATGCTGTATTTTAGTACCGTGGGAGGTAAAGAATCCTCTTTCCTTCCACAAACGACCAAAACTATGTGCCACACCAAACGCATACTGGCTGTCGGTATATACATTCACTCTCTTCCCCTTAGATAACACACACGCCCTGGTCAAAGCTATCAGTTCAGCCGCCTGAGCTGAATTATGTCTGATGCGTGCTGTCTCCACGATTGTATGCAAGGTGGTAACAGCATAAGCTGAAGTTGTTTCACCATTAGGGAGTTTAAAACAAGAACCATCCACCCATAGGATCCCATCCGGATCCATTAGTGGTATATCTTTCAAATCAATCCTGCCTTTTGTCTCCTCCTCAGTACGGAGAAAACAATCATGTTGTTCCTGAATACCTTTCTCGTCTGGGAGAGGTAACAATGTGGCTGGATTTAAAGTGTTACATCGTTTGATGTGCACATGACTAGCCAAGAGCGTCAGCTCATACCCAGACAAGCGAGCACTTGTAAGATGCTGCGTTTTCGTCCTATTTAGCAAGGTATCCACTGCATGGAGTACCATACCAATAAGAGTGTTATCTAGCACCACTCCAGCGAATTGACGAATAGAAATTGCTGCTGCTGCTGTAGCTTTAAGACAACTAGGCAATGCCTTGGCTACTGGATCTAATGTAGCCGAAAAGTAGGCACATGGCCGCTGCTTGTCTCCAAATCGTTGTGTTAAGACTGACAACGCACAACCCTCTCTTTCATGGACATAGAGCGTGAAGGGCTTACTGTAATCCGGAGTACCCAACACAGGAGCAGAGCACAGAGCAGCACGCAAATCAGAAAAACTCTTCTGACATTTGTCAGTCCAAGGAAGGGGTTGGGGTGTGTCTTTCAAAGTGAGTGCCAACAAAGGTTTAGCCAACAAAGAAAAATTTGGAATCCACTGTCTACAATAAGAGGTAATGCCCAGAAAGGCACGCACTTCTCTTTGTGTGGATGGCACAGACATTTGTGCAATTGCTTGAATACGTTCTGGGGTCGGTCGCCTTCCCTCCTTCGACAAGAGATGACCTAGATAGGTAACCTCTTGTCGGGCATATTGTAATTTAGAAGGTGAAACCTTATGGTGAAGGTCGGACAAGTGACGCAACAGTGCAATAGTCACGTTCTTGCAAATATCCTCTGAATCAGCAGCAATCAATAAATCATCCACATACTGAATAAGGGTAGCACCTGGCGGCAAAGGAAAAGCATCAAGCTGGCATTTCAGAGCGTGGCTATAGATGGAGGGACTTTCACAATAGCCCTGGGGTGCGCATTTGAACCGGAAACTTCGGCCTCCTAAAGAGAAGCCAAAAATATCTTTACTCTCTTTAGCAATGGGGATGCTGAAGAAAGCATTTTTCAGATCAATAACAGAAAACCAAGCTGCCGAGGCAGGTATCATAGTTAACAGGGCAGTGATATCTGGAACAACAGGAAACTGCGGTACAACAATTTTATTAACCTCCCGAAGATCAATAACAAAGCGATAAACAGGAGGCTGAGAAGGATCAGTGTGTTTAAGAACCGGGAGAACAGGACTATTGCATACATTTCCCCTTGTCTCCTCAACCACACCTTTCTGAACCAAATCATAAATAATAGCAAAAAGTGCTCTTTCACCATCATTGGGAATTTTGTATTGAGGGATGCGTGGCAATTTAACATTGGGCTTGAGGGTAACGGCGCAGGGTGGGATCTCAAGACAACCAACATCATTTGGACCCGTAGCCCAAAGTGTCGCAGGGAGAGAGAGCAATTCAGGTGGAAATTTATCTTTAGACAAATACATTGGAGAAGTCAGTTTCTGCCCCAAAACGAGATGTACACCAGAAGGAGAACAATATATCGTTGCATGCAATCTTTTCAATAAATCCAAACCCAACAGATTTTCGCCGCAACCAGTCGTTAAAAGGAGCGGAGCTTCCAAATCATAAGAACCAATTGAAATAGGCAGAGGACAAGAGACTGGACTATGAACTGGGGCGCCAGAAAATCCTACAGGTACGTTTGTTAAGCCAGACAAAGGTGCCCCAGGGAGTTTGGAGTGAATAATAGAGCTTCTCACCGCACCAGTATCTAAAAGAAATGGCTCTGAAACACCTATTGTAGTGACATTAACATAAGGCCCATTCTGATCTACTGGAATCGATACAACTCCCTCACTTTGTCTATGGCTGTCCTAGTTAGCGTGAAGACCGTCATTCTCACCTTCAACATAGTAATCATCATTGTAATACTGTGTAGACTGAGTATTTTGCTGATCAAAGTAGTTCGTAGAATGTGGAAGTGGAGGGGAACGCTGTGTCTGGGGCGACGTACCTCGACCTCTACCCCTGGGCACTAACTGGGAACCAACACAACCTTGTGGGGAAGATAGTCCTCTATTACGCTGTAATAAAACCGGGCAGCCATTCTTAAAATGACCTTCCTCCCTACAATAGGCACATTCGTTAGAACCTAACAAAGGCCGCGGAGTATAGGGCTCAGGCTTTTGAAACACCCTCTGAGACTGGGGAGGCTGTTGAAACTGGCGCTGGGCAGAGCGAGGAGGATAAGCTTGTTGCAGAAGAACCTTCGTTTTTAATTCTTTAGTCTTTTTCTCTTACTTGTCTTTTTCCTCTTTGTCCCTGTTTTCGTAATATTGAGCAGTAGCCAATATCTGAGCAGAAGAAGAAACAGCCCATGAACTTTCAGAGTCTTTCAATTTATGTGACAACTCGGGGAGCAAATTAAATACAAATTTATCTACAAATAATCGCTGTCCACCCTCCGTAGTCATATCCTGACCACTGTGATCAATAAACGTCTCCTCAAAACGAGTGAAGAAGTCGGAGACACTCTCATCTTTCTTCTGTCTACACGCAGCTAATTTATCCCAATTAACTCGTAAGGCGGGCATCATTGTTTTCATTAAAGTAATAATCCTACCAGGGAGTTCTGTGATCAAAACATCAGGCTTAGTACCACCCACTTGTGCTCTATCCGAGGCAGTTATAGCATTCCATGTACCACCCAATTCCTGAGCGTGATCCTCTCTATGAATCCGAGCCCATAATGCTTGTGGGACTACATTTCCCATCAACATGTCAATATCGGCTAAATTCATAATACAGGCATCAACAGTCTGAGCCAATTCTTTATAGTAACCAGCAGGGTTTTTTCGGGGATCCGGTAAAGATTGTTTGAGGGCCAAAACATCAGATCTCTTCCAGGGGACATGTACCCATATACGCTGGAAGTGAGCAGGAATAGCTGGATTATTACCTGCTTGCGCAACCTCTTCCCTCCATATCGGAGGAACCTCTCTCATTGGGTAATGTTTCAATGTCTGCCGGACAGCAGGATCAGAATCAAGAAAAGTATGTGAAGAAAATAACGACCTAAAAGTAACAAGTGTCCTTACGGCGTCCTCAACCTTAGAACCCACAATGAGTCCTTTATCGAAATTAGCCTGAACATCCAACAGACCCTGGGGAAGTAAACCCAAATCCATACCCTCCCATTCTTTAGCGAGAGTGTCACACATAACATTAAATACATATCTCTGCGTGGGCGCATCCCACTGATGAAAGGTGATCATGATATCTTTCACACTAAACTGGGGACCCTTCTCGATCCATTTGCGAGCGAGTGAGTCCAATACCACCCGTTCGTCGGAACCTGGAAGTTGACTACGAGACTGTCTTCGAGAGAAAGCCGGAGACATGTTCAGAGTCCCAAAGAAAGGGGACAAGAAACCAGAGACAGTATCTGTTATTCGTTTGCGCACAGTAGGAGAATTAGACATAAGGACAGGGGACAAGGTATTAGGCGATACAGGAGAGGAACTGGCAGTTATAAGGGGAGCAGAAGGCAAAGAAGATTGAGGTTCAGGAGACAAAGGAATCGGTGGCACGAGAGGTGGGAGTGGCAATACCGGAAGGGGCAAATGTGGAAGAACCGGAACAGGTGGGGGAGCAACAGGCAACTAAACAGGTTGTAACAACGGGGGTGCATTAGCACCTTGTACATAGGGTGGAGGCAATCTCAATAGGTGAGACATCAAAGGGTCTTCCTCCAGATCCTTACTTTTATCAGAAGGGGAATTAGGCAACACCGGATAGCATCTATCTATTGCCATACGATACTGTCTCTCTGAAATTTCCATTGCATTATCAATCTCATTATCTTTAAACTGCTGTGCAGCCTGTATAATCGTCATATTTTGTGCTTTCTTATCTCGTTTGCCTGCTTAATTTCTTTCTGTTTGGCTTCCTTACGCCAGAGGCGGAAAGAGAAAAACATTGCCGGCCGGGCTTGTCTTTTGAACAATATCGCTTCCAAATTGTCTAATATATCAGGCTCAAAACTACCATTTTGTGGCCACTGTAGAACGCCATCGTTCTTCGTGTATCGGATCCATGCCTTATTAAAGGCAATGGGGCCGACACCATGTTTTGAATAAAGCTCATAGGTGGGAGTTCCAACCGGAGGAATCGGACAAGAGTCCTCCAGCCGGGAATCCCTATTACAACCAAGACAACAGAACTTCCTAAACTTATTCAGACCAGGCATCGTTATTTCACTGGACTGTTCACAAACATCAAGGGGTTAAATCAAATAATACAGCACAAACGTACTCACCCCTCGGCTTCTGCTTTTGCAATAGCCGAATCAAAGACCCAAATCAAAGCAAAACAAAATAGTGGGAGCTACCCACCAATACTTAACTAAGTGTCTTCTTACGCCAACAGAGGCCCGTCTAATGTCTCGCGATACCAAACATCATCAAAGGGACCAAAGCAGGGCAGCAGTCAGGGCAGCAGTCATCAGCAGCCGTCAGAAAAGAGAAACCGCGCTGCAAAAGACCTTCGGACCACTTCGACATACAGGGGTCGCTTGGCGTGATTCGCGATTCCTCCAGAATTGTCTTGCGGGGCTCCTCACGATCCTCGGGCAGATCTGCTACCTCTGAAGCCGCCCCACGTTGGGCGCCAAATTGAAGAACCTAGACCTTATGGGTCTGGCTGCGCAGGGTACGCCTTAATCTCCTGAGTTCACCTGCTTTGTCGAACAGAGACACGGGACACTCCGTTAGGCGTAGAAGATTTGGTTTATTAGCTGCAGCTAAGTACAGTTGTCCCAGAAGTACACTCGGTATGTTCTTAGGAGGCTGCCATTTTACTTTGTGGCGCACAATCTTTTATAACACACATATTCACAAAGAACACTCCCAATGCATACAGGTCAACCAATGAGAAGAATGGGAAAACAAGATATTAAGTAACTCAAATAAGCCTCCCTTCCAACTGTGTTTGTCACCCTTCCCCACAAGTTAATCAGTGGTAGTGTTTATAAGTCGACTTGCAGGTGACAGGACACATTTGTATGCCCCGCAGGACAGTTGTGAAATGAGAGAAAATGAGTAAAGAATAGCGAAGGCCAGAGGATAAGATAAAGTCGGGAAAGAATGGTGCGAAACAACAGATAGTCGAGACAGGGATCAGTCAAACCAGACGAGGATTAGTGGAGTCGGCCGGACCCTGACACCAGCTATAAACAGAGGCAGGAGGTTATTTGACACGTTGCAGTAGGATGAGGGAAAACAACACCTCGTTCACCGTGCCGCCTGAGTGAGGGCAACACAAAATGGTGGAAAGACACAAAATGGTGGCTAAATACGAAAACTGAATTACCTCAACCTTACCAGTGAAGTAAAATGTGATATAATAATATGTCACATAACTGTACTCCAGATGTAATGATAGCAATGTAGCGACTCCCGGGGAAAAGGTCTGCGAAGTAGCCACTTAGATTCACATCAAAGTCAAACACAGTAGTAACACTCTCAACACAAGTGAATTATGCAGTGCCTATGATAAAATTCTGTTCTCATTGCCAAATACTTGGCAAACAAAGATCAAATACATTTGTGACTCAGTAGAAGCAGTGCTTATATGATACAATTGCTTGATTATGATGGCGGGCGGACCACCACCGACAGGATGTTGGTGGCGGTCCACCCGCCGATAGCCCCTCGGTCCGACTGCCGGATTACAATACCGAACACAAGGAGATGATGGATGGAGCGCTGCAACTTTTCAGACACTCACCCCCAGTCACAGATCTGGGTTGAATCCAACATCGTTCTTTAGCTCACTTCACCACCCCAGTTACCACTAAACCGGTCCTAGGATGCTTGTTTCCGGTTCAGGGAAGACCTGGCTTGGCAGTTCGAGCTAGACTGTTCCCCTGAGGCACAGGATCAAGACTGATTTGCATATAGCTGTGTATGAACTGAGGTGGCGAAGTGAGCTAAAGAACGATGATGGATTCTACCCAGATTTGGGACTGGGGTGAGCGTTTGGAAAGTTTCAGCAATCCGTCCATCATCTCTTTGTGTTTGCTATGTGCACCCTAAGTTGGCAGGGTATGCCCAGACATGGGTTCCTTGCTCACTTTGCCACTGGATTCAAGCTAGCCACTCTCCTCTACACCACTGACCTTTAGCCATGCCGAACAGCCGCCACGCTGGTGTATAACATAGCTAAAACACATATTCAAAGCCAATAGCTCTTGCATAGGTGAGACCTATTGGCCTTGCCACTGCTTGTTGAGCAAGCCTCCTCTTCCGTGTTGCCACCTGTGTCACAATTGGAGAAGTGTAGCTCACTGGTTAGAGGAGGCATACCCTGAAGCAGAGATCAGGCCTGGGACCTGGGTTCGATTCCCGACACGGCAGGGTCCAGAACCCAATTGTCCACGGACTTGATAATTCTCGCTTCAGTGCTCACTCTAAGCATGAGTTCACACTATGCAGCTCTGGGCAACAAGCCTGCTTAATCTCCACAACGGCCCCGCGGCGGGATGCCTGGCTTTCACCTTGGGGATACCCAGTATGGGTTATCTTACAGGGAAAAACCAGGACGGGTTCCCAATGCAAGCGCCAAGATGCCCGTAGGGTGATAGTTGCGCTCTATAAGTACCCCAATCAATCAATCAATCAATCAATCAACAATTCTAAGTCACATGTGCATGCCTCTTATCTGCGACATGTATTAGTAATTAAGCCCGCTCGTTACAGAGCTAGAGTTTGGTGACCCTTCCTTCGGAGTCTCCATGTACCATGGCCAAGAAGCGAATACACTGGGATGAGTAACTCTATGACTATTAGTAAACATACATCGAAAGACAAAACTGTGCAAAAAGAAACAGCTGCAAAAAGAGCATGCTGCAAAAAGGCAGTAAAAAAGACAAATGTTCGTCTCGAAATTATTATTTTTATGCTGCAAAACGTCCTAGTCCATGTCCAGTATCCCGGGGGTTCTGTGACACCGTCACCTGAAAACCGGAGCGTTCTGTCTTCATTTGGTGTTACTTGTGCAGTGTGTCTCGGGGCTGCATGCTGGGAAAACAGAAACACAATCGTGCTAATGGCTGGAAACCCTGGCCAAGCCGAACGTCACACCATGGCAGCTCTGGTCAATAAATATGAATGCACGTGCAGGCTAGCTTAAAAGCGCGAGTCTTAGGTTAAAATGTTGACTTCAAATTAAAATGCCATTTGCTTTCTGAAGTTATTCTTCAGAATAAAAAAAAAAGCACGTATTAGGGTAAGTGCATTCTAAGTCTGACAAATGGGAACACATCTGGTCCGTCTCGCTGACACAGGCCCCACAGCAATAATTATATTGATGCACAAAGCTACCAAGTGAGTTAAACGTTATTTATAGGGATCTTAGCTAAGTAAATCATTTAAAATATGGCGTTCTGAATGCAACGCTCCCCTTTTAAGAAGCCCCGCAGAATTAAAGAGGCTTTGCTGTGCAACGTGAAGCATATTGGAGCAGGGAGCTCGAAGCAGCCTTGATTAATGCGCCCGATTATGGGCGATGCAAATCACTTTCACTTATTAAGTCTTGTTTAATATCCTAATGAAGGCTTCCTGGACAGATTTGGTAATTCCGGAGAAAGTGACTGCAAACTAATGCCCTTTCAGCGTGTTTGCAATGAACAGCGCTTGGGAGGGAAACCTCATTTGCAATAATTCCCACCCAACGTGGCGTCCTTGTCTCGGCTCCCGCCTCGCAGCAGGGAGACAATTAACCTTTGCGGTGCCGGGAGTGCCGCTCCATAAATTCCAGCTGCGAGGATTGAGGGGTCGGCAGGGGGGGAGGGGGCAGTCTGGCGGGAGGGGCGTCGCCACCAGCTTACACTTGTCAGCAAAAAATTCACAAATAGAATAGTATGCAAATTGAATGCATTTTTGAAGGTAAAGTGGCATTTATACCGGATTCATTGTTGATTACAGTGCTAAATGTTTCTACATCACGTTCAAAAGAAGCATTGACAAAGCCAACAGGTCTTGTCTGGAATTTTCAGTTATAAGCAGGCCCGACGTGCTTTGACACTGCTTGTTAGAAATGCATTAAACAAAAGAAGCATCTGCTGTAATGGTGTTGCATTTTGCTTGACAATTTATCACTAGCACAATAAGCAACCTTGTTGTTGCCACTATTATGTGTAAGAATATGGTTTGTTTGCAGGCCCTGCCCAGAGGTAACAAGTTACACTTGATATGCCAGTGTTTTCTATCATCATGGCAACCATAAGACAACCACTCAAAGACATCCGTTATGCCTTACCAGACAACATAATCATGTAATCAAAGATATCCACAAAAGAGCAGACCACAGGTGGGGGACTGGACCGAGACCAGTCAAATCATCGTCACCACCAAGCCAGACATTATGCAGTGCTTGACATCCTATAGGGACAGCAAAGAATGACCAATACTCACTGCTAGTCTTGCTTTGTTGAATATATCAAACATTGGCCATAGTCATTATACAGCATAAACACAACATAACATAACAATGGATAATCACATTCATTCCCAAAGTAATTAATCGAAAATAATATCATGGGTAAGACTAATATTTGAAATTTCCTGCCACATTATCAAAGAATTCATGGTTGACCACCCATTAGGTCCCTTGTGACATCTAATAATGTAATTGACTTCGGCCCGGGCAAACCCAGAGGGTCCCTCCATAACTTGTCCTTGTCCACAAGGCAAACTCACCTGTACCCTCAGGATAGAGGGAGCTTGGGCCAGCATGAAAGCTGGTACCCCAACAACCAGGCCAGAGCAACACAATAAAGGAAAACCCCCTGGTACCCCTGGAGAGATGGGCCTGTGCAACCCGGTCATACCATGGTCCCACAGCGCAGCCAGACACCATTCACCAGCATCTCCAGGACCATGTAATGGCAAGGCTATGGACAATTGTTTTTGCGGACGTCGCCAGTCTTTTACTACTATCCATAGTACCCTTGGGCTGTCTTGAGCTAAAGGCTTAAACCAATACCAAACTGAATTTGCCTGCACCTTTCTTCCTGATGCCATGGTTGTCTACCAGTTTTGTAGCCAAGCCCGAAACCTCTACTGTCACAGTCCTGGTCATTTCCCCAACTGACCAGGTCTTGCCCCAGCTTTCACTGCCTAGTGTTGTGTGAAATGCTATACTGTGCAAGCCATCAAATTCTCTATAAGCAATTTGTTATCCTACAACGATAGAAGGCCCACCATCTCTGTGCAACAGGGATCCCCCACCCCAAGGAAACTGTGAGAAATTGTCTTCCGTAGTGCTGTATTTAGCAACCTCTTCATCCTGCCTGATTCGCTCACACTCGACAGCAAAAATTCCACAAATGTAATAGTATGCAAAGAGTGTGCATCTAACATACAGTGGAATTTATACTGAATTACTTGTAGAGCTAAATGTTTCAAAATAATATTAGAAGAAGCATTGGAAAAGCCAATAGTTTGGACTTGCATTTTGAGTTATAAGCAAGCCCTACGTACTTTTACGCTGCGTGTTAGAAATGCATTAAACAAAAGAAGCATCTGCTGTAACGGTGGTGCGTTTTGTCTGCCAATTTAGAACTAGCACAATTAGCAACCTTGTTGCTACTATTACGGGTAAGAATGTGGGGTGCCTGCAGACTCTGCAGAGAGGAAATAAGTCACACTTGATGTAACAGTGTTTCCTATCATCATGGCAACCATAAGCCAACCACTCAAAGACATCCATTCTGCCTTACCAGCCAATATAACAATGCAATCAAAGACAGCCGCAAAAGAGTAGACCAAACATAGTTTTCCCCAGAGTGAATGTGTGGATGCCTGTTTCTACCAAAAAGCAAGTGTTTCCAGCATCTCTAAATGCATGTATTTTGCTCCTCTCAGAACCAGGGAGTAAATATTCTCAAATCAGAAGATCCAGTGTATCATCAATGAACAGACCATGCACAACAGAGAACACCTCACAATGTATATGCTACTTTGTTTCCCTCCATCCATTCATGATGTAATTATACCTCTGTCTAATTACCTTTTAAGGCTGTGGAAAACACAGCACTGCATGAGGTCTTGATGTTGATGTATGTTGTACATTCACATACACAGATGGGTAGTATATGAATCAGACAGGTACATTCACATAATTCATGCAGAGAATGCCTGGCTTACCCTTCCTAATCACACCAAGAGGGATTAGAGAATTGTGAATATAGTTAATCGCAAAATCAGAAAGATGGTGAAACCTAATGCAACTTCAGCAATGGATCTTCCCAGCTGGATGTACAAATCTTCTAGCCAAGAATGACCATTGCATTTCCACTAATCACAGGTTCACACTAGATGGCGAGTGGAACATATGCTATTCTGGCAGTCTGGAAGCATCTTTATCTAAAATTTACCAAAACCTCATCCGAGTCTGGGTTACAATAGGATAATTTTAGAGGACAAGTGTGTATTAATAAGGTAAAATGTACCAGTTTCCATCCCTCATAAGTTTATATTCTTTATATATGTTATTGAGCACAAATAAAACCCATTTAATCAAAACTGCTATCCACTGAACTGGAAAATCATATTCTAATGAAAGTAGTGCTAACTTTGAGCTGGTTGTTGTGGGGGCGGGGGGGGGGGCACTAGCGCGCATTTTTGGGGCTAGCACTTATTTTTCCTCCCTCTTAAGACTTTGACCAAGAGCAACAGAAAAAAATAAACACAAGAGGGAAAGAAGGAATAGAAAGATGGGAAAAAAACAGTGACATAGGGAGAAACCAGGGATGAAAAAGAAACAGCAAGAGTGAGACAAAGGAATGGACGTGTCTGGTACAGGATTAGAGGAATGAGGTAGTCTCAACCCTACACAGCGTTGGAAATCGGCACCCGAGCTTCGATAGCGCTGACCTCGGGCTTCTCAGCAAAACTTTGAGCCCCAGCACTTATTCTATTAAAAATGAAGGACTGAATGAACTCATAACTGTGAGAAATTGGGTTGTTGGTTGCCTGGGGTGTAAGCCCTGGTCAAGCAGCAACCACAATCCTAGTCAGGGTAAGGGGCAGGCAAACCTTATATTTACCTGTGCTCACACTCGAGTAGCTTGGCACAAAAAAGTCAGGTTTAAATTAGAGACAGTGTGTGCAACACCTCTGATAGAAAGTGGGTTTCTGGTTGGTAGAGGTATGCACCCTGTTCAAGCAGGAATCACAATCCTAGCCAGGGTATATCAGAAACACACTTTAAAGTAACCTGTGCTCACCCTCTGGTAGCTTGGCACAGAGCAGTAAGGCTTAACTTAATAGGCAATGTGTAAAGAATTTGTGCAACACTTAAAACAATAACACAGTGAAAACACCACAAAAAGACTCAACGCCAGTTAAAACAAGACCAAGATGACAAAAATCCAATAAACAGAAGTCGAGATATGAATTGTGAAAGATTAAATGTAAAAATAGCATTTAGAAGTAATAAGTTATATGGGGTCATATGGTCGTGCTGGACCAGAGCAAAGTCAAGAGTTCATGCCGACTGCAATGGAGTGTGGGTCGGATACAGGAGCCATGCAAGGCCTGCTGAACAAAGTACCTCCATCCCGGTCACTACAGCGAGATGCTGGACGCAGTCAAGGTGACACGTCAATTTTCTCCATGCAACGATGGCGATGCGCGGGTTCCAAAGACAAGCACCTAAGCTGAGATGCGTTGCTTCCGAAGCCAATGCGTCGGGTATCTGCACCTAGTCAAGGGGATGCGTCGATCTTCTCACACTGTGGTGGTGACCTGGTGGTTCCGATGCATCGGTTCTTGATGCGCTGCGTTAGTTCCAAGTGCAATGTGCTGGGTCTGTTTCCCAATCCTGCTTCATGCAGCAGAGGATGCGTCAGTTCCCTTGAAGGAAGCACCTGGACCCACTTCCATTGCACCTGGCACAGGAGCAGGTGGTCAGTCTCTGATTTCCCTGAGCCTCAAAACAGGAGGCAAACCAGCATGCCCCTGGAGATCAATCTGGGTTAAAGCAAGATTCCAGTTCTTCCTCAGTAGGGGCAAACGGAAGCAGGCAGTAGAGCAGCACAGCCGAAAAGCAGTTCTTCCACAGAAGCAGTCCCGCAGACTGGCAGTCCTTGTAGCAGCACAGTAGTCCTTGTTCCTGGCAAAGTTTGCTTACAGGTCCAGAAGTGTCTTATTTGGTGGGGGCAGCGACCCAGTACTTATACCCAGTTGTGCCTCTGAAGTGGAGGTGACCTCAAAAAGGGACTTTGTAGTGCACAGAGGTCCTCCTTTGCCAGCCCTGGCTCCAGACTCACTACAGGGGAGTAATCAACCCTTTGTGTGGGAACAGGACACTGCCCATTCAGGTGTAAGTGTCAGCTCATCTCTTCCATCTTGCCCAGGATAAGCCATCAGGATGCAGATGGGCACCCCAGTCACACCTACCCTTCCTTTGTGTGTGGCTGTCTAGAGTAAATGCACAAAGTCCAGCTGTCACCCACCCTAGACGTGCATTGTAGACAGGCTGCAGGCACACACAGCTTTAAGAGAAGAGAAATGCCATATTTCTAAAATAGTAATGTTGAATACAACTTGGCCAGCAAACAGGATTTATCATTACCATTCCAATTATAATAAACATGTCTGAGCTACTCTTTCTCAATCAGGAATTGCCGCTTCAACATGTAATAAGGTATTCTCAAAGTTAACGTATGAGAGGGGTAGGCCTCACAATAGTGAAAGACAAATTTAGGTGTTTTTCACTACCAGGACATGCAAAATGTAAACATACATGTCCTGCCTTTTAGTTACACAGCACCCTGCCCTATGGGCTAACTAGGGCCTACTTTAGGGGAGATGTATATGTAGTAAAAGGGTAGTTTAAGGCTTTGCAAGGTGTTTTAAATGCCAAGTCAACATGGCAGTGTAAACTGCACACACATGGTGTGCAGTGGCAGGCCTGAGAAAAGGCTACTTGTGTATGTAGCACAATCAGAGATGCAGACCCACTAGTAGCATTTAAGTTACAGGCCCTGGGCATGGGTAGTGCACTATATTAGGTGCTTACAGATAAATTACATATACCAATTGTGGGTAAGTCAATGAAACCATGGTTAGGTGAGAAGCACCTGCACCTTAGCACTGGTAAAGTGCTCAGAGTCCTAAGGCCAACAAAAAGGAATAGAGCAAAAAGTGGAGGTAAGCAGGAAAAAAGTTTAGGGAAGACCACCCTAAGGCTCTCAGGTCTAACACTCAAACAGTAAAACAGTGAAAAACACCACGCAAAAAGATCCCACACCAAGTTAGAAACATAGAGCAGACTTTAATAAATAAAACATGACCAAAATTACAAATATCCAATTAGAAGAACCAGAGATATCGATTTTTAAAGTTTATAGTGAAAAATAGTGCCAAAAAGCACAATGTGCTATTTATTGGGGATATCGAATCATGCCGGACCAGGACAAAACCACAATTTCAGGCCAACCACAATGGAGTGCAGGCCTTCGACAGGGACCCAGTTAGGACTGCTGAACAGAGTATTTTAAATCCTGGTGGCAGAGCATTGCTTGGATACAAGTCGATTATGTGTCACTCAGGCGATGCGTCGGTTCCAAGATTTTGTTTTTTATTTATTTTATTTATTTATAAAGATTTATATAGCGCGATGGAAGGAAGGACATAAATGCAAAGTCGACAACAAGTAGTAGTAAAAAACAAACAAGCAGGAATTGTTACAAATTCAGGGACAGTTGCACCATGGAGGGTCATACAATAAACAAGTTTGCGCGGGCCCAAAGGGGAGCGTTGTACATGGAAAAGAGGAGCAGTAACGGATGATGGCACAATGGAAGTAGGAATAATGCCTTTGAGTAGGTGAGCCCTGCCCAATCAGGAGCCCAAGATACGCGGAGTGAGGTCCTGAGGCATTGAAATTGAGGATCCTGTCAACTGGGCTTGCAATATGAAGTTTGGTGTTGAGGATGCGAGGCGCAGCCGAGGCGATGTGCCAGTTCCGATGACCGGAGAAGCTGTAGCTTGAAGTTTTGGCATCCTCGTCGATGTGGCTGTCACCAAGGGATGCATGGAGCCTGCGCTAAGAAAAGCAATGCGAGCCAGCTGTTCCGAAGGCTATGCTTTGGTCCCAAAATGCGGGAGGCGGTGGCAATGTGAGTCTTTCGCGATGGGTCAACTCCACGCAGCGATGCGTTAGTTCTGCTTAGGGATGCACAACTCAACCGAGGAGATGCATCGGTTCTGCTCGGGGATTTATTGCTCAGCAGAAAAGATGCATCAGTTCCTCTGGCAAACACCTTAGGCCCACTTCAAAGGGTCTAGGACTGGGGTGGCACCACTTGACAGGGTAGACTCACAGATGGCAGAGTCTAGGTGCAGGGGTTGGAAGAGTGTTAAGTCCTTGAGGCCTCAAGTCTGAAGCCAAGCCAGTTAGCTTTTGAAGCCACTCTGGTCTCCAGAGATTTCGGTCTAGTCCTTCTCATCAAGACAAGAGGTTAGTAGGCAGCAGATCAGCACAGCAAAACAGGAGTTTGGCAGAGTGCAGTCCAGCACTGTGGAAGTTATTTAGCAGCACAGCAGTACTTCTTCCTGACAGAGTATGCACAGGTCCAGAAATGTACTGAAGTGCTGATGTCTGAAGCTCAGTACTTATACCCAGTGATGCCTTTGAAGTGGGAGAGACTTCAAGGTCATGCCTGTAAATTGCACAGATGTTCTCCCTTTCTGCCGTGGCTCCAGACTCACTACAAGGTGGTATGCAGCCCTCTGTGTGTTGACAGGACACAGCCTGTTCAGGTGTAAGTGAATCTGTGCCCAGCTCCTCCCTCCCATCCTGCCAGAGATGGCCCATTGAAACACACCTAAGATCCCATTGTGTGTGGCTGTCAAAGCCCAACTGCCAACTATACCCAGTCATGTGACTGGAAACAGGTTACAGGCACCAAAGGGCTACAGCAAACAAAGGCCAACTTTCTAAAAGTGGCATTTTTAGAACTGCAATTTAAAATCCCACTTCACCATAATTTTCAATTTTCAATTGTGATTCCAGAGACACCAGACTTGAAGGGGTTATCTCTTCCCAATTGGAAACTACACTTATAAAATGTAATAAGATAATCCCAATGTTATTTTGTTGGAGAGATAGGCCTCACAGTAGTGAACAATACATTTGAGAGTTTTTCACTACCTGGACATGTAAAACTTAAAAGTGTATGTCCTGTCTTTTAAATACAGTGCACCCTGCCCTCTGGGTTGTCCAGGACCTACCCTAGGGCTGACTTATATGTATAAAAAGGCAAGGTGTGGTTTTGGCAAAAGTTTTATTTTTCCAGGTTTACATGGCAGTGTAAACTGCACACAGAGGCTCTGCAATGACAGGTCTGATATATGTTTAAAGTGCTACTTAAGTGGGTGGCACAATCACTGCTGAAAGCCCACTAGTAACATTTAATTTACAGGCCCTGGGTACATGTATTGCCACTTTACTAGGGACTTGAAGCAAATTAAAAATGCCAATTGGGGATGAAACAATATTACCATGTTTAGGGGAGAGAGTGCAAGTACATTAACACGGGTATGTAGTGGCAAAGTTCGCAGAGTCCCAGTACCAGCACAAACAAATTCGGAAAAAAGTGCAGGAGGAAGGCACAACATTTGTGGATTGACCCTAGAGAAAGGGCCATTTCCAACACACTTCTCCTCCAGCCTAAAGCCAGGGTAGACTAATCAATACCTTGATGGACTTCCCTGTTTAGGCGATAAAACATGGACAAAGGCCCTCCACTGCAGGGGCACTTCTCAGTTCTACAGCATACTGGAATCAGTTTGACCCCTCTGTCTATATTCTTATGAGCCACTGAACTGACCCATGGGGAATACTTCTCCTTATCGGTGGTCCCCATCTGTGCAACACCTAACCTTAACTTGTTCACAGATGCATACCTGTAATCAGACAGTACCACAATGGCCAACAAAGTGATGCAGCCCATTCCACTCCTTGGATTAGATTTCTGTCCCAAACGCAAGGAAAATCCTACCCATAAGGAGAATAACCACCAGAGGCCACTGACAGCTGTCAGTGTGATGAGCCAGGCCCCAGGCCATACACTGCTAGGTGGAGCCTCTGAACAGGGATATTACATAGGCCTCTTTGCCAGGCTTGGAGTTGGCAAGGAGTTCTATATGGGCTCCTAAGGTTTCTTTGACCTCTGATGCGTCTCAGAGTGGGGGACAGTAGCCCCAGGGGTTTTGCACCCTACTTATACTCTACCTCCTGCCAGTTCAGAAGTGGTATCCTAAACACTGGCCAATCAACCTAGGGTCTTGTTCTGCTTGGGTTTTCGGATCAGATAGAACCCGCTCATCAGAGCCTCACTAACCCAGCCAGAACGTTACCCCCTCCCTAGAACCTATTTACAATCCTACAACCACATATATCTATCACCTAAGGACAGGGGATTCCTACTATGCATACCAAGATCTCATAAGTGGCGGCCTCGCGGTCCCATACGAACCCAGACCTCTCTGCCCATACGACAGTATCACAAGTGGCGGCCTCGCGGTCCCATACGAACCCAGACCTCTCTGCCCATACGACAGTATCAGCACAATCGGCGGCCTCGCGATCCCCTACGAATCCAGACCTCTCTGCCCATACGACAGTATCACAAGTGGCGGCCTCGCGGTCCCATACGAACCCAGACCTCTCTGCCCATACGACAGTATCACAAGTGGCGGCCTCGCGGTCCCATACGAACCCAGACCTCTCTGCCCATACGACAGTATCAGCACAATCGGCGGCCTCGCGATCCCCTACGAATCCAGACCTCTCTGCCCATACGACAGTATCACAAGTGGCGGCCTCGCGGTCCCATACGAACCCAGACCTCTCTGCCCATACGACAGTATCAGCACAATCGGCGGCCTCGCGATCCCCTACGAATCCAGACCTCTCTACCTAGACGGCAGTCTCATACGACAGTTCATCCTATGATCACCATAACATACAAAAAGGGAATCAGTCTCACTATTCATCAGATCACACAAGGATTACCAGTTCGGGCATAGCCTGTTCTCAGGTTTGAGGGGCTCCTCTTTCCCTTATTCAGTTACCACTTACCTGATCAGGGTTAACATCTGTTCATGTAGCCGCAGCTGACTAGAAGAATAGGCTACCCTCTTATACAAGAACACACAGCACATGTTGGTTCACTACAAACTGGATACTTTATTACTCATTGCACATACAATCACATAACATTACGATATAACACATAACCTGCAAAGAAAAGTGAAAGATTAAGTTGTACACTCTAATAAGAAAGGGTCGACATCACCTTAGTAGTATGTAGCCTGCACTCAGTGGTCATCTAGGCTCCCTTCTCGTCTATGCCTCGGCTCGCCTGGAATCACCCTTCTTCGAGTCACTGGGACCTCTTCCTTATCGGCTACTCTCTCCTCTCTGGTTATTCTGTTAAGAAAGCATCTGTCTCTCAGTTCTTCTCCGCCTTCAAGATGGCGTCTGTCTTCCCTGGAATAAGTAGTAGCTTTACTGCTAACGGCTAGATGCCGCCTACGGACTGAACTTGTAACTGCCTCAGACTTTCACTAATATAGAGGTGCATTTCCTCATGGAAAATTCCGGCCCGTAACCTGCCGCCCACCAAATTCTTGTACCTCCCCGTACCAAGGACACGTTCCCAGCCGGCCGGCCTGATGTAGTGTCTTCGGCATGAAGAAAAATACAATCCTTCGATAAGGGCCGGCCTGAACCGGTTCTCTCCAAGCGAATAACACCTCATAACTAAAACATCACATTTGACCTAGAAGCATCCCAAGCTGCCGGAGCAGAAAGAAAGATGGAGTCTCTCCCGGTTGAGGCCTACCAGGCCTGCATTCAGCACGGCTCCATGAAATACCCTCACTACAGGACAGGTTATCCCTAATACTAACAAATCTATCCCCTAGGCTATATGTGCAAGCCCTGATCTATGGGGAAGAGCACAGAATCACGTTGAAGTGCCTAGTAAATAGGCTCCATCCACTACTCTAACCCTTAGGCTTGAATGGTAAGAGACTGAAGTCACATTCAATCACCTGTTAATACAAGAAGACCGGGAAAATCGAGCAGAACATTTCACCCTTTCACTTCAGTCTATTATACATTCATTAAACAGAACTAACATCTGTGGAAGAATAATATGAAACAAGCCTAACTGCTCTATGTCTAGTACCAGGTGTGCAGAATTGAAGTAATGAAGGAATACACTGAATAAAGCAACAGATAGAAATCAAAATGCCGATAGCAATCAGAATACCTCCTAATATTTGACGTAACATATGCAAATCAGGTAACCAATTAAAGAGCCAGTCAAACCAGCCCTGGTCTATGTGTTTTCAAACTTCTTCTGTCAAGTCATGTAATTTGTCAATGTGAACCTGAATGGATTTTGTATGATCCGACAGGTTAAAACAACAAAGACCCTCAAAATCAGAACAATCGTGTCCATGTTTAAGCAAAAGATAATCAATAGCCGCTCGATTTTGTAAGATAGCCCTTCGTTCACCCTGGGCGTCTAATAGCATGTCAGACAGGATTGTAGAAGTATTATTGATGGATTTTACCATCCAGCAGGCCATTTTCCCAATAGATTTGGCATTATAAACTGCCAAAGCAGGAACACCAACAATTGAAACAGCCAGGCTAAGGTATTCAGACTTGGAATATAAATGCAAAGATGAGTCACAATCCTCCTGTAACCTCACTGTATCTCGGATCACACGAGAGTTGGCATTCGGATGTGAGGAAAACATGAGTAGGCTCAGTCTAGTAATGGCACAAGGGCCTCCAGAAATATTTGCGGGGATATATGGCCAGGAAGTATTACCACATGAGAAAAGCCATCCGGCAGGTAGTAACATCGTGCGATAGTGACTGGGGGTAACTACCATACTCTTACAAGTCATGTTGTTCTGAACAGAAGTACATGTTTTCGGTGTCCTTTGAAAGCACAAAGTTCGTTCATGAGCGGTGAATGAGGTGGCACCTTTCAATTTTAAACGCATACATTCAGAAATCGCACTAGGATCACAAGTAAGGAAAAAACATAAATCGCCTTGTGTGATATTATAGGTAACTATTTGGGACTGGACAGGCGGTATCGGGTCTGACAGTACAGTACACAAGGGGCAATACTCATGGGCAGCGAAATCGCCCAGAAGAACATTGGGACGAGCATTTGTTATATTAAAAATATGAGTCAGGGTCTCCAATGAAGCAGGGACAGCAACCAAACAGGTTGCCAATATATCAGTTACCGATCTCATCGGTGTCAAGCAGAAATGAGGGGTCTTCGTCACTTGCTTGGCCAATGTAACCCAAAAGTTTGGCGACGAATCCCACGCAGCGAAGGAACGCGACACTCGGGTTTTCAACTCATCCCGGGTTGATGGGATCCCTCCTCTCTCGTCGCACCAGCCCGAAAACAGTCCGACGCCGACACATCCTGCAGCAACAGTCCAAAGAATGATCTGAAAGAGAATCAAATACAGGCATTATTCATTCTCGTAAGTAACATTTGTCAGCCGGGACTGCTTCCCAGCTATCTTTCCCTGGTCTCATAACTAAAATGGTGTTATCTTGACCGGTTGCAATGACCTCTGCTTGTTCAGGGGGATTCTTAGGCGACTGCACCCAAACTCTGGCCCCAGGATTATCTGTAGAGCCAAAACCTTTCTGGCCTCGTACAGTTAGCAACGTTGGGGCAGTGCCTTTTACCATCTCACCACTGAAGACAGGCATTATTAGCAATTGAGCCACTCGGTCAGTTTTATGTATCAGTAAGTCAACCTCACTGCTATTCAGCAGGAGCACCTTAATCTCTCCCTGATAATCACTATCAATGATTCCTCCAAGCACCTGAATGCCTTTTACAGCCAGCCCCGATCTAGGGGCAATTAATCCAAAATTTCCAGGTGGTATCTGAACACCAACACCTGTCTCAATGATGACTCGATCTTTACTTTTTATAATGGTGTCATCCATGGCATGCAAGTCTAAACCTGCCGATCCTGGGGTCGCTCTGCATGGAGCCAAAGCTCCGGGAGTAATCTCCCAGTACATCACAGTCTCTCTGATCTCGTTAGGTTTAGCATCAACATTCGGAGGAAACAAACGCATAAGTGGGGATTCAGCATTTAGAAAAGGACGGTTATTCAAAATCAATAGCGCTTGAGGCAAAAAATCTCGCCAATTCTTATACTTGTCATCTGTTAATTTGCGAAGTTGGTCTTTTAGCAGGCCATTCAACCTCTCCACAAGACCCGAGGCCTGTGGATAATATGGTATATGAAATACCCATTCAATATTGTTTTCCACACAGAATTCCTGTACCAATCTTCCACGAAAATGGGATGCATTATCAGATTGAATTTGGAATGGCACACCATAATACATCATAATCAATTCCAATGTTTTAATAGTATTCAATTGGGTAGCTTGCTTACAGGGAAGGGCCACCAACAGGCCACTGTATGTATCAACAATGGTGCAAACATATTGACAATTCCTACTCATAGGAAGTGGACCAATGTAATCAATCTACCAAATTTGAGCGGGCAATTTCCCGCGATGTAAATGACCTTTAACAATTTGGGGCACTTTGCGCTGCCTGATATGCTGACAAATGGGACAATGTAGAATAACATTTTTAATTAAATCTAGGGGAATATAAATTCCTCGATCAGCAGCCCACCTGCTAGTGGCTTTCTCTCCAAAGTGTCCTGCTTTCTGGTGGGCCCATTTCGCCAATCCCGCAATATCAGAATCTTGCGTGTCCACCACTGCCTCAGCAATTTTAGATTTCTCATCTGCAATATTATGAAAGAATTTGTCAAGAGAGTCTATCGGGGTATGAGCATCCACATGGAAGATTGTAACAGTACTCTGTGGGAGCATTTCCCAAATCTCCTGCCATAATTCTTTTCCCCACAATTCCTTGGAATGGATTTTCCAACTATGGGAATGCCAAGTCGGTAACCAAACTGCCAGTCCATTGGCAGTAGACCAAGAATCGGTAAAAATATGACATGTGCCAGGTAACTCTTGTTTCAGAACTTGATAAACAGCATAGAGTTCAGCAAATTGACTGCTCTTACCCTCACCAGTTGTACTCAGCAATTTTTGTGTGATCGGATTATAGGACACTGCCTTCCAATGCCGTTTCGTCCCTATGAACCTTGCTGAACCATCCGTAAACCAGACATGGTTTCTGTCCTCTGCAGACAAATCATCAAAAGGTTTACCCCACTTAACAGGAAACTCCTGTACTAAGGGTACGGAACATTCACTCTCAGTTTCAGTTGATGGCGCCCGTGCCACCTGCTCATGCAAAGATGCAACTCCTTTTTGTCCCACACGTGCCCTGTCTTGTATATACCATTTCCATTTAATCACACTCGCCTCTTGAGCGTGTCCAATTCGGTGAGTTTTCGGCAAACTCATAACCCACTGCATGACAGGAATTTCAGGTCGCAAAACTATATCATGTCCCAAAGTCAATTGCTCGGTATCCACCAGAGCCCAATAACATGCAAGTAGCTGTTTCACAAAAGGTGTATAACGCTCACCAGCATCAGGTAACTTTTTGGTCCAGAAACCTAACGGTACTCTACTCTTACCTTGTTTCTGCCACAAACTCCAATTCGCATAAAGGCCTTGTACAGACACATTCAAATCCACATCACCATCACATACAGGCCATAAATCCAGAGCATGCTGAATTGCTTCTTTTGCCAGACTGAACGCATCTTGCTGTGGTTTACCCCATTCAAATGCATTCTTTTTACGAGTGACCTGGTACAAAGGGGCCAATATTTGACTCAAATGAGGAATATGCTGGCGCCAAAATCCAAACAAACCAATGAAGCTTTGGGCTTCTTTCCTATTTCTCGGAATTGCAAAATCAAGAATTTTCTGTTTAACCTGAGGGATCACTTCTCGGTGCCCTTCATGCCAATTAATACCCAAAAATTTCACAGCCTGGGATGGACCTTGTAATTTATCCGGGTTGATTTCCCAACCTTTCTCACGCAAGCACTCAATGACTCTATCCAATTGGGTCTGAACTTCTTCTTGTGATTCACCTTGGATCAAAATATCATCAATATAGTGACATATCTGAATTTGTGGATGAACTGGTACCTCAGCCAGATGCTCTGCCACCAGCCGGTGACATATCGTAGGACTATGCACATAGCCCTGAGGAAGACTTCTAAACGTCATCTGACGCCCGTTCCACGTAAAACTGAATTGTTCCTGACACTCAGGGGCAATCGGAATCGAAAAGAAAGCATTAGCAATATCAATGGATGCATACCATGTACCTGGATGTTTCTGGATTCTTTCAATTAGGGTAATAACATCCGGTACTGCAACAGTCAAAGAGGGTGTGTGTCTATTCAATTCTCGATAATCAACAGTCATGCGCCAAGAATTATCACTCTTACGTACAGGCCAAACAGGATTATTCCAAGCAGAAGTAACTGGGGTTATAACTCCTGCATCCACCAACTCCTCAATAGTGGTACTAATCTCTTCATGACCACCTGGAATACGATACTGCTTCTGACGAACCACTTTTGTCGCCTGGGGAACTTTTATGGGGGGCATTCTTAAACGACCAACCCGTACAGGCCTGGACGATATATAATGTTTAGTTCCAAATTGGTAACATCCATCATCTAAGTGCAAAGTCATTCCTTTCAAAATATCAATTCCAATTATGAATTCTAAGAGTGGCACCACTAATACAGAGTATTCTTTTCTAGGAATTCTACCTATTCTCATTTCAAGTAAGGTTTGAACTGCGGGAGTTTCCTTTCCACCTAATCCAGTAATTGTAAAAGGCTGACCTTTAAACTTCTTTGATTTTCCATGAATAAGAGTGGCCTCCGCTCCTGTATCTACCAATGCTCGGGCCCTTTGGATATTACGATGTCTCCAATAAATATCAATATCTACATAGGGTCTATTATCTCTGTGAGCCCATCTGTGTACTGGAGCTTGACCTATTTCCTAGTCCTTTTTATTGTGTTCTGTGTACCAGGATAAATCAGGATAAAGACTCTCACGGTTCCTAGGTATCGATACCTCCTGTTCATATCCATCTCCATTACGAAATGGATTACTGTTCCCTGCATTGTACTGCGGGTTTCGATCGGCCAATATGTGTCGATCCTCTCTCCTTCTCAACTCAGGGGATTGATCCCTATCATCTCTACGTCTGCTGTTAACATAATCATCTCTCCCCCTCTCTCTTTCCCCCTCTCTCTCCCTGTCTCTCTCACGACGGGGGGACAAATCACGCGCATAACGGCGATCATCACGACGATCAGAGCGCCCACGGCGGTCGTCATCACCGCTACTGTCAGAAAAACCACGATCACACTCAGTTGTCCGAACACGCCGGGCACCCTCCTTTCGATCCAAGCCACGTTTGCGAAACATTTCCCACAAACGAGAAGTAGTTTCACCATCAATGTCCTCCTTACGCACACCATCAGCCAGAAGAGCAAGAAACATATCACGTCTAGTAAATTTATTTTCACCAGGAGTACGAGTGTCAGGCCGGGACTGCCGTTCAGGTTTAAACCACTCACCCAACTCACCGAGTTGGCGTACCGATTCCAGCACCACAGATAACATGTTACCAGTCTGATTAATCAATAAAGTCATCATGACCTGCTTATAAGCAACAGGGGAAGAACGAATAATACGATTCCGCACAGAAGATGTCAAGAAAGCATCAAGCAACCGGTCAGCAGTATTCAGAAAAATTGCCGTTTTCATCACCTCCTCTTTGAGACGTTGCGCAGCATCGCGCAAAGTATACCACGGTTTGTCATTCACAGGCCAGTCAGACTCAGTAGGATATTTTTGATTACAACCCTCAGTCGCCAATTGAAGCAAAGAAATTTGACCACCACCATTAAAGTTACGAAAATTATCCTGTACAGTAGAATCCGAACTCAAGGAACAAAACTTCAAACAATCGCCAGCATCCAACATAATGCCAGCAGCGCCCAGTTCATAAAGGCGCACCATCCATGTGAGCAAGGGCTCACCGACTCGCTGCCGAAATCGCTGCAAAATATCACTAATTTCTTGTTGAGTAAAATCCTCCAAAGAGTCTAAAGCAATACCATTCGGAGCACCGGGAGCCTGCTGCACCTTCCGTCGAAAAACTGGATGCGCCGAGACCGCGGGATGAGCATCACAAGGAGCTCGACCAGTACACGTAGAGGAACAATCAGTGGAAGAAGCATTGACCCCGCTCGAAGGACGAGCGCAATCACGGGGTGCACCATCAGAGGCGCAAGAAGCAGATTTACAAGCACGGCCGGAGCGAGAGGACTCGCGCTTGGCAGACTCTTCACCCGAGGAAGGAGAATCACTCGAGTTCCAGATATTACCATCCCATTCATCAGGATTCCAATCCAGTCCGGCTTTCGCCACGACCAGACGCACCTTCCGCGTCGAAACCCGACCACGCCGATTTTTGTATTTATAACGAGCAATTCGCACAGCCGCCCTCTCGGCAATAGTTTGGTACGTCTCAAGTTTATCAGCAAGCAACTTATTTTGACACCGCAACAAAGTATGAGCATTCTGAATCTCAACAAAGTTCGCTTCCAAATCCTTATGCAAGTTCTGCAACTTCAACAACCTCTCATGGAGAATCCTGTACGCAGACAGAACAATCCAACCTCTGCGCCCTAAAACGGGAAGCTCATCACCCTTAGATACCGGCGCCTTCTGTAAACAAGTAAGCACATTAGCCGGCTCCGCCAGCTCCAAAAAAGAATTCCAATTCTCACTCAAACCAGTAGAATCAGCCCACTCACGGGCTAAGGCTTCATAAGGCGTTGAATCCCAGCCGGGAATATCAACGGGCAACTTAAGTAGATTTCGACTTTCTAGAAAACATCTTTGAAAAGAAAGAAAAAGAGAAAAAGAAAAAGAAGAAAGAGAAAAGAAAACTACACGCAGGTATATACAAATAATATAGAAACAAAACCACGCACGCGCCGAAGACAAACACGATACAACCACAACGCACACAGGTTTCGTAAACGGTTCGTGACGCCAAATGTTCTGCTTGGGTTTTCGGATCCGATAGAACCCGCTCATCAGAGCCTCACTAACCCAGCCAGAACGTTACCCCCTCCCTAGAACCTATTTACAATCCTACAACCACATATATCTATCACCTAAGGACAGGGGATTCCTACTATGCATACCAAGATCTCATAAGTGGCGGCCTCGCGGTCCCATACGAACCCAGACCTCTCTGCCCATACGACAGTATCACAAGTGGCGGCCTCGCGGTCCCATACGAACCCAGACCTCTCTGCCCATACGACAGTATCAGCACAATCGGCGGCCTCGCGATCCCCTACGAATCCAGACCTCTCTGCCCATACGACAGTATCACAAGTGGCGGCCTCGCGGTCCCATACGAACCCAGACCTCTCTGCCCATACGACAGTATCACAAGTGGCGGCCTCGCGGTCCCATACGAACCCAGACCTCTCTGCCCATACGACAGTATCAGCACAATCGGCGGCCTCGCGATCCCCTACGAATCCAGACCTCTCTGCCCATACGACAGTATCACAAGTAGCGGCCTCGCGGTCCCATACGAACCCAGACCTCTCTGCCCATACGACAGTATCACAAGTGGCGGCCTCGCGGTCCCATACGAACCCAGACCTCTCTGCCCATACGACAGTATCAGCACAATCGGCGGCCTCGCGATCCCCTACGAATCCAGACCTCTCTGCCCATACGACAGTATCACAAGTGGCGGCCTCGCGGTCCCATACGAACCCAGACCTCTCTGCCCATACGACAGTATCAGCACAATCGGCGGCCTCGCGATCCCCTACGAATCCAGACCTCTCTACCTAGACGGCAGTCTCATACGACAGTTCATCCTATGATCACCATAACATACAAAAAGGGAATCAGTCTCACTATTCATCAGATCACACAAGGATTACCAGTTCGGGCATAGCCTGTTCTCAGGTTTGAGGGGCTCCTCTTTCCCTTATTCAGTTACCACTTACCTGATCAGGGTTAACATCTGTTCATGTAGCCGCAGCTGACTAGAAGAATAGGCTACCCTCTTATACAAGAACACACAGCACATGTTGGTTCACTACAAACTGGATACTTTATTACTCATTGCACATACAATCACATAACATTACGATATAACACATAACCTGCAAAGAAAAGTGAAAGATTAAGTTGTACACTCTAATAAGAAAGGGTCGACATCACCTTAGTAGTATGTAGCCTGCACTCAGTGGTCATCTAGGCTCCCTTCTCGTCTATGCCTCGGCTCGCCTGGAATCACCCTTCTTCGAGTCACTGGGACCTCTTCCTTATCGGCTACTCTCTCCTCTCTGGTTATTCTGTTAAGAAAGCATCTGTCTCTCAGTTCTTCTCCGCCTTCAAGATGGCGTCTGTCTTCCCTGGAATAAGTAGTAGCTTTACTGCTAACGGCTAGATGCCGCCTACGGACTGAACTTGTAACTGCCTCAGACTTTCACTAATATAGAGGTGCATTTCCTCATGGAATATTCCGGCCCGTAACCTGCCGCCCACCAAATTCTTGTACCTCCCCGTACCAAGGACACGTTCCCAGCCGGCCGGCCTGATGTAGTGTCTTCGGCATGAAGAAAAATACAATCCTTCGATAAGGGCCGGCCTGAACCGGTTCTCTCCAAGCGAATAACACCTCATAACTAAAACATCACATTTGACCTAGAAGCATCCCAAGCTGCCGGAGCAGAAAGAAAGATGGAGTCTCTCCCGTTTGAGGCCTACCAGGCCTGCATTCAGCACGGCTCCATGAAATACCCTCACTACAGGACAGGTTATCCCTAATACTAACGAATCTATCCCCTAGGCTATATGTGCAAGCCCTGATCTATGGGGAAGAGCACAGAATCACGTCGAAGTGCCTAGTAAATAGGCTCCATCCACTACTCTAACCCTTAGGCTTGAATGGTAAGAGACTGAAGTCACATTCAATCACCTGTTAATACAAGAAGACCGGGAAAATCGAGCAGAACAGGTCTGTACCCTGATGCTGAATAGGAGTGACCTTCCTCATTCTGCCCCTCCATCTGGGCTGCCATACCCCGCTTGGAAGTGGTACCCCCAGAAAACTGATCTGTCAGGGTGCCCTGAGCGGACACCCCTCTCAGTTATCCTGACACCGGGATCAATTTATTCCACAGAATGCAGTCTATGGGTGTCTGGGGTCTAACTATAACCATTTCAGGGATACCAGGGCTGTTGGACGGAAGAAGTCCTGCCCATGGGCCTGAGTTAACCTACACACCTGGCCGATGTACTACTCTTGGGTAAATAGCCTTTCCGCCACCATAGTCTGGCTAGCACTGGTGGTCCTCAGAGCTGTGACTGGGACCCCAGTCACTGTCACCTGGTGGAAGTGATGCCTCCCACCTTCATGGATCACCAACTCACCCTCTGAGTCCACCTCCCAGCTGAGGGATATCATGGCATGGTTTATGACCTGCTCCTGGGGTCTACTTACCCCTAAGGCCACTTTAGCTACCCCTGTAGAGGTCCCACCAGTAGGTGGTTTCTTAGGACAGACAGAGTTCACCACTTGTGTCCTAACTGGGAGCACTCAAAGCAGCAGAGTAGGAAATCGGGCGCACTGGGCCACCACCCGCCAGAACCACCACCATGTTTCTCAGATAAGGCATGGGAACGCCTTTCTCCTCCCTCACTCTGGGATATGTCTGGGTCATCTTTAACCTCCCTCTCACTCTGTGGGGGGAACCTGTACCACCCTTCTTGGCATCACTTCCAGTTACCTTCTTGGACACTCTGACACTGGCCCACAGGTCTACTTCCTCAGCAAACTTCCCGGGATCAGTCAGCTTACTGTCAACTAGGTGCTGGCGCAACTCTGTAAAACAGATACTGAGCATGTGCTCTTTCATGATTAGATGATACAACCCACTGAAATCACTAGCTATGCTGCCCTGCACCCAACCCTCCAGTTCCTTGATGGAGTAATCCACAAAATATACACAGGACTGGTTGGGGAGCTTCTTGCTGTCCCTGAACCTTTGGTGGGACTTTTCTGGGGTCCTTCCAAATTTTCAGGCTATATGGCATTCATGGGAGTGTACTTGGTTTTGTCCCCAATCTCTCATGTTAGAACTGTGTCTCGTCCCAAAGTAGGCCTGTGTTACCCCAATGTTCTTCTGGGACCTTGTGGACTCTCAAGGCTACCCTGTAGGCAGAAAACCATTTGTCTATGTCATCTCCCACCACATAACTAGACACCAGATCCTTAGGAATGCAAACTCTTTTATCACCTTCAGAAACTGTGGGTTTGCTGCCACCATCACTGCTGGAATATGCCTGTCTGGCTTTGATGCCCAGCTCTTTTAGACTCAGTTCATGATCTCAGTGCTGCTGTTCACCAAGGGGCCGCAACTAAAGGCCAGGGGGGCTGCATGCACTATGGAGAAAATTCTAAGTTACTTTGGTTGTTTCTTGGAGCTGGTTGTTGCAGCTATTGGATTCAATGGGCATTTGCATCTATTTGACGAGCAGAGCTGCACTTGTTGCATCCAATGGACCTAATTGGAGCAATTAGAACCCAATGCTTGCTTCTATAGCCATACAAAACCTTTTGTAGATAGTTAATTGGAGTGTCCACCAGTTTTTCCATAATTATTTTATGAGAAAAGAGCATGTTTGGCATTCACTGGATTCTTCTTGCCAATGCCAGAGAAATAGTCTTAGACTAAAACAAAAAATATCTTAGCAGACTAGAAAGAGAGATAGCATGAATGCCACATGTGGCAATTATCTCTGAACTGTAGTTATTTATATAGATATAATTTTCTCTGTGTAAATTCATGAAGCCTCTGCAAAGGATCAAATACATGATATTAACTGAGGTTTGCACCATTTGAAGAGATTTCTCACACCTACCAGGCCTTCATGTATCTAGTGGTCTAAGAGCATGTGATGTGCATATAGTGTACACTTGCTGTCTTCTGCCAGTGCGCTTCCCATTACACATCATTTCATTATCTATGAAGATGTACAGTCAGAGGAAAGAGGGGTTCTGTGTGATGTGTGTGTAAGGCATGTCCCATATGCAGAGGAGTGCCTTCCTCCTTCTCTCAGTTATGCAAACGAACAGCATAGAACGTCAAACCCTCTCCCCTTTCCATGGACTGTGTGCACGTGGGTAAAGGTGACATGGCATCCTCGTGCCACTCTGATGATGCGCTGCTGAGTTACATGTACGCAGTTACGCACCTAGTAGCCAGCGGCAGTGCATCCACTAGAGTGCAGGCGGGTCGTCCTCCCTGCTGCAGTGCAGCAACATGAAAAATAAAACGATAATAAAATAATTTTATTGTTGTTTTATTGTCAGCTGGCCAGCCCAAGACAAGTGTTGGGGGAGGGGGGGGCAGCACTGCTGACTGGAAGTAGGGGAAGATAAATAGTGCACACCTAAAGTTTTAAAGTGCGCATGTCACTTTGGCCTACTGTCTTGCGAAGGCCAACCTGACATGCGCACTTTAAACCTCTCCACCCAAGCTGTCTTAGACAGCTGGGTGGAGAGCAGGCACCGGAATCCTGTGCCTGTAGAAGCGCTGAGCCAGCCATCTCTAACCAATCCTGTGCCTGTAGAAGCGCTGCGCCAGCCAGCTCCAATCAATCCTGGCGCTGCTCTCATGCTGCTTAACAGCATGAAAGCAGCATCGGAATTGGTTAGGAAAGTTGGCTCAGATACCCCTTGCTGCTTTTTTGACGACTGCGGGTCCGGACCAGAGAGGAGTAGGTGAGTATGTTTTCAATTTCTTTAATATACTGTTTATTTTCAAACACCAATTGTCTCTACGTGCGTGGTGCCCTGTCAGTTAGCGACATTTCTCCAAACAGGGCAGAAAAAATGTAAACATGTTGAACCTGCATTGTCAGTCGGAGTTTAGGAGTTGCCGCTGGCGTCCCAACAACCTTCCTTCACCCACGGCCCTGATAGGAGTTCTCAGATGTTGTTCAGTTGTGTGACTCAGATCACTGGGCACACAGAAGGGAAACTGACACCGCAGCACATTCATCTGAAGATGGGAAACCTGCTTTGAACCTTGGCCTGGCCTATCACCTCCACAGCATGAAGTGTTTGTGGACATCAGGCTCTGTGGTGACCCAGGAAGGCCCGAAGCTTCCCATTCGGACGAAGAACAGTTTGATACAATAATAATACTAATTCATTGCGCCACTTAGCTCAGGTGATTGCAAACAGCCATTCTAGATGCTGTAAAAAACGCAAACATGTTTTTCTCTGTTCTGTTGCTGGTTAGAGGAGTAAATCAAGGGCACAGTGTGTTCCCTACAAAAGGAAAACGTACACAAAAAGCCTCTTTTTTCGCAATAATGAATGCTAGAATCCTACCTTCTTCCTAACCCGAGCCCTCTCCCCTCCCCCAGCTGATCTGTTCTTTCTGAAGCATTGACAGCCCACAGACTGGTCAGGGCAACCAGTCACTGAAGAGGGGTAAGAATGCTGGGCAGAACTAGTTTCAATTTCCAGAGCAAACAACTTTTTTTTATGGTAATTGCTTTGCCAGAGGCTGTTGGCCATTATTTAATTTATCCAGTTGACTTTTCCAAGACCGTTGGTATTATCTACGTGAACTTACACGTAATCGCTTCAGCAATTTCTTCATGAAGAAATAACACCTTGTAAATAAATATACATTAGCTATTGGATATACTGTTTATGTCGGGAAGTGTAAGAAACTTGCACTGCCTTCAGCATCTGCCCCAAAGCTCTTAATCGTGGCCCGTTATAAACAAGGTTTATAATGGACCACGATTGAAGACTTTTGGGTTGTGCCTAAGGGCATTACTGGAGTGCCCGCCTGATCGCTCACCACTTGCAAAAGCAAACAGCCGCCACTGGTACCTACACCTCAGGGAATGAAGCACTGCCCTTTTCATCCAAAGAAAAGGAAAATGCAGCATAAACAACAGACCCTTCCCTTGCTCTGCACAGCAAAACCTATTGGCATTGACGGGTAGGGTGCAATGCGCCAGGTCTTGAGTCTCTTTCTGAAGTCTGCCAGTGAGGGGGCTGTACGGAGCTGGAGGTGAAGGTTGTTCCATGTTTTGGCAGTGATGTAGGAGAAGAAGAGGCCACCACGCTGGCTGTGAAGGAAGAGTGGTGTGTGTGCGAGGGCAGGCAAAGAGGAGCACAGGTGTCTGGATGGTTGGTGGAAGTTCAGTCAATGGTTGTGGTAGGTCGGTCCTAGGTCATGGAGGGCTTTGTGAGCGTGCGTGAGAATCTTGTACTGGCATCTCTTCTGGATGGGGAGCCAGTGGAGGTCTCTCCGGTGGAGGTCGATGTGGGTTTGTTTGGGGAGGTCCAGGATGAGTCTGGCTGCCGACTTCTGTATGGTCTGGAGTCTTCTGAGGAGCTGGGTGGAGATGCTGGCGTAGAGAGCATTGCTGTAGTCGAAGTGACTGGTCACGAGGGCCTGAAGAGGTCCTCGGTGAACAAGAGGATAAGATGATTGTTGTCTGCATAGGAGAGTATGTTGAGTCTGTGGGACCTGACAACATCTGCGAGGGGCATCATGTAGATGTTGAAAAAGGTGGGGTTGGGGGATGATCCTTGTGGTACGCCACATATGATGTCTTTTGGTGCGGAGGTGAAGGGAGGCAGTAGGATGCATCCTGTAAGGAAGGAGGTGATCCATTTGAGGACATCTTGCTGTACCCCTATGTTGGAGAGTCTGTTGATGAGAGTGTTGTGGGAGACTGTGTTGAATGCCACAGAGAGGCCGAGAAGGATCAGAGCCATAGTTTCTCCATGGTTGAGGAGTGTTCTGATGTTGTCTGTAGCGGCAATCAGCATGGTCTCAGTGCAGCGGTTGGCACGGAATCCTGATTGTGAGGCAAACAGTAGGTGGTTTTGTTCCAGGAATTTGATGAGCTGCTGGATGAAGGCTTTCTCGAGCACTTTGGCCAGGTAGGGGAGCAGGGAGATCAGACAATAAGTTTTGAGATTGTTGGGGTCAACGGAGGCTTTCTTTAGGATGGGTCTGACGTCTGCATGTTTCCATCTGTTCGAGAAGGTTGCTGTAGAGATGGAGGTTTGATGATGCTTGTGAGTTGCGTGCTGATTGGGTTTGTTGCGAGGTTACAGAGGTGGTGGGGTAAAGGTCAGTGGGCACCCAGGGGTGGATGGAAGTCATGATGGCTGAGGTGGTCACGGGGGTGAGTGGTGACTAGATGGTAATGGTTTTTGTTGGTGTTCGCTGGTTGGTTGAGGTATTTGGAGTTGTGGGTGGTGGGTTGGAAATTGAAATTATTGTAAACTTTGGTGATACTGCTTTGGAAGTAGTCCGAGAGGGTATCACAGAGTTCTTAGGAGGGGTGGAAAGTGTTCTCTATGGCTGTTAGGTGGGAGAATTCTTTGACTATTTTGAAGAGTTCCTTTGTGTCGGCTGGGTTCTTGGTGGCGCACCATCGTTTCTCCAGTTAGTGGCAGTTGCACTTGGCGGTCCTGAGTTCTGGTGTGTACCCCCCAGCATGTTTGGAGGTCTTGTTGGATTTGGTATGGTTCAGTGGAACGACTCTGTCGGTGCTGTTGGAGATCCAGGCAGAGAAGCTCTTGACAGCCTAAAAGACTAAAGACATCCAATTGCCGATAAAAAGGAGCAAGGGTAACTCACTGCCACCTATTAAACAAACAAAGATTTTACATGAGACCAAGATCTTGTTACAAATTGTGCGTTATGTAGAGTGTGCAGCTGTCTACTCCTAACCAGTGGCAATAAGTAACAGAAGAATGCACTTCAGATCCTTGAGAGAGGAGGAAATTTAGTAGTAAGTTTGTGTCTCAGAATTCCAATGTGACAACCAGACATGTGAATTGTTAAAATCACACAGCCCGCACATTTAGAATGGTCATAAAATGGATGGAGCATGGTATCATGCAGCCATATGATTGTCGCAGAGGAGGAGGAGCCAGGAGCATCATTAGTAGCTAGCGGTTCTATGATGACCATTCCTTTAATTGCTTCTTCTTCTTCACCCACCACTGCACAGGCATTAACTCTAGTTCCTGTTCCTTTTGCTGCTGTGGAACTTTTTACAGAGACTGAGAAGAAGGTTTTCTATTTTTGGTGAATAAGTGCCAGCTATCTTTTCTCGGTTGGTCTTCCATCCTCCCGAATGAAAAAGCCAAGGTTGCAGTTGACCTAATGGGGAATATTGAAACCTGATCAAATCCATTTTTGTGGAGGAAATCCATCCACTTTTGTATAATTTCACTACGTTTAAAGTCGAAATGAAAAATTATTTTCAAAACATTCACATGTGCAGTCTGTAGACATAAATTAAAAAAACTCTCAGTCAGGGAACTCAAGATTTATTGACTTATAGTATCAGCTTTAATCATTTGATGGTAGAAACAAATTGTCAAGAGGAAAATTGAGCGTCCCTGTTTTAGCAAGATCTACAAGATTAAAAATTCCTTATGGCACAGATCGTTGAGTTACTTGTAGAGATCTTATTGATTTGGTGGTCAAATTAGGTCATCCATTATCTGAGAAACAAAATGAAAAAAAAAAATATATATATATATATAAATTCACTTAAAAAACCATAGGTTTCACACATGTTATAGTTAGCTGTACATTTCACTCGTAAAAAACCAATGAAATTCCACGTTATAGTTAGATCAGGTAACTATAACTTGCGCGCCCACAATAAACTGCTGATGACGTCACATATTACATCACTCATGACATGGTCAGTGACATCACTCATGACATCAATGATGACATCTGAAATTACACATTGTGGATTGCGGTCGCGCAAGTTATAGTTACCTGATCTAACTATAACGTGGAATTTCATTGGTTTTTTACGAGTGAAATGTACAGCTAACTATAACATGTGTGAAACCTATGGTTTTTTAAGTGAATTTGCAAGGTTTTGTAAATGATAATTCCTAACTATAACGTGTGTGAAACCTATGGTTTTTTCAGTGAATTTGTACGGTTTTTTAAATGCTAAGTTATGTATTTATTTTTTATTTTTTTTTCTGGTTTTTCACTGTGCGCACACCCTGCGCGCACGGTGCGCTTCGCGCACCGTGCACGCGCTGTGGGCACTCGGTGCGCTTCGCACACCGAGCACCCACGTTGCGCAGGCCATGCCATGCGCGCCTCGCTTTTTTTTACACAGTAACATTTGTTTTTTTCTCCCTTGTGGGTCCTTTAATTTATTTAATAAATGTGATTGTTACTTCTTTATTTTTTTTTTGCCATGCGCGTACGGTAAGCTTACCGTACGCGCACTCCGCGATTTTTTAAAAAAATTATTAAATGTATTTTTCGTACTTTTGGGTCCTTCTTGGACCCCCTGACAAACACTAGGGGGTCTGCAACTCTCTTCGTTGCCCCCTTTTCACGTTCCCCACCTTTGTTTCTCAGTGCGAGAGACAGAAAATGGCGGCCGACACTTCCTGATTTCGACCGATTCGAATGTTTACAGTCATGTAACCACCAATCAGAATTGAGCTTGCGCACGGCACCGTACGCGTACGGTAAGCTTACGGTAAGCGCACGGAGCGCGCTTACAGATATATATATTGATTTAAATGCTATTTTCGCAGGACCTACTGAACAGATTTACACCAGACCTACAAAAGGCACATCCTTGACCTGAGGACTACCTCTCTGCCAAATTTCAAGTAATTCTGTTCAGCCGTTCGGGCTGCAGCTCGCACTAAAGGTCCTATGGGAAAATGCATGGGGAAAACGCATTTTGGGACCCCCCTTTTTTCTCAGCCCCCGCTTGACAAATCCCCCCGAGACTTTCTGGGTAGGAGCGGAGCATAGCGCCCCATTAGTTTTGAAAATTTCGCGAGGATTCGTCGACCGGCGCCAAAGTTATTCCAAATAGAATGTTGGGGATTTCCTATGGAAACACGGTCCTAACTATAACTATCTACTGGGGACCGCCAGTAGATAATATATATATATATATATATATATATATATATATATATATATATATATATATATATATATATATATATATATATATATATATATATATATATATATATATATATATATAAATATGTGGTAAAACTAATTAAATTAAATAAGTCTGAGGTGCCAAAAACCTAGGAAATATCCTTTTGAGCCATTGCAGATTGGATGGAGTTAGACCTTTGACAAAAGATGAAAAGGAGAAGAGTAGAAAAGGAATTTTAGGTGCTGCAGAACAGAGGGACATTTTGTTAAGGAATGTCCCACGAACCCCAAAACCAATGCTTAGGTTCCTAAGATGGGAGCATCAGTACAGTATACTACAAAAACCTAGATGGTCCGGAGCTGACTCCGGCCACACTTTCAGGCCTTTCAAATATTTTGTTTCCTCTGACATTCGCTAATATTGGTCAACTCAGCTAAAGAGATTTTAGCATGCCAGTAACTTTAACCAATTTATGGTATCTTCACATGTTAGATCACAGAATGTAGTAGATAAGGTTTGGAATTTTTTTAGATGAAAACTGGCAAGTGTAGCCAGGAGCTGATGCTGACAGGAGATCCCCCGTTTCTTTTACCTTGTACTTACAATAAACCTCACTATCCTCACTCATGCTTCCAGTCCTATCATATGTTTTGGTTCTTCCAATTTTGGTAATGTTGTTTAACTCAAATAAAGATATCTTATCATGCAAGTAACTTTAACCAACTCTCAGGTTTTTATAATTTATCTACATATATTAATAGAGTCCATGGTGATTGGTTTGACATATGCCTAGTCCATTGGATTAGAGCCTATTGAAAGAACTAAAGCAGACCCAGTTATAACCATTGATGGCAGAGAATAATCATGAGGGCCTATTCCATTGCGTATCACATGCAAAACCTTATCTTGACTGCTTTGGGAGGTCATTCAGAGCAGCTTTATTTTGACCTCATCAGCGTTCCTCCATTCAAGCCATATTAGGAATGTCATGGTTCTTAATACCCTCAGCTCAACTGTCAAGATAGAACGTTTATGTTCACCTTTGATTTCTGCACAACTACCTATATAAACGTTTCCACCTTATCGGTACAATGCTCTATAGTGGAAGGTTTGCTTCCTATGCAGTATGTAGACTTTAAAGATGTTTTAACAAAGTGCGAGCAAGAATGATACCACTGCATAGAGACTTTGATTGCAGAGTGGATCTCCAGACAGGTGTTCCAATACAATGAGTCTCATTTATGCTTTCAGAGAACCGGAGAACAAAGATCTGAAGAAATATATCAAAGATCATCTTGCCTCAGGAGTTATTCAGCACTCAAAGTCATCTGCACTATTTCCACTCGTGTTTGAACCCAAAAAGTATGTGAATTAAGACTCAGCATTGACTACCATGCTATAAAGAGAATTACCATTAAAAACAGGTATTCCGGTGTTACTGGGTCAAGTAAAAGAGGCAGTCATGTATACTAAACTGGATTTTGTGGTGCATATCATCTTGTCAGTGGGATGAGTTCAAGATCACATTTTGCATGAAATGCGATATCCAGCAGTAGCAGTTTATGCCTTGAAGGTTCTGTAATGCACTGGCAGCTTTTCACCATTTTGCAGATTTTCAAGTTTTTTTTTTTTTTTTTTACAAATGAAGTCCAATGGGACATCTTGAATAATTGTGACATCACATATATCAATAACATTCGTTTTTATTCCTGCTCAGTTTCTGAGCATGTACAACAGGTATGAGCAGTTTTGACTCAGTTGAGAATGAACCATATGAACGCCATACTTGAGACATGTCTGGTCAATGCCATTATTGTTAAGTTTCTTGGATTCATATTCTCTCTGTCCACCATTCATATGGACTAAAAGATAAAAGAAGCTATCATCCATTTAGAAGCCCCAAAAATCCACTAGGGAAGTTTACAAATATGTAAAATAAGTCTATAGGCATTTCTCCACTACTATTACATTTATTACCGAACTTATAAAGTTGGACAAATTTCCACTGGTTTCCTGATGCTGCTTAAGGTGTTAAAATAAAATGTAGTATTGTCCCCTTTCCGAAGGATTTGACCCTACCAGGAGTGGCTCGTGTCGGAGAAAAGAGGTGGGGCAGGGGAGGAGGGAAGGGGGAATGGGGGACCATGGAGACAAATGAAAAAATAATGTACATGCGCCCTCCATGATCCCGTCACGTCGCTCTCTTCTGTTGACCTCTCCTTTCCATTGCCAGACAGGCCTGCGGCCAATCCTCAAGCTGCTCTCATCATGAGAGCAGCTTCAATATTTGTCTTAGCGCCAATGTTTTGTGATCCAGGACAGACTGGAAGCCTGTTCCTGCTCTCTCCAACCCAGAAATGCAGCTGGGGTTGGAGATAGTGTCACTGCGTATGTGGGTTTGGCCGGCCTGAGTCGGCTGGCCAAACCCACATGTGCAATGAAGGCAGTGCCCAGCACTCCTTCTCCAGCCTTTCTCCACCCTGGGCCCACTCCCAAGCCTCATCACAAGGGAAAAATAAAACGATAATAAAACAGGTTTTAAACCCATTTTAATATTGTTTTATTTCTCACACTTTTAAAGGTGCTGGCGGGGGGGCGACACTCCTCCACCATAGCGGAGGAGCTGCCGCTGGACCCAACTAAATATTTCTGTTTGAGGCTGATGCTTCTCAAATTCCTGTGGGTATTGTGTTGTCACAGAGATACCCATATCTAGAGCGTTTGCATCCTTTGGCTAATCTCTCTCATAAATTGTCACCTGCAAAAGCAAATTACTCAGTCACAAACCATGAAATAGTAGCCATTAAAATAGCTTTTGAGGAGTAGCCACAGTGTCTCCTCAGAGGTAGACATACAGTATCTCAACAGACCACTCTACCTTACAATTTCTGAAGTCTGCAAAAGCTCTATCAGCTCCACCTCTTCATTGAACACAGTTTCTGAGATATCATGGGAAAGTAGACACATCGTCTTGATTGGGATATTCTGATACTGTAGCCACCACCATAACTACACCACGATTAATCGTTCCACCAGGCAGGTTTGCGGGAGGTATTGAATCTGAGAGACTTGGATTGATACTCTGGGAACACACACATCTTGATTTCCTAGAACTGGAAGGAAAGAGATGACTTGCTATACACAAACAGTGATTTATATTTGCCTAATCTTGAATTGCAAGAAGAAGCTCTCTCAAAATGTCATCTGGCCTTCCAGGAGATCATAAAAATATTCATTTGAGACATTTGCATCTTTTGGTAGCCCTCAATGCTCCAGGACACCAATAATGTGTTGCCTCCTGTGCCATGTGTGCTCATACTAAATGTTCCCATCAAACTCCAGCTGATTTTTACAGCCCTATCGGTGCCACGATGTCCGTGGCATATGTTATCTTTGGACTCTATCATTGATTTTCAGCCAGTATAAGGATACAGTACTAAATTGGAAGTCGTGGCCTATTTTATTCCTTTGAAAGGGGTGCCCGTACTGCCAGTTTGGCTGCTGTATTCTAACAAAACATTGCTTGGCAGAATTTGCTTTTAAAAATCAATGAGATCCTTCATCTGGGCATTCCCCATTGTTTTGTTTATTCAGTTATCATTCATACATCATTGCTCTGGAGGACAGACCTCAACAGGTTCGAAAAGTTCACGAATACTTAGAGCATTTACTGGACATGCAAGAACAAGATACATTCGGGGGCAGATTTACTAACAAGTCACACAACGCAACACAGCAAGACAACTTGCTGCACTGTGCAGCATGACAGGGAGAGTGCAGGAATGCGCCATATCTGCAAAGACAGGGCGCATTCCTGCTCTCTCCCTGAGCTGGCACACTGAGTGCAGCCTAGCGCGAATGCGGGCAGTCCGTGCACTATAGTGCAAGGGTACCTGTCTTATAGCCAGGATTGTTTTTGTGAAGGAAACGTCCTGCACAAAAACAATTCTCTGAGGCTTTCTCCTCTTTCAATGTGAGATGGTAAATGCAGGACACATAGAAAGTGGAAAAAACGAGGAGAAATAAATATATTTCTCCTCGTTACACCTCACCTAGGAAGGCGTAGCATTTTGACGTATTCTCAGGTTTACTAGTCTTAGTAAATCTGGGAATGCATCGGGGTAGAGTAATGCAAGGCAGCGACTCACGCTGTCTCATTGTACTCCACATTTACTAAGCCAGGCACGGTGGCCTTGCGTGGCTTAGTAAATCTCACTGAAGCGCTTGCGTTGCCTTGCCACGCCTTGCGTGGTGCAAAGATCTTCGTAAATCTGGGCCTCAGTCTCTGTCACAACTAAGGCGTGTTACAAGCGTAATTCTTATGCACATTGGCATTCTTTCTCCAAGGTTTCAACCTGGAGATTGAATGTGACTCGCTGCTAAAAACACCAAAGTATTAAGATGAACAAAGTTTTACCCATTGTAAATTGGTCTGTATGTAGGGAAAGATAATGAATCCAGTAGTTGTTAAAGTAACATTACTTACTTCTCTACATGACCATCTGGTGTTTCATGTCTCTTTATCAAAGTCTGTGCAAGACAGTACCATATTTTCTTCAGAACCACACTAATATATGTGAAAAGTGCGAAATAATTCACAGTAGATTCTAAGAGAAAATTAGGGAAGTTAATGTATCTGATTTTCTTGGTTAGGGTCCTGAATAAATGCTACAATTGCCAGTTTTCATCTCATAACAGTAAAAGCAATCCACTGGACCCGTCACTTACCTACTCTCCTGCTGACTCCCTTGATAGGGGACCCTAACTCACAGATCCTTAGCCACGCTGGTTTGTTAGGTCGGCTATCTCGTCACCTTAAGTGAAGTCTATCACACATCAGCCCTGGCACTTTCAAAATCTCATTCTAAATCTCGAGAGATCTGAAATCCCATGAGATTAGCAGCCATGATGGGCGTTGGTGTTTTATTTCAACTGAGTCCACTCTGATAAATGCACTTGTCCCTCAGTGTGTCTGGTGGTTCCACAGCCCTCCCACTTGATTTTGGTTAGCATGCTTATTCCATCAAAATAATGAAAGAAGAAAACGTAAACATGATTTCACTGGCAATCCACCGTCAGGATTTTGAGTCTTCTCTGCAGTCTAGTTGTTGAGGTGGCTTCAACCCCTGAAGACAGGTTTCTTAAAGAAAGGAGAGCAGGTTACTCCAACCCTGTTTACATATAGATACTTGAGTACATCTCTGGTTATAGAACATTTCTTAATCATTTGATTACATTTTAGATAATAAAAAGAAGGTAAACAACTGTAGAAACATAAGAGTTCTTTGTTGGCACGTAATTAAGCAAAAAATCAACAACAATATAATGTGGCATTACTAATACACAAGAAAGCACAGGGTATATGCAATACCAATTCTTTTAAAGGTAATCAACGGTATGAAAGGTTAGGGTCAATCAGAGATTAATATTATGCTATTTAATTTGAGACATTTAATAAAAACACCTGTGAGCCTACCATCTAAGACTGAAAAATCAAGACAGTTGAGGGTCCAAGATACAGCAGTTTCTCTCTCTCTCTGGGGCATATTATCAAGAACAACATTAAAATTATCGCCGCTTTAGCAGGAAACAGGAAGCAGGAAACAGGAAGCAGGAAACTGCCGCTAAAGCGGCAATAATTGGCTTGATAATATGCCCTAGAGAATTCCAATAGAAGCCCAGGTTTGTGGTCCTTCACACCAGAACTTTGGCTCTTAGGGCATATTATCAAGCCCCTTATCGCCGCTTTAGCGGCAGTTTCCTGCTGCTAAAGCGGCGATAATGTTATTGCCGTTCTTGATAATATGCCCCTTTGTCTCTCTCTCTCTCTCCATCTCCCTCTCAATTCTAAACATTTCCCTGATTCTCTTGCCTGCAGCCTGCATTGTCCTCAGTTCAGATGTTGGTAAAGTAAGTGGGGCCTCCCACCACTCGCACATCAGAGTGCCGTGAGTAGGAGCTCTTCTTACTCGAACATCAGAGTAATGATGGAAGAGAAATGTCATAAAGAAAGCCGCCTGATTGGTGAACTGCTGGTCTGCCCTGAGAAGGAACCATCAGTTGTATTCTACATCCCTTTGAATCCCTGACAATAAAGGCAACTGGAAGGGTCAGGAAAGCTGGCATCTGTTTACCCACAAGGAGGAAAGAGCCCAGTACATCTTTGAAAGACGCACCAACAAGACAAGTTGGACTGAAAGGTTTGGTTATGGTCCCGGCCATCCCTCAAACTCACGGGCTAGCATCCATAGAGCAGTTCCCAAAAGTTTGGAGACATTGGTTGCATCAGAGCTAAACTAAAGAACTAAAGATATGTAAGGTTTCCTTTGCAATCCTGAGAGGTGGGAGTTAGAACCTTTTCCACTTTAGGGGGACCAGTACAAGGTGCAAAGCATAACCAACAAAAAAACCCTCAGCACCTACATGTTCTGCTTTGCCCTGCTTGAAACGTTTGCAGGACAACGAAAATAAGTTATCTGGCCTCATGCAGACATGCTTGCCTGAGGCTTCCTGCCTTGCCCTACTGACGATGTTCCGATAATACTCTACCTAACTACATGGATGTACTTGTTGGCTGGAGTAGGTGCATAGTGCTCCACAATTAGTACACCATAGGATACCATTTGATACTGAGATTTCAATGGTTTTCAAAGGCCAATTTTTTATATTTTTCTAACTCTTGACCCTCTCATCCTACTTTTGTCATTTTTATATATTTTGGATAATGAAATTCGACTCTTTGTAACTAAATTGGTTTGTGGATCATAAATCATGTATTTATTTTTGGTACTGTTGATTTGGTGTTACTGTGCATATATTACATGCATTATTCAGTGAGGCAGGCTGTCAATGAGCTAGCAAGCTACCGAGTGTAATATAGAAATAGTTGACATATTTCTGCTTTTATTTTTAGGTTCTTTAGTTTTTTGATGACTGCATTGGAGCAACGCCAGGCTCACCTTAAGGCTATTGCCTGTCCCCTCCCTTGCCCAACAATCCAGGTTCCTAAAGAACATATATTGGAGCCTCTTCTCCACTTCCAGGAGCTTTATCAAAGAGATATTATTTTCTCCAAAGCATGCTAACCTTTTTAGCTTCTGTATACACACCCTCTGCGGTATTTATTAGATTCACAAGCCATTTGTGTTTTCCCTGTCATATTATCGGGTATATATAGGTACCGAATGACTACTAAATTCCAGTTATTTCTTCCTCATGCCATCATAGCACTCTTAAACAGCACAACTTGCTTTTATCTCCTCTGTAACTTCCACTGGATTATTTATAGCTTCTCTGGCATCGTTGTCTTCAACAGTTTGGAATAATTTCCTATCTTCCAGTTGGAGCTGTACTTTTCAGATGTATGCAGCATAAACGTCCTACATTTTGGACCTTTTTTAATTGCCCTAGCTTGCAGGATCCTCTGCAAACTTTAATAATTAAAGATTCAATTTCTAAAGCTATTTCTTCTTCTAAGTACAGCTTAAGTGAACACGTAATGACAGTTGCAATGGCAAATTCTTTCTCATTCACAAAAAGAAGATGGGTAACATTTTGCTCTTTCGAAAACTGATTCACTTAAACATAAATTCGCAGGAATTTCCATTTGCGCAAGGGAAGCATTGGTGGGTGGTCCGGCCATGTCCATTTGTCAACAGTTGGTGAACAACCACAAACTTGGAAGACTGTGAGTATTCACCAACTTTCTTCAGGTAGTTTGCCACACTGTAAAGCCCCTAGATTTTTTCCTCTAAAGAGCAAGAGTGACAACAGAAAAAAATACAGCAAGAATTCTGAGGCGTTATTATCAGAACAAAAAGAGAGATTCCTCAAATGGTGGACCTGTTTTGTAGAAAAGTAGTACTGGAAAAAATTCATAAGCATCCTAGCAAATATATTCGGAAGCATAAAGGTATAAACACATAATAGAAATTGATTTTTAAATTAGATGCTGACTGTAATGATCTACGTGAAAAATATAAAGGAGTCATTATTTTACCTCTAATCTACAAATGCTGTGTATCATTTTAGAACATCTATTAGCTAGGTGCTAAAGTGTTCATTGAAATTTTTGAAATGAAGGGGGTAATGTTAATATAAATGTAGCTGTGAATTCCCTAAAATAACACTTAGAATTGGACAATCCATGTAGCAAACAAAGATGATCAGCTGTTAATAATATAGGTACAGTTGGCATTAATATAGCCTTATAGCCCGCCGTAGCGGGCTATACTGGCTATTAAAGGCCCGCTGCACTATTAAAGGCCCGAGCCGAAGGCGAGGGACTTTAACAAAGCAGCGGGACTTTAATAGCGGTATAGCCCTGCTATGAAGGGCTATAAGGCTATTAGAACATTCTGCCACTAGAGGGCAGAATGTTCTAACAAATAAAACAAAGCTTCAGGGAGCGCAAGGGGATTCAAATCCCCTCAGGCTCCCTGAAGCCTTTGTTCACAGCCAGAGCTGTGAACAAAAAAACATTGGAATGTTGGAGGGCTTATACCACATAAGCCCGGAGCACTCCATTGTTTTCAATGGAGCTTCCAACATTCCAATGTTCTAATAGAAGGTAATTTTCCTCCATAGGAATAGGATGCATTAATGACTCGTATTAGTCCCCATGAAGGACATTCATGACGAGCTGCACTTTGTGGTCTACCATACAAAGAAAGTGTCTGAATACAGAAATCACTTTTTTTGAGGAGATGAAACAGGACCTGAAGAGTTAGACTGAAGATCAATACCACACATATTAAATTGCATACATTATTTGAGAGACAATCGAAAATAAATGGTGCTTGAAAGGGAATGTATCAACGCAAATAAAGTACAATAAAATCATCACAAAGAAGAGAAGCTCTCAATATGCCTCGTCATTGACATAATGAAAGGTTTTGTAAAAGTATGACACAATGAATAATAAATGTTGGTATGTAAATGATGACTCCTTTGGAAGTTAAGCAAGGGTATGAATATTTTGGTAAAATTTTTCTTGCATTCTCTTGATTAATATATCCAAAATCACATAGTTTAGTGGTCTAGTTGTTTTTAGTGCAGATCATAAATACATTTCTTAAAGAGGAAGCTATGCAACATAAAGCCTGATGGTTTCAAATCCTACACCTACCCAGAATTAATATCAGTTATAGAGCTGGAGACTCAGTACTACAGTATGAAACAAAAGTTGGTAGTCTAGTTGGACTTTCTATGTTAGACCGATGTCATGGATGTACTAGAACTCATGTAGGGAAATAAAATTAATATTAAAAACACACAGGGGTGGATGCAATCAAACATATACTAATTTAATCTAAAATAAATATATTTATGAATAATATTGATGCTTTATTCCGGAGGAAATATCTTCAAGTAACATAAAATTAAACAATAAATCTCCGAATGATGCAGAAAAATATAGAAAATATACAACTGCAATGATTTTTGTTGGTGGCCGCGGGGTGAGTACCCCAAATGGACTATGTTTTAGTGGATAGGTGTGTGAGTAACTAACTTCAATTAACTGTGTAACATTGTGGTCTGCAATTTTATAATTAATTTAATTCTTCTTTACAGATCAAAAATAGCATTCAGTCAACGTAAATATGTCATCAAGGCAAAGATATTATTGAAATCTAATGACAGAACTAGATTGAAAAAACGCAGGATAGAAATAAAGAAAATCAGAAATAAAAAAAACATGGAGGCGTGCAAAATAAGTGGGATTTATTCTCTATCAATATGATAAAATAAGGGTAGATTCGGAAAGAGCAAGACATGCTTGAAAATAGCTGTAACACGAAACATAATAGATACATGTGCATGAGAAATGAGACGTGGTGTAACAATATTTAGTAATTATTAGTCAATTAGCTGTGATCTAATTAAGAATGATCACCTTAATGGATTGGTATAGTAATAATAGTTTTATTTGTCAATTCTATTTTCAATATAGATATACAAACCTGTCATTTCCCACATAACTATAACCTATTTGATAAGCAACATAAACTGATGTATTAGAAATTGCACAGCTCTGTTGAAAACACAAAGTACAGAAGAAGACAAAAGTTGTCGAAAAAGGTGATTTATTGTGGACATGCTTGTATGTTGCTTTGTTCAGACACAATGAAGTAGATACATCTTGTAAGTACGTTAGAAAGAGAAAGATTAAAGCCACAGCGTTCCTAGACAAAAACAGCGGGTCAGTCAAGGCAGAACAGACATGCTAGACCACTTTCAATGTGAATGTATGGTTTGAGGGTTAAATGCAAGATAGGAAGATGAGTTAAAACATTATTGCTTATTACAGTAAAATACATTATATAGGGATGTATGCAAATTTCTCCGCAAGATTTCCTTTAAATCTGAATTTTACTTGTAAGTTGAAATCTTGAATTGTCCCTCCATCCAATCGTCCGTCCATCCGTCCGTCCGTCTGTCCATCCGTCCATCCATCCATCCATCCATCCATTCATCCATCCATCCATCCATCCATCCATCCATCCATCCATCCATCCATCCATTGGGTCATGATACCAAATAACACTATGCACATCTGCACATATGGTTTATGGCAAGCTGTTGCCCTGTGAATTAGTTATAAAAAGTATTTAAACAAAAGAGGAACAGAATCGGCTAAATTTGTCCTTTTCATGCAAAATAGTATTTTGACATTCAGTATGTTATGTGGTAAACAGGGATTTCTCTAGTATTTTGAATATATATAACATATATGACCTCAGAAACTGCATATCCAGGCACACAGATGATCCCCCACCCCCTGTGGGTGTGGACAGGAACCATCACCCCATGGGCAAATCATCCACCATTCTCTGAATTATTCTCACACAAACACCACTTTTGTCATCACCTATCCCACCATTATGGGGCCAATTACGATGATGGGCAGAAAGCCTCCCCCCGACAGTTGGAATTTCATCTACCGCGTCAGAGCCCTTCTGACCGACTCGGTTGGTCTACATACCCGACCGACCGATTATGATGTTAGCGGTCGGAACGTGAGCCGCACAGTCAGTCCGATTCAGTTCCGACCGGCTCTTAGAGTATCCGTGCTTGTCGGAACTGCATCGTACACCACTATGGACAGCGTTTCTGTTCTCTGGATTATGATGTCGGTTTCCAACAGCCTTTCTGTGCCGGCTTTTCCGACACGAAAAAAAGGCTGTCGGACAGGGCCCCCTTCATTTAGCTGCCTCCCGTTGGGGGGTGAGGGTGTACCTAAGGTACCCCCCTGTAAAACCTTGCACTGTGTGGCTGGAAAAATGGGGTGCCCATGACTCGGTGCAGGGTTTTAAACACACACCCCATTTCCCCATAGGAGCCTGTGTTATGGCTGGTTGTCAGGCAGAACACAAGCTCCCATTGGGAATAATGGGAATCCGACCGAACAGTATTCGGTCCCATCGGAATCAGGTGGGCGGAACTGCCGACCGCGAGTCTGTCAGTCTCGATTTCGAATCAGCAGCCACAATCCTTGTCAGGGTGAAACACAAAAAGTTACTAAATTAACCTGTGCTTAAGCCTCTGGCAGCTAGTCAAAAAAATCAGGCTTAGCTTAGAGGCAATGTGCAAGGTATTTATGCAGCACACAAACAGTAATAAGGTGAAAACACAACACAAGAAAAATCCCACACCAATTATAAAAAATTAATTACATTTTAAAAATGATTTGAGACGAAACAACAAAACCCCAATCAGTAGAACTGGAGATATGCAGTTTTAAAGATTTAGATAAAAGTGTCGCCGAAAGGTGCAAGGTGCCAACTGAGGTTATTTGGTCGCTCTGGACCATAACATAGTCACAAATTCAGGCCAACCACGATGGAGAACAGGCCGGGCAGAGGCCGGGCAGAGGACCAAGTTTCGCCCACTGAGGTCTGGTTTGCAAGGCATCATGTCATCCGGTGTCGGCTGTGATGAAGCTATGCCGTGAGGCTTTGCCGGGCTTTGCGTCACTTTGCATCGGCTCTGATGAGCTGTGCAGCAAGGCTTTGCAGGGCAAAAACGTGTGCACTACAAACACAATCCTTTGAAGAATGCCTATTTCAAAGGTCAAAAGGGCTTAAAACCCCTGAATTTTAAAACACTTCAGCATCAAGAGGAACCTCTGCCAAGGAGAAGAGTTGAAGAGCTGTGAGAAAGAGTACTGCCCCTTTGCCGTGTGTTGTTTTGCTGGGTTGGCATGCAGTTTCTTCAGCGGCAGTCCCACAATGCGTTCATTCAGCAGGGCCTTCATCAGATTTAGTGGAGTGGTCTCAGACCTCAGCGACAAGGTGCACTGAACTTAGACTGTGGTAGTTTCTGCGTCCGCAGGCAGGCGCAGTGACGATTCCTTCGGCCGCATGGCAGCGGTGCATGGAAATTTCTCCGGCACAGTGGTGCTGTGTTGAGAAAACACCCACTGGAAGGGCGATGCATCAGTTTTGATGCTTCCAAGTACAGCTTTGCAGCAGGAACAACATCCAAGAGCCTAGAACTGAAATTTGCACCACTTGGCAGGTCAGAACTCCCAGCAGTGGAGTTCAGGGATACTGCAGGTGAAGTCTTTGCTGGCGCTGAGATTTCTTAGCAGGAGGCAAGCGCGCACAAGCCCATGGGGAACCTTGTAAACAGGAAGTAGAAAGCAAAGTCCAGTCCTTTCCCTCCCAGGACAGAAGCAGCAAGCAGCAGGCCAGCACAACAAAGCAACAGGCAGAGTGGCAGTCCCTCCTACAGCATCCAGATCTTCTTCCTGGCAGAATGTCATCTGTCCAGAAGCTTTCTGATTTTGGGGTGTCAGAGGTCCAATACTTATACCCCTTTCTGCCTTTGAAGTAGGCAAACACCAAAGGAAAGTTTTTGTACTGCACAAGACACTGCCTTTCTCTGACTTGGCTCCAGACACACTACAGGGGGCGGAAACAGTTTTGTCACCGCTCAGGAAGACCCATCAGCATGGTGATGGCCCATCAGGATATGCAGGGCACACCTCAGCTCCCTTGGTGTGACTGTCTAGAGCAGTGTTTCCTAAACTGGGGTCCGTGGACCCCCAGGGGTCCGTGACACATTCCCAGGGGGTCCGCAGGCAACAGTTTTAAAAGCACTGCAAAGTTCCTTGTAGAATTAGCAGTTTTCGAGCAACAATAAAAGTGTCAAGATAACACCAGTGATTAATGTACCTGCTGGAGAGAGATGAGTTTTGTCCAGTGGCAGGTTTGATTTATCTAATGTAGCACAGAGTGTTAATATGCCTGCTGCAAAGAACGCGTGCCATGCATTTTAAAAAACTGTATTTTATGTGCATAGGTCAGTGGGTTACTGCTTTTGTCACAGAGATTCTTTTGTTACTCTGCAGCTCAAAAGAGACAATCATAACCTAGCACAGTGACCTATAAACTGTCATCAAGGAGCTGCTTACACACTGCATGGTACAAGTTAGTAACTTATGTTTTTTCACAGTCTTTCATTATCCTGATGCTGCTAAAGGGGTTTATTTGGGAGGAAATACATTTTTATTTTTAGTCAATGCTAACCACTGTGTTATTTTCTGAATCCTGAGTTTGTGCTTTTACAGACCAAGCCCTCTTTAAAAATGCCTACCAGTATGAAAGACATGTGAATCCTACACCTTGTAGTCCCCTTTGCCTCATGTAACATTTTCTGTACACTGATTTACAACTATGATTCATTGTCTCTATATGTGTGTGATGTAAAGTACTCTGACATCCTACAATGGTATGAGAGATGCTATTAAACAAATGAAATACATGTGACAGATGTGCTATGGAGAAATGAGAGGCACTGTTGAAGGGTGATAATAAGTGAATCATTGAAGAACCCCAACAAAGATTGTTGTATCCTGGTGCATAGTAAGGTCATCATTTACTATTCTTTATAAGCTAATACAATATATAATGATTAATGTGTTGTAGAACGCACCATTGTATCCTAAATTTTCTTGTTGGGGAGAGCCTCCTAAAGCCCCCTTGTAGTGGTCAGGCTCACTCACTGCACTTGGTGTGCACTGTATGGGGACTGGTCTGAAAACATTTGCCAGGGCTGCTTTGGGTTTCCTGGCAGGAGCCTTGTACTGCGAAATAAAACTAACCATTTAAAAGTTAATCACGGAGATGCAGCACCAACCTTCCCATTAAAAATTTCCGATTTTTACAAACTCTTTCAATATAAAATACTCAAATCCTTAGTAATTTGAGTATTTCTTTTGTGTGCACAAGTGTGTTTATTTTTTTTAATTACTCTTTTAAAGTTTGAAATTTAAATCATACAAATTGCTTGGGGTCCCCGACTTCCAGTTCTGCGTCAATGGGGATCCTCAGGAGTCAAAAGTTTGGGAACCACTGGTCTAGAGTGAATGCCCAAGAGCCCAACTGTCAGCCAACACAGACATGTCTTCTAAAGACAGACAGAGGTACAGAATAGTTAAGCAAGAAAATTCCCACTTTCTAAAAGAGGCATTTTCAAACACACAATTTAAAAACCAACGTCACCAAAAGATATATTTTTATATTGTGATTTCAGAGAATAAACATTACAAATTTCCATCTGCTCCCAATGGGAAATTACACTCAAAAGATATTTCCAGGCATTCTCCATGTTACCCTATGGGGGAGAGAGTACTTGTAATTATGAAAAATGGAATTAGCAGTATTTCATTATTGGGACATGTAAAAAACACCAGTAAATGTCCCACCTTTTAAATACACATCACCCTGTCCATGGGGCTGCCTTGTGCCTACTTAGGGGTGACTTACATGTAGTAAAAGGAAGGTTTGGGCCTGGCATGTGGGTGCACCAGGTCGAAATGGCAGCTTAAACCGCACACATAGACACTGCAGTGGCAGGTCTGAGGCATGTTTGCAGGGCTACTCATGTGGGCAAGGCCGGCTCTAGGGCGGTACGATCGGTGCCACCGCACCGGGCACTGACTTCGGGTGGGGGCGCCGTGTTTGCTCGTATATTAGGTTTTAAAAGCACCTATTGCTGCATTCCGGACTCAAGCAATTTTCAGGAAACCATAAATACGTCAAGATAACTCCAGGTGATTAATGTTCTTCCTTGATCCAGACGGAAGTTTTGTCTAGTTGAATTTTTGACTAATTGTAAGGTAGCAGAGAGGGTTAATGTGCCTACTGCAACAAAAGTGTACCGTGCAGATCACAGAGTGCATATGATATAAATAGGCCAGTGGTTAGTTCTTTTGTTAGAGAAATCATTTTGTTACTTGCATTTTATAAGTTAAAATTCTATGACCGAGCAGTCAGCCAATAACTGTCATCAAAGAGCTTCATGGTAACTGCAAAGTATAGATTGGAGCTTTCTGACCTCCCCCCCCAGTTTTTCATTATCCTGATGTTGCAAAAAGGGTTTATTTGAGTAGAAATTAATTCTTCTTATTAAAAAGAACCCCCAACCATGATGTTAAGTTTTAAATTCTTAGTTTTTGCTTCTCCAGACAAAGCACACTTGAACTGTACTGCCTGGATGACAGGTGACTCTTACACCTCATAATCCTGTGCCTTATGTAACATTTCCTATACACTGTTCTACACATGTATGATTGTCTGCATATGTGTGTGATGTAAAATGACACCCTACACTGGTACAGGTGGCGCTATAAAACTAAGTTAATGCATCTGAGAGAAAGTGGTTATGGATATAAGGGGCACTGTTAAAGGGTGGTAGTGAGGGAGTCTGTGACAGAGGTGGTCATTGGGGGGCGCCAACAAACATCGCACTGGGTGCCGCCAGCACTAAAGCCAGCCCTGCATGTGGGTGGCACGATCAGTGATCCAGGCCCACTAGTAGCATTTGATTTACAGGCCCTGGGCACACCCGATGCACTTTACTAGGGACTTACTAGTAAATCAAATATACCAATCATGGATAAACCAATCATCAATACAATTTAGACAGAGAACATATGCACGTTAGCACTGGTTAGTAGTGGTAAAGTGGCCAGAGTCCTAAAGACAACAAAAACAGGTCAGAAACAATTGGAGGAAGAAAGCAAAATGTTTGGGGATAACCCCGCAAAAAGGGCCAAGTCCAACTTGCAGCATGAATGACTATTAAATGGACAGGTGATGGTGGATACTTCTAATCGTACATTGTATGTACATGGCTTGTCTATGACCATTTAGTTTATAGTACAATGTCAAAATGGTCAATATCGTGTTTCACAGTTTGTGATGTGTGTTTGACATGACAGAATGAACCTAGATTTTATTTGTTATGTGTATTTAATTGCATTTTGAGTCCATAAGCCCTTATGAAAATGGTGATTTCAGCATTTTTGGATTAAAAACACTTGGCTTTTCAAAGCTAAGTGTCTGTGTAGCAGCATATAACTCAATGAATAAAATATACAAATATTTATGTGATTAACAAGTAATATATTATGATATTAATAACATTCATATAACTACACATTTTACAAGACAGCACATAATACAGAGAACATTAAACATTAGATTTTTATACAAACAAAACAGTGGCTGGGTTAACAGTTCGCAAAACAGAGTACGGTTGTGTCCAAAATAAAGTGTTCATATTAGGTGCTCCAGGAACCAAGTAAAGAGTTCACCCAGCCCCTCCAAACTGTGAGGCACGAAGTACTCACCAAGTAGCAAACTTAAATTAGAACCGAGCACCAGGAAGACATATCAAAGAAATTCAATAGTCCATATTGCGTTGTAATGGTTGATGTTTCTTTTATTCTTTTTCAAATCTTCAAGTAGATTCAGAATAGTTCATGACAAAATAAGAAGCAATACGGTTGCAGCCATCAAGTGTTTCGTCTTATGGTAGTGGTATATCAGCGACTTCATCAGGGCTACAAAATTAAACAGTAATTAATCCTAGGTCAGATATTGCAACTGTATGAGGTCCATACTCACAACTGAGGGTATTTGGTCGCTCTGGACCAGAACAAAGTCGCAAATTCAGGCCAACCACGTTGGTGAACAGGCCGGGCAGAGGACCAAGTTTTGCCCACTGAGGTCTGGTTTGCAAGGCATCATGTCATCCGTTGTCGGCTGTGATGAAGCTATGCCGTGAGGCTTTGCCGGGCTTTGCGTTACTTTGCATCAGCTCTGATGAGCTGTGCATTAAGGCTTTGCAGGGCAAAAACTTGTGCACTACAAAGAAAATCCTTTGAAGAATGCCTATTTCAAAGGTCAAAAGGGGTATAAGTATTGGCCTGAAAACACCAGACTTTTAAAAAACTTCTGTATCAAGAGGAACCTCTGCCAAGGAGAAGAGTTGAAGAGCTGTGATGAGGAGTACTGCCCCTTTGCCGTGTGTTGTTTTGCTGGGTTGGCATGCAGCTTCTTCAGCGGCAGTCCCACAATGCGTCGATTCAGCGGGGCCTGCATCAGATTTAGTGGAGTGGTCTCGGACCTCAGAGACAAGGTGCACTGAACTCAGGCTGTGGTAGTTTCTGCGTCCGCAGGCAGGTGCGGTGATGATTCCTTCGGCCACATGGCAGCGGTTCATGGAAATTTCTCCGGCTCGGTGGTGCTCCATTGAAAAAACAGCCACTGAAAGGGCGATGCATCAGTTTTGATGCTTCCAAGTACATCTTTGCAGCAGAAACAACATCCAAGGGCCTAGAACTGAAATCTGCACCACTTGGCAGGTCAGAACTCCCAGCAGTGGAGTTCAGGGATACTGCAGGTGAAGTCTTTGCTGGCGCTGAGATTTCTTAGCAGGAGGCAAGCGCGCACAAGCCCATGGGGAACCTTGTAAACAGGAAGTAGAAAGCAAAGTCCAGTCCTTTCCCTCCCAGGACAGAAGCAGCAAGCAGCAGGCCAGCACAACAAAGCAACAGGCAGAGTGGCAGTCCCTCCTACAGCATCCAGATCTTCTTCCTGGCAGAATGTCATCTGTCCAGAAGCTTTCTGATTTTGGGGTGTCAGAGGTCCAATACTTATACCCCTTTCTGCCTTTGAAGTAGGCAAACACCAAAGGAAAGTTTTTGTACTGCACAAGACCCTGCCTTTCTCTGACTTGGCTCCAGACACACTACAGGGGGGCGGAAACAGTTTTGTCACCACTCTAGCTCAGGAAGACCCATCAGCATGGTGATGGCCCATCAGGATATGCAGGGCACACCTCTGCTCCCTTGGTGTGACTGTCTAAAGTGAATGCACAAGAGCCCAACTGTCAGCCAACACAGACATGTCTTCTAAAGACAGACAGAGGCACAGAATAGTTAAGCAAGAAAATTCCCACTTTCTAAAAGAGGCATTTTCAAACACACAATTTAAAAAACAACGTCACCAAAAGATATATTTTTAAATTGTGAGTTCAGAGAATCCACATTACAAATTTCCATCTGCTCCCAATGGGAAATTACACTTAAAAGATATTTCAAGGCATTCCCTATGTTACCCTATGGGGGAGATTGTCCTTGCAATTGTGAAAAACGGAATTAGCATTATTTCACTATTAGGACATGTAAAAAACACCAGTAAATATCCCACCTTTTAAATAAACAGCATCCTTTGCATGGGGCTGCATTGTGCCTACTTTAGGGGTGATTTACATGTAGTAAAAGGGAAGGTTTGGGCCTGGCAAGTGGGTGCACTTGCCAGGTCGAAATAGCAGCTTAAACCGTACACATAGACACTGCAGTGGCAGGTCTGAGGCATGTGTGCAGGGCTACTGATGTGGGCAAGGCCGGCTCTAGGGCGGTGCCATCGGTGCCACCGCACCGAGCGCTGACTTCGGGTGGGGGCGTCGTGTTTGCTTGTATATTAGGTTTTAAAAGCACCTGTTGCTGCGTTCCGGACTCGAGCAATTTTCAGGAAACCATAAAAACGTCAAGATAACTCCAGGTGATTAATGTTCTTCCTGGATCGAGATGGAAGTTTTGTCTAGTGGAATTTTTAACTAATTGTAAGGTAGCAGGGAGGGTTAATGTGCCTGCTGCAAAGAAAGTGTACCCTGCAGATCACAGAGTGCATATAATATAAATAGGCCAGTGGTAATTGCTTTTGTTAGAGGAATCATTTTGTTGCTTGCATTTTATAAGTTAAAATTCTGTGATCGAGCAGTCAGCCAATAACTGTCATCAAAGAGCTTCATGGTAACTGCAAGGTATAGATTAGAGCTTTCTGATTCCCTCCCCCCAGTTTTTCATTATCCTAATGTTGCAAAAAGGGTTTATTTGAGTAGAAATTAATTCTTATTCTTAAAAAGAACCCCCCCAACCATGGTGTTAAGTTTTAAAATTCTTAGTTTGTGCTTCTCCAGACCAAGCACAGTTAAACTGTACTGCCTGGATGACAGGTGACTCTTACACCTCATAATCCTGTGCCTTATGTAACATGTCCTATAAACTGTTCTACACATGTATGATTGTCTGCATGTGTGTGTGATGTAAAATGACACCCTACACTGGTATGGGTGTCGCTATAAAACTAATTTAATGCATCTGAGAGAAAGTGGTTATGGATATGAGGGGCGATGTTAAACGGTGGTAGTGAGGGAGTCTGTGACGGAGGTGGTCATTGGGGGGCACTAACAAAGATTGTCGCACTGGGCGCCGCCAGCACTAAAGCCAGCCCTGCATGTGGGTGGCACAATCAGTGTTGCAGGTCCACTAGTAGCATTTGATTTACAGGCCCTGGGCACATCCGGCGCACTTTACTAGGGACTTGCTAGTAAATCAAATATACCAATCATGGATAAACCAATCATCAATACAATTTAGACAGAGAACATATGCACGTTAGCACTGGTTAATAGTGGTTAGGTGGCCAGAGTCCTAAAGTCAATAAAAACAGGTCAGAAACAATTGGAGGAAGAAAGCAAAATGTTTGGGGATAACCCCGCAAAAAGGGCCAAGTCCAACTTGCAGCATGAATGACTATTAAATGGACAGGTGATGGTGGATACTTCTAAGTGTACATTGTATGTACATGTCTTGTCAATGACCATTTAGTTTGTGGTGCAATGTCAAAATGGTCAATATCATGTTTCACATTTTGTGATGTGTGTTTGACATGACAGAATGAACCTAGATTTTATTTGTTATGTGTATTTAGTTGCATTTTGAGTCCATAAGCCCTTATGAAAATGGTGATTTCAACATTTTGGGAAAATCACAGTTGACTTTTCAAAGCTAAGTGTTTGTGCAGCAGCATATAACTTAATGAATAAAAAATACAAATATTTATGTGATTAACTAGTAATATATTATGATATTAATAACATTGATAGAACTACACATTTTACAAGACAGCACATAATACAGAGAACATTAAACATTAGATTTTTATACAAACACAACAGTGACTGGGTTAACAGTTGCGCAAAACAGAGTATGGTTGTGTCCAAAACATAGTGTTCATACTAGGTGCTCCAGGAACCAAGTAAAGAGTCCACCCAGCCCCTCCAAACTGTGAGGCACGAAGTACTCACCAAGTAGCAAACTTAAATTAGAACCGAGCACCAAGAAGACATATCAAAGAAATTCGATAGTCCATATTGTGTTGTAATGGTTGATGTTTCTTTTATTCTTTTTCAAATCTTCACTTAGATTCAGAATAGTTCATAACAAAATAAGAAGCAATACGGTTGCAGCCATCAAGTGTCTCGTCTTATGGTAGTGCTATATCAGCGACTTCATCAGGGCTACAAAAATTCAACAGTAATCATTCCAAGGTCAGATATTGCAACTGTATGAGGTCCATACTCACCACCGAAGTGAGTGCTAATGCCATATGGGATGTCAATTGCAAGACCAGATAAAGGTCTGGTGCAGTGACAATCTTATAAAGTAATGCAAATAAGGATATCTAATAGTTATGCACCATGACATAAATCAAAATGTATATCTTTCCACACTAGGAGAGAGGTGTATAAGGTTGGAATAGTGATCCTAAAGCATGCTAGTCTCGAAACAGTCATGAACGTAAAATAAGATAAAATCAAGAAGAAGATCCATCGTGAACCCAAGAGGGGATATATTAGCCACCACCAGTTGCAGACAGTATAGGCCGTAGTGATAACTCTGTAAAATAGATGCCCAATAAACGGGCTAACTAGAGAAAAACAAACAACTCACTCTAGCTATACTTCTTCCATGGTAATTCCAAACTCTGGAGATGCACCATCTTTCCCTAAATGTACGTATAACACTAAGGGGTCGATTCCGATGTCGTTCGAAAGGGCTCCGAATCGGATTTTGGTTTGCCGAATCCGATCTGGAACCCTTGTTTCCGGCCGAATCGTACACACTTCCCAACGACCAATTTCGATGCCAGGAAACCGTAACATCTGTCTGAATCAGTTCTGAAAGGCATTCGGACAGGCTGCATCTTTCGGAGCCAAATCGTACAACTCTATTGACTCGGTTGAGTGAGTACGATGACCGATTCGGACAGACGGTCTGAGTCGGTTACTTCTGAACTAATCGGCTGGCGGAATTGGTCATTGGGGTCCATAGCAGGCCCCCCTTCACCCGCGGCCCTCTGAATTGGGCCTGTTGGTGTACCTATAGGTCCCCTCTCTCCACCATGCACAGTGTGGCAGGCACCATGGGGTGCCCACCACAGGGTGCACGGTTTTCCCCAGCCACCCCTTTCTTCAATGGGAGCCTGTGTTCACGTCTGGAACACAGGCTCCCATAGAAGTCAATGGGAGTCCGACCGACTTTTATCCAGAAGCATCTGGATGCATCCAAATCACTTGGTCGGACTTCCCCAATCGTTCGGAAAGCATTCCGGAACCGATTCACTCGGAATGCTTTCCGAACGACATTAGAATCAGCCCCAATGTATACGTTCTAACACATCCATATCTCAGTGAAAGATACCATATCTAAATTTAAACCAGTACACAAATCTTACCCAATATATCCGGTAACAAATGATGTACCGTATGTGGGTATTTCCGCAAGTTCATGTAGTCGATGCTCCATATATTATTCTGTCTGTCAGCGTAAAAATACATAGATATAATAGATTATAGTCCCAATAATCTATTAATCAGAAACGTACTGTTTCAACCTAATTATCATTAAGTGATTTATAAAAATAATCCAGAGTATATTTCCTGTCGGAGCCTGAACATCATAACAGTATATAACTTATCCCATAGTGCTAGCACGGCAATGTAATCATCTGTGTATCACTTAAATAATATGTTGTACAATAGTGCTAAATCATCCGTGTCTCACCTACATAATAATATATCACTCTAAAGTAAGGCTAAATCGGACTGGTAACGTTGTCATATTACAAATATTTCAACCTAAAAAACCCTGGAGTTAAAGTATGACCTAGGGAAGTGCTTCAAAATGATAGACTATCTCAAAATGATGTATATTCACAGAAGAGGTAGGCATAAATAGCCCCATATGTTATTAGCCATGACGTTCAGCATACACGCCATCTTGGAGTGGCTGATTGTTTTACGCCCCGTTATTGAGATGACAAAGGGACTAAATAGGTCATGTCGGCCTCGCCATCATCTCGGCGTAGCATGCACTGAACTATATTATTATTGCTACATAAAAATAAAAATGGAGGCACGTTCAAAAATTGAAAGACTTACACCATGTTTAGATAGGGGAGTAGTATAAATCAAATTATGTCAAACACAATCATCCGAGTGTAAACCCTGTGACTGTGTTAGAATGACCTTCTCCTGCATCCTCTTCTCCACTACTCGAAATGTTACTGGATGAGGTAGCACTCCTGTCACTGATAGATAAAGATTTGTTCCTTCCTTGATTCAAGTCCTTTTTGACTAAGTGATCAAAACGTTTGGCGAATGTGAGCACTCTGCCACTTCAATAATCAATTTCGTCCCTTTTCAACTTTCTCGCCTTCCTTTTTTTTTATGTCCTCGTCATATCTTATTAGTACTTCCTTTAGAATATCATAGTTCTTCTCAGTAGCCTTGACTTAAAAGAGGTATGAGTTTTCGCCCTATGACTACTCATGATGTTGTTTATATCAAAATTAATGTTTACATATTTGTGAGACAACTTAAGCTCATCTGCGACTCCTCCATTAGGTCGGAGAGCGTCGCCCCACTGCTTTCTCGCAATGCGAGAAGCAGAAAAATAAAATGGTAAAATTACCATTTTATGTTTCTGCTTCTCGCATTGCGTGAAAGCAGAAGAAGGGTTAGGTTGTTCGGTCGTGTTCGAGGGCAGGGGAGGAGTGGCTAGCGCAATGTAGCGGGCCCTGACTGGTCATGCGCACTCTCCCTTTTCTCCATGTGGGCTGCATGTAGCCTGCATGGGGAAAATGGCCTCCCCATAGGCGCCATCCTCACCAAACACAACATTACCATTGCACCGTTCTCATTGGCTATGGGGAGGGGAGGGAGGCTGCCAGTGGCTGCTTCCTGTTCCTGCCGGAGGCAGGAGAGCAGCAGGAAAATTTAAATTAACACCCCCCACCTCGAGCAACCTAAACCCGCGAGTCATGCCGGACGCGACTGCTTAAGCTAAATAAATTATTTTCAAATAAATTGGAATGGAAGAAAATGCATAAACAAAGTAATGTGGTGGGCAACATTTCAATACAAGATGTGCACGATATTACTACGCTATTATCAATTACTGAGTGTGAGGACAACCCAGTCACAATTCACAATGTATTACAAGAGTTAGAATTATGTACTGACTTGAGTGAGAGCAGAGGACTATTAAGCAAACCTTGGACCCCACAACTGTTGAATGGCAAAATTATCGACCTTTTTTTTACAGAATAGTCATAAAAGAAATAGATTATTGGAATAGCAGGATAATTTACAAAAGGGTGGGTCAACAGCGGAGCAACATCACTACACAAGAATACTTAGCACTACAGGAATTAAGAATGGACAGTAGTTTAATAATCAGAGAAGCAGACAAGGGGGGATAATATAGTGGTAATGGACAAAGGCAAATATGAAGAAGAAATTCTTAGACAACTTAATGATGTTACCTGTTATTTGAAATTAGATTATAAACCGATCCCAGAAGTTTCCAATAGAATCAATACTAACCATAAACGGTGGCATGGATTGAGGCTACTTGATGAGGAGGAATATGTGTATTTTAGAGTGGAACCCCCAAGATTCCCCTGCATCTACACATTACCTAAAATACACAAAAGCATGGGTTTCCCGCCTGGGAGACCTATTATATTGGGCATTGGGGGCCCGAATGAGAGACTGTCAGAGTTCGTGGGCATCTTTTTGCGACCTTTTACATCCAATCTCCCATCACATATCAGGGACACCAAACAATTATGGAATATAATCAATGATGTGACGTGGGAGAATACTATGACCCTACTGACCATGGATGTGGTCTCACTCTACACTAATATTCTTCACCAACATGGTATTACGGCCTTGAAGTGTTTTCTATACAAGAGATCAATAGAATTTTTGGATCACTCTAAAATGATAATAGAAATATCAAAAATGATACTTGAGACCAATGTTTTTCTGTTTGAAGATATGTGGTTCAAACAGGAATGTAGGACCGCGATGGGCTCCAGATTCGCGCTGTCTTTTGCCAACCTTTTTATGGGATGGTTTGAGACAGTGCATGTCTGGGGCCTACCGGGGGCTAAGTGGAATGAACACATACACTATTGGGGTCAATACATTCATGACTACCTAATGATATGGACCGGGAGTCAAGGGGAACTGATGGAATTTTTTACATTTATGAATGACAATCCTAACAATGTCATTAAAGATGGACAACACAGCCAAGAGACGATTGTGTTTCTGAATCAGAAACATAAATGGAGACAAACTTGAAAGCAGAATGTATAGAAAGGCCACAGCCTGTAACACACTACTTTATGCAAGTAGCTCCCACCACAGGTGCCAAGTGAACTCAATACCATATGGGGAGATGCTCAGAGCTAGGCGTAATTGTAGCAATGACAATGATTTCTTAGAGAACATCGACGACATTGGAAACAGGCTCAGGGTGCGTGGTTATGACGAGAACGGCATTTTGAAAGCAAGCAATAAGACCAGTGCTCTGGGATGTATGAATACATTAAGGGATGTACAGAGACCCAAAAGTGGAAACAAAGCACCTAGACGGCTAATTACCAACTATCATCCATATTCATACAAGCTGTACAATATACCAAGACACACTGATTACTACTGACGACGGATCAAACATTACGACCATTTCTTACAAAGTCGCCTGGCATTACATATAGAAGAGGACACACTATATGAGATATCATTAGCCCCAGTTACCCTAAGCTTGAGACACCTGTGACATGGTTACACAAGAAAACTATAGGTTCATACAAGTGTAGACACTGTAATATATATAGGCTTGCAGGAAATGGCATCAAGACATTTTCTTACAATGACATGAGAGAATATAAGATAAATATGCATATTGACTATACCACTAAGTATGTTGTATATATCCTTATCTGTAAATGTGATAAAATCTATGTTGGTAGTATGAATAAATCACTCAAGGAACACATTTCTGAACATTTCAGAGCCTTAAAACAATGTGCTGAAAGACATCTCATGCAAAAAGAACAATTGATGGACAGAATGCAGAACAATGTCATACATTCCCCCCAGTACAGAGATCTGGCCCTAAATCCATCGTGTTTTTGCTCACCATGCCATTCCAGTTTGAACCCAGCCACATGCAAATCAGTCTTGACCCTGTGCTTCATGGGAACAGTCCAGCCCGAACTGCAGGACAGGTCCACCCTGGACTGGTAACAAGCATCCTAGGACCGGTTTTGGGGTTTCACCCCTCATCAGCCAGGATAGCTTGGCTTCAGTGGCATGGAGAGCACGGGACCCACATCTGGGCATACCCGTACCACTCAGGGTGACAAATGCAAAAAGAACAATTGATGGACAGAATTCAGAACAATGTCATACATTCTCCCCAGTACAGAGATCTGGGCCTAAATCCATAGTCTTTTTGCTCACTATGCCATTCCAGTTTGAACCCAGGCATATGCAAACCAGTCTTGCCCCATTGCCTCATGGGAACAATCCAGCATGAACTGCAGGCCAGGTCCTCCCTGGACTGGAAACAAGCATCCTAGGACCGGTTTCGGGGTTTCACCCCATATCAGCCAGGATAGCTTGACTCCAGTGGCATGGAGAGCACCGGACCCACGTCTGGGCATATTCGTACCACTCAGGTGACAAATGCAAAAAGAACAATTGATGGACAGAATGCAGAACAATGTCATACATTCACCCCAGTACAGGGATCTGGGCCTAAGCTCAGGATGCTTGTTTCTGGTCCAGGGAGGACCTGACTTGGCAGTTCGGGCTTGACTGTTCCCACAAGGAACAGGGTCAAGACTGATTTGCATATGGCTGGGTCCAAACTGGGGTGGTGTGGTGAGCAAAAGAATGATAGATTTAACCCCGATCCTTGTGACTGGGGGTGAATGGTTGCATTGTCAAGCATTCCGTCCATCAATTGTTTCTTTTGCATATATCGCCATAAGTGGGAAGGGTATGCTCAGACAAGGGTCCCGTGCTCACTACACCACTGGATTCAAGCTAGCTTGGCTAATGAAGGGTGATGACCTGAAACCGGTCCCAGGATGCTTGTTTCCGGTCCAGGGAGGACATGGCTTGGCAGTCCGGGCCTGATTGTTCCCACAAGGAACAGGGTCAAGACTGATTTGCATATGGCTGGGTCCAAACTGGGGTGGTGTGGTGAGCAAAAGAATGATGGATTTAACCCAGATCCTTGTGACGGGGGGTGAAGGTTTGCATTGTCCTGCATTCCGTCCATCAATTGTTTCTTTTGCGAAAGACATCCCGTGGCGGCTCATGCAAAAGAATGTGAGGCTCAAGATGAACATCATAGCTTTAGGCAGTAGGGGCCGGCATGACTCACGGGTAGGGGGTGAACGTGGGGGCACGGAGAGAGGGGTCGCGTGGGGAGGGTGGGTCAATAATTTAAAGAAAATTATAATTGAAACGTACTTTTCCACCGCGCCGGGTCCCGCGTCTTCACTGCTCCTGCTTTCCTGCCTCCCTCCCCTCCCAAGGGCTGTAGGGGATGGCCTGTTCTCCATGTAGGCTACAACGCAGCCTACATGGAGAAGTGCAGAGTGCGCATGACTGGTTTGGGTGGCCCAAGAGGGCCAACCAAACAGTCTTTGTTCACACAGGTGTGGGCAAACCACTCATGCCCTGCCCGGGCAGCTCCGCCCATCCACCCGCTCACAATGCGTAAAGAAACATAAAATGGTAATAACCAAAAGTTATTACCATTTTATGATTTGGCTTTCTCGCACTGTGAAAAAGCAGTGGGGCGACCCCTGGCTTTAGGTTCCATGGGATTGAAGCAGGCAGTAGAAATGTGAGTGGGGGAACCATGAACTAAGTTTGCGCCACTGTGCAGCACGGTGGATCATGAAACTGCATGCGGTGGAGTCAGGTTTGAATTATGATCATGACCTTCAATATTTTCTAGGAACTTGATTGCACTGAGATCTATTCACCTATCTTCTATACAACTGTTTTCTTTTTCTTATTACTCCTGGCTGAATTGGTTATTTAGACTTCGTGGCGATGAGAAAGCAATTTAGTGCCATATGATGAAAATTTTTATTCTGGCATAAGATCTAACTGATTATGTTCTCATGATACTATGAGGATGTTTACACTCAGATGATTGTATTTGGCGTAAACTGACTTATACTATTCCCCTATTTAAACATGGAGTACGTTTTTCAATTTTCGACTGTGCCTCCATCTTTATTTTTATGTGGCAATAATAATATAGTTGAGCACATGCTACGCCAAGATGTCGGCGAGGCATACATGACCTATTTAGTCCCTTTTTCATCTCAATAACAGGGGCATAGAACAATCAACCACTTCAAGATGGCGTGTAAGATGAACGCCAAGGCTAATAACATATGGGGCTATTTATGCCTATCTCTTCTGTGAATATACATTGTTTTAAGATAGTCTAACATTTTGAAGCACTTCGCTAGGTCGTACTGTAACTCCGTTTTTTTTTTAGGTTTAAAATATTTGTAATACGTCAACGCGAATGGTCCAATTAAGCCTTACTTACAGCGATATATTATTCTGTAGGTGAGACACCGATGATTACAATGTTGTGTCAATATCATGGGACAGGATATATATTGTGACAATAATAATTTAGTTGGGCAAATACTATGTCTAGATGGCAGCAAGGTCGACATGACCTATTTAGTACATTATCCATCTCAGTAACTATGGCTTAATATAAATCGCCACTCCAAGATGACACGTATGCTGAACGTCAAGATTGAGCGGGCGGAATACTCTCCGTCGTGCTGAAATTTACTATTGAGGTAAGCTTAGATATCTGTACCATCTTAGTCTATGAATATTTAAATATCTTTAACAGTCTTTGGCTAATATTTCGAGGGTTTATTATATGTCTACCTCATCTGGGAATATATTTTACTTTAGTATAGTTTTTACTTTGAAACATATCGCATGTGGTCGGGCTTTAAATTAGGAGCTTTAGGTTTAATATGCATGCAGGACGACAATGCGACTAGTCCAATTTAGCACTTTAGAATGATTTATTATTTTAATGATAAACGGTTGATTAAATAGCTGTGCTAGCACTATGGGATAAGTTATATACTGTTACGATGTTCCGTCTCCAATAGGAAATATATTCTGGACTAATTTTATAAATTACTTAATGATAGTTAGGTTGGAACAGTACATTTCATGACCTTCTGATTAATAAATTATTGGGACTAAGAGTAATATCTATATATTTTTACGCTGACAGACAGAACTAATATATGGAGCATCGACAACATGAACTTGCGGAAATATGCACATATGCTACATAATTTGTTAAATTTACATATGGTATCTTTAACTTAGCTATGGCTGTGTTAGAACATATACTTAGGGGTTGTTTACGATGACGTTCGGAAGGGCTCCGAATTGGATTCGGGTAAGCCAAATCCGATGTGGAACCCTTGTTTCCCACCGAACCGTACACAGTCCCAAAGGCCGGTTCCGGAAGGCATTTGGATAGATAGCGTCTTTCGGAGCCGAATTGTAAGCTCTATGGACTCGGTTGCAATGCGAGCCATTACGATGACCGATTCGGACAGTCGTTCCGATTTGGTTCCTCCGGAACGAATCGGCTGCCGGATTCTGTCTTTGGGGGCTGGTAGCAGGCACCCCTTTACCTGGGGCCCTCTGAATCAGGTCCATAGGGATTACCCAAGGACCCACCTTTCCAAACATGCTCAGTGTTTCAAGCACCATGGGGTGCCTACCACAGGGTGAAAGGTTTTCCCCAGCACCCCTTTCTTCATTGGGAGCCTTTGTTCTTATTCGGAACTCAGACTCCCATTGAAGTCAATGGGAGTCCAACCGAATCATATCCGGAAGCATCCAGATGCATCAAAATCGCTCAGTTGGACTCCTCCGATCTGAGTCATTCAGAAAGTATTCCGGAACCGTATCAGTCAGAATGCTTTCCGGATGAGATCGTAATCGGCCCCTTAGTGTTTATGTACATTTATGAACAGATGCTACATCCCCAGAATTTGGATTTACTCTGGAAGAAATATAGTTAGGGTGAATTGTTTGTTTTTCTCTAGTTAGCCAGTCTATTGGGCATCTATTTTACGGAGTTATCACTACAGCCTGAGTACACTGTCTGCAACTGGTGATGGCTAATATATCCCCACTTGGGTTCACGATCTTACACTATGGAGCTATTCCTTGATTTTATCTTATTTTACGTTCATGACTGTTTCAAGACTATCATGCTGTAGGATCACTATTCCAACCTTATACACCTCTCTCCTAGCGTGGAAAGAATTACATTTTGATTTATGTCATGGTGCATAACTATTAGATATCCTTATTTGGATTACCTTATAACATTGTCACTGCTCCAGACCTTATTGAACGTTTGCTCTCATTTTCTGGTCTTGCAATTGACTCTTAGCTTGAACCATCCCATAAGGAATTAACACTCAATTCGGTGGTGGAGTATGGACCTCATACAGTTGCAATATCTGACCTGGGAATGATTATTGTTTAATTTTGTAACCCTGATGTAGTCGCTGGCATAGCATTACCATAAGACGAAACATGGGTTGGCTGCAATCGTATGGCTTCCAATTTCGTTATGAACTATGTTGAATCTATGTGAAGATTTGAAAAAGAATAAAAGAAACATCAACCATTACAACACTATTGTATTAAACAGTAGATATTACAGTACAAAACTTCCAATATACAGATTAAATAATATGTTTTTTATATTCTATGACTACCCTCTAAATCCTGCTTGTGGGCATCCAGCTGAGCATACAGGGCCATCTGAGCTGCTCTTAGGACAGTTCTATGTAGTGGTAAGAACTTGGGGTACTGTTAATTGGACACACAGTACCTCCTCTGCCTTCAGGCATGACCAGCAACAGAGATTCTCTCAGAGCTTGCAGCACGACCTGGCTCTATAGGTGTGAACATCTAGTGCACTGCATATGGCAATATCCTACAAGATTCAATCTTACCAACCTGTGTTATTGGTCCCCCACAGAGCTGAGGATACTATTGGAGAACCATCTGGCTGGCCTCCTCCAATCCCTCCTGCTAGAAACTGGAGGCCGGCTTTTCTCTATAATCAGCTATTTGGGGAGTTTCTGAGACAAAAGGAGCAACAGAATGGAGAAGGATTGTGTAGCACACCCTAAAAGGCTCAGAAATTGCATACTTTTTTTAAATCAGTCTCTGGATTCCTCCCTATGATGGGCAGTGCTTTCGGATTCTGCGTTTCCTGAAATTACTAGTTTGGTGGCATGACACACTTGAGTGGGATTTCATGATAATGGCTCTTTTAGCTTGAATCAGCACAAAGTCAAGCCAATGGATGATTGTTTTGGCTTTATTTGGTCTTTTGCAGACACCTAAGGGGTTGGAATTCCAGGAGTCTATTCTCTGCAAGCCTTTAACCTCAGTCGCCGTGCCACCTCTTTCTTGTACAGTCTCAAGTGGGGCCACTCCCAGGGTATGTGTCTCAGATTCACTGTTGGCATGTCACATTTTGTACAAGAAGTGTCTGCTCGAGGAAAAATTCAGCTAATTCGCTAAGGGGAGAGATAAGCTCTATGTAAGTAAAAATGTATTATTTTAGGTCTGCCAATGTATGAGAAGATCTGGGTGTATTCTAGTGATCCTACCCATTCCTTATCATATAAGGACCAGCCAAACTCCCTTTCCCAGGTGTTCTCTGTAGATTGCAGTGAAACCTGTTTGTGGTATAAAAAGGCTTTGTTTATCCAACTACCAAGAAGGCCAATGGTGTGTAAGGTATGTGTAAGTGTATGCATGGTGGGTTCGCTATTCGTTACAGCCCATTTGCTTTGAAGGCTATGCTTCTCATGGAGGTCAAATTGTTGTGTGATAGCAGGGAATGACAGGAGTTGTTTGTCCTGGAAGAGGTCACCCAGGGTAATTATACCTGCTTGATCCCAATAATGTAAGTCCTGTGAATCTAGGTGACCAGTTTGTTTCACTATACCTCTGGTAAAGCAGCGCAGTGCCACCAACAGGAGGCGTGAGACATCTCGTTGGAGCGTAGGTCCTGGGTGTAGTAACGTTTCTATGTAGGTGCATCTGCTGGGTTGTGCAGAATCACTTGTTTCTTCCAGTGACTGCCTCGCTAACATTGAGTCACCCATTGAAGCTATCCTGACAGATAGTTGTTTGCAAAATTAGGGGCATCCAGCTCTCCTCAATCAACTGAGAGTTGCTACTCAGGCAGAGCCACCATTTAATGGGAGGTACACCAGATGAGCACCTCAAGAGCTTATCTAATTCACGAAAAGTCTTGTGGGGAGCAACACCGGGAGGTTAGGAAAGTGGTATTAAAGTTGGGGCAGTATCACCATTTTGGAAATTCCCATGTGCCCCATAATCAATAGTAGTAGGGTAAGTGGCTGCCAAAAGGTCACTTGGGTCCTGATGGCAGTTACCTTCTTAGTGAGCGTGCCAGCTAATAGATCCAGATCAGTGTGAAAGATAAAGATGCCTAAATTCTGGAAAGAACTGTTCTCCCAAATTCTTAGGGGCTTTATCCAGGTCATGCCTTACTGGAGCGGCAATGCAATTTAAAGGGTGTAAGCAGGACTTACGCCATTTGACCAAGATGTCAGATACCACCCCAACTTCTTCAAGCAGTCAGGCACTAGGAGAGTGGCTCCTAGACAAGTCTTTCAGATAAAATAGTACGTTGTTTGCATAGAGCATAATTTTGTGTGTTCGGTCTAACAAAGGTATTTCCCATGAGCCACACTCTTGCTCAGAGAGGTAATGACTCCGTGGCCAATAAGAGGAGGAGAGAGAGGGGACACCTCTGCCTAATGGTTCTATCCACTGTAATTGCTGCTTATGCTAGCCTATTTAGCTGAACCTCGACTGTTGGGTCTTTATAGCGTAATTGGATAAGCCAAAGTGTGTGGGCTTCAAAGCCATACTCAGTCAAGACTTGGAATAATTAAATCCAAATCAGGGTGTTGAAGGCCTTATCCAAATCTAAGACTAAACAAGCGTCTTGCGGACAATTTAGTTGGGCAGCCTCCATAACTGTGTGGACTCCTTATGTTAAGAGATGTATTTCTGCTGGCAATGAAGCTTTCAGACTTTTGATAGGTGGTAGTGCCTGGTTGTGATCTAATATGGCAATGATCACTTCACCACCAAAGTGAAGGGGATGTTGAGGAAGCAAAGTGAAGAGGTTTGCAGGGCCAGACAAGCCCACTTCTAGCTCTTGGAGGTGAGGATAGGGAAATAAGGTTCTAAATTGAGGGTAGGGATGTGGACTTAACACTTGTACGCAAGGGGACTTCAATGTTGGAAAAGGGCAGCCTACTCCCTTTATTGTCCTCAGCTGCGGCGCGTGCAGGTACAAGCGGTAGGGCAGTGGGGCTGGGTGGGTGGGGATTTCGACAGACAACGACAAGGGGAAATTATTAATTTTCCCTTGTGGTCGCCTGTCAAAATCCCCACCCCACCCGGTCACACTGCCCTGCCGCTCCTACCTGCACGAGCCGCAGCTGATTGTCCTTCTCCTTTAAGGAAGGTTAGGGTATGCTAAGCATCCTCAAGAGGAGTATATGCACTGCATTGAGGCTCCCATCTGTAGCACAAGTTGATAGCAGTCACTATAGGAGTTCATCTGCAGTTGGTAGGGCAATTCTTGATGGGGATCCAATAACATTCTGGAGAAGTGAGGAGGTCTCCTCTCCTTTCAACTCCTCTGTGGAGGAGCTTGAAGTGGCAAGTGGTGGATCTCAGAAGGTTGCTGCCAGAGCGAGGGCTGACCTTTCACTGTCACAGGCTTGTTCCTGGGACAGGGCTGCCGAAGAGGACAAAACATTCCCAGCCTGTTTCTAGGGGTGTTTTTATCATTGTCTGGGTGGTCGTCATAACCATTTGTGGGCAGCTTCTGGTTGGCAAGATGTACCTCGGTGGTCCACCTAGTCCCAGGCCTCTGTCAGTTCGAGGAAAAACTAAGTCTTTTGTTCCATTATAACCTTTATTTGCCAGGGGAAAAGTAATGCATATTTAAAGCCCATCTCTCTCAATTTTCTTTTGACTCCTGAAAAGAAGGCCAACTGATGATGGACCACCAGCGTGTTGTCTGGAAAAATAATGTTTTTTAAGTTGATATGTCTACCTCACTGCTTTCACAATTGTGTACTAGTCTTTATAGCCCCAGATTGGGGACTATTGGCCTCAGAGGAGCACTTGGGGGAGAGCAGCGAGCCAGTACCTGAAGGTCCCTTTCTATGAGGAAGGAGGGTGTGAGGACCTGGTGTGGTACAAAATCTTTGAACCGGGTTTCTAGGTGACCATGCTGTGACCATCAGAGCCTTTGGATAACACTGCTACATCGAGGTTGCTATAGTGAGATCTTCCTTCCTCATCCTCCTCCCTACCCTCAGGGAAGTGAACTCACTGTTGTTGGAGGTCTAAAGTTCAGACTGCAACTCTTCCAATGTCTTCTCACTACAGGACTATTTACTCTGCAATGTTTTTGTAATTGCCTCATAAAAGGATCATATCAATGTCAACCACATCTACTTTCATTTCCAGGGAAATCCTAACCCTTTTTCTGGCTTTTAAAACACCATCTAGTTCATCAGTTTCCTTGTCCGATGTACTAGGCAAAACTACATCCTCTAATGGTTGTGGTGAATGTGGGCCAGCTCTGAGTGGTTTAATTCTGCTCATCTCTAAGGCTGCTATAGTCCAGCAGTCCTACCAATGTGGCTGGATGGGGTATAAAAATTACCTGTTGTGAGAGCTCCACACCAAGAGCTCTCTGCTATGCATCTGCCATGTTGGCTTTCCAGGGCGCACCCCTGATTAGAAATGGAATACTTCCTGTGTCTGTATATCACTTCCTGTTTGTTGTTGTTGTGGAAAACTCAGCCTCTACTATGTAGTTCTTCACTTCCACTAGAGAGTTCTCCACCCAATAAAGGTGGAGAAGTCCATCACATAAGTGAAATAAGCAGAAAATTAAGCAGAGTTAAGGGAACAGCATATATGGTCCTGTAAATGCCATCATAATGGCACCGGAAAACAACATGGATTTATCAAGTTTTTAAATAATTAAAGTGGACAAATGTGTATCTGCAGACGTGTCGATGTTCACTTACATATGCCATGTGCCAACCTCCGTAACTCTACATGGCGATTGTTGATTTGAGTGAAAATTTCAAGTATGGGTGAATGATTTAAATAGCTGTAGGATAGAATATAATGATAAATATGAGTCATATAGCTATGGTTGTCTGTGACATATAGAAATTCACATCTATTTCACCTCATGTTAGTCCAACATAGGTATCTCAGGGTGGTATAAGTGGATGATGTGACAGTCCACCACTCACAATTGACTCAGCACTATCCAAACACAGTAGTGCACCAACCAAAATAGCAGCTTGGGTGAAATGTAAGGCCACTAGCTCACCATGCTCCTACAAACGCTTACTTCTGTTCTGAGTTGCTCTATGGAAACCTGTATGAGACCTTATGGGTAAGGTGAACATGCAAGTCCTGTTGTGTGGTGAGGTTGTGCAACTCACAACAGGCTACAATTATCTTGCACACTACGTCTGGGGAGTACTGGATCATCCAGTAGGAGCATAACATCTGAAGTGTGACTTGCGGGTGCAAAAAATACTTTCACTGATGGCTCATGTATTTGTCTGTCCTGTTTTGCTTCTGTTGAGACTGCATGGTTGGTTGTTGGACAAGGGTTGGGAGAAGGTGATAGAGGGCACAATCACATCACCTGCAACAAGTATATGTGATTTTTTTAAATGTGGTAACTTTAAGAAAGCAGAAGACATTATGTACATACATGAATTTAGCGTTTGTCGCACAGGTGTACATTGTGATGGGATGAAGATATAAGTCATGGGTACTCACAAACATGTTCTCGGGACCAAAATGTTTGGTCTGTGGTGTGACTGACGGCTTCACTGATGCCAGCAGGGTGGTGGTTGGAAAGGGTGTAAAGTGGGTGAAGGGGAAAAAAAGCATGTACATCTAGTGGTTGAATTGAATTGCACAATGTGGAACAAGAAAACGTGGGATGAATCCCGGCTTCCTACTTGGCCAAATAGTGCGATCATAGGCAATTGTTTCATTTCACTTTCCTTTCTTTTCCTTCATTATCATATCTAAGAGGACCTCGAAATACATAACTTCAGGATGTATGCTGAACAAAACTTTCTTCTGTGTTTGATCATTAATGGCATTGTTATCTTGTGGAGGGGAAGCATGATTTTTTCTAAATTTATGTTTGAAAACTAGTATTTTTATAAAAATACTTCTGAATGCACTGATATAATCTGATTTAGTAAGGTGAAATGGTTCTGCAGGTTAGTTAAATATACTTTTTCTATTTTATAGAGATTTTATCATATTTTTACACGTTTGCTGTCTTTAAAAATGAAGCTGTTCCTAAAGCTAAGCCGTGCAATACGCCCTAGTTACATCCTTCCCTTAACTGCAACTAACCTTTAAATAAATGCTTGCTGTTTATTTAACATCTTTTTAATGTTAGTGCTGAGTCAGTAAACAGCAGCCAAGTCCAGGGGGCAACATGAGAAGGTCAGGAGCCATACTTTGCGAATCACTAATATATTTGTGAATCTCCCCCCCAGGTACACATCAATTGACATTGTGAGTTAGCAGATAGCCACATATTATCAAACTACCCAGCAACTAACTTATGTGCAAGTGTAGACTGGATGCCTTGACTTTGGTGACTCATTTTAATTAATTGGTGGGCGAATTAACTCAGACCAAAGATTTTCGATGTGGGTTGAGAGAAAAAATCAAGGATGAATTGGATAATTTGCAATGCCCGCTTCAGTTTGTTAACTTATGGAATTAGCACTGTTAAATGAAAATAGATTACAAGAGAGATGGAAGTGAAGAGAAAGTTCAGAGGACATTATTCAAATTATTATAAGGTTTAGTCATCCGCTTTATCTGAAATTTCAGTGAACCCATTATTCCATGAAGGACCTATGCAAGTGAGAGCTGTAAGGAATCCTTTGACTTAAAGTGAAAAGGAGCACCATATTAGGGCTGGGATTTTTCTATATTGAGGTGATGCTTGCCATATGATTGAAGCTGATGGCAACCAGTCTCAAAATGAAGTTCCATCATCTCCTGAGAAGAAGACAGGGGAATTCTGGCTTGCTTGTAATCAATAATCTCTGAGTCACACCGATAATCATTTGTTTCTATTATCAAGTGCTATCTATTTATTTATTTCATTTATAGAGCTCATGAATCACCCCAACCGGGGTATCTCGGCGCTGTGACTGCCCTTGACAACCAGAAAGGGGAAGATCAGAACAGCGTGGTTTTTAGCAGCTTTCTAGACAGCAGAAGGAAAATATTTTAATATCTCTACATTGTTGGATGATGGTGCCTATGGAATACTTAGTTATTTGGACTGGGCTTAAAAAAATAATATTCCTAAGAGACTTAAAGTGACTCTTGAAGTAATTTGAACTGCTGGTAGTTAACCATTAGCCCTAGCCCAATTTGAGTTACTTCTTTTCCATTCTCAGTCTCATTTGGAGATCATACAGTAGGGTTATCATTTGTCATTATTCCCTTTCCAAATTATACTGTACGTTTTGGGATTTCTTGATTAAAGAGACACAATCTGTATCTAAATTGGAAAACTCAACCAAATTCTTTATTGTCACAGTTTTGTGAAGATCAGGGCTGTGCATCAGGACGTTCTTGGTCCCTGAATGATGAGATAAAAGATACAATAGATAAACTAATATAGTTGATTTATTATTGGCATTGCTACGGTATCATGATTTTTCTCCACTTCTTGCCAAGGCTAAAGGTTCCTCAATTTCCCCTCTCAGGGTATTTGATTGCACTATATTCCTTGACCCTGGCGCTATCGTTCCTTTGAACATATTTATTGCATAGCTGAGAAAGAGAAGATACTCTTGGAGACTTAATTACATAAGAATTTGCAAAGTGGTGTTATTGTTTCATTTTTATAACAGCTCGGGCCCCTTTATTTTTTGTACGCATTAAAGATCCTTGAATTAATTACACAGGTTTAAATCAGATCATGATCAAGGACAGATATCCTTGATATTCTATGGGGTAAGTTCAAGGTGCATGAGTATTCACAAAGCTTGATTTATGAGGTGCTTATAATCTGGTGTTCAAAAAGCATGGTGACAAATGGAAAATTGCTTTCCACACTCTTTCTCGGCATTCTGAATATTCTGTAATGTCATTTAGGTTATGCAATGCTGCAGCTGTTTTTCAGAGAGTCATGGATTTAATATTTTATAATACTTTAAGTTAGCTTGTACGTGTTAATTTGAATAATATTCTAAAATATTGAAAGACTTATGCAGAACATCAAGAACACATGAATCTAGTGTTGCCAATGCTCCAGCAACATCAATTAACTTATACACCAGAGAAATGTGTGTTTGAGAACAAAAAACACACTTGTCCTGGACTAAATGACTCCTATCTTTTTAAGGATCTAAAGAAGATTTCAGCCATTTTGGATTTGCCTTCACCTACTAATAATAAGAAACTCAAAATGTAATTGTTTATGCAAATTTGTGTCAACATTTTTGAAGAAGTAACCAAAAATATTACTTTTTTTTTTACAAAAAGGAAGAATATGAAGAGGTTTTTTTGGGGGACGACCAAGATGAGCTTTCAAGGAGCTCAACCTGAAGCATACTTGGGCACAAATCATATGTCATCCTGATACTTCAAATATATTTATTTTGTAATAGATGCCTCGGAAAGAGCAGTTGGGGTAGTCTTGTTAGAATAGCAAGACAAATATGGAAATCAGCAACCTTTATTTTAAACAAAGATAGCATGATCACCAGTCTACATAACAAAATAAATGTCCTTTAGTATCCAATTCATTAGCTGGCATTTCAAACAGCCAGACTTTAACAATCTACTTGACTTAAGGCGTCCAGTCAATATACATCTTCCAATCAACATGTGTTTTGTCATAAGGGAACTCGAGGATACAGATCACATTTCACTATAATACCACATACCTCATAAAAGGCATTTCATAATGAAATGCTTGAGAATTAATTTATATATCTTACGATTAATAAACCTAGATTTCCTTATATACATGACCAAAAGTACATACACTAGAAGGCCTTTCCCTCCAGAAAGACCCATTATATTGGGCATTAACTGAGCTTTCTTTGTCCTTTTGCTAAACAATTCTCTTCGTATATCAGTGATAAGCAACATGTCCTAACTATGATGATTGTTATTGACTGGGATGATGGCATGTTGTTTTTTCACACTTGACATGTCATTGTGCACCAACTTAGAACACAAATGGGGGAATCTCTTCTTTGAAGCATTTTCTTAACATATGGGCTGTCAAATGTTTAACACACATCCAGCTGCTAGATATGACAGAGCATCAACATGTTACTTCATGAGGATACCTGGTATCAGCCTCAGGTTGGCATCTTCTTACGCTAACATTCTTATGTGGTGGTTTGATGCAAGTCTGAAGTCAACAGGCCTCCCTATGGACTGGTGGCAGCTCATAGATGACACTCATATGATATGAACAGACACAATTTAATAATGAGAATATTTTCATATTATCTTAACTATAAGGATTACAGTACGAAATTCACACTCATTTACTGTAACAAGAGAACAAGAGAATCACTTTTTTGGATTTAAAATTCATATCTATATACACTGAAAAAAACAAAGGTTACAGTAATGTTATATATGTGTGAATTTGTCAGTGACAACATTAATGTTTTGAACTTAAAAAATACAGAAATTCACCAGTTATAGTTAACAGTGCCAACTATAACTTGCACCCCCGCCATGCTCTGCTTATGACCTCACATGACATCACTCATGACACATTCTATGACGCCATTTTTGACATCACTGATGACATTATCCAATGAGTGTGCTATCTTGTTTTACAGTTTACATAGTGGCAGGTAACTACTATATTAATTTTCTTCATCATTTTGTGCACCTTAGGTACAGCTAGTGGGTGTAAGTATTAACAAAATTCATGTGCTTCTAATGCACCTAGCTGTGTAGTGGTATTGAACATGTTATAAATGTTTGTATTCAAGACTAACTCTGTACAAGCGACAGTGGATTTGTCTTCATAATGCTCCAAACTGCTTTTTGGTTCTGCAGAAAAAGTTTCCAACAGTTGAAAGATTCTACTTAGTAGATACTAACTTTTGTAACCTGTCGTTCGTTATTTTTTTTGCAGTTTTATATAGCATGAACTCGACCTGAAAGTATTGGAACACTTTGCATGAGCACCAGTTGCATTGTACAAGGACACTTTCATTTTTGGTAGGCACACAGATATTAAGTGGTTTGCTCAGTAGCACAGGATGTTGAGCCGACACCGAGACTAGTAACTGGTTCCACACCTCCAAAGTCGGCAACACTGGCCGGTAACCCATGTCCTCTCCCAGGAGGAGTTATTATAGAGAATCATCTCAGCATGACAATTTCTATTTAAAATATTAGACTGTGGGCACCAGGTACTAATCTATAAACGTGTGCTTGCTTTGCTTCAGAAGATGGGCTATGTGTAAATGTTTCTCCACAGTATGAAGAGTGTAGGCAGTATGCCCTTAAACACCTTCAGATCTTGGTTACTTTTAAAAATAGTGGGTTTTTTGAGGCCTAGGCAGAGCTCGCTGAGTTTCACTATGTGGAATTCACAGAGTTGCCCAAAAACTCTGGTAAATTCCGTGGAGATCCGTGAGCAGGAGGAGTATTGCTCATTCAAACTGACTGATATCCCCTTTTCTGCCGAGAGTTGTTGGGGGCTAAGAACCCCTATTGTTGCGACAGATAAGCCCCCAAAGTCCCCCACAGCTGGATTGCCGAGATGTGGTTGAAGGCCCCAACCCCTTTCAAAACCACTGTGCACCGGGGCCTCCTGGTCCACTACTGGTTAGGGGATGAAGTCCCATTGGCTGCAGAGGGTCATTGGGGGCCAAGAACCCCTATATTTGTTACAATTAGGTCCCCATCAGGCAGATTGCTAAGATGTGGTCGGAGGCCCGCCCCCTTTGTCAACCAACCACTCTGCACAGGGGCCTCCTGGCCCACTACTTGTTGGGGGGTGAAGTCCCGTTGGCTGCTGGGGACTGTTGGGGCCAAGAATCATATTGTTGCAATAAGTAAGTCCCCCACAACTGGATCAATCAATCAATCAATCAGGGAATTCTAAGCACACTATTCACCCATGAGGGTCTCAAGGCGCTGGATGGGGGGAAACAGCAGTTCTGTTCAGTCGGAGAGCCAGGTCTTGAGCGCCTTCCTGAAGGTGTTCAGGGAGTGGGCGTGTCTGATGTCGATAGGGAGCTCGTTCCAGGTCTTGGCTGCGATGTAGGAGAAGGCTCTTCCTCCTGTTCTGGCTCTTTGGATGCGCAGGGTTTCAGCGAGGGCGAGGTTGGTGAAGCGGAGGTTTCGTTTGGGTACGTGGAAGGTGATTCTCTCGTTGAGGTATTGAGGTCCTGTGTTGTGGAGGCATTTGTAGGCGTGGGTGGGTATCTTGAATGTGACTCTCTTCTCGATGGGGAGCCAGTGGAGGTTCCATAGGTGTTGGCTGATGTACTCGTGTCGGGGGATGCCGAGGACGAATCTGGGTGCAGTGTTCTTTATCGTCTGGAGCTTACGCAGTAGAGACTTATTGATGCCGGCGTAGAGGCCGTTTCCGTAGTCCAATCCCTCTGGTTCTGAGTGTGTGGGTGACTGTCTTCCTGGACTCAGGGGGATCCATTTGAAGGTCTTTCGGAGGATGCGGAGGGTGTTGAAACAGCTGGACGCGACGGCATTGACCTACTTATTCATGGAGAGGGAGGTGTTGAGTATGATGCCGAGGTTTCTGGCGTGGTCCGTGGGGGTTGGAGTGCTGCCGAGTGCGGTGGGCCACTAGGTGTTGTTCCATGCTGATGGGGTGGTTCCGACTATGAGGACTTCTGTGTTTCCGAGTTGAGCTTCAGGCAGCTGTTGCTCATCCAGCATTCCTTCCTGGATGTTGAGTCTGGTGGTGGTGGGGTCCTTGGTGAGGGAGAGGATGAGTTGGGTGTCGTCGGTGTAGGATACTATGCTGAGGCAGTGCTGTCTGATTATGGCAGCAAGGAGGACCATGTAGATGTTGAAGAGGGCTGGGCTGAGTGATGATCCATGGGGTACTCCGCAGTTGATTTCCGTGGGTTCAGAGAGGAAGGGTGACAGTCTTATTCTTTAGCTTCTGCCGGTGAGGAACAAGCGGATCCAGTGGAGGGCGGTTCCTTGTATGCTGGTGTCCTGTAGCCTGGCGTGTGGTGGGAAGCAGTGTCGAAGGCTGCTGACAGGTCGAGTAGTATCAGCGCTCTGGTGAGGCCTTGGTCGAGGAGGGTGTGAATGTCATCTGTGGCAGCGAGTAGGGCGGTCTCGGTGCTGTGGCTGCTGAGAAATCCGGATTGGGAGGGGTCGAGGATGGAGTTGTCTTTGATTAACTTTGTTAGCTGTACGTTGACGATCTTCTCCACGACGTTTGCCCTGAAGGGGAGTAGAGAAATGGGCCGGTAGGTTTTGAGGTCCATGAGATCTGCTGAGGGTTTTTTAACAGGGGTCGGACTTCTGCGCATTTCCAGTTGTCGGGGATGGTGCCGGTCATGAAGGTGGCATTGATGGTGTGTCTTAATTCTGGTGCCATGGCGGCTCTGTGGTAGATGTGCAGTGGGCAGGGGTCTGTGGGGGCCCCTCGAGTGGATGCCGTTCATGGTGGAGGTGGTCTCTTCGGTTGTGACCGGTGTCTAGTAGGTGATGGTGGGCTGGTTGTTGTTGCTTGAGGGCGCGGTGGTCGCGGAGTCAGGTGTTTGGTCGTTGAAGTTGTCGTAGTGGTTCTTGATTTTCTGGTGGAAGTATGATCCGAGCTTGTCGCATAGGTCCTGGGATGGGGTGATGTCCGTGGTTTTGCTGGGGGGTTTGGTGAATTCCTGGATGACGCTGAAGAGCTCCTTGGAGTTGCTAGCAAGGATTTTGTTATGGATGAAGGTTCTTTTGGTGGTTCTGATGTGTTAGTGGTATTCTGTCATGGCGTCTTTGTAGGTGGTGTGGTTTTCGGACGTCTTGTTGTTCGGCCAGTTCTTCTTGAGGCATCTGCAGGTGCATCTGCCTGGATTCTTGGACGTCGGCGGTGAGGTGGCTTTCCTGTGGCACTGTCTGTTGGAGTTGCGTAGCGGGGCAAGCTTGTCTGTGCAGCTGGAGATCCAAGTGTGGAGTCCCCTGGCTGTGAGGTTGGTGTTGGTTGTGGTGGTGGGGGTGTCGCGGTTGAGGGTGAAGTTGAGCTGCTCCTCGGAGACTCTGCTCCAGTTTCTGCGCGGACAGCGTGGAGCAGGCTTCGGTGGCTTGGGTTTGTTGATGAAAGAGTGTACGCAGTTGTGGTCAGTCCATGGGGGTTGCATGATGTGGCTGAAGTGGGTTCTATTTCCCCCTGCGAAGATGGGGTTGAGGTTGTGTCCTGCCTTGTGGGTGGGCGTGGTGACGAGTTGTTTCAGTACTATGTTGGCAAGGTTGTCGAGGAGGCTGGTGGAGTTGTGGTCGCTGGGGTTGTCAAGGTGTAAGTTCAGGTCTCTGATGAGTATGTAGTCCATTGATGTGATGGCGTGGGGTGTGAAGAGGTCAGTGATGGTGGAGGTAAAGGGGGTGCGGGGGCCGGGGGTCTGAAGGCGAGGGTGCCGGGGAGTGTGGAGTTGGGGCTAGTCTGGACCTGGAAGTGCAGTTGTTCGGCAGCAGAGAAGGCGTCGCTCGAATTGCTGAGATGCGGTCGGAGGCCCCACCCCCTTTCTCAGTCACTCTGCACAGGGGCCTCCTTGCCCACTACCAGTTGGGGGATGAAGTCCCCTTGGCTGCTAAGGGTTGTTGGTGACAAGGACCCCTATTTTTGTGACAAGTAAGTCTCCAGCAGCTAGATTGCTGCGACGTGGTCAGAGGCCCGCCCCCTTTCTCAACCACTCTGCACAGGGGCCTGCTGGCCCACTACTAGTTGGGGGATGAAGTCTCCTTGGCTACTAAGGGTCGTTGGGGACCTAGAACCCATATTTTTGCGACAAGTAGGCCCCCCGCAGCTGGATTGCTGAGACGTGGTTGTGGGCCCGCCCTCTTTCAGAACCACTCTGCACAGGGGCCTCCTGGCACACTACTAGTTGTGGGATGAAGTCCACTTGGCTGCTCAGGGTCGTTGGGGGCCAAGGACCCCTATTGTTGAAACAAGTAAGTCCCCCACAGCTGTATTGCTGAGATGTGGTTGGAGACCCCGGCCCCTTTTGTCAACCAATCTGAACAGGGGCCTCCTGGTGCACTACTGGTTGGGGATAAACTCCCATATGGCTGTTGAGGGTTGTTGGAGCCAAAAACCCCTATTGTTGTGACAAGTAAGTCCCCCACAGCCGGATTGCTGAGACGTGGTCGGAGGCATGCATCTTTTGTCAACCACTCTGCACAGGTGCCTCCTGGGACACTACTGGTTTGGGGATAAAGTTCCATTGGCTGCTGAGGGTCATTGAGGGCCAAGAACTCCTATTTTTGTGACAAGTAAGTCCCCCGACAGCTAGATTGCTGGGAGTGGTCGGAGGCCCCGTCCCCTTTCTCAGCCACCCTGCACAGGGGCCTCCTGGCCCACTACTGGTTGGGGGATGAAGTCCCCTTGGTTGCTGAAGGTAATTGAGGGCCACAAACCCCTATTGTTGCGCCAAGTAAGTCCCCCACAGCCAGATTGCTGAGACGTGGTCAGAGGCCCACTCCCTTTCTCAACCACTATCTCATTGTGGTCCCCGCTTGCAAGCGCCAAAAATCCCGCTCCGTTGTGGATTGCAGGGTCTATTGGTAACTCTGCATTCTCCGTGGAACGTGGAGTTGCCGAATTCCGCAAACTCCGCAAGTTCAGCGGAATTGTACGTCTGTTGCATAGAGTGTATACTGTTCTTTGTAGATTGTTTTACACTCTATGGTGCATTTCTCATGAGAATTTCACTGTCTGCAGTGTGATACAGAGAGCGCTTTTTGATTGGAGAAAAAACTGTTTACAGTACCTACTTTTCGGCTCATATCAACTTCATTCCTCAAAGTAGTTTAGATGAGTGTCAAGTGTTTGATACATATAAAGGTTGTCCTTAATAGGGTGTTTGTTTTTGAACTGGCATTAACTATTTTGGCTTTCTGTCAACAACTGTATAGTTATTAAACACTGCAGTCAATGAGTGTTTCTTGTATATCTGTGTTTGATTGTTAATTAGATCTATGCTACCTGTAAAGTGTATGCTCTAGGCTCAATGTTGCATATAATGCTTGTTTTCAACATCTAAGTGAGTTGTTTGTGTGGTGGCAGTAGTAAGGGGTGATTTTCTCCTGAGGTATTTTGTACTTACGGTGAGGCCTCTAATGTCGTACTAATTTATAGAGCAATATGTGTGACTGAAGCTTAGATGATATCATCAGTGATGCCATCAATGATGTCATTTGATATGTCATCAGAGATGTCATAAGTGATGTCATAGGACATGTCTTGAGTGATGTTGTATATAATGCCATAAGCAGTGCATGTTTGGGGCGTAAGTTATAGTTAGTGCTGCTAACTATATCTGGTGAATTTCTGTGCTATTTTTAGTTCAGAACATTGATGTTGTCACTGAGAAATTCACCTAACTATAACTTTACTTTAACCTTTGTTTTTTTTGGTGGATTTCCAAGGTTTTTAAAAACAAAAGCAGATTTGTTTTATTGCACCTAACTATAACGCTACATAATCTTTGGTTCTTCAGTGAATAGCTAGGGTGGTTTAAAGTAATTGGGCCTGATTCACAAAAGTAATCTGTGACAAAATTCAAAATTTACGTCTTTTGGTATTCACAGAAGGCACTTACGATTTTTGGTATTCACAGAAATCACATACGACTCCTATCTTTACATCCGCACTCGGGCCGGAAATTCCGCACCCAGAGAGGAATTTCTGCACCTGGAGCAGAATTTCCACACCCAGAGCGGAATCTCCGCTTCAGGCCGGAATACCCACATTTGGGCTGGCTGATCATTTTCATCAATGTTAAACACCTGTCAACGTGCCTACGATCCCCCACCATGCTCCAGCTGAAACACTGCAGCCCTACAGCCAGTCCCAGCCCTGCAGCACATATGAAAGCAGAGCAGACACACACAAATCTTTTAACATGTCACTGAATGTGTTTGTTGCTCTGCCCCTTGCCATGCGGCAAGAAGACCTGAGGAGGAGGAGGAGAATAGAGAGGATATTCAGACAAAGGATAAAGCAATTTGGGCTGTCCAGCCAAGATGTCAGGGCCAGATGCCGTTTCCCTCCAGAAGTCATCTTGGAGATGGTATGTGAGTGGGAGCAGGAACTTGACTCTGTGACCTGCTGCTCCCATGCAATTCCAGCATATCTCAAGATACTTTCCTCTCTCCGTTTCTTTGCGACGGGGTCGTTCCAAAGGGTCTCCAGTGACCTTGTGGGCATCTCTCAGGCAAGCCAGTCACGGTGCTTGCATCAGGTATTGAGCTGCATCAATTCAAGAGCCCACCTCCACATACGAATGCCCCATACACTGGATGGGAGACAAAGGGCAGCTAGGGATTTCTATCTCATTTCCCGCTTCCCACATGTGCTGGGTGCAATTGATTGTACCTATGTGGCCCTTCAGCCCCCCCGCCGCTTTACACACATATTCTGTAACAGACACTGATGGCATCCCATCAATGTGCAGGGTGTCTGTGATACCAGTGGAAGATTCATGGATGTGCATGCAGTGTTTCCAGGCAGTACCCATGACAACTTTGTGTTCCGCACGTCACCTCTTGCCCGGCGGATGGCTGCGGGAGAATTTGGCAACATGTGGCTACTGTGTAAGTACCAAGCACTAAAAATGAGGGATATGTGTAAATCAAATGCATGAATGCCACCTTACATTAACAACCATTGTACAATAAGTATCATTAAAGCCACATACACTGTCTCAACAGACACTGCATGTACCAAAGTATAGATCATGTTCTGTTTAAATTTAAGAGGGAAATGTAACCTATTTCCCTATCTTCCCTCCTTAGGTAATGCTGGGTATGTACTCTCCCCTCAACTCCTCAAACCTTACAGACGTCCAACCACTGCACCTCCTCGTAGGTACAATAGGGCACACATATGAACTTAGCCATCAAAAAGCGCACTTTTGGTCTGTTGAAGTCGCGATTCAGATGTCCTGACCGTACAGGGGGTGTGCAAATGTACTCCCCTGAAGTTGTGTGCAAGATCATATTAGCCTATTGTGTTTTGCACAACATAGCTTTAAGTCATTGCTTACACATACCTCTTGTACCTCGGCTATCTCTGAATCCGGGAAACGGAGCCAGTGCACATAACAGAGGTCAGGGTATGAAAGTCCGTGATCAGCTGGCTGTCACTTTTTTCACATGAGCAACCTGTTGTGTTATGGACAAAATGTGGTTTGCAGTCTGTTGACAATGATGAAAATTGGATACTTACGACTCTGTCCAAAAATTCCATCGTGAGACTACTTTGCAAGCCACACTAACTGTATGTAAACCACAGCTGTTGACAGGAGTCAATAGATTGCCCGTGGATCAGGTCATGTGCCGATGTCAGCAATCAGTATAGTGGATGTCACTAAGTAATCTATTGACTCAGAGGATAAAATGTATATGTTCTAAGAGACCTTCCCGGACATTTTGAGAATGGGATCACAAAAGGGCCTAACTCTTGCATTGTTAGAGATATTGCCCCCAACAGATTTGACTCCCCCTCAAATGATGGGCCCCCAATGTGAGTGATGATGTTCTGGGTGACGCTGGCAGTTTGTGTCTGGGATACACAGCACTGCTTCCCCCAAATTTAACATAACACAACAGACAACTCTGGTGTTGAGCACCTAATATGGACTACATGTACCATAATGCAAAGGTGGAGAAAACTATCCTGGTAAGTTGTGCCAGCCAACCCCTTGTCCCAGCCCAAATCTCATTTAATGGACTGTTATACCATTTGTATCATGTCTATGATTTTCTCTTCCACTGTCATTTCAGGTTTCTCCGCAAAAGAACAACAGGATGGCAGATGATTTGATCTGTGATGGTGGATGACTCAGAATGAACACAAAATGGCTGTCAACAACTTCCTGTGATGTCTTTCCTGCCTACCACTTCCTGTATGTCATTTCCTATATGAAAGAAGGGGTTCCAACCAATTTTCGGAACTTCCGGCACAAATGCGTAATCTCTGTCTGCAGAGCATACACCTCGTATGCGGACCCTAAGCTCTGCAACCGAAGAGTACGTATTCAGGCCTGAAGCTCCAAAAACGGACCGGAACCCATTCTTTCATACAGGAAATAACATACAGGAAGTGGTAGGCAGTAAGTTGTTGTCAGCCATTTTGTATTCATTCTGAGTCATCCTCTCACACAGATCAGATCCTCTGCCATCCTGCTGCTCAGTTCAACATAATTACCCCAAAATGGCTGAGGGTTATGTAGAGAAAGCACCCACTTTCACTGAAAGGGAATTAGACATTTTAGCAGAGGGTGTGCTTACAAAATATCCTCAGCTATATGGGGAGCCAGAGGACCAGCTGAGTAATGCAGCGTGGGCCACACAATGGAACAACATTGGTCAGTGCTGCAGTGCAGCGGGCGTATACACCAGGAAGGCCAGGGCATGCCACAAGGCTTAGGAGCTTTTGGGCCAGTCTTCCCAGCACCATGTGCATCGTCCCCGCCTCTCGCCACTGTGCAGGAGGGTCCTGTGGGCTGCTTGGCCGACCCTCTATGCTCAGCTGGAGGAGCATGAGCAGCAGAGACCTGGTAAGTGCATTATATGCAATATGTGCCTGAAAGTATGATGTGAGTGAAGACAGGGCATCATGTTTCCCATGCCTCCATTTACCTATTCTGTGTCTCTGCAGCAGTCATTATGAAGCAAAAGGTTCACTGTAGCACATTGACTGTACAGGGCAGAGTGCATTCTGGGAGTGGTAGTTTTATCATGACAACTAGGGAATTGAGCCACACACGTGCATTTGTACACAAATTTGCACTGCCAGCACCACTAAAAGTGAACCATCATAACAGATGTGTGCATTGGATGAGGAATGGTTCAGACACTGTCCAGTGTGTGTATGAGAGGCCAATGGGGATTGGATGCTGTGAGTTGCATTGCATTCGGTGACTTTGGGGTCTGATTAAGACAGATCATCATGTGCCATGGAGTCAAGACAGACTTTGAGATAATTGCCTCACTCTTAAGTGTTTCCAATTTCGCTAAGTGTGTCCACAGACACATACCTTACCATTAGTAGCTTGCATGCCATTTTTCAAGTCCAGGTAGCTGTAACAACTAGCCACTACTGTTCACCAGTGTACAGCACTACCTGATCGGGTCTTCAAAGCCAATATGTGGCAGTCGATTGCCAGCTTTTGTGAGGGAATCTCAAAACATCAGAATCACAACTTAGCTAACCTAATAGCCCAGACCCAATATGGATGTGTGCTCCCCAATCAGCATTAGTGTTGTCTCATATAATTCTACACAGCAGATAACATTTGTCCAGAAGTAAAAGTGCAGAGACTCCATATCACAGGCCCATTCCAATAACATCTGGACTCTCTCTGATCTCCTTTTGTAGACCGGGGTTGGAAGCTGCCTATGGAGCAGTGACAGGACACCCAGATCACAAGAATGCCAAAACTGAGGGTTGATCAGTAGAGATGTGTTTGCCACCAAAATTCAAGTGAGATGTCCATGTCCGACTCAAATCAGGAGATGACAGTGAACGTACACGTAATTTAAGCTCATAATCACTGCCCTTGGCTCATCTAGGTATGTGTCTTGTTCTGACCTGTACAACCACTACATCATGATTTGTCTTACATTTCAGTGTGCTCAGCTGGCCAAAAGGACCAACAGCAGGACACAACTCTGAGCAGGACATCTTTGGTGCGCTGGCGGCCACGACCTCTTTCTACAATTGAGGAAGAAAAGGAAGAGGCGGAACCTTCTCCATCAGGAGGCAGGCAGATTGTGCCCACCGGGACTGAGCAGGAATACACCTCCAGTGTTATGGACTGAGAGGAGGTTGAGGATATTGAAGGGAGGGGTGAAGAACTGGACACTTCTAGCCGGGGGGAGGAGATCGACTCTCCCCCGGAAATTTTTCTTAGTTTTGGTTAGGAGTCCCCGGGGAAGGCCACTACCCAACCTGGATCTGCCATCAGCCCCTCCCTAACTCTAGAGGCCCCCATTCCATAGGGGCCTCCAGCTGCATCCCCTGCAACCAGTCCCCCTCATCGTGGCTGCCAGGTAGAAACCAACATCGGCTCCTAACCTGAGGCACCACGCACCTCATGTTCCACGCAAACCCCTCCCTGTCTTGTTACTCCTGTGCCTGTACCACCGGACTTGATGTGGGCATGTGAGGGTCGGCCAGACATGTCCTCTTGCATCATGCTGCAGATGTGTACAGTGCTGGGCATGATGCGAGAGGATAATGCCCGAGCTATGTCCACCCTCACTGCCAGTGTCAATTCCCTGACTGCAGCCATGTTGTCTGTCCAATCCCAACCTCCCTCCCACTCCACCTTCAATGTCCCTCTTGTCCATTGTGCCATATTGTTACCACCCATACTCCTCGTGTGTCAACCGTGTGGTGAATGGCCCTGCACCGGCCAGCCAGGAGCCCGCTTCGGACTCAGAGGATCTGGACATTGTGCCAATTTATGATGACCAGAAGGACACTTGACCTGTTGGACAGACTGTTTTTGGGGACAATTATATACTTTGTCCCTTGTATATAGACTGGTTCCCCTGACGCTCCCTGACGTGTTATATTTATGTTGCCCCACCCCACTCCAAGTTGCCTTCTCTTTCTGTATTAAGAACATCATTTTCTTTCCTTTCTCTCTTCCAAACGGAATGTTGTTATATTTCTAATCCCACACTTTTTTTTCATAAACTGTTATTATGATTCATACTTTCTCTATCTTGTTTAACTTCATTGGGGCCGATTCACAGAACTAATCTGAGACAAAATCCTAAACTTACTACTTTCGGAATTCACAGAAGGCATTTAGTCCGTGCTGAATTTGAGCAGGTGCTTTCCCGTGCTCTGCACCGGCACCTTAAACCTCAGCACCGGTGCTTATAGCACCAGATAAGGACACACTCATTTGGAAGGCATGTGATTTTCCACAGAATCAGAGGATGTTGAGCCGCGCAGAGACTCAAACCCTGCTTCCCAGCTTCAAAATCGGCAGCTCTAGCCATTAGGCCAAGGCCTCTCCTGAATAATAAGTGCCGGGGCTCTAGTCAGGAGGCAGTTTGCACCAGCACATTTCTCCTGTTAGCGCTGCCTCCTGAAGAGAGCCCAGGCACTTCTTATTTTACAAATTAACCACTGCATTTAGTAGTAGTAAAGTTAGGACTACTAACTTTACTACTTCTAACTTGAGACAAAATCTTAAACTTACTACTTTTGGTATTCACCGAAGGCATTTAGTAGTATTAAAGTTAGGACTACTAACTTTACTACTACTTAAATACCAGTGAATACCAAAAGTAATAAGTTTAGGATTTTGTCTCAAGTTAGTAGTAGTAAAGTTAGTAGTCCTAACTTTACTACACCTAAATGCCTTCTGTGAATACCAAAAGTAGAAATTTTAGGATTTTTTCTCAAGTTAGTAGTAGTAAAGTTAGTAGTCCTAACTTTACTACTACTAAATGCCTTCTGTGAATACCAAAATAGTACGTTTAGGATTTTGTCTCAGATTAGCTCTGCGAATCGGCCCCATTGTGAATGTCTTGTACAAAATATGGGCATATATTTTGGGAGTTATTTGCTCTGCACATGAGAGCTTGTTGCAATGATGGGATTACACTTGTACATGTGTCACGTACACACATTCATCAACACGTTTCTAGGCCACCACAATTGGTAAACATTTGCATATCAGGACATGATACGCAACATAGTCTTGACTTGTGATGAGATTTTTTTTTATTTACACATATTCACAGTAGACAAAAATTTGTAGATCTGATAATGGAGATCGTGCTTGCGACTTCGCAAATTTGGAGGTGAGGATTGCTGTGAGGGATTATGTCTGGGTTGTTGCCGAGGTGCAGGTTGGTGCGGTGCATGTGTCTGTACAGGGGGAAGTTCATGTGCAGGGGCGGATGGTGTCTGTACAGTTGGTGTTTGTGCGTGGACAGGGGGTGGTTGCGCAGGTGGTGGCAGTGCCTGTTCAGGGGGTGTGGTAGATGCGCAGGTGGTGGCAGTGCCTGTTCAGGGGGTGGTGGCAGATGTGCAGGTGGGGGGAGTACCTGTTCAGGGGGTGGTGGTGGATGTGCAGGTGGTGGGAGTGCCTGTTCAGGGGCGGTGGTGGGTGTGTACCCTTCCTGTGGCCTTGTGCAGTTTGTGGTACAGGTCTGTAGGTGTTATGTGCTGCAGGCAGATGTGATGGCTTCTGTTGGAAATGGCCCTTTTTGCAGGGTCATCCCTAAACATTTTGCCTGCCTCCTGTATTTTTTCTGACCTGTTATTGTTGGTTTTATGACTCTGGGCACTTTACCACTGCTGATCAGTGCTAAAGTGCATATGCTCTCCCTTGGTAAATATGACAGAGAATTGATATATCCCTGATTGGCTTATTTGGTTTACCTGTTAGTCCCTAGTAGTGTGGCCTGTGTGTGCCCAGGGCTGGTAGACCAAATGCTGCTGGTGGGCCTGCAGCGCTGGTTTCGCCACCCACAGAAGCAGCTTGTAGAGTGTGTCTCAGACCTGCCACTGCAGAGTCTGTGTGCAGTCCAGAACTGCCATCTTGACTGTGAAGTGCACCCACTTCCCAGCCCCTGAACCTTTCCTTGGCATCATGTAAGTCACCCCTATGGTAGGGTGCATTGTATGTGTAAGGTAGGACATGCCCTGGTGTGTGTAGCATGTCCTGGTAGTGAATTACACCCAATTTCGTTTTTCACTACTGTAAGTCTACCTGTTCTCCATAGGCCAGAATGGGCAGTTTGACTATTACATTCTATAGTCCTAACTGACCCCAGGAACATGGTAGAAAAACGAATTTAGTATGCCTAAGCTCAGAATATTAAAATACATCTTTTAGTGAAGTTTATTTTTATATTCTGTGTTTGAAAATACCACTTTTAGAAAGTAGGTATTTTCTTGCCTAAGCCTTCCAGTGTGCCCTGCTGTTATGTGTATTGGCTGTCTGGTTCTGGAGTGACAGGGCTGGGGAATTCCAGGAGACAGGGTGAGGTGTCCCAGTGGTGAATAGAGAGATCTGCATCTAGATGGGTGGGAGGAGTTGCACCTGGGACCTGAATA